>NW_028142950.1:0-600000 GCF_977018435.1 Lepisma saccharinum | reverse complement strand
TCTTGACATCCAAAGTATCCCTGCAAAGTTTGGTGAAGATCTGAGTATGTAGTTTTTGACCTTATATGGAACCTCCTTTCTGAAAATTTGAGAATTCTTAAAAAATTCGTCCAAAATCTTGATGTCTCCAATCTCTTGTTTTGTACGTTTTTTCCACGTGTCTTGACATCCAATGTATCCATGCAAAGTTTGGTGAAGATCTGAGTATGTCGTTTTTGACCTTATCTGGAACCTCCCATCTGAAAATTTGAAAATTCTTAAAAAATTCGTCGAAAATCTTGATGTCTCCAATCTCTTGTTTTGTACGTTTTTTCCACGTGTCTTGACATGCAAAGTATCCCTGCAACGTTTGGTGAAGATCTGAGTATGTAGTTTTTGACCTTATCTGGAACCTCCTATCTGAAAATTTGAAAATTCTTCAAAAATTCGTCGAAAATCTTGATGTCTCCAATCTCTTGTTTTGTACGTTTTTTCCACGTGTCTTGACATCCAATGTATTCCTGCAATGTTTGGTGGAGATCTGAGTATGTAGTTTTAGACCTTATCTGGAACCTCCTATCTGAAAATTTGAAAATTCTTCAAAAATTCGTCCAAAATCTTGATGTCTCCAATCTCTTGTTTTGTACGTTTTTTCCACGTGTCTCGACCTCCAATGGATCCCTGCAAAGTTTGGTGAAGATCTGAGTATGTCGTTTTTGACCTTATCTGGAACATCCTTTCTGAAAATTTGAAAATTCTTAAAAAATTCGTCGAAAATCTTGATGTCTCCAATCTCTTGTTTTGTACGTTTTTTCCACGTGTCTTGACATCCAATGTATCCCTGCAAAGTTTGGTGAAGATCTGAGTATGTAGTTTTTGACCTTATATGGAACCTCCTATCTGAAAATTTGAAAATTCTTAAAAAATTCGTCCAAAATCTTGATGTCTCCAATCTCTTGTTTTGTACGTTTTTTCCACGTGTCTCGACCTCCAATGGATCCCTGCAAAGTTTGGTGAAGATCTGAGTATGTCGTTTTTGACCTTATCTGGAACCTCCCATCTGAAAATTTGAAAATTCTTAAAAAATTCGTCGAAAATCTTGATGTCTCCGATCTCTTGTTTTGTACGTTTTTTCCACGTGTCTTGACATGCAAAGTATTCCTGCAAAGTTTGGTGAAGATCTGAGTATGTAGTTTTTGACCTCATCTGGAACCTCCTATCTGAAAATTTGAAAATTCTTAAAAAATTCGTCCAAAATCTTGATGTCTCCAATCTCTTGTTTTGTACGTTTTTTCCACGTGTCTTGACATCCAATGTATCCCTGCAATGTTTGGTGAAGATCTGAGTATGTAGTTTTTGAACTTATCTGGAACCTCCCATCTGAAAATTTGAAAATTCCTAAAAAATCCGTCCAAAATCTTGATGACCCCAATCTCTTGTTTTGTACTTTTTTTCCACGTGTCTCGACCTCCAATGTATCCCTGCAAAGTTTGGTGAAGATCTGAGTATGTAGTTTTTGACCTTATATGGAACCTCCTATCTGAAAATTTGAAAATTCTTAAAAAATTCGTCCAAAATCTTGATGTCACCAATCCTATGTTTTGTATGTTTTTTCCACGTGTCTTGACATCCAATGTATCCATGCAAAGTTTGGTGAAGATCTGAGTATGTCGTTTTTGACCTTATCTGGAACCTCCCATCTGAAAATTTGAAAATTCTTAAAAAATTCGTCTAAAATCTTGATGTCTCCGATCTCTTGTTTTGTACGTTTTTTCCACGTGTCTTGACATGCAAAGTATTCCTGCAAAGTTTGGTGAAGATCTGAGTATGTAGTTTTTGACCTCATCTGGAACCTCCTATCTGAAAATTTGAAAATTCTTAAAAAATTCGTCCAAAATCTTGATGTCTCCAATCTCTTGTTTTGTACGTTTTTTCCACGTGTCTTGACATCCAATGTATCCCTGCAATGTTTGGTGAAGATCTGAGTATGTAGTTTTTGACCTTATCTGGAACCTCCCATCTGAAAATTTGAAAATTCCTAAAAAATCCGTCCAAAATCTTGATGACCCCAATCTCTTGTTTTGTACTTTTTTTCCACGTGTCTCGACCTCCAATGTATCCCTGCAAAGTTTGGTGAAGATCTGAGTATGTAGTTTTTGACCTTATATGGAACCTCCTATCTGAAAATTTGAAAATTCTTAAAAAATTCGTCCAAAATCTTGATGTCACCAATCCTATGTTTTGTATGTTTCTTCCACGTGTCTTGACATCCAATGTATCCATGCAAAGTTTGGTGAAGATCTGAGTATGTCGTTTTTGACCTTATCTGGAACCTCCCATCTGAAAATTTGAAAATTCTTGAAAAATTCGTCGAAAATCTTGATGTCTCCGATCTCTTGTTTTGTACGTTTTTTCCACGTGTCTTGACATGCAAAGTATTCCTGCAAAGTTTGGTGAAGATCTGAGTATGTAGTTTTTGACCTCATCTGGAACCTCCTATCTGAAAATTTGAAAATTCTTAAAAAATTCGTCCAAAATTTTGATGTCTCCAATCTCTTGTTTTGTACGTTTTTTCCACGTGTCTTGACATCCTATGTATCCCTGCAATGTTTGGTGAAGATCTGAGTATGTAGTTTTTGACCTTATCTGGAACCTCCCATCTGAAAATTTGAAAATTCCTAAAAAATCCGTCCAAAATCTTGATGACCCCAATCTCTTGTTTTGTACGTTTTTTCCACGTGTCTTGACATCCAATGTATCCCTGCAAAGTTTGGTGAAGATCTGAGTATGTAGTTTTTGACCTTATCTGGAACCTCCTATCTGAAAATTTGAAAATTCTTAAAAAATTCGTCCAAAATCTTGATGTCTCCAATCTCTTGTTTTGTACGTTTTTTCCACGTGTCTTGACATCCAAAGTATCCCTGCAAAGTTTGGTGAAGATCTGAGTATGTAGTTTTTGACCTTATATGGAACCTCCTTTCTGAAAATTTGAGAATTCTTAAAAAATTCGTCCAAAATCTTGATGTCTCCAATCTCTTGTTTTGTACGTTTTTTCCACGTGTCTTGACATCCAATGTATCCATGCAAAGTTTGGTGAAGATCTGAGTATGTCGTTTTTGACCTTATCTGGAACCTCCCATCTGAAAATTTGAAAATTCTTAAAAAATTCCACCAAAATCTTGATGACCCCAATCTCTTGTTTTGTACGTTTTTTCCACGTGTCTTGACATCCAATGTATCCATGCAAAGTTTGGTGAAGATCTGAGTATGTCGTTTTTGACCTTATCTGGAACCTCCCATCTGAAAATTTGAAAATTCTTAAAAAATTCGTCGAAAATCTTGATGTCTGCAATCTCTTGTTTTGTACGTTTTTTCCACGTGTCTTGACATGCAAAGTATCCCTGCAACGTTTGGTGAAGATCTGAGTATGTAGTTTTTGACCTTATCTGGAACCTCCTATCTGAAAATTTGAAAATTCTTCAAAAATTCGTCGAAAATCTTGATGTCTCCAATCTCTTGTTTTGTACGTATTTTCCACGTGTCTTGACATCCAATGTATTCCTGCAATGTTTGGTGGAGATCTGAGTATGTAGTTTTTGACCTTATCTGGGACCTCCTATCAGAAAATTTGAAAATTCTTCAAAAATTCGTCCAAAATCTTGATGTCTCCAATCTCTTGTTTTGTACGTTTTTTCCACGTGTCTCGACCTCCAATGTATCCCTGCAAAGTTTGGTGAAGATCTGAGTATGTCGTTTTTGACCTTATCTGGAACATCCTTTCTGAAAATTTGAAAATTCTTAAAAAATTCGTCGAAAATCTTGATGTCTCCAATCTCTTGTTTTGTACGTTTTTTCCACGTGTCTTGACATCCAATGTATCCCTGCAAAGTTTGGTGAAGATCTGAGTATGTAGTTTTTGACCTTATATGGAACCTCCTATCTGAAAATTTGAAAATTCTTAAAAAATTCGACCAAAATCTTGATGTTCCGAATCCTATGTTTTGTATGTTTTTTCCACGTGTCTTGACATCCAATGTATCCATGCAAAGTTTGGTGAAGATCTGAGTATGTAGTTTTTGACCTTATATTGAACCTCCCATCTGAAAATTTGAAAATTCTTAAAAAATTCGTCCAAAATCTTGATGACCCCAATCTCTTGTTTTGTACGTTTTTTCCACGTGTCTTGACATCCAAAGTATCCCTGCAAAGTTTGGTGAAGATCTGAGTATGTAGTTTTTGACCTTATATGGAACCTCCTTTCTGAAAATTTGAGAATTCTTAAAAAATTCGTCCAAAATCTTGATGTCTCCAATCTCTTGTTTTGTACGTTTTTTCCACGTGTCTTGACATCCAATGTATCCATGCAAAGTTTGGTGAAGATCTGAGTATGTCGTTTTTGACCTTATCTGGAACCTCCCATCTGAAAATTTGAAATTTCTTAAAAAATCCGTGCAAAATCTTGATAACCCCAATCTCTTGTTTTGTACGTTTTTTCCACGTGTCTTGACATCCAATGTATCCATGCAAAGTTTGGTGAAGATCTGAGTATGTCGTTTTTGACCTTATCTGGAACCTCCCATCTGAAAATTTGAAAATTCTTAAAAAATTCATCGAAAATCTTGATGTCTCCAATCTCTTGTTTTGTACGTTTTTTCCACGTGTCATGACATGCAAAGTATCCTTGCAACGTTTGGTGAAGATCTGAGTATGTAGTTTTTGACCTTATCTGGAACCTCCTATCTGAAAATTTGAAAATTCTTAAAAAATTCGTCCAAAATCTTGATGTCTCCAATCTCTTGTTTTGTACGTTTTTTCCACGTGTCTTGACATCCAATGTATCCCTGCAATGTTTGGTGAAGATCTGAGTATGTAGTTTTTGACCTTATTTGGAGCCTCCTATCTGAAAATTTGAAAATTCTTAAAAAATTCGTCCAAAATCTTGATGTCTCCAATCTCTTGTTTTGTACGTTCTTTCCACGTGTCTTGACATCCAATGTATCCCTGCAATGTTTGGTGAAGATCTGAGTATGTAGTTTTTGACCTTATATAGAACCTCCTATCTGAAAATTTGAAAATTCTTAAAAGAATTTAACAAAATCTTGATGTCCCCAATTATATGTTTTGTATGTTTTTTCCACGTGTCTTGACATACAATGTATCCCTGCTGAGTTTGGTGAAGATCTGAGTATGTAGTTTTTGACCTTATCTGGAACCTCCCATCTGAAAATTTGAAAATTCCTAAAAAATCCGTCCAAAATCTTGTTGACCCGAATCTCTTGTTTTGTACGTTTTTTCCACGTGTCTTGACATCCAATGTATCCCTGCAAAGTTTGGTGAAGATCTGAGTATGTAGTTTTTGACCTTATCTGGAACCGCATTTCTGAAAATTTGAAAATTTTTAAAAAAATCGTCCAAAATCTTGATGTCTCCAATCTCTTGTTTTGTACGTTTTTTCCACGTGTCTTGACATCCAATGTATCCCTGCAAAGTTTGGTGAAGATCTGAGTATGTAGTTTTTGACCTTATATGGAACCTCCTATCTGAAAATTTGAAAATTCTTAAAAAATTCGTCCAAAATCTTGATGTCTCCAATCTCTTGTTTTGTACGTTTTTTCCACGTGTCTCGACCTCCAATGGATCCCTGCAAAGTTTGGTGAAGATCTGAGTATGTCGTTTTTGACCTTATCTGGAACCTCCCATCTGAAAATTTGAAAATTCTTAAAAAATTCGTCGAAAATCTTGATGTCTCCGATCTCTTGTTTTGTACGTTTTTTCCACGTGTCTTGACATGCAAAGTATTCCTGCAAAGTTTGGTGAAGATCTGAGTATGTAGTTTTTGACCTCATCTGGAACCTCCTATCTGAAAATTTGAAAATTCTTAAAAAATTCGTCCAAAATCTTGATGTCTCCAATCTCTTGTTTTGTACGTTTTTTCCACGTGTCTTGACATCCAATGTATCCCTGCAAAGTTTGGTGAAGATCTGAGTATGTAGTTTTTGACCTTATCTGGAACCTCCTATCTGAAAATTTGAAAATTCTTAAAAAATTCGTCCAAAATCTTGATGTCTCCAATCTCTTGTTTTGTACGTTTTTTCCACGTGTCTTGATATCCAATGTATCCCTGCAAAGTTTGGTGAAGATCTGAGTATGTCGTTTTTGACCTTATCTGGAACATCCTTTCTGAAAATTTGAAAATTGTTAAAAAATTCGTCCAAAATCTTGATGTCTCCAATCTCTTTTTTGTACGTTTTTTCCACGTGTCTTGACATCCAATGTATCCCTGCAAAGTTTGGTGAAGATCTGAGTATGTAGTTTTTGACCTTATCTGGAACCTCCCATCTGAAAATTTGAAAATTCTTAAAAAATTCGACCAAAATCTTGATGTCTCCAATCTTTTGTTTTGTACGTTTTTTCCACGTGTCTTGACACATAATGTATCCATGCAAAGTTTGGTGAAGATCTGAGTATGTAGTTTTTGACCTTATATGGAACCTCCTATCTGAAAATTTGAAAATTCTTAAAAAATTCGTCCAAAATCTTGATGTCTCCAATCTCTTGTTTTGTACGTTTTTTCCACGTGTCTTGACATCCAATGTATCCCTGCAAAGTTTGGTGAAGATCTGAGTATGTAGTTTTTGACCTTATCTGGAACCTCCCATCTGAGTAGTGGTATTGATACTACGGACAGGACCACTTAACAAGTGTAGAAAAAGGCGAGGCTATTTGATTGAGCAATCAGATTTGCTTACACTTAAAACAAAGCCAAGAGGGGCCTATACCCCAATTTTTCAGGTGTGATATGCTCTGATTTTTAAGAAATTCTGAATTTCTAGTGTAGAAAAGGCGAGGGCTCAACAGATAGATTTACCCATACTTAAGATAATGGCAAGAGGGGCTTAAACCCTAATTTTTCAGGTGTGGAGGTTCGGGTTTAAGTCCTCATAAAATGTGAAGCCTCCCCTGATGGCAAAATGATAATATTGTTGTCTTGTAAACAAAAGGCTCGGGGTTCGAGTCCTGATAAAATATTTAAGATTGAAATACATGTGGCAAAATAATATGTCCACAAGTGAGATTTTGAATAATTACTGCTAGTTGATAGCCCCCAAATCTGAAACCCTGGTAAAAAGTGTTTTACAACAATATATTGTACAAAAACTGAATTTCTCAATTTTCTTATTTTCTCATATTTTATAACCACTCGCTCAGCTATACAATAGGAGAAGAGCGGGCAAGCATAATTAATTGTTTGCGTGCCGGCAAGGTAGAGATAAAATCTACACGCTAGAAGGGAATAATAATGATTTTTCTGTGCGATTCACTGAAGAGGTCATTAATCTTTCTGTGCGTGTAACATGTCTGTAACAAGGAAAATGTAACAAAGATTATTGAGACAAAGATACATATTTTCACACAGTGGCAATGAACTGACCCCCTTCATTCTGAAAGCAATTCTATTCAGATAATATGAGCCTAGGCAAAGACTTAGAAAATATTATGGCAGTTCAAAATCCAATTTTGTCTGCATTAAGGTCTCAGAACCCAGTAAAATGTGGGCATATTCTATATTGAGAAGTGTTAATATTGCTGCATTGTAATCAGGGGCTTTGGGTTCGAGTCCTGATAAAAGATTGAAATACATGTTGCAAAATAATATCTCTACAAGTGAGATTTTGAATAATTACTGCTCGTTGATAGCCCCCAGATCTGAAAACCTCCTTTCTCCTCTGCTCAGACAGATTCGGCCATGTGTGTAAAAGCTATATCTGTATGATTGTTGTTTATAAACTTGTCAAAAATATGGCTTTTTTGTATGAAAACATGCAATCCTGAATACAATTCTGGTTTTGTCTTGTTCTGTTAATATAAACACAAGTGAGACTTACAGAATATTTATTGTACAGTTCAAAATCCAATTTTGAATTGTATTTAGTTGATATAGAGATGAGGTTTTAAACCTGGTGAAGTGTGTTGCACAACAGCAGTAACTATCACCAAAACCTAGTTACTGCTGTTGTTTGGGTATAAAAGCACCAGCTCAGCCATTAACTGCTGAACCCAACTGATATTTTTATTAAGTATAAAGTTTTGAATTGAAGCCCAGAAAATCTTATATAATAAACAACAAGAAAAAATGCCAAAACAAAAATATTGCAATCGGTGTAATAAAAATATATCTAGTTCTCATTGGGCTAGGCATTGCCGTATTTGTAACTCTAAGAAATGCAGAAAAGCCACAAAAATGTGTCCAAGATGCCATAAAATATTAAGCAAGGCATATTACAAATGGCATAAGTGTAATTCTTATGTACAGTCATCAGCATTGCCCTCACAACCATCTACATCTGGTCTGAAAAGGAAGCATGAAGCACCTGTTAATGCTGGACCTGCAAAGCAGCCACGCTATGCACCCATCCGTAGCAGTTTTAATGCCCAACTCAGGGATTATCGGTTTGTATCAGAGCCAAGATGTGGAATTAAGAATTTTTTGAACAGTAAAAATTCTGATCTCCAGGCAATTCTCAATGCACAAAATGGCTCTTATAAGCTGTTCCTCAAATTGTTTGTACAATATAAGAAGCCAAACGGCACAAAATTTATACATCCCCACATAACAGAAACTGTACCGGTATATTCAAATACAAATTCGGACAGAATAATAAGCAGGTTGATAGATCAATTGAATATGAAACACTCTGAATTTGCAGCAAAAGAGTCCGGATGGAGCCTATGTGGCTCTTCGCACAAGTTATATGTTAATATTTCTGAATTCAGCCCATTAAAAGGTTCTACATATCTGCCATTACCTGCTAATATCAAAAACAAAAGAGCCGTGGTCAATATAAAAAATAATGACGCGAAATGCTTTTTGTGGTGTATATTAGCTGCTTTGTTTCCAGTTTCAAGGCATCCAGAGAGAGTAACTTATTACAAACAGCATGAACATCTTTTTGACGATGCAATGGAGGGTTTGGAATATCCAATGTCAGTTCAGAATATTGATAAATTTGAAAAAAGGGCCAGGCACATCGATGGCAAGCAATTATCTATTAATGTATTTATTTGTTCCACTGGCAATTGCCCGATAGCACCTCTCAGAATCAGTACAATTGATGATGAATCTGCTATTCCGATTGATCTGCTCTTAATTGAAGGGGATGATACATACCATTACACTCTGATACACAGTCTTGAAGCTTTAGTGAGAACGCAACTAGACAAAACTCATACAATATTCAAGTTGTGCAGAAGATGTTTAACTGTATTTGATGGTCAAAAAATGGTAAATGGGGTTCGGGAAGTGAATGCAGAAATTGCCAAAAACAAGCTAATTGAGCATCTGAAATACTGTGGCAATCATAAACCTGTTCATATGGTGATGCCCAATCCAAGTGAAAATTGCAAATTCAAAAAGTTTGAAGCCTTGTTGGAACACCCAGTATATATTGTCTGGGATTCCGAATCAAATCTCAATCCTCTTGCATTCTGCAATCCAGATCCCGAAGAATCTTCAGCTACACCATACCAGCAACATGAACCTTCCAGCTTTTGTTATGTGGTTGTACAGGATGGTATTGTTACTAAAAAATATTCATACAAGGGACCAAATGCCATCAAAATATTTGCACATAGAATAGAAAATGAGTGCCGTGACATAGCATATAACATCTTATTAAAATCAAAGCCTATGTTGCCTTTAACAGAGGAACAGATTGAAGATTTCAACAATGCAGAAAAATGCCCGGTATGTGATTGTGAATTTTCAGATACAAATATCAAGGTACATCACCATTCTCATACAGATGGTCGATATAAACAGGCCCTGTGTAATAGCTGTAATATTAAGATCAAGAGACCAAGATTTGTCCCCATATTTTGCCATGGAGCATCCAATTATGATTTCCATCATCTGATCAGGTACGAGGGGTTTGAGAAGCAGAATTTAAATATTTTAGCTGAAAATGACGAGAAATATATATCTATTAGCAAGATAATTAAAGTTGATGGTGTTCCTATTCACATAAGATTTCTTGATTCTTACAGATTTTTATCTGCTAGCCTGGATACACTGGCCACTCAATTATCTGATGATCAATTCAAAATCACACGTGCATTGTTTCCAAATCTGGACCTGAAATTAATTAGGCGGAAGGGTGTATATCCATATGACTATGTCACAGATTTTTCTAAATTTGATGAGTGTTCTTTGCCACCACAACAAGCATTTTATAGCAAAATCAGAGGATCTGGAATCAGTGATGAAGATTATCACCATGCTCAGTTGATGTGGAACAATTTAAAATGCAAGACATTTGGTGATTATCACATGGCTTATTTGAAACTTGATGTCACCCTCTTAGCTGATATACTGCAAGCATTCAGAAAATCTTCCATGCAAAATTATGGACTGGACCCAGTGTATTTTTACAGTGCCCCGGGCCTAGCATGGTCTGCAATGTTTTTCAACACCAAAAAGCAATTGGATCTGATCCACGATCAAGATATGTATCTGTTTATGGAGAAATGTATAAGAGGTGGGATGGTGCAATGTTCCCAGAGATATGCCAGAGCAAATAACAAGTATATGCCTGATTATGATCCAGCACGGCCATCAAATTATATAACGTATGTAGATGCAAACAACCTCTATGGTCACGCTATGATGGATAAATTGCCATATGCAGGGCTTGAATGGGTCGAAGATTTCAATATTGAGGATCTTCAGAATTTTGATGACAGTAACCATGGCCTCTTCTTAGAGGTTGATCTGACAATTCCTGATGATTTGCACAATAAATTTTCTGATCTGCCCCCAATTTCCGAGGTTCAGTGTTCACCTGGCTCTAAACAGAAGAAGCTCATGATGACCCTGGAGCCAAAACAGGGATATGTCATATATTACAAAAACCTGCAGTTCCTGATGAAACATGGTGTTCAAGTGACCAAAGTTGGCAAAGTCTTAAGGTTCAGGCACTCAAAATGGTTGAAACCATACATTGATACAAACACAGAGCTTCGAACATCTGCAAAAAGTCAATTTGATAAGGGCTTGTTTAAATTGATGGTGAATTCAGTGTATGGCAAAACAATTGAAAATGTCAGGAAACATACCGATGTTAAAATAATTACTGACCCCAGCCTGAGCAAAAAATTGGTTGCAAAGCCCAACTTCAATTACAGAAGAATTTATGATGAGCACATGGCGCTTTTCAACATGATGAAAACAAAGATCAAATTTGATAAACCTATTTACGTAGGGGCTGCGATATTGGAATTGTCCAAATTACATATGTTAATATTATATTATGATGTGCTGAAACCTTTTTATGGTGATCGTGTAAAATTATTGTACATGGACACGGATAGTTTTATTCTTGATATTCAAACAGAAGATGTTTATCAAGATATTGCACAGTCTGAATTGTTTCAATACTTTGATACCAGTGAACATACAATAATTCAACCCCACAACAAAAAGGTGCCTGGCAAGTTAAAAGATGAGACATGTGGTGATGTTATTGTGAAATTTGCTGGGTTAAGTGCCAAGATGTACACTTTTGAAACATGTAGTGGCGCTGTTGCCAAAAAGGCCAAGGGTATTGGCAGAGTTACTGTGGAAAAAGATCTTGTATTTGAAGATTATGAAAATTGCATCAAATCCCAGAGTTCAATCAGAACATCAGAAAATAGAATTCAGAGTGAGGATCACTTGCTGACTTCAAATATTGTAAGAAAAGTGGCCCTGGACCCACATGATGATAAGAGATGCATTTTATCATGTGACATACATACTTTACCTTGGGGGCATTGTGATTTGAAAAATGGCAAACAATGCTCAATTACAGAGCATGATTTGAAATAAATAAACATGCCTATGAACTTATTTGGGTTCAAAAAACAGGCTATTATGGAGCTGCCACCACCACAACCCTCTTCTGATATGATATCTAAACTGAGTGGCTTGTTAATTATTCATCTGAACAGCATACTTACAGATAATAATGATGAAACAGGCAAAACATTGTACATATTTAACAATAATTTAAATCATTACCAATTACCTGTAGGTGGGCAATTGCAATTTATTACAACCCCTGAGGGTGATGTCAAGATTTCAATAGGGAGAAATATTTATAGAATCAAGCACTCAAACATGGTTTCTGGCACTGTATATACTGTTTCTGCTGGTGACTGCTTATATATTGAGGTCCCTGGATCTTATGACAAGCTTATACCCTTTTTTATAGAATTAAGAATCAGATACTCTATAATAAATAACCAGTAAAACAAAAATGCCTAATGATATATTTGGCCATACAAGACATGAAGATCACAGTGATGAGATTCTGATGCTTGATGTCAGAGTCAAGAAATTGAGAAGTGATTTACAAGCTTTACAAACTACACTCAATGCCAGTCTTCAATTAGAAATTACAAATTTACAATCACAATGCATGGACCCTCTTCTTAAAATTGATTCTGAACTCAAATTGCTGCTTCAGAAATATACTGATCTGGCAACATTGGATAATTTTCAAAGTTTAGAAGAAGCTGTAGCAGCTCTTCAAGCCAAATTTAAGACCCAGGCTAACAACTCCGAGCAATTGAAACAGCAATTGGAAGAGCAGATAAATAATGTCCAGGCACAGCTCCAAACAATTGTCAAAAGCATAAAATCACAAGAAGATTTTGATCTAGTGATTTCCACTCTAAAAGAACAGATTCAGTCACTCCAGATACCTAATCTGGATCCTCTGAACAATGCCATAGCCGAGGTTAAAGAAAAAATTGAGACACTTGAAAATTTTATGAACAATTTGCCATCTTCTGATGCTTTGAATGCAATAACTCGGAGTGTAGCAAACATCAAGCTGCAACTTGAAACATACGAAGATTTTGGAAAAATTCAAAGTTCCATAACCCATCTTGAGGGTACAATAGCAGCAGTGCAAAGTGATTTGGCAAATGTACTAGAATCTCGCCTGCCTGGTATTGTAGACACACTTGTCAGTGTCCAGCAACAGATCACAAAGCTTGAAAACCTCAACACTGAATCTGAACTATCTCATTTTCATCACTTGATCGATGATATCCAAACAAAGCTTGAAATTTTACAACAATCAACACCCTCTCAGGCAGATATAGCCCTGCTCCAAAATGCTATGCAAAATGTGGCTGATGCTTCTGAATTAAACAATGTAAAATTGGCACTTGAATTTTTGCAGAATACTGTATCAAATCTGCCTACATCACAGGAACTTAAAAATATTAAGAGGGCAGTGAATAGGATATTGAAATCAGAAGATATCAAGAATATCCAAGCAGAGATCAAACAACTCACTCAGACAGTGGCCACTCTTCCAACCAATCAACATATTAATGAACTGCATGCCCTGTTTGAGGATATCAGAAGACAGGTCCATGATCTTACTGCTCAAAATTCAAAATTGGCAGTTGTTGAAAATTTGCAACAAATTGTAGCTAATATCAAGCAACAGCTAGGAACCATGGAATCCAATCAAGCAAATGCTCTGTCTGTTTTTGCCACCCAGCTTCAAGAAATTGTGCAACAATACAAGAGACTTGCTGTGGACATAAAGATCAAGCCAGGCCATGATGATGTTGTTAGGACTATCAATGAGCACCTTGAATCTGTAACAAGCAGATTGCTCACAGCAGAAAAAGAAATAACGGGCATAATCGAGAATCCAAAACATACAGTAATTCTTGAATTGTACAGCATCCCCAAACAAAGAATATGATTCACCATTTACACCAGGTGGCAAAATATATATGCTGTCCCCTGCACAATTTTATTACCAGTTTTTTGTTGGGGGCACACTGAGACCAATCAAGATCAAATATTGGCATCAGCCACAGGCACACCACTACCCCACCTTATCAATAACAAATGCTGACAACAAACCAAAAATCACCAGTGTAGAGTTAGAGGATTTTACAGATCCCAATACATTAGAAACAGCCTATACTGAAGATGATGGCACTTTGGAATTTAAAATACAAATAGGGGACAAATTATATTTAGAAAATCCTGCAGTATCAGCTGCTGAACATCCTATAGTTGCAATATTCTTGTTTACATATTATGTCTAGACAAATTATTGTTGATGAATTACACAGACAAGCCCGACATAATTATAAGAGACTCCCAGTAGTCACAAAGGGTATAGATGATTTATGGCAGAGCGACTTGATTGAGATGGCAACTGGACAGTTGAAAAACTTAGACAAAATCAACAAGGGCTACAAGTATCTACTCACTGTAATAGACACATTTTCAAAATTTGCCTGGGCCGTGCCACTCAAATCCAAGACTGGAAAATGTGTTACAGAAGCCCTCAGGACAATCATCAATCATTCAGGAAGATCACCGCGCTATTTGCAAACAGATAATGGCAAAGAATTTTATAATTCAGTGTTCCAACAATTTATTAAAAGCCAGGCAATAAAACATTATTCGAGTTACAGTGATCTCAAAGCCTCAATTGTAGAGAGATTCAACAGAACCTTAAAAAATCTTATGTATAAACAATTTACCCTCCAAGGTAATTATAAATGGATTAATATTCTTCCAGAACTTGTACAAAAATATAACAATTCTGTTCATTCTACAATCAACATGAAACCCTCTGAAGTAACTTCATCTGATGAGCAAAAATTGATCAGGACTGTTTATTATCCTAGATACCAGCCAACAACAAGAAGGGCCAAATACAGGGTGGGCGATCAAGTAAGAATCAGCAAATATAAGCACTTATTCAAAAGAGGCTTTACGAGAAACTGGAGCACCGAATTATTTACAGTGGTTCAAGTTAAACCCGGGACCCTTAACACATATATAATAAAAGATCACCGAGGAGAAATTCTCAAAGGCAGGTTCTATGAACAAGAGCTCAGCAAAACTAAACAGCCTGACACATATCTCATAGAAAAAATCATCCGCAGAAAAGGCAACAAGTTATTTGTCAAATGGCTAGGTCATCCGGAAAACAGCTGGATCGATGCAGACAAAGTAATAATATGAGCACCTGGGATGTTATAAAGAGGCTGCCAGAACCTGAACAGCAGAATAAGATAAATGGAGTGCTGCTGCCTGATAATATTAGGTGTCTTATTGTTGGGCCATCTGCTTGTGGTAAAACTACACTAATGGTTGATAATTTTTTATTGGCACCCAACTGGTTAGACTGGAAAAACAGGCACTTGTATGTTTTCTCTAAGAGCTTGGAACAATTAAAATATCAGCAGTTGATGAAGCTATATGATGGATTGGATATTGCCACTTTTGAACCAGATGTTAAGCCACTTCATGAATGTCTCGATAATTCTGTTGTTGTGTTTGATGACATTATACTGGATAATCAAAACAAGGTTAGAAATTTCTTTACACAGGGCCGGCACAAAAACATTGATTGCTTCTACCTGGCACAGACTTTTTCTAAAATACCGAAGCAACTGATCCGGGACAACAGCAATTTTATATGTGTGTTTCATCAAGACCATACCAACCTCAAACACATACATGATGAATATGTAGGTGGGGACTTGAGCTACAATGATTTTTCCAAGTTTTGCAGCAAGTGCTGGAACCAGGACAGTTATGGGTTTGTCACAATTGATATGACAAGAACACCTAATACTGGCAAATACAGAAATAAAATCAACGATTTTCTAGACGTTGAGACATAAATAAACAACCATGAAACGACCAGTCATTGATGATCTTAAGTTAAGAGATTATCTTGTAAAAAGATTTAAGGGATGGAAATCAGAGAACCGTGGAATTTATGAAAAACACAAACAAACAGAACAGCCTGTAATTGATGCTATTAATAATTTAGGTAAGAATATCAAAACTGTTACAGAGCAAAATCAAAATTTGATCACAGAGCTTGTACCTGTAGCTGCAAGGAACATATTAGATTATCCATTCACCCCACTTTCCAGTATTCATACACCTAGTCCTGTTGCTCCTAGAAGAATTGAGGCTAGTCAGGATCCTATTGAATTGGGTCTTCTTGCTCAAAAATATTTAACCACACCTAAAGACAATAAAGATGAGGTTTTTGGCTTATATGCCGACACAGAGCTTGATGGCAGCATTATTCATAGAATCGGTAATTTCAGAGTAACTTTTATGGGGGATGATATCATTGTTTATTCAGAATCTCGTCTCGGAGAAAAAGGTGCTTTTGTTAAGTACCCCGGCACACCTGGGTTGTGGGAACTGATGACTAGGAAGAGGCCTGGCAGCTATACAGATCAAGATTATGAACATTACAAAGAAATATTAATAAAATCAGATGCTCTATACCAGAACAATGATCCCACACAAAAAAGAGTCAAGTCTAGCAGTGGGGCAAAATACAATAATTTAATCAAGCCCATATGGTCTCAGATCAAGACAGGTAGTGGGATCAAACAATACAACACCCTGCCTAAAGAATTTGTGTGGGTTGATGATGTCAGGAAACTTGTAGATAGGTTATTGGTGATAGCTGGGGAGGAAAATGCTGGCAACCACAATTTTTACAATGAAAAGGTTGGAATTATGGACATGATAAGCACCAAATTGTCTAATTTTATAGTGAATGACCCTAAAGGGATTGGATATCTCATAAAAATTATTAATACTCTACCACCTAAATTTTGGAATATTTCTGAGGGCCGGGGCCTAGTTAATGACATTATAAACAAGCTGCCATTTGAACTGCACATTCCAGGCTATCAGTATTGTGGTCCAGGCACAAAATTGGACCATAGATTAAACAGAGGGGACCCTGGTGTTAATCCTTTAGATGCTGCTTGTAGAGACCATGACATAGCATACAACACACATTCCGATCTTGACAAGAGACATGTTGCAGACAAGAAATTAGAAGAGGCTGCATTTGGTAGATTTGTAAGCAAAAATGCTTCTTTGAGTGAAAGAATAGCAGCATTGGGGACCACCATAGCTATGAGCACCAAACAAAAACTGGGGTGGGGGTTGTGAACATGTATATAATAAACATAGGATGAAGGCCAAGGGTGTTATGTATCAAGTACCTTATGCGGGTCTCAAATCTCTTAAAACTATTGACAGTCTTTTGACCAAAAAGCAGCGAAAGAAAAAAAGCTCTTGTCTTGCAAAGGGCCATAGTATGAAATTGTTGCTTAGTACCCCCCAATTAAAAAAATTACAGCAATCAAGAAAAAAATCACATGTGGGGGGTTTCATATTTACTATCCCTGCCATCTTAGCTGCACTCGGGGCTGTTGGGAGCTTGGCTGGGGGATCAGCCGCCATAGCAAAAACAGTAATAGATGCCAAGAAAAATAGGGCAGAATTAGATGAGCAGAGGCGCCATAACCTGGCCATGGAGAAAAAAGGCAAAGGTGTTAATAAGTTTAAAAAAACAAGAGCCGCTTACAAACCAAGATATTGAAGCTTTAATCAAGCCATTGGGCATCAAACATTTTAGAGGTGTGTACATGTCTGATTCTTTACCGGAGCAACCACTCAACAAAGAGTGTGGCATTGTTAATTTGGATGAGTACAAAAATCAGGGCACTCACTGGATCTGTTATCTTAAATATTTAAACAATGAGGCATTTGTGTTTGATTCATTTGGAGGTGTTCCACCTGAAAATTTAATAAAATATTTAAAATCACCTAATCTTTATTACAATAATGCCCGTGTTCAAAATTTCAAAGATGTTAATTGCGGACATTTGTGTTTATCTGTTCTTAGATACATGTCTCAAATAAATAAACCATCAATTGAAAATTTTCAAAAGGCCCTGTGGTATCTGAAACATCATGGGGGTATTCCATCTCACCAGCCAAAATTCAATATTGAAACTCAAATTACATGATGATATAGTGTATCCCAAAACAATAGCTCTCAGAGCATTTTACGGCATGTACCTGATCCCTAATATTACGCACCACAACAACAAAATTGCAGTAGGGGATCAAAAAATTGTCATCACTCCAGGGCAGTATAATCTGTCCACTTTAAATGCTCAATTACCCAGAGGTATAGTTTTAAGTCAAAATTCTGTCACTCACAGAGTAGAGATTGTATCTGCTACGGAAACAGTGCATCTGGGTACTATAGGAGAGCTGTTAGGATTTGAGAACAACACAAAACTTGAACCGGCCATCAAACACACTGCTATGAATATACCCAAATTCTTAGCCATAGAGACTCTGAATATTCACTGTAATGTGGCCGAGGGTATGATCACCAAATCAAATGGCATAGGCACTCACAAACAAACTGGCATCATTGCAACATTCAAACCTAATTCCGAATTCATGGAGCCCATCATCTACAATCCATCCCCAACATTATATTTTCCTGTGTGCCATAATAGAATAGATTACATTGAGTTGATGGTCACTAATGAAAAAGAAGAATTAGTTGATTTTGCTGGAGCCACAACAACTGCAATCGTAGAGATTAACATTTAAATAAAAATACATACAAAAAAATGGAAAATATTGAGAGTTATGAGCTACAATCATTCCCTCCAAACAGGAGGACATTTGCAAATTTAAATCAACCCAACACAGAAATAGAGGTTGATCTTGATGTAGGGGACGGCTTTATACACCCTCACAGAGCAGATCTATACATCAAATTTGATGTTGTAAAGCTCGATGGAACAGATTATCCGGCAAATTCAAATATAAGATTGGTGGACAATTTTGTGCCGCATCTGTTCTCTGAAATTGAGATCAGAAAGCATGGCGTTGTTATAAACAGAGTGGATTATCCAGGCATTACCTCCACAGCTTTGGCTACATTAAAATTATCCAAAACCGAGGCTTCATACTACCAAATAGGTGGATTTGAGGCTGGTGATAAGATATTAACCAAGAGCCACACAGTGCTGTTCCCCATGCGCCTGTTGCCAGGATTCTTCTCAGATTACAAAGAAATTATGTGGAAGGGTGGGTTAAGAATCACATTTAGAAGAGCTGCCAATGATAATAATGCTTTGATGAGGTACAGTGCGATAAACCCTACAGGAGAAGCTCTGCCTAATACCCTACCTGATGCAGGCAAATGCATTATTCAGACTATGGAGCTAAGAATCCCGGTTGTTGAATATGAAGCCGGCTATGCTCTTAAATACAAAGCTGATATAATAAAAAATCCACAGGTTCCTCTGCAATTTTATACATATCAATGTGTACAGAAGCCTGCCGCTGGTACTTACTATGAGTTTGATGCTACAAATTCATTCTCCAGTATACAATATGACATGCCGGATTTTGTAGTGGTATTGTTTCAGACTGGAAGACACAATAATCAGGAAAAAAATTCAAGTAAATTTGATAACTGCAACATCAAGAACATATATCTTAAAAATGGCAGAAATGAGGTATTTCCTAGAGAAAATTACAATTTAGACATGTCCAAGGATGATTTCCTCAAATTATATGAGGCTTTTTCGGCTTTCAAAAGGGTCACTACTGGCAGTACTGACATGTATTACACACCAGATGAATTCAAGACACGGAGACCCATGTTTGTAATCAACACTTCAAAAAGGAAACAAGTTGTGGTTAATGACAGGACAAACATTAAAATTATCTGTGAAGACACCATATGTAGTGTTATTCTCATAGGTGAAAAATCATATGTTTATGATGTAAGAAATGAGAGAGTCACGGAGCAATTCTAGAAGCCCGATTCAAACACAGAGGCCCTTGATTACAAAACAATAATACCAACACTTTGCTGTCAGAGAGGCCCCAGACACTCTACCAGCTTTGAAACCTCAACTGTATTATCAGCTAGCAGTGAATATCTTATGTATGGGCAGTTGTATGTATTTCAATCTTTTATCAGGACTCGAACCCAAAGCCCCTGATTACAATGCAGCAATATTAACACTTCTCAATATAGAATATGCCCACATTTTACTGGGTTCTGAGACCTTAATGCAGACAAAATTGGATTTTGAACTGCCATAATATTTTCTAAGTCTTTGCCTAGGCTCATATTATCTGAATAGAATTGCTTTCAGAATGAAGGGGGTCAGTTCATTGCCACTGTGTGAAAATATGTATCTTTGTCTCAATAATCTTTGTTACATTTTCCTTGTTACAGACATGTTACACGCACAGAAAGATTAATGACCTCTTCAGTGAATCGCACAGAAAAATCATTATTATTCCCTTCTAGCGTGTAGATTTTATCTCTACCTTGCCGGCACGCAAACAATTAATTATGCTTGCCCGCTCTTCTCCTATTGTATAGCTGAGCGAGTGGTTATAAAATATGAGAAAATAAGAAAATTGAGAAATTCAGTTTTTGTACAATATATTGTTGTAAAACACTTTTTACCAGGGTTTCAGATTTGGGGGCTATCAACTAGCAGTAATTATTCAAAATCTCACTTGTGGACATATTATTTTGCCACATGTATTTCAATCTTAAATATTTTATCAGGACTCGAACCCCGAGCCTTTTGTTTACAAGACAACAATATTATCATTTTGCCATCAGGGGAGGCTTCACATTTTATGAGGACTTAAACCCGAACCTCCACACCTGAAAAATTAGGGTTTAAGCCCCTCTTGCCATTATCTTAAGTATGGGTAAATCTATCTGTTGAGCCCTCGCCTTTTCTACACTAGAAATTCAGAATTTCTTAAAAATCAGAGCATATCACACCTGAAAAATTGGGGTATAGGCCCCTCTTGGCTTTGTTTTAAGTGTAAGCAAATCTGATTGTTCAATCAAATAGCCTCGCCTTTTTCTACACTTGTTAAGTGGTCCTGTCCGTAGTATCAATACCACTACTCATCTGAAAATTTGAAAATTCCTAAAAAATCCGTGCAAAATCTTGATGACCCCAATCTCTTGTTTTGTACGTTTTTTCCACGTGTCTTGACATCCAATGTATCCATGCAAAGTTTGGTGAAGATCTGAGTATGTAGTTTTTGACCTTATATTGAACCTCCCATCTGAAAATTTGAAAATTCTTAAAAAATTCGTCCAAAATCTTGATGACCCCAATCTCTTGTTTTGTACGTTTTTTCCACGTGTCTTGACATCCAAAGTATCCCTGCAAAGTTTGGTGAAGATCTGAGTATGTAGTTTTTGACCTTATATGGAACCTCCTTTCTGAAAATTTGAGAATTCTTAAAAAATTCGTCCAAAATCTTGATGTCTCCAATCTCTTGTTTTGTACGTTTTTTCCACGTGTCTTGACATCCAATGTATCCATGCAAAGTTTGGTGAAGATCTGAGTATGTCGTTTTTGACCTTATCTGGAACCTCCCATCTGAAAATTTGAAAATTCTTAAAAAATTCGTCGAAAATCTTGATGTCTCCAATCTTTTGTTTTGTACGTTTTTTCCACGTGTCTTGACATGCAAAGTATCCCTGCAACGTTTGGTGAAGATCTGAGTATGTAGTTTTTGACCTTATCTGGAACCTCCTATCTGAAAATTTGAAAATTCTTAAAAAATTCGTCGAAAATCTTGATGTCTCCAATCTCTTGTTTTGTACGTTTTTTCCACGTGTCTTGATATCCAATGTATCCCTGCAAAGTTTGGTGAAGATCTGAGTATGTCGTTTTTGACCTTATCTGGAACATCCTTTCTGAAAATTTGAAAATTGTTAAAAAATTCGTCCAAAATCTTGATGTCTCCAATCTCTTTTTTGTACGTTTTTTCCACGTGTCTTGACATCCAATGTATCCCTGCAAAGTTTGGTGAAGATCTGAGTATGTAGTTTTTGACCTTATCTGGAACCTCCCATCTGAAAATTTGAAAATTCTTAAAAAATTCGACCAAAATCTTGATGTCTCCAATCTTTTGTTTTGTACGTTTTTTCCACGTGTCTTGACACATAATGTATCCATGCAAAGTTTGGTGAAGATCTGAGTATGTAGTTTTTGACCTTATATGGAACCTCCTTTCTGAAAATTTGAGAATTCTTAAAAAATTCGTCCAAAATCTTGATGTCTCCAATCTCTTGTTTTGTACGTTTTTTCCACGTGTCTCGACCTCCAATGGATCCCTGCAAAGTTTGGTGAAGATCTGAGTATGTCGTTTTTGACCTTATCTGGAACATCCTTTCTGAAAATTTGAAAATTCTTAAAAAATTCGTCGAAAATCTTGATGTCTCCAATCTCTTGTTTTGTACGTTTTTTCCACGTGTCTTGACATCCAATGTATCCCTGCAAAGTTTGGTGAAGATCTGAGTATGTAGTTTTTGACCTTATATGGAACCTCCTATCTGAAAATTTGAAAATTCTTAAAAAATTCGTCCAAAATCTTGATGTCACCAATCCTATGTTTTGTATGTTTTTTCCACGTGTCTTGACATCCAATGTATCCATGCAAAGTTTGGTGAAAATCTGAGTATGTCGTTTTTGACCTTATCTGGAACCTCCCATCTGAAAATTTGAAAATTCTTAAAAAATTCGTCGAAAATCTTGATGTCTCCGATCTCTTGTTTTGTACGTTTTTTCCACGTGTCTTGACATGCAAAGTATTCCTGCAAAGTTTGGTGAAGATCTGAGTATGTAGTTTTTGACCTCATCTGGAACCTCCTATCTGAAAATTTGAAAATTCTTAAAAAATTCGTTTAAAATTTTGATGTCTCCAATCTCTTGTTTTGTACGTTTTTTCCACGTGTCTTGACATCCAATGTATCCCTGCAATGTTTGGTGAAGATCTGAGTATGTAGTTTTTGACCTTATCTGGAACCTCCCATCTGAAAATTTGAAAATTCCTAAAAAATCCGTCTAAAATCTTGATGACCCCAATCTCTTGTTTTGTACGTTTTTTCCACGTGTCTTGACATCCAATGTATCCCTGCAAAGTTTGGTGAAGATCTGAGTATGTAGTTTTTGACCTTATCTGGAACCTCCTATCTGAAAATTTGAAAATTCTTAAAAAATTCGTCCAAAATCTTGATGTCTCCAATCTCTTGTTTTGTACGTTTTTTTCCACGTGTCTTGACATCCAAAGTATCCCTGCAAAGTTTGGTGAAGATCTGAGTATGTAGTTTTTGACCTTATATGGAACCTCCTTTCTGAAAATTTGAGAATTCTTAAAAAATTCGTCCAAAATCTTGATGTCTCCAATCTCTTGTTTTGTACGTTTTTTCCACGTGTCTTGACATCCAATGTATCCCTGCAAAGCTTGGTGAAGATCTGAGTATGTAGTTTTTGACCTTATATGGAACCTCCTATCTGAAAATTTGAAAATTCTTAAAAAATTCGTCCAAAACCTTGATGTCTCCAATCTCTTGTTTTGTACGTTTTTTCCACGTGTCTCGACCTCCAATGGATCCCTGCAAAGTTTGGTGAAGATCTGAGTATGTCGTTTTTGACCTTATCTGGAACCTCCCATCTGAAAATTTGAAAATTCTTAAAAAATTCGTCGAAAATCTTGATGTCTCCGATCTCTTGTTTTGTACGTTTTTTCCACGTGTCTTGACATGCAAAGTATTCCTGCAAAGTTTGGTGAAGATCTGAGTATGTAGTTTTTGACCTCATCTGGAACCTCCTATCTGAAAATTTGAAAATTCTTAAAAAATTCGTCCAAAATCTTGATGTCTCCAATCTCTTGTTTTGTACGTTTTTTCCACGTGTCTTGACATCCAATGTATCCCTGCAATGTTTGGTGAAGATCTGAGTATGTAGTTTTTGACCTTATCTGGAACCTCCCATCTGAAAATTTGAAAATTCCTAAAAAATCCGTCCAAAATCTTGATGACCCCAATCTCTTGTTTTGTACTTTTTTTCCACGTGTCTCGACCTCCAATGTATCCCTGCAAAGTTTGGTGAAGATCTGAGTATGTAGTTTTTGACCTTATATGGAACCTCCTATCTGAAAATTTGAAAATTCTTAAAAAATTCGTCCAAAATCTTGATGTCTCCAATCTCTTGTTTTGTACGTTTTTTCCACGTGTCTCGACATCCAAAGTATCCCTGCAACGTTTGGTGAAGATCTGAGTATGTAGTTTTTGACCTTATATGGAACCTCCTATCTGAAAATTTGAAAATTCTTCAAAAATTCGTCGAAAATCTTGATGTCTCCAATCTCTTGTTTTGTACGTTTTTTCCACGTGTCTTGACATCCAATGTATCCCTGCAATGTTTGGTGGAGATCTGAGTATGTAGTTTTTGACCTTATCTGGGACCTCCTATCTGAAAATTTGAAAATTCTTCAAAAATTCGTCCAAAATCTTGATGTCTCCAATCTCTTGTTTTGTACGTTTTTTCCACGTGTCTCGACCTCCAATGTATCCCTGCAAAGTTTGGTGAAGATCTGAGTATGTCGTTTTTGACCTTATCTGGAACATCCTTTCTGAAAATTTGAAAATTCTTAAAAAATTCGTCCAAAATCTTGATGTCTCCAATCTCTTGTTTTGTACTTTTTTTCCACGTGTCTTGACATCCAATGTATCCCTGCAAAGTTTGGTGAAGATCTGAGTATGTAGTTTTTGACCTTATATGGAACCTCCTATCTGAAAATTTGAAAATTCTTAAAAAATTCGACCAAAATCTTGATGTTCCGAATCCTATGTTTTGTATGTTTTTTCCACGTGTCTTGACATCCAATGTATCCATGCAAAGTTTGGTGAAGATCTGAGTATGTAGTTTTTGACCTTATATTGAACCTCCCATCTGAAAATTTGAAAATTCTTAAAAAATTCGTCCAAAATCTTGATGACCCCAATCTCTTGTTTTGTACGTTTTTTCCACGTGTCTTGACATCCAAAGTATCCCTGCAAAGTTTGGTGAAGATCTGAGTATGTAGTTTTTGACCTTATATGGAACCTCCTTTCTGAAAATTTGAGAATTCTTAAAAAATTCGTCCAAAATCTTGATGTCTCCAATCTCTTGTTTTGTACGTTTTTTCCACGTGTCTTGACATCCAATGTATCCATGCAAAGTTTGGTGAAGATCTGAGTATGTCGTTTTTGACCTTATCTGGAACCTCCCATCTGAAAATTTGAAAATTCTTAAAAAATCCGTGCAAAATCTTGATGACCCCAATCTCTTGTTTTGTACGTTTTTTCCACGTGTCTTGACATCCAATGTATCCATGCAAAGTTTGGTGAAGATCTGAGTATGTCGTTTTTGACCTTATCTGGAACCTCCCATCTGAAAATTTGAAAATTCTTAAAAAATTCGTCGAAAATCTTGATGTCTCCAATCTCTTGTTTTGTACGTTTTTTCCACGTGTCTTGACATGCAAAGTATCCCTGCAACGTTTGGTGAAGATCTGAGTATGTAGTTTTTGACCTTATCTGGAACCTCCTATCTGAAAATTTGAAAATTCTTAAAAAATTCGTCCAAAATCTTGATGTCTCCAATCTCTTGTTTTGTACGTTTTTTCCACGTGTCTTGACATCCAATGTATCCCTGCAATGTTTGGTGAAGATCTGAGTATGTAGTTTTTGACATTATATGGAGCCTCCTATCTGAAAATTTGAAAATTCTTAAAAAATTCGTCCAAAATCTTGATGTCTCCAATCTCTTGTTTTGTACGTTCTTTCCACGTGTCTTGACATCCAATGTATCCCTGCAATGTTTGGTGAAGATCTGAGTATGTAGTTTTTGACCTTATATGGAACCTCCTATCTGAAAATTTGAAAATTCTTAAAAGAATTTAACAAAATCTTGATGTCCCCAATCCTATGTTTTGTATGTTTTTTCCACGTGTCTTGACATACAATGTATCCCTGCAGAGTTTGGTGAAGATCTGAGTATGTAGTTTTTGACCTTATCTGGAACCTCCCATCTGAAAATTTGAAAATTCCTAAAAAATCCGTCCAAAATCTTGTTGACCCGAATCTCTTGTTTTGTACGTTTTTTCCACGTGTCTTGACTTCCAATGTATCCCTGCAAAGTTTGGTGAAGATCTGAGTATGTAGTTTTTGACCTTATCTCGAACCGCATTTCTGAAAATTTGAAAATTTTTAAAAAAATCGTCCAAAATCTTGATGTCTCCAATCTCTTGTTTTGTACGTTTTTTCCACGTGTCTTGACATCCAATGTATCCCTGCAAAGTTTGGTGAAGATCTGAGTATGTAGTTTTTGACCTTATATGGAACTTCCTATCTGAAAATTTGAAAATTCTTAAAAAATTCGTCCAAAATCTTGATGTCTCCAATCTCTTGTTTTGTACGTTTTTTCCACGTGTCTCGACCTCCAATGGATCCCTGCAAAGTTTGGTGAAGATCTGAGTATGTCGTTTTTGACCTTATCTGGAACCTCCCATCTGAAAATTTGAAAATTCTTAAAAAATTCGTCGAAAATCTTGATGTCTCCGATCTCTTGTTTTGTACGTTTTTTCCACGTGTCTTGACATGCAAAGTATTCCTGCAAAGTTTGGTGAAGATCTGAGTATGTAGTTTTTGACCTCATCTGGAACCTCCTATCTGAAAATTTGAAAATTCTTAAAAAATTCGTCCAAAATCTTGATGTCTCCAATCTCTTGTTTTGTACGTTTTTTCCACGTGTCTTGACATCCAATGTATCCCTGCAATGTTTGGTGAAGATCTGAGTATGTAGTTTTTGACCTTATCTGGAACCTCCCATCTGAAAATTTGAAAATTCCTAAAAAATCCGTCCAAAATCTTGATGACCCCAATCTCTTGTTTTGTACTTTTTTTCCACGTGTCTTGACATCCAATGTATCCCTGCAAAGTTTGGTGAAGATCTGAGTATGTAGTTTTTGATCTTATCTGGAACCTCCTATCTGAAAATTTGAAAATTCTTAAAAAATTCGTCCAAAATCTTGATGTCTCCAATCTCTTGTTTTGTACGTTTTTTCCACGTGTCTTGATATCCAATGTATCCCTGCAAAGTTTGGTGAAGATCTGAGTATGTTGTTTTTGACCTTATCTGGAACATCCTTTCTGAAAATTTGAAAATTGTTAAAAAATTCGTCCAAAATCTTGATGTCTCCTATCTCTTGTTTTGTACGTTTTTTCCACGTGTCTTGACATCCAATGTATCCCTGCAAAGTTTGGTGAAGATCTGAGTATGTAGTTTTTGACCTTATCTGGAACCTCCCATCTGAAAATTTGAAAATTCTTAAAAAATTCGACCAATATCTTGATGTCTCCAATCTTTTGTTTTGTACGTTTTTTCCACGTGTCTTGACACATAATGTATCCATGCAAAGTTTGGTGAAGATCTGAGTATGTAGTTTTTGACCTTAAATGGAACCTCCTATCTGAAAATTTGAAAATTCTTAAAAAATTCGTCCAAAATCTTGATGTCTCCAATCTCTTGTTTTGTACGTTTTTTCCACGTGTCTTGACATCCAATGTATCCCTGCAAAGTTTGGTGAAGATCTGAGTATGTAGTTTTTGACCTTATCTGGAACCTCCCATCTGAAAATTTGAAAATTCCTAAAAAATCCGTGCAAAATCTTGATGACCCCAATCTCTTGTTTTGTACGTTTTTTCCACGTGTCTTGACATCCAATGTATTCCTGCAATGTTTGGTGAAGATCTGAGTATGTAGTTTTTGACCTTATATTGAACCTCCCATCTGAAAATTTGAAAATTCTTCAAAAATTCGTCCAAAATCTTGATGTCTCCAAACTCTTGTTTTGTACGTTTTTTCCACGTGTCTTGACATGCAAAGTATTCCTGCAAAGTTTGGTGAAGATCTGAGTATGTAGTTTTTGACCTCATCTGGAACCTCCTATCTGAAAATTTGAAAATTCTTAAAAAATTCGTCCAAAATCTTGATGTCTCCAATCTCTTGTTTTGTACGTTTTTTCCACGTGTCTTGACATCCAATGTATCCCTGCAATGTTTGGTGAAGATCTGAGTATGTAGTTTTTGACCTTATCTGGAACCTCCCATCTGAAAATTTGAAAATTCCTAAAAAATCCGTCCAAAATCTTGATGACCCCAATCTCTTGTTTTGTACTTTTTTTCCACGTGTCTTGACATCCAATGTATCCCTGCAAAGTTTGGTGAAGATCTGAGTATGTAGTTTTTGATCTTATCTGGAACCTCCTATCTGAAAATTTGAAAATTCTTAAAAAATTCGTCCAAAATCTTGATGTCTCCAATCTCTTGTTTTGTACGTTTTTTCCACGTGTCTTGATATCCAATGTATCCCTGCAAAGTTTGGTGAAGATCTGAGTATGTTGTTTTTGACCTTATCTGGAACATCCTTTCTGAAAATTTGAAAATTGTTAAAAAATTCGTTCAAAATCTTGATGTCTCCTATCTCTTGTTTTGTACGTTTTTTCCACGTGTCTTGACATCCAATGTATCCCTGCAAAGTTTGGTGAAGATCTGAGTATGTAGTTTTTGACCTTATCTGGAACCTCCCATCTGAAAATTTGAAAATTCTTAAAAAATTCGACCAATATCTTGATGTCTCCAATCTTTTGTTTTGTACGTTTTTTCCACGTGTCTTGACACATAATGTATCCATGCAAAGTTTGGTGAAGATCTGAGTATGTAGTTTTTGACCTTAAATGGAACCTCCTATCTGAAAATTTGAAAATTCTTAAAAAATTCGTCCAAAATCTTGATGTCTCCAATCTCTTGTTTTGTACGTTTTTTCCACGTGTCTTGACATCCAATGTATCCCTGCAAAGTTTGGTGAAGATCTGAGTATGTAGTTTTTGACCTTAGCTGGAACCTCCCATCTGAAAATTTGAAAATTCCTAAAAAATCCGTGCAAAATCTTGATGACCCCAATCTCTTGTTTTGTACGTTTTTTCCACGTGTCTTGACATCCAATGTATTCCTGCAATGTTTGGTGAAGATCTGAGTATGTAGTTTTTGACCTTATATTGAACCTCCCATCTGAAAATTTGAAAATTCTTCAAAAATTCGTCCAAAATCTTGATGTCTCCAATCTCTTGTTTTGTACGTTTTTTCCACGTGTCTTGACATGCAAAGTATTCCTGCAAAGTTTGGTGAAGATCTGAGTATGTAGTTTTTGACCTCATCTGGAACCTCCTATCTGAAAATTTGAAAATTCTTAAAAAATTCGTCCAAAATCTTGATGTCTCCAATCTCTTGTTTTGTACGTTTTTTCCACGTGTCTTGACATCCAATGTATCCCTGCAATGTTTGGTGAAGATCTGAGTATGTAGTTTTTGACCTTATCTGGAACCTCCCATCTGAAAATTTGAAAATTCCTAAAAAATCCGTCCAAAATCTTGATGACCCCAATCTCTTGTTTTGTACTTTTTTTCCACGTGTCTTGACATCCAATGTATCCCTGCAAAGTTTGGTGAAGATCTGAGTATGTAGTTTTTGATCTTATCTGGAACCTCCTATCTGAAAATTTGAAAATTCTTAAAAAATTCGTCCAAAATCTTGATGTCTCCAATCTCTTGTTTTGTACGTTTCTTCCACGTGTCTTGATATCCAATGTATCCCTGCAAAGTTTGGTGAAGATCTGAGTATGTTGTTTTTGACCTTATCTGGAACATCCTTTCTGAAAATTTGAAAATTGTTAAAAAATTCGTCCAAAATCTTGATGTCTCCTATCTCTTGTTTTGTACGTTTTTTCCACGTGTCTTGACATCCAATGTATCCCTGCAAAGTTTGGTGAAGATCTGAGTATGTAGTTTTTGACCTTATCTGGAACCTCCCATCTGAAAATTTGAAAATTCTTAAAAAATTCGACCAATATCTTGATGTCTCCAATCTTTTGTTTTGTACGTTTTTTCCACGTGTCTTGACACATAATGTATCCATGCAAAGTTTGGTGAAGATCTGAGTATGTAGTTTTTGACCTTATATGGAACCTCCTATCTGAAAATTTGAAAATTCTTAAAAAATTCGTCCAAAATCTTGATGTCTCCAATCTCTTGTTTTGTACGTTTTTTCCACGTGTCTTGACATCCAATGTATCCCTGCAAAGTTTGGTGAAGATCTGAGTATGTAGTTTTTGACCTTATCTGGAACCTCCCATCTGAAAATTTGAAAATTCCTAAAAAATCCGTGCAAAATCTTGATGACCCCAATCTCTTGTTTTGTACGTTTTTTCCACGTGTCTTGACATCCAATGTATTCCTGCAATGTTTGGTGAAGATCTGAGTATGTAGTTTTTGACCTTATATGGAACCTCCTATCTGAAAATTTGAAAATTCTTAAAAAATTCGACCAAAATCTTGATGTTCCGAATCCTATGTTTTGTATGTTTTTTCCACGTGTCTTGACATCCAATGTATCCATGCAAAGTTTGGTGAAGATCTGAGTATGTAGTTTTTGACCTTGTATTGAACCTCCCATCTGAAAATTTGAAAATTCTTAAAAAATTCGTCCAAAATCTTGATGACCCCAATCTCTTGTTTTGTACGTTTTTTCCACGTGTCTTGACATCCAAAGTATCCCTGCAAAGTTTGGTGAAGATCTGAGTATGTAGTTTTTGACCTTATATGGAACCTCCTTTCTGAAAATTTGAGAATTCTTAAAAAATTCGTCCAAAATCTTGATGTCTCCAATCTCTTGTTTTGTACGTTTTTTCCACGTGTCTTGACATCCAATGTATCCATGCAAAGTTTGGTGAAGATCTGAGTATGTCGTTTTTGACCTTATCTGGAACCTCCCATCTGAAAATTTGAAAATTCTTAAAAAATTCGTCGAAAATCTTGATGTCTCCAATCTTTTGTTTTGTACGTTTTTTCCACGTGTCTTGACATGCAAAGTATCCCTGCAACGTTTGGTGAAGATCTGAGTATGTAGTTTTTGACCTTATCTGGAACCTCCTATCTGAAAATTTGAAAATTCTTCAAAAATTCGTCCAAAATCTTGATGTCTCCAATCTCTTGTTTTGTACGTTTTTTCCACGTGTCTCGACCTCCAATGGATCCCTGCAAAGTTTGGTGAAGATCTGAGTATGTCGTTTTTGACCTTATCTGGAACATCCTTTCTGAAAATTTGAAAATTCTTCAAAAATTCGTCGAAAATCTTGATGTCTCCAATCTCTTGTTTTGTAGGTTTTTTCCACGTGTCTTGACATCCAATGTATTCCTGCAATGTTTGGTGGAGATCTGAGTATGTAGTTTTAGACCTTATCTGGAACCTCCTATCTGAAAATTTGAAAATTCTTCAAAAATTCGTCGAAAATCTTGATGTCTCCGATCTCTTGTTTTGTACGTTTTTTCCACGTGTCTCGACCTCCAATGGATCCCTGCAAAGTTTGGTGAAGATCTGAGTATGTAGTTTTTGACCTCATCTGGAACATCCTTTCTGAAAATTTGAAAATTCTTCAAAAATTCGTCGAAAATCTTGATGTCTCCAATCTCTTGTTTTGTACGTTTTTTCCACGTGTCTTGACATCCAATGTATTCCTGCAATGTTTGGTGGAGATCTGAGTATGTAGTTTTAGACCTTATCTGGAACCTCCTATCTGAAAATTTGAAAATTCTTCAAAAATTCGTCCAAAATCTTGATGTCTCCAATCTCTTGTTTTGTACGTTTTTTCCACGTGTCTCGACCTCCAATGGATCCCTGCAAAGTTTGGTGAAGATCTGAGTATGTAGTTTTTGACCTTATCTGGAACCTCCTATCTGAAAATTTGAAAATTCTTCAAAAATTCGTCGAAAATCTTGATGTCTCCAATCTCTTGTTTTGTACGTTTTTTCCACGTGTCTTGACATCCAATGTATTCCTGCAATGTTTGGTGGAGATCTGAGTATGTAGTTTTAGACCTTATCTGGAACCTCCTATCTGAAAATTTGAAAATTCTTCAAAAATTCGTCGAAAATCTTGATGTCTCCGATCTCTTGTTTTGTACGTTTTTTCCACGTGTCTTGACATGCAAAGTATTCCTGCAAAGTTTGGTGAAGATCTGAGTATGTAGTTTTTGACCTCATCTGGAACCTCCTATCTGAAAATTTGAAAATTCTTAAAAAATTCGTCCAAAATCTTGATGTCTCCAATCTCTTGTTTTGTACGTTTTTTCCACGTGTCTTGACATCCAATGTATCCCTGCAATGTTTGGTGAAGATCTGAGTATGTAGTTTTTGACCTTATCTGGAACCTCCCATCTGAAAATTTGAAAATTCCTAAAAAATCCGTCCAAAATCTTGATGACCCCAATCTCTTGTTTTGTACTTTTTTTCCACGTGTCTCGACCTCCAATGTATCCCTGCAAAGTTTGGTGAAGATCTGAGTATGTAGTTTTTGACCTTATATGGAACCTCCTATCTGAAAATTTGAAAATTCTTAAAAAATTCGTCGAAAATCTTGATGTCTCCGATCTCTTGTTTTGTACGTTTTTTCCACGTGTCTTGACATGCAAAGTATTCCTGCAAAGTTTGGTGAAGATCTGAGTATGTCGTTTTTGACCTCATCTGGAACCTCCCATCTGAAAATTTGAAAATTCTTAAAAAATTCGTCGAAAATCTTGATGTCTCCAATCTTTTGTTTTGTACGTTTTTTCCACGTGTCTTGACATCCAATGTATCCCTGCAAAGTTTGGTGAAGATCTGAGTATGTAGTTTTTGACCTTATATGGAACCTCCTATCTGAAAATTTGAAAATTCTTAAAAAATTCGTCCAAAATCTTGATGTCTCCAATCTCTTGTTTTGTACGTTTTTTCCACGTGTCTCGACCTCCAATGGATCCCTGCAAAGTTTGGTGAAGATCTGATTATGTCGTTTTTGACCTTATCTGGAACCTCCCATCTGAAAATTTGAAAATTCTTAAAAAATTCGTCGAAAATCTTGATGTCTCCGATCTCTTGTTTTGTACTTTTTTTCCACGTGTCTCGACCTCCAATGTATCCCTGCAAAGTTTGGTGAAGATCTGAGTATGTAGTTTTTGACCTTATATGGAACCTCCTATCTGAAAATTTGAAAATTCTTAAAAAATTCGTCCAAAATCTTGATGTCACCAATCCTATGTTTTGTATGTTTTTTCCACGTGTCTTGACATCCAATGTATCCATGCAAAGTTTGGTGAAGATCTGAGTATGTCGTTTTTGACCTTATCTGGAACCTCCCATCTGAAAATTTGAAAATTCTTAAAAAATTCGTCGAAAATCTTGATGTCTCCGATCTCTTGTTTTGTACGTTTTTTCCACGTGTCTTGACATGCAAAGTATTCCTGCAAAGTTTGGTGAAGATCTGAGTATGTAGTTTTTGACCTCATCTGGAACCTCCTATCTGAAAATTTGAAAATTCTTAAAAAATTCGTCCAAAATTTTGATGTCTCCAATCTCTTGTTTTGTACGTTTTTTCCACGTGTCTTGACATCCAATGTATCCATGCAAAGTTTGGTGAAGATCTGAGTATGTAGTTTTTGACCTTATATTGAACCTCCCATCTGAAAATTTGAAAATTCTTAAAAAATTCGTCCAAAATCTTGATGACCCCAATCTCTTGTTTTGTACGTTTTTTCCACGTGTCTTGACATCCAAAGTATCCCTGCAAAGTTTGGTGAAGATCTGAGTATGTAGTTTTTGACCTTATATGGAACCTCCTTTCTGAAAATTTGAGAATTCTTAAAAAATTCGTCCAAAATCTTGATGTCTCCAATCTCTTGTTTTGTACGTTTTTTCCACGTGTCTTGACATCCAATGTATCCATGCAAAGTTTGGTGAAGATCTGAGTATGTCGTTTTTGACCTTATCTGGAACCTCCCATCTGAAAATTTGAAAATTCTTAAAAAATTCGTCGAAAATCTTGATGTCTCCAATCTTTTGTTTTGTACGTTTTTTCCACGTGTCTTGACATGCAAAGTATCCCTGCAACGTTTGGTGAAGATCTGAGTATGTAGTTTTTGACCTTATCTGGAACCTCCTATCTGAAAATTTGAAAATTCTTCAAAAATTCGTCGAAAATCTTGATGTCTCCAATCTCTTGTTTTGTACGTTTTTTCCACGTGTCTTGACATCCAATGTATTCCTGCAATGTTTGGTGGAGATCTGAGTATGTAGTTTTAGACCTTATCTGGAACCTCCTATCTGAAAATTTGAAAATTCTTCAAAAATTCGTCCAAAATCTTGATGTCTCCAATCTCTTGTTTTGTACGTTTTTTCCACGTGTCTCGACCTCCAATGGATCCCTGCAAAGTTTGGTGAAGATCTGAGTATGTCGTTTTTGACCTTATCTGGAACATCCTTTCTGAAAATTTGAAAATTCTTAAAAAATTCGTCGAAAATCTTGATGTCTCCAATCTCTTGTTTTGTACGTTTTTTCCACGTGTCTTGACATCCAATGTATCCCTGCAAAGTTTGGTGAAGATCTGAGTATGTAGTTTTTGACCTTATATGGAACCTCCTATCTGAAAATTTGAAAATTCTTAAAAAATTCATCCAAAATCTTGATGTCTCCAATCTCTTGTTTTGTACGTTTTTTCCACGTGTCTCGACCTCCAATGGATCCCTGCAAAGTTTGGTGAAGATCTGAGTATGTAGTTTTTGACCTTATATGGAACCTCCTATCTGAAAATTTGAAAATTCTTAAAAAATTCGTCCAAAATCTTGATGTCACCAATCCTATGTTTTGTATGTTTTTTCCACGTGTCTTGACATCCAATGTATTCCTGCAAAGTTTGGTGAAGATCTGAGTATGTCGTTTTTGACCTTATCTGGAACCTCCCATCTGAAAATTTGAAAATTCTTAAAAAATTCGTCGAAAATCTTGATGTCTCCGATCTCTTGTTTTGTACGTTTTTTCCACGTGTCTTGACATGCAAAGTATTCCTGCAAAGTTTGGTGAAGATCTGAGTATGTAGTTTTTGACCTCATCTGGAACCTCCTATCTGAAAATTTGAAAATTCTTAAAAAATTCGTCCAAAATCTTGATGTCTCCAATCTCTTGTTTTGTACGTTTTTTCCACGTGTCTTGACATCCAATGTATCCCTGCAATGTTTGGTGAAGATCTGAGTATGTAGTTTTTGACCTTATCTGGAACCTCCCATCTGAAAATTTGAAAATTCCTAAAAAATCCGTCCAAAATCTTGATGACCCCAATCTCTTGTTTTGTACTTTTTTTCCACGTGTCTCGACCTCCAATGTATCCCTGCAAAGTTTGGTGAAGATCTGAGTATGTAGTTTTTGACCTTATATGGAACCTCCTATCTGAAAATTTGAAAATTCTTAAAAAATTCGTCCAAAATCTTGATGTCACCAATCCTATGTTTTGTATGTTTTTTCCACGTGTCTTGACATCCAATGGATCCCTGCAAAGTTTGGTGAAGATCTGAGTATGTAGTTTTTGACCTCATCTGGAACCTCCTATCTGAAAATTTGAAAATTCTTAAAAAATTCGTCCAAAATCTTGATGTCTCCAATCTCTTGTTTTGTACGTTTTTCCACGTGTCTTGACATCCAATGTATCCCTGCAATGTTTGGTGAAGATCTGAGTATGTAGTTTTTGACCTTATCTGGAACCTCCCATCTGAAAATTTGAAAATTCCTAAAAAATCCGTCCAAAATCTTGATGACCCCAATCTCTTGTTTTGTACTTTTTTTCCACGTGTCTTGACATCCAATGTATCCCTGCAAAGTTTGGTGAAGATCTGAGTATGTAGTTTTTGATCTTATCTGGAACCTCCTATCTGAAAATTTGAAAATTGTTAAAAAATTCGTCCAAAATCTTGATGTCTCCAATCTCTTGTTTTGTACGTTTTTTCCACGTGTCTTGATATCCAATGTATCCCTGCAAAGTTTGGTGAAGATCTGAGTATGTTGTTTTTGACCTTATCTGGAACATCCTTTCTGAAAATTTGAAAATTGTTAAAAAATTCGTCCAAAATCTTGATGTCTCCTATCTCTTGTTTTGTACGTTTTTTCCACGTGTCTTGACATCCAATGTATCCATGCAAAGTTTGGTGAAGATCTGAGTATGTAGTTTTTGACCTTATCTGGATCCTCCCATCTGAAAATTTGAAAATTCTTAAAAAATTCGACCAATATCTTGATGTCTCCAATCTTTTGTTTTGTACGTTTTTTCCACGTGTCTTGACACATAATGTATCCATGCAAAGTTTGGTGAAGATCTGAGTATGTAGTTTTTGACATTATATGGAACCTCCTATCTGAAAATTTGAAAATTCTTAAAAAATTCGTCCAAAATCTTGATGTCTCCAATCTCTTGTTTTGTTCGTTTTTTCCACGTGTCTTGACATCCAATGTATCCCTGCAAAGTTTGGTGAAGATCTGAGTATGTAGTTTTTGACCTTATCTGGAACCTCCCATCTGAAAATTTGAAAATTCCTAAAAAATCCGTGCAAAATCTTGATGACCCCAATCTCTTGTTTTGTACGTTTTTTCCACGTGTCTTGACATCCAATGTATTCCTGCAATGTTTGGTGAAGATCTGAGTATGTAGTTTTTGACCTTATATGGAACCTCCTATCTGAAAATTTGAAAATTCTTAAAAAATTCGACCAAAATCTTGATGTTCCGAATCCTATGTTTTGTATGTTTTTTCCACGTGTCTTGACATCCAATGTATCCATGCAAAGTTTGGTGAAGATCTGAGTATGTAGTTTTTGACCTTATATTGAACCTCCCATCTGAAAATTTGAAAATTCTTAAAAAATTCGTCCAAAATCTTGATGACCCCAATCTCTTGTTTTGTACGTTTTTTCCACGTGTCTTGACATCCAAAGTATCCCTGCAAAGTTTGGTGAAGATCTGAGTATGTAGTTTTTGACATTATATGGAACCTCCTTTCTGAAAATTTGAGAATTCTTAAAAAATTCGTCCAAAATCTTGATGTCTCCAATCTCTTGTTTTGTACGTTTTTTCCACGTGTCTTGACATCCAATGTAACCATGCAAAGTTTGGTGAAGATCTGAGTATGTCGTTTTTGACCTTATCTGGAACCTCCCATCTGAAAATTTGAAAATTCTTAAAAAATTCGTCGAAAATCTTGATGTCTCCAATCTTTTGTTTTGTACGTTTTTTCTACGTGTCTTGACATGCAAAGTATCCCTGCAACGTTTGGTGAAGATCTGAGTATGTAGTTTTTGACCTTATCTGGAACCTCCTATCTGAAAATTTGAAAATTCTTCAAAAATTCGTCGAAAATCTTGATGTCTCCAATCTCTTGTTTTGTACGTTTTTTCCACGTGTCTTGACATCCAATGTATTCCTGCAATGTTTGGTGGAGATCTGAGTATGTAGTTTTAGACCTTATCTGGAACCTCCTATCTGAAAATTTGAAAATTCTTCAAAAATTCGTCCAAAATCTTGATGTCTCCAATCTCTTGTTTTGTACGTTTTTTCCACGTGTCTCGACCTCCAATGGATCCCTGCAAAGTTTGGTGAAGATCTGAGTATGTCGTTTTTGACCTTATCTGGAACATCCTTTCTGAAAATTTGAAAATTCTTCAAAAATTCGTCGAAAATCTTGATGTCTCCAATCTCTTGTTTTGTACGTTTTTTCCACGTGTCTTGACATCCAATGTATTCCTGCAATGTTTGGTGGAGATCTGAGTATGTAGTTTTAGACCTTATCTGGAACCTCCTATCTGAAAATTTGAAAATTCTTCAAAAATTCGTCGAAAATCTTGATGTCTCCGATCTCTTGTTTTGTACGTTTTTTCCACGTGTCTTGACATCCAAAGTATCCCTGCAAAGTTTGGTGAAGATCTGAGTATGTAGTTTTTGACCTCATCTGGAACATCCTTTCTGAAAATTTGAAAATTCTTCAAAAATTCGTCGAAAATCTTGATGTCTCCAATCTCTTGTTTTGTACGTTTTTTCCACGTGTCTTGACATCCAATGTATTCCTGCAATGTTTGGTGGAGATCTGAGTATGTAGTTTTAGACCTTATCTGGAACCTCCTATCTGAAAATTTGAAAATTCTTCAAAAATTCGTCCAAAATCTTGATGTCTCCAATCTCTTGTTTTGTACGTTTTTTCCACGTGTCTCGACCTCCAATGGATCCCTGCAAAGTTTGGTGAATATCTGAGTATGTAGTTTTTGACCTTATCTGGAACCTCCTATCTGAAAATTTGAAAATTCTTCAAAAATTCGTCGAAAATCTTGATGTCTCCAATCTCTTGTTTTGTACGTTTTTTCCACGTGTCTTGACATCCAATGTATTCCTGCAATGTTTGGTGGAGATCTGAGTATGTAGTTTTAGACCTTATCTGGAACCTCCTATCTGAAAATTTGAAAATTCTTCAAAAATTCGTCGAAAATCTTGATGTCTCCGATCTCTTGTTTTGTACGTTTTTTCCACGTGTCTTGACATGCAAAGTATTCCTGCAAAGTTTGGTGAAGATCTGAGTATGTAGTTTTTGACCTCATCTGGAACCTCCTATCTGAAAATTTGAAAATTCTTAAAAAATTCGTCGAAAATCTTGATGTCTCCAATCTCTTGTTTTGTACGTTTTTTCCACGTGTCTTGACATCCAATGTATCCCTGCAAAGTTTGGTGGAGATCTGAGTATGTAGTTTTTGACCTTATCTGGGACCTCCTATCAGAAAATTTGAAAATTCTTCAAAAATTCGACCAAAATCTTGATGTCTCCAATCTTTTGTTTTGTACGTTTTTTCCACGTGTCTTGACACATAATGTATCCATGCAAAGTTTGGTGAAGATCTGAGTATGTAGTTTTTGACCTTATATGGAACCTCCTATCTGAAAATTTGAAAATTCTTAAAAAATTCGTCCAAAATCTTGATGTCTCCAATCTCTTGTTTTGTACGTTTTTTCCACGTGTCTTGACATCCAATGTATCCCTGCAAAGTTTGGTGAAGATCTGAGTATGTAGTTTTTGACCTTATCTGGAACCTCCCATCTGAAAATTTGAAAATTCCTAAAAAATCCGTGCAAAATCTTGATGACCCCAATCTCTTGTTTTGTACGTTTTTTCCACGTGTCTTGACATGCAAAGTATCCCTGCAATGTTTGGTGAAGATCTGAGTATGTAGTTTTTGACCTCATCTGGAACCTCCTATCTGAAAATTTGAGAATTCTTAAAAAATTCGTCCAAAATCTTGATGTCTCCAATCTCTTGTTTTGTACGTTTTTTCCACGTGTCTTGACATCCAATGTATCCATGCAAAGTTTGGTGAAGATCTGAGTATGTCGTTTTTGACCTTATCTGGAACCTCCCATCTGAAAATTTGAAAATTCTTAAAAAATTCGTCGAAAATCTTGATGTCTCTAATCTTTTGTTTTGTACGTTTTTTCCACGTGTCTTGACATGCAAAGTATCCCTGCAACGTTTGGTGAAGATCTGAGTATGTAGTTTTTGACCTTATCTGGAACCTCCTATCTGAAAATTTGAAAATTCTTCAAAAATTCGTCGAAAATCTTGATGTCTCCAATCTCTTGTTTTGTACGTTTTTTCCACGTGTCTTGACATCCAATGTATTCCTGCAATGTTTGGTGGAGATCTGAGTATGTCGTTTTTGACCTTATCTGGAACCTCCCATCTGAAAATTTGAAAATTCTTAAAAAATTCGTCGAAAATCTTGATGTCTCCGATCTCTTTTTTTGTACGTTTTTTCCACGTGTCTTGACATGCAAAGTATTCCTGCAAAGTTTGGTGAAGATCTGAGTATGTAGTTTTTGACCTCATCTGGAACCTCCTATCTGAAAATTTGAAAATTCTTAAAAAATTCGTCCAAAATCTTGATGTCTCCAATCTCTTGTTTTGTACGTTTTTTCCACGTGTCTTGACATCCAATGTATCCCTGCAATGTTTGGTGAAGATCTGAGTATGTAGTTTTTGACCTTATCTGGAACCTCCCATCTGAAAATATGAAAATTCCTAAAAAATCCGTCCAAAATCTTGATGACCCCAATCTCTTGTTTTGTACTTTTTTTCCACGTGTCTCGACCTCCAATGTATCCCTGCAAAGTTTGGTGAAGATCTGAGTATGTAGTTTTTGACCTTATATGGAACCTCCTATCTGAAAATTTGAAAATTCTTAAAAAATTCGTCCAAAATCTTGATGTCACCAATCCTATGTTTTGTATGTTTTTTCCACGTGTCTTGACATCCAATGTATTCCTGCAAAGTTTGGTGAAGATCTGAGTATGTCGTTTTTGACCTTATCTGGAACCTCCCATCTGAAAATTTGAAAATTCTTAAAAAATTCGTCGAAAATCTTGATGTCTCCGATCTCTTGTTTTGTACGTTTTTTCCACGTGTCTTGACATGCAAAGTATTCCTGCAAAGTTTGGTGAAGATCTGAGTATGTAGTTTTTGACCTCATCTGGAACCTCCTATCTGAAAATTTGAAAATTCTTAAAAAATTCGTCCAAAATCTTGATGTCTCCAATCTCTTGTTTTGTACGTTTTTTCCACGTGTCTTGACATCCAATGTATCCCTGCAATGTTTGGTGAAGATCTGAGTATGTAGTTTTTGACCTTATCTGGAACCTCCCATCTGAAAATTTGAAAATTCCTAAAAAATCCGTGCAAAATCTTGATGACCCCAATCTCTTGTTTTGTACGTTTTTTCCACGTGTCTTGACATGCAAAGTATTCCTGCAAAGTTTGGTGAAGATCTGAGTATGTAGTTTTTGACCTCATCTGGAACCTCCTATCTGAAAATTTGAAAATTCTTCAAAAATTCGTCCAAAATCTTGATGTCTCCAATCTCTTGTTTTGTACGTTTTTTCCACGTGTCTCGACCTCCAATGATTCCCTGCAAAGTTTGGTGAAGATCTGAGTATGTAGTTTTTGACCTTATCTGGAACCTCCTATCTGAAAATTTGAAAATTCTTCAAAAATTCGTCGAAAATCTTGATGTCTCCAATCTCTTGTTTTGTACTTTTTTTCCACGTGTCTTGACATCCAATGTATTCCTGCAATGTTTGGTGGAGATCTGAGTATGTAGTTTTAGACCTTATCTGGAACCTCCTATCTGAAAATTTGAAAATTCTTCAAAAATTCGTCGAAAATCTTGATGTCTCCGATCTCTTGTTTTGTACGTTTTTTCCACGTGTCTTGACATGCAAAGTATCCCTGCAACGTTTGGTGAAGATCTGAGTATGTAGTTTTTGACCTTATCTGGAACCTCCTATCTGAAAATTTGAAAATTCTTCAAAAATTCGTCGAAAATCTTGATGTCTCCAATCTCTTGTTTCGTACGTTTTTTCCACGTGTCTTGACATCCAATGTATCCCTGCAAAGTTTGGTGGAGATCTGAGTATGTAGTTTTTGACCTTATCTGGGACCTCCTATCAGAAAATTTGAAAATTCTTCAAAAATTCGACCAAAATCTTGATGTCTCCAATCTTTTGTTTTGTACGTTTTTTCCACGTGTCTTGACACATAATGTATCCATGCAAAGTTTGGTGAAGATCTGAGTATGTAGTTTTTGACCTTATATGGAACCTCCTATCTGAAAATTTGAAAATTCTTAAAAAATTCGTCCAAAATCTTGATGTCTCCAATCTCTTGTTTTGTACGTTTTTTCCACGTGTCTTGACATCCAATGTATCCCTGCAAAGTTTGGTGAAGATCTGAGTATGTAGTTTTTGACCTTATCTGGAACCTCCCATCTGAAAATTTGAAAATTCCTAAAAAATCCGTGCAAAATCTTGATGACCCCAATCTCTTGTTTTGTACGTTTTTTCCACGTGTCTTGACATGCAAAGTATTCCTGCAAAGTTTGGTGAAGATCTGAGTATGTAGTTTTTGACCTCATCTGGAACCTCCTATCTGAAAATTTGAAAATTCTTAAAAAATTCGTCCAAAATCTTGATGTCTCCAATCTCTTGTTTTGTACGTTTTTTCCACGTGTCTTGACATCCAATGTATCCCTGCAATGTTTGGTGAAGATCTGAGTATGTAGTTTTTGACCTCATCTGGAACCTCCTATCTGAAAATTTGAGAATTCTTAAAAAATTCGTCCAAAATCTTGATGTCTCCAATCTCTTGTTTTGTACGTTTTTTCCACGTGTCTTGACATCCAATGTATCCATGCAAAGTTTGGTGAAGATCTGAGTATGTCGTTTTTGACCTTATCTGGAACCTCCCATCTGAAAATTTGAAAATTCTTAAAAAATTCGTCGAAAATCTTGATGTCTCCAATCTTTTGTTTTGTACGTTTTTTCCACGTGTCTTGACATGCAAAGTATCCCTGCAACGTTTGGTGAAGATCTGAGTATGTAGTTTTTGACCTTATCTGGAACCTCCTATCTGAAAATTTGAAAATTCTTCAAAAATTCGTCGAAAATCTTGATGTCTCCAATCTCTTGTTTTGTACGTTTTTTCCACGTGTCTTGACATCCAATGTATTCCTGCAATGTTTGGTGGAGATCTGAGTATGTCGTTTTTGACCTTATCTGGAACCTCCCATCTGAAAATTTGAAAATTCTTAAAAAATTCGTCGAAAATCTTGATGTCTCCGATCTCTTGTTTTGTACGTTTTTTCCACGTGTCTTGACATGCAAAGTATTCCTGCAAAGTTTGGTGAAGATCTGAGTATGTAGTTTTTAACCTCATCTGGAACCTCCTATCTGAAAATTTGAAAATTCTTAAAAAATTCGTCCAAAATCTTGATGTCTCCAATCTCTTGTTTTGTACGTTTTTTCCACGTGTCTTGACATCCAATGTATCCCTGCAATGTTTGGTGAAGATCTGAGTATGTAGTTTTTGACCTTATCTGGAACCTCCCATCTGAAAATTTGAAAATTCCTAAAAAATCCGTCCAAAATCTTGATGACCCCAATCTCTTGTTTTGTACTTTTTTCCACGTGTATCGACCTCCAATGTATCCCTGCAAAATTTGGTGAAGATCTGAGTATGTAGTTTTTGACCTTATATGGAACCTCCTATCTGAAAATTTGAAAATTCTTAAAAAATTCGTCCAAAATCTTGATGTCACCAATCCTATGTTTTGTATGTTTTTTCCACGTGTCTTGACATCCAATGTATTCCTGCAAAGTTTGGTGAAGATCTGAGTATGTCGTTTTTGACCTTATCTGGAACCTCCCATCTGAAAATTTGAAAATTCTTAAAAAATTCGTCGAAAATCTTGATGTCTCCAATCTCTTGTTTTGTACGTTTTTTCCACGTGTCTTGACATCCAATGTATCCCTGCAAAGTTTGGTGGAGATCTGAGTATGTAGTTTTTGACCTTATCTGGGACCTCCTATCAGAAAATTTGAAAATTCTTCAAAAATTCGACCAAAATCTTGATGTCTCCAATCTTTTGTTTTGTACGTTTTTTCCACGTGTCTTGACACATAATGTATCCATGCAAAGTTTGGTGGAGATCTGAGTATGTAGTTTTAGACCTTATCTGGAACCTCCTATCTGAAAATTTGAAAATTCTTCAAAAATTCGTCCAAAATATTGATGTCTCCAATCTCTTGTTTTGTACGTTTTTTCCACGTGTCTTGACATCCAATGTATCCCTGCAATGTTTGGTGAAGATCTGAGTATGTAGTTTTTGACCTTATCTGGAACCTCCCATCTGAAAATTTGAAAATTCCTAAAAAATCCGTCCAAAATCTTGATGACCCCAATCTCTTGTTTTGTACTTTTTTTCCACGTGTCTCGACCTCCAATGTATCCCTGCAAAGTTTGGTGAAGATCTGAGTATGTAGTTTTTGACCTTATATGGAACCTCCTATCTGAAAATTTGAAAATTCTTAAAAAATTCGTCCAAAATCTTGATGTCACCAATCCTATGTTTTGTATGTTTTTTCCACGTGTCTTGACATCCAATGTATTCCTGCAAAGTTTGGTGAAGATCTGAGTATGTCGTTTTTGACCTTATCTGGAACCTCCCATCTGAAAATTTGAAAATTCTTAAAAAATTCGTCGAAAATCTTGATGTCTCCGATCTCTTGTTTTGTACGTTTTTTCCACGTGTCTTGACATGCAAAGTATTCCTGCAAAGTTTGGTGAAGATCTGAGTATGTAGTTTTTGACCTCATCTGGAACCTCCTATCTGAAAATTTGAAAATTCTTAAAAAATTCGTCCAAAATCTTGATGTCTCCAATCTCTTGTTTTGTACGTTTTTTCCACGTGTCTTGACATCCAATGTATCCCTGCAATGTTTGGTGAAGATCTGAGTATGTAGTTTTTGACCTTATCTGGAACCTCCCATCTGAAAATTTGAAAATTCCTAAAAATTCCGTGCAAAATCTTGATGACCCCAATCTCTTGTTTTGTACGTTTTTTCCACGTGTCTTGACATGCAAAGTATTCCTGCAAAGTTTGGTGAAGATCTGAGTATGTACTTTTTGACCTCATCTGGAACCTCCTATCTGAAAATTTGAAAATTCTTCAAAAATTCGTCCAAAATCTTGATGTCTCCAATCTCTTGTTTTGTACGTTTTTTCCACGTGTCTCGACCTCCAATGGATCCCTGCAAAGTTTGGTGAAGATCTGAGTATGTAGTTTTTGATCTTATCTGGAACCTCCTATCTGAAAATTTGAAAATTCTTCAAAAATTCGTCGAAAATCTTGATGTCTCCAATCTCTTGTTTTGTACGTTTTTTCCACGTGTCTTGACATCCAATGTATTCCTGCAATGTTTGGTGGAGATCTGAGTATGTAGTTTTAGACCTTATCTGGAACCTCCTATCTGAAAATTTGAAAATTCTTCAAAAATTCGTCGAAAATCTTGATGTCTCCGATCTCTTGTTTTGTACGTTTTTTCCACGTGTCTTGACATGCAAAGTATCCCTGCAACGTTTGGTGAAGATCTGAGTATGTAGTTTTTGACCTTATCTGGAACCTCCTATCTGAAAATTTGAAAATTCTTCAAAAATTCGTCGAAAATCTTGATGTCTCCAATCTCTTGTTTTGTACGTTTTTTCCACGTGTCTTGACATCCAATGTATCCCTGCAAAGTTTGGTGGAGATCTGAGTATGTAGTTTTTGACCTTATCTGGGACCTCCTATCAGAAAATTTGAAAATTCTTCAAAAATTCGACCAAAATCTTGATGTCTCCAATCTTTTGTTTTGTACGTTTTTTCCACGTGTCTTGACACATAATGTATCCATGCAAAGTTTGGTGAAGATCTGAGTATGTAGTTTTTGACCTTATATGGAACCTCCTATCTGAAAATTTGAAAATTCTTAAAAAATTCGTCCAAAATCTTGATGTCTCCAATCTCTTGTTTTGTACGTTTTTTCCACGTGTCTTGACATCCAATGTATCCCTGCAAAGTTTGGTGAAGATCTGAGTATGTAGTTTTTGACCTTATCTGGAACCTCCCATCTGAAAATTTGAAAATTCTTAAAAAATTCGACCAATATCTTGATGTCTCCAATCTCTTGTTTTGTACGTTTTTTCCACGTGTCTTGACACATAATGTATCCATGCAAAGTTTGGTGAAGATCTGAGTATGTAGTTTTTGACCTTATATGGAACCTCCTATCTGAAAATTTAAAAATTCTTAAAAAATTCGTCCAAAATCTTGATGTCTCCAATCTCTTGTTTTGTACGTTTTTTCCACGTGTCTTGACATCCAATGTATCCCTGCAATGTTTGGTGAAGATCTGAGTATGTAGTTTTTGACTTTATATTGAACCTCCCATCTGAAAATTTGAAAATTCTTAAAAAATTCGTCCAAAATCTTGATGACCCCAATCTCTTGTTTTGTACGTTTTTTCCACGTGTCTTGACATCCAAAGTATCCCTGCAAAGTTTGGTGAAGATCTGAGTATGTAGTTTTTGACCTCATCTGGAACCTCCTATCTGAAAATTTGAGAATTCTTAAAAAATTCGTCCAAAATCTTGATGTCTCCAATCTCTTGTTTTGTACGTTTTTCCACGTGTCTTGACATCCAATGTATCCATGCAAAGTTTGGTGAAGATCTGAGTATGTCGTTTTTGACCTTATCTGGAACCTCCCATCTGAAAATTTGAAAATTCTTAAAAAATTCGTCGAAAATCTTGATGTCTCCAATCTTTTGTTTTGTACGTTTTTTCCACGTGTCTTGACATGCAAAGTATCCCTGCAACGTTTGGTGAAGATCTGAGTATGTAGTTTTTGACCTTATCTGGAACCTCCTATCTGAAAATTTGAAAATTCTTCAAAAATTCGTCGAAAATCTTGATGTCTCCAATCTCTTGTTTTGTACGTTTTTTCCACGTGTCTTGACATCCAATGTATTCCTGCAATGTTTGGTGGAGATCTGAGTATGTCGTTTTTGACCTTATCTGGAACCTCCCATCTGAAAATTTGAAAATTCTTAAAAAATTCGTCGAAAATCTTGATGTCTCCGATCTCTTGTTTTGTACGTTTTTTCCACGTGTCTTGACATGCAAAGTATTCCTGCAAAGTTTGGTGAAGATCTGAGTATGTAGTTTTTGACCTCATCTGGAACCTCCCATCTGAAAATTTGAAAATTCTTAAAAAAATCGTCGAAAATCTTGATGTCTCCGATCTCTTGTTTTGTACGTTTTTTCCACGTGTCTTGACATGCAAAGTATTCCTGCAAAGTTTGGTGAAGATCTGAGTATGTAGTTTTTGACCTCATCTGGAACCTCCTATCTGAAAATTTGAAAATTCTTAAAAAATTCGTCCAAAATTTTGATGTCTCCAATCTCTTGTTTTGTACGTTTTTTCCACGTGTCTTGACATCCAATGTATCCATGCAAAGTTTGGTGAAGATCTGAGTATGTAGTTTTTGACCTTATATTGAACCTCCCATCTGAAAATTTGAAAATTCTTAAAAAATTCGTCCAAAATCTTGATGACCCCAATCTCTTGTTTTGTACGTTTTTTCCACGTGTCTTGACATCCAAAGTATCCCTGCAAAGTTTGGTGAAGATCTGAGTATGTAATTTTTGACCTTATATGGAACCTCCTTTCTGAAAATTTGAGAATTCTTAAAAAATTCGTCCAAAATCTTGATGTCTCCAATCTCTTGTTTTGTACGTTTTTTCCACGTGTCTTGACATCCAATGTATCCATGCAAAGTTTGGTGAAGATCTGAGTATGTCGTTTTTGACCTTATCTGGAACCTCCCATCTGAAAATTTGAAAATTCTTAAAAAATTCGTCGAAAATCTTGATGTCTCCAATCTTTTGTTTTGTACGTTTTTTCCACGTGTCTTGACATGCAAAGTATCCCTGCAACGTTTGGTGAAGATCTGAGTATGTAGTTTTTGACCTTATCTGGAACCTCCTATCTGAAAATTTGAAAATTCTTCAAAAATTCGTCGAAAATCTTGATGTCTCCAATCTCTTGTTTTGTACGTTTTTTCCACGTGTCTTGACATCCAATGTATTCCTGCAATGTTTGGTGGAGATCTGAGTATGTAGTTTTAGACCTTATCTGGAACCTCCTATCTGAAAATTTGAAAATTCTTCAAAAATTCGTCCAAAATCTTGATGTCTCCAATCTCTTGTTTTGTACGTTTTTTCCACGTGTCTCGACCTCCAATGGATCCCTGCAAAGTTTGGTGAAGATCTGAGTATGTCGTTTTTGACCTTATCTGGAACATCCTTTCTGAAAATTTGAAAATTCTTAAAAAATTCGTCGAAAATCTTGATGTCTCCAATCTATTGTTTTGTACGTTTTTTCCACGTGTCTTGACATCCAATGTATCCCTGCAAAGTTTGGTGAAGATCTGAGTATGTAGTTTTTGACCTTATATGGAACCTCCTATCTGAAAATTTGAAAATTCTTAAAAAATTCGTCCAAAATCTTGATGTCTCCAATCTCTTGTTTTGTACGTTTTTTCCACGTGTCTCGACCTCCAATGGATCCCTGCAAAGTTTGGTGAAGATCTGAGTATGTAGTTTTTGACCTTATATGGAACCTCCTATCTGAAAATTTGAAAATTCTTAAAAAATTCGTCCAAAATCTTGATGTCACCAATCCTATGTTTTGTATGTTTTTTCCACGTGTCTTGACATCCAATGTATTCCTGCAAAGTTTGGTGAAGATCTGAGTATGTCGTTTTTGACCTTATCTGGAACCTCCCATCTGAAAATTTGAAAATTCTTAAAAAATTCGTCGAAAATCTTGATGTCTCCGATCTCTTGTTTTGTACGTTTTTTCCACGTGTCTTGACATGCAAAGTATTCCTGCAAAGTTTGGTGAAGATCTGAGTATGTAGTTTTTGACCTCATCTGGAACCTCCTATCTGAAAATTTGAAAATTCTTAAAAAATTCGTCCAAAATCTTGATGTCTCCAATCTCTTGTTTTGTACGTTTTTTCCACGTGTCTTGACATCCAATGTATCCCTGCAATGTTTGGTGAAGATCTGAGTATGTAGTTTTTGACCTTATCTGGAATCTCCCATCTGAAAATTTGAAAATTCCTAAAAAATCCGTCCAAAATCTTGATGACCCCAATCTCTTGTTTTGTACTTTTTTCCACGTGTCTCGACCTCCAATGTATCCCTGCAAAGTTTGGTGAAGATCTGAGTATGTAGTTTTTGACCTTATATGGAACCTCCTATCTGAAAATTTGAAAATTCTTAAAAAATTCGTCCAAAATCTTGATGTCACCAATCCTATGTTTTGTATGTTTTTTCCACGTGTCTTGACATCCAATGGATCCCTGCAAAGTTTGGTGAAGATCTGAGTATGTAGTTTTTGACCTCATCTGGAACCTCCTATCTGAAAATTTGAAAATTCTTAAAAAATTCGTCCAAAATCTTGATGTCTCCAATCTCTTGTTTTGTACGTTTTTTCCACGTGTCTTGACATCCAATGTATCCCTGCAATGTTTGGTGAAGATCTGAGTATGTAGTTTTTGACCTTATCTGGAACCTCCCATCTGAAAATTTGAAAATTCCTAAAAAATCCGTCCAAAATCTTGATGACCCCAATCTCTTGTTTTGTACTTTTTTTCCACGTGTCTTGACATCCAATGTATCCCTGCAAAGTTTGGTGAAGATCTGAGTATGTAGTTTTTGATCTTATCTGGAACCTCCTATCTGAAAATTTGAAAATTCTTAAAAAATTCGTCCAAAATCTTGATGTCTCCAATCTCTTGTTTTGTACGTTTTTTCCACGTGTCTTGATATCCAATGTATCCCTGCAAAGTTTGGTGAAGATCTGAGTATGTTGTTTTTGACCTTATCTGGAACATCCTTTCTGAAAATTTGAAAATTGTTAAAAAATTCGTCCAAAATCTTGATGTCTCCAATCTCTTGTTTTGTACGTTTTTTCCACGTGTCTTGACATCCAATGTATCCCTGCAAAGTTTGGTGAAGATCTGAGTATGTAGTTTTTGACCTTATCTGGAACCTCCCATCTGAAAATTTGAAAATTCCTAAAAAATCCGTGCAAAATCTTGATGACCCCAATCTCTTGTTTTGTACGTTTTTTCCACGTGTCTTGACATCCAATGTATTCCTGCAATGTTTGGTGAAGATCTGAGTATGTAGTTTTTGACCTTATATGGAACCTCCTATCTGAAAATTTGAAAATTCTTAAAAAATTCGACCAAAATCTTGATGTTCCGAATCCTATGTTTTGTATGTTTTTTCCACGTGTCTTGACATCCAATGTATCCATGCAAAGTTTGGTGAAGATCTGAGTATGTAGTTTTTGACCTTATATTGAACCTCCCATCTGAAAATTTGAAAATTCTTAAAAAATTCGTCCAAAATCTTGATGACCCCAATCTCTTGTTTTGTACGTTTTTTCCACGTGTCTTGACATCCAAAGTATCCCTGCAAAGTTTGGTGAAGATCTGAGTATGTAGTTTTTGACCTTATATGGAACCTCCTTTCTGAAAATTTGAGAATTCTTAAAAAATTCGTCCAAAATCTTGATGTCTCCAATCTCTTGTTTTGTACGTTTTTTCCACGTGTCTTGACATCCAATGTATCCATGCAAAGTTTGGTGAAGATCTGAGTATGTCGTTTTTGACCTTATCTGGAACCTCCCATCTGAAAATTTGAAAATTCTTAAAAAATTCGTCGAAAATCTTGATGTCTCCAATCTTTTGTTTTGTACGTTTTTTCCACGTGTCTTGACATGCAAAGTATCCCTGCAACGTTTGGTGAAGATCTGAGTATGTAGTTTTTGTCCTTATCTGGAACCTCCTATCTGAAAATTTGAAAATTCTTCAAAAATTCGTCGAAAATCTTGATGTCTCCAATCTCTTGTTTTGTACGTTTTTTCCACGTGTCTTGACATCCAATGTATTCCTGCAATGTTTGGTGGAGATCTGAGTATGTAGTTTTAGACCTTATCTGGAACCTCCTATCTGAAAATTTGAAAATTCTTCAAAAATTCGTCCAAAATCTTGATGTCTCCAATCTCTTGTTTTGTACGTTTTTTCCACGTGTCTCGACCTCCAATGGATCCCTGCAAAGTTTGGTGAAGATCTGAGTATGTCGTTTTTGACCTTATCTGGAACATCCTTTCTGAAAATTTGAAAATTCTTCAAAAATTCGTCGAAAATCTTGATGTCTCCAATCTCTTGTTTTGTACGTTTTCTCCACGTGTCTTGACATCCAATGTATTCCTGCAATGTTTGGTGGAGATCTGAGTATGTAGTTTTAGACCTTATATGGAACCTCCTATCTGAAAATTTGAAAATTCTTAAAAAATTCGTCCAAAATCTTGATGTCTCCAATCTCTTGTTTTGTACGTTTTTTCCACGTGTCTTGACATCCAATGTATCCCTGCAATGTTTGGTGAAGATCTGAGTATGTAGTTTTTGACCTTATCTGGAATCTCCCATCTGAAAATTTGAAAATTCCTAAAAAATCCGTCCAAAATCTTGATGACCCCAATCTCTTGTTTTGTACTTTTTTCCACGTGTCTCGACCTCCAATGTATCCCTGCAAAGTTTGGTGAAGATCTGAGTATGTAGTTTTTGACCTTATATGGAACCTCCTATCTGAAAATTTGAAAATTCTTAAAAAATTCGTCCAAAATCTTGATGTCACCAATCCTATGTTTTGTATGTTTTTTCCACGTGTCTTGACATCCAATGGATCCCTGCAAAGTTTGGTGAAGATCTGAGTATGTAGTTTTTGACCTCATCTGGAACCTCCTATCTGAAAATTTGAAAATTCTTAAAAAATTCGTCCAAAATCTTGATGTCTCCAATCTCTTGTTTTGTACGTTTTTTCCACGTGTCTTGACATCCAATGTATCCCTGCAATGTTTGGTGAAGATCTGAGTATGTAGTTTTTGACCTTATCTGGAACCTCCCATCTGAAAATTTGAAAATTCCTAAAAAATCCGTCCAAAATCTTGATGACCCCAATCTCTTGTTTTGTACTTTTTTTCCACGTGTCTTGACATCCAATGTATCCCTGCAAAGTTTGGTGAAGATCTGAGTATGTAGTTTTTGATCTTATCTGGAACCTCCTATCTGAAAATTTGAAAATTCTTAAAAAATTCGTCCAAAATCTTGATGTCTCCAATCTCTTGTTTTGTACGTTTTTTCCACGTGTCTTGATATCCAATGTATCCCTGCAAAGTTTGGTGAAGATCTGAGTATGTTGTTTTTGACCTTATCTGGAACATCCTTTCTGAAAATTTGAAAATTGTTAAAAAATTCGTCCAAAATCTTGATGTCTCCAATCTCTTGTTTTGTACGTTTTTTCCACGTGTCTTGACATCCAATGTATCCCTGCAAAGTTTGGTGAAGATCTGAGTATGTAGTTTTTGACCTTATCTGGAACCTCCCATCTGAAAATTTGAAAATTCCTAAAAAATCCGTGCAAAATCTTGATGACCCCAATCTCTTGTTTTGTACGTTTTTTCCACGTGTCTTGACATCCAATGTATTCCTGCAATGTTTGGTGAAGATCTGAGTATGTAGTTTTTGACCTTATATGGAACCTCCTATCTGAAAATTTGAAAATTCTTAAAAAATTCGACCAAAATCTTGATGTTCCGAATCCTATGTTTTGTATGTTTTTTCCACGTGTCTTGACATCCAATGTATCCATGCAAAGTTTGGTGAAGATCTGAGTATGTAGTTTTTGACCTTATATTGAACCTCCCATCTGAAAATTTGAAAATTCTTAAAAAATTCGTCCAAAATCTTGATGACCCCAATCTCTTGTTTTGTACGTTTTTTCCACGTGTCTTGACATCCAAAGTATCCCTGCAAAGTTTGGTGAAGATCTGAGTATGTAGTTTTTGACCTTATATGGAACCTCCTTTCTGAAAATTTGAGAATTCTTAAAAAATTCGTCCAAAATCTTGATGTCTCCAATCTCTTGTTTTGTACGTTTTTTCCACGTGTCTTGACATCCAATGTATCCATGCAAAGTTTGGTGAAGATCTGAGTATGTCGTTTTTGACCTTATCTGGAACCTCCCATCTGAAAATTTGAAAATTCTTAAAAAATTCGTCGAAAATCTTGATGTCTCCAATCTTTTGTTTTGTACGTTTTTTCCACGTGTCTTGACATGCAAAGTATCCCTGCAACGTTTGGTGAAGATCTGAGTATGTAGTTTTTGTCCTTATCTGGAACCTCCTATCTGAAAATTTGAAAATTCTTCAAAAATTCGTCGAAAATCTTGATGTCTCCAATCTCTTGTTTTGTACGTTTTTTCCACGTGTCTTGACATCCAATGTATTCCTGCAATGTTTGGTGGAGATCTGAGTATGTAGTTTTAGACCTTATCTGGAACCTCCTATCTGAAAATTTGAAAATTCTTCAAAAATTCGTCCAAAATCTTGATGTCTCCAATCTCTTGTTTTGTACGTTTTTTCCACGTGTCTCGACCTCCAATGGATCCCTGCAAAGTTTGGTGAAGATCTGAGTATGTCGTTTTTGACCTTATCTGGAACATCCTTTCCGAAAATTTGAAAATTCTTCAAAAATTCGTCGAAAATCTTGATGTCTCCAATCTCTTGTTTTGTACGTTTTCTCCACGTGTCTTGACATCCAATGTATTCCTGCAATGTTTGGTGGAGATCTGAGTATGTAGTTTTAGACCTTATCTGGAACCTCCTATCTGAAAATTTGAAAATTCTTCAAAAATTCGTCGAAAATCTTGATGTCTCCGATCTCTTGTTTTGTACGTTTTTTCCACGTGTCTTGACATCCAAAGTATCCCTGCAAAGTTTGGTGAAGATCTGAGTATGTAGTTTTTGACCTCATCTGGAACATCCTTTCTGAAAATTTGAAAATTCTTCAAAAATTCGTCGAAAATCTTGATGTCTCCAATCTCTTGTTTTGTACGTTTTTTCCACGTGTCTTGACATCCAATGTATTCCTGCAATGTTTGGTGGAGATCTGAGTATGTAGTTTTAGACCTTATCTGGAACCTCCTATCTGAAAATTTGAAAATTCTTCAAAAATTCGTCCAAAATCTTGATGTCTCCAATCTCTTGTTTTGTACGTTTTTTCCACGTGTCTCGACCTCCAATGGATCCCTGCAAAGTTTGGTGAAGATCTGAGTATGTAGTTTTTGACCTTATCTGGAACCTCCTATCTGAAAATTTGAAAATTCTTCAAAAATTCGTCGAAAATCTTGATGTCTCCAATCTCTTGTTTTGTACGTTTTTTCCACGTGTCTTGACATCCAATGTATTCCTGCAATGTTTGGTGGAGATCTGAGTATGTAGTTTTAGACCTTATCTGGAACCTCCTATCTGAAAATTTGAAAATTCTTCAAAAATTCGTCGAAAATCTTGATGTCTCCGATCTCTTGTTTTGTACGTTTTTTCCACGTGTCTTGACATGCAAAGTATTCCTGCAAAGTTTGGTGAAGATCTGAGTATGTAGTTTTTGACCTCATCTGGATCCTCCTATCTGAAAATTTGAAAATTCTTAAAAAATTCGTCGAAAATCTTGATGTCTCCAATCTCTTGTTTTGTACGTTTTTTCCACGTGTCTTGACATCCAATGTATCCCTGCAAAGTTTGGTGGAGATCTGAGTATGTAGTTTTTGACCTTATCTGGGACCTCCTATCAGAAAATTTGAAAATTCTTCAAAAATTCGACCAAAATCTTGATGTCTCAAATCTTTTGTTTTGTACGTTTTTTCCACGTGTCTTGACACATAATGTATCCATGCAAAGTTTGGTGAAGATCTGAGTATGTAGTTTTTGACCTCATCTGGAACCTCCTATCTGAAAATTTGAAAAATCTTAAAAAATTCGTCCAAAATCTTGATGTCTCCAATCTCTTGTTTTGTACGTTTTTTCCACGTGTCTTGACATCCAATGTATCCCTGCAATGTTTGGTGAAGATCTGAGTATGTAGTTTTTGACCTTATATTGAACCTCCCATCTGAAAATTTGAAAATTCTTAAAAAATTCGTCCAAAATCTTGATGACCCCAATCTCTTGTTTTGTACGTTTTTTCCACGTGTCTTGACATCCAAAGTATCCCTGCAAAGTTTGGTGAAGATCTGAGTATGTAGTTTTTGACCTCATCTGGAACCTCCTATCTGAAAATTTGAGAATTCTTAAAAAATTCGTCCAAAATCTTGATGTCTCCAATCTCTTGTTTTGTACGTTTTTTCCACGTGTCTTGACATCCAATGTATCCATGCAAAGTTTGGTGAAGATCTGAGTATGTCGTTTTTGACCTTATCTGGAACCTCCCATCTGAAAATTTGAAAATTCTTAAAAAATTCGTCGAAAATCTTGATGTCTCCAATCTTTTGTTTTGTACGTTTTTTTCCACGTGTCTTGACATGCAAAGTATCCCTGCAACGTTTGGTGAAGATCTGAGTATGTAGTTTTTGACCTTATCTGGAACCTCCTATCTGAAAATTTGAAAATTCTTCAAAAATTCGTCGAAAATCTTGATGTCTCCAATCTCTTGTTTTGTACGTTTTTTCCACGTGTCTTGACATCCAATGTATTCCTGCAATGTTTGGTGGAGATCTGAGTATGTCGTTTTTGACCTTATCTGGAACCTCCCATCTGAAAATTTGAAAATTCTTAAAAAATTCGTCGAAAATCTTGATGTCTCCGATCTCTTGTTTTGTACGTTTTTTCCACGTGTCTTGACATGCAAAGTATTCCTGCAAAGTTTGGTGAAGATCTGAGTATGTAGTTTTTGACCTCATCTGGAACCTCCTATCTGAAAATTTGAAAATTCTTAAAAAATTCGTCCAAAATCTTGATGTCTCCAATCTCTTGTTTTGTACGTTTTTTCCACGTGTCTTGACATCCAATGTATCCCTGCAATGTTTGGTGAAGATCTGAGTATGTAGTTTTTGACCTTATCTGGAACCTCCCATCTGAAAATATGAAAATTCCTAAAAAATCCGTCCAAAATCTTGATGACCCCAATCTCTTGTTTTGTACTTTTTTTCCACGTGTCTCGACCTCCAATGTATCCCTGCAAAGTTTGGTGAAGATCTGAGTATGTAGTTTTTGACCTTATATGGAACCTCCTATCTGAAAATTTGAAAATTCTTAAAAAATTCGTCCAAAATCTTGATGTCACCAATCCTATGTTTTGTATGTTTTTTCCACGTGTCTTGACATCCAATGTATTCCTGCAAAGTTTGGTGAAGATCTGAGTATGTCGTTTTTGACCTTATCTGGAACCTCCCATCTGAAAATTTGAAAATTCTTAAAAAATTCGTCGAAAATCTTGATGTCTCCGATCTCTTGTTTTGTACGTTTTTTCCACGTGTCTTGACATGCAAAGTATTCCTGCAAAGTTTGGTGAAGATCTGAGTATGTAGTTTTTGACCTCATCTGGAACCTCCTATCTGAAAATTTGAAAATTCTTAAAAAATTCGTCCAAAATCTTGATGTCTCCAATCTCTTGTTTTGTACGTTTTTTCCACGTGTCTTGACATCCAATGTATCCCTGCAATGTTTGGTGAAGATCTGAGTATGTAGTTTTTGACCTTATCTGGAACCTCCCATCTGAAAATTTGAAAATTCCTAAAAAATCCGTGCAAAATCTTGATGACCCCAATCTCTTGTTTTGTACGTTTTTTCCACGTGTCTTGACATGCAAAGTATTCCTGCAAAGTTTGGTGAAGATCTGAGTATGTAGTTTTTGACCTCATCTGGAACCTCCTATCTGAAAATTTGAAAATTCTTCAAAAATTCGTCCAAAATCTTGATGTCTCCAATCTCTTGTTTTGTACGTTTTTTCCACGTGTCTCGACCTCCAATGGATCCCTGCAAAGTTTGGTGAAGATCTGAGTATGTAGTTTTTGACATTATCTGGAACCTCCTATCTGAAAATTTGAAAATTCTTCAAAAATTCGTCGAAAATCTTGATGTCTCCAATCTCTTGTTTTGTACTTTTTTTCCACGTGTCTTGACATCCAATGTATTCCTGCAATGTTTGGTGGAGATCTGAGTATGTAGTTTTAGACCTTATCTGGAACCTCCTATCTGAAAATTTGAAAATTCTTCAAAAATTCGTCGAAAATCTTGATGTCTCCGATCTCTTGTTTTGTACGTTTTTTCCACGTGTCTTGACATGCAAAGTATCCCTGCAACGTTTGGTGAAGATCTGAGTATGTAGTTTTTGACCTTATCTGGAACCTCCTATCTGAAAATTTGAAAATTCTTCAAAAATTCGTCGAAAATCTTGATGTCTCCAATCTCTTGTTTTGTACGTTTTTTCCACGTGTCTTGACATCCAATGTATCCCTGCAAAGTTTGGTGGAGATCTGAGTATGTAGTTTTTGACCTTATCTGGGACCTCCTATCTGAAAATTTGAAAATTCTTCAAAAATTCGACCAAAATCTTGATGTCTCCAATCTTTTGTTTTGTACGTTTTTTCCACGTGTCTTGACACATAATGTATCCATGCAAAGTTTGGTGAAGATCTGAGTATGTAGTTTTTGACCTTATATGGAACCTCCTATCTGAAAATTTGAAAATTCTTAAAAAATTCGTCCAAAATCTTGATGTCTCCAATCTCTTGTTTTGTACGTTTTTTCCACGTGTCTTGACATCCAATGTATCCCTGCAAAGTTTGGTGAAGATCTGAGTATGTAGTTTTTGACCTTATCTGGAACCTCCCATCTGAAAATTTGAAAATTCCTAAAAAATCCGTGCAAAATCTTGATGACCCCAATCTCTTGTTTTGTACGTTTTTTCCACGTGTCTTGACATGCAAAGTATTCCTGCAAAGTTTGGTGAAGATCTGAGTATGTAGTTTTTGACCTCATCTGGAACCTCCTATCTGAAAATTTGAAAATTCTTAAAAAATTCGTCGAAAATCTTGATGTCTCCAATCTCTTGTTTTGTACGTTTTTTCCACGTGTCTTGACATCCAATGTATCCCTGCAATGTTTGGTGAAGATCTGAGTATGTAGTTTTTGACCTCATCTGGAACCTCCTATCTGAAAATTTGAGAATTCTTAAAAAATTCGTCCAAAATCTTGATGTCTCCAATCTCTTGTTTTGTACGTTTTTTCCACGTGTCTTGACATCCAATGTATCCATGCAAAGTTTGGTGAAGATCTGAGTATGTCGTTTTTGACCTTATCTGGAACCTCCCATCTGAAAATTTGAAAATTCTTAAAAAATTCGTCGAAAATCTTGATGTCTCCAATCTTTTGTTTTGTACGTTTTTTCCACGTGTCTTGACATGCAAAGTATCCCTGCAACGTTTGGTGAAGATCTGAGTATGTAGTTTTTGACCTTATCTGAAACCTCCTATCTGAAAATTTGAAAATTCTTCAAAAATTCGTCGAAAATCTTGATGTCTCCAATCTCTTGTTTTGTACGTTTTTTCCACGTGTCTTGACATCCAATGTATTCCTGCAATGTTTGGTGGAGATCTGAGTATGTCGTTTTTGACCTTATCTGGAACCTCCCATCTGAAAATTTGAAAATTCTTAAAAAATTCGTCGAAAATCTTGATGTCTCCGATCTCTTGTTTTGTACGTTTTTTCCACGTGTCTTGACAAGCAAAGTATTCCTGCAAAGTTTGGTGAAGATCTGAGTATGTAGTTTTTGACCTCATCTGCAACCTCCTATCTGAAAATTTGAAAATTCTTAAAAAATTCGTCCAAAATCTTGATGTCTCCAATCTCTTGTTTTGTACGTTTTTTCCACGTGTCTTGACATCCAATGTATCCCTGCAATGTTTGGTGAAGATCTGAGTATGTAGTTTTTGACCTTATCTGGAACCTCCCATCTGAAAATTTGAAAATTCCTAAAAAATCCGTCCAAAATCTTGATGACCCCAATCTCTTGTTTTGTACTTTTTTTCCACGTGTCTCGACCTCCAATGTATCCCTGCAAAGTTTGGTGAAGATCTGAGTATGTAGTTTTTGACCTTATATGGAACCTCCTATCTGAAAATTTGAAAATTCTTAAAAAATTCGTCCAAAACTTGATGTCACCAATCCTATGTTTTGTATGTTTTTTCCACGTGTCTTGACATCCAATGTATTCCTGCAAAGTTTGGTGAAGATCTGAGTATGTCGTTTTTGACCTTATCTGGAACCTCCCATCTGAAAATTTGAAAATTCTTAAAAAATTCGTCGAAAATCTTGATGTCTCCGATCTCTTGTTTTGTACGTTTTTTCCACGTGTCTTGACATGCAAAGTATTCCTGCAAAGTTTGGTGAAGATCTGAGTATGTAGTTTTTGACCTTATCTGGAACCTCCCATCTGAAAATTTGAAAATTCCTAAAAAATCCGTCCAAAATCTTGATGACCCCAATCTCTTGTTTTGTACTTTTTTTCCACGTGTCTCGACCTCCAATGTATCCCTGCAAAGTTTGGTGAAGATCTGAGTATGTAGTTTTTGACCTTATATGGAACCTCCTATCTGAAAATTTGAAAATTCTTAAAAAATTCGTCCAAAATCTTCATGTCACCAATCCTATGTTTTGTATGTTTTTTCCACGTGTCTTGACATCCAATGTATTCCTGCAAAGTTTGGTGAAGATCTGAGTATGTCGTTTTTGACCTTATCTGGAACCTCCCATCTGAAAATTTGAAAATTCTTAAAAAATTCGTCGAAAATCTTGATGTCTCCGATCTCTTGTTTTGTACGTTTTTTCCACGTGTCTTGACATGCAAAGTATCCCTGCAACGTTTGGTGAAGATCTGAGTATGTAGTTTTTGACCTTATCTGGAACCTCCTATCTGAAAATTTGAAAATTCTTAAAAAATTCGTCCAAAATCTTGATGTCTCCAATCTCTTGTTTTGTACGTTTTTTCCACGTGTCTTGACATCCAATGTATCCCTGCAATGTTTGGTGAAGATCTGAGTATGTAGTTTTTGACCTTATCTGGAACCGCATTTCTGAAAATTTGAAAATTTTTAAAAAAATCGTCCAAAATCTTGATGTCTCCAATCTCTTGTTTTGTACGTTTTTTCCACGTGTCTTGACATCCAATGTATCCCTGCAAAGTTTGGTGAAGATCTGAGTATGTAGTTTTTGACCTTATATGGAACCTCCTATCTGAAAATTTGAAAATTCTTAAAAAATTCGTCCAAAATCTTGATGTCTCCAATCTCTTGTTTTGTACGTTTTTTCCACGTGTCTCGACCTCCAATGGATCCCTGCAAAGTTTGGTGAAGATCTGAGTATGTCGTTTTTGACCTTATCTGGAACCTCCCATCTGAAAATTTGAAAATTCTTAAAAAATTCGTCGAAAATCTTGATGTCTCCGATCTCTTGTTTTGTACGTTTTTTCCACGTGTCTTGACATGCAAAGTATTCCTGCAAAGTTTGGTGAAGATCTGAGTATGTAGTTTTTGACCTCATCTGGAACCTCCTATCTGAAAATTTGAAAATTCTTAAAAAATTCGTCCAAAATCTTGATGTCCCCAATCTCTTGTTTTGTACGTTTTTTCCACGTGTCTTGACATCCAATGTATCCCTGCAAAGTTTGGTGAAGATCTGAGTATGTAGTTTTTGACCTTATCTGGAACCTCCTATCTGAAAATTTGAAAATTCTTAAAAAATTCGTCCAAAATCTTGATGTCTCCAATCTCTTGTTTTGTACGTTTTTTCCACGTGTCTTGATATCCAATGTATCCCTGCAAAGTTTGGTGAAGATCTGAGTATGTCGTTTTTGACCTTATCTGGAACATCCTTTCTGAAAATTTGAAAATTGTTAAAAAATTCGTCCAAAATCTTGATGTCTCCAATCTCTTTTTTGTACGTTTTTTCCACGTGTCTTGACATCCAATGGATCCCTGCAAAGTTTGGTGAAGATCTGAGTATGTAGTTTTTGACCTTATCTGGAACCTCCCATCTGAAAATTTGAAAATTCTTAAAAAATTCGACCAAAATCTTGATGTCTCCAATCTTTTGTTTTGTACGTTTTTTCCACGTGTCTTGACACATAATGTATCCATGCAAAGTTTGGTGAAGATCTGAGTATGTAGTTTTTGACCTTATATGGAACCTCCTATCTGAAAATTTGAAAATTCTTAAAAAATTCGTCCAAAACTTGATGTCACCAATCCTATGTTTTGTATGTTTTTTCCACGTGTCTTGACATCCAATGTATTCCTGCAAAGTTTGGTGAAGATCTGAGTATGTCGTTTTTGACCTTATCTGGAACCTCCCATCTGAAAATTTGAAAATTCTTAAAAAATTCGTCGAAAATCTTGATGTCTCCGATCTCTTGTTTTGTACGTTTTTTCCACGTGTCTTGACATGCAAAGTATTCCTGCAAAGTTTGGTGAAGATCTGAGTATGTAGTTTTTGACCTTATCTGGAACCTCCCATCTGAAAATTTGAAAATTCCTAAAAAATCCGTCCAAAATCTTGATGACCCCAATCTCTTGTTTTGTACTTTTTTTCCACGTGTCTCGACCTCCAATGTATCCCTGCAAAGTTTGGTGAAGATCTGAGTATGTAGTTTTTGACCTTATATGGAACCTCCTATCTGAAAATTTGAAAATTCTTAAAAAATTCGTCCAAAATCTTCATGTCACCAATCCTATGTTTTGTATGTTTTTTCCACGTGTCTTGACATCCAATGTATTCCTGCAAAGTTTGGTGAAGATCTGAGTATGTCGTTTTTGACCTTATCTGGAACCTCCCATCTGAAAATTTGAAAATTCTTAAAAAATTCGTCGAAAATCTTGATGTCTCCGATCTCTTGTTTTGTACGTTTTTTCCACGTGTCTTGACATGCAAAGTATTCCTGCAAAGTTTGGTGAAGATCTGAGTATGTAGTTTTTGACCTCATCTGGAACCTCCTATCTGAAAATTTGAAAATTCTTAAAAAATTCGTCCAAAATCTTGATGTCTCCAATCTCTTGTTTTGTACGTTTTTTCCACGTGTCTTGACATCCAATGTATCCCTGCAATGTTTGGTGAAGATCTGAGTATGTAGTTTTTGACCTTATCTGGAACCTCCCATCTGAAAATTTGAAAATTCCTAAAAAATCCGTGCAAAATCTTGATGACCCCAATCTCTTGTTTTGTACGTTTTTTCCACGTGTCTTGACATGCAAAGTATTCCTGCAAAGTTTGGTGAAGATCTGAGTATGTAGTTTTTGACCTCATCTGGAACCTCCTATCTGAAAATTTGAAAATTCTGCAAAAATTCGTCCAAAATCTTGATGTCTCCAATCTCTTGTTTTGTACGTTTTTTCCACGTGTCTCGACCTCCAATGGATCCCTGCAAAGTTTGGTGAAGATCTGAGTATGTAGTTTTTGACCTTATCTGGAACCTGCTATCTGAAAATTTGAAAATTCTTCAAAAATTCGTCGAAAATCTTGATGTCTCCAATCTCTTGTTTTGTACGTTTTTTCCACGTGTCTTGACATCCAATGTATTCCTGCAATGTTTGGTGGAGATCTGAGTATGTAGTTTTAGACCTTATCTGGAAACTCCTATCTGAAAATTTGAAAATTCTTCAAAAATTCGTCGAAAATCTTGATGTCTCCGATCTCTTGTTTTGTACGTTTTTTCCACGTGTCTTGACATGCAAAGTATCCCTGCAACGTTTGGTGAAGATCTGAGTATGTAGTTTTTGACCTTATCTGGAACCTCCTATCTGAAAATTTGAAAATTCTTCAAAAATTCGTCGAAAATCTTGATGTCTCCAATCTCTTGTTTTGTACGTTTTTTCCACGTGTCTTGACATCCAATGTATCCCTGCAAAGTTTGGTGGAGATCTGAGTATGTAGTTTTTGACCTTATCTGGGACCTCCTATCAGAAAATTTGAAAATTCTTCAAAAATTCGACCAAAATCTTGATGTCTCCAATCTTTTGTTTTGTACGTTTTTTCCACGTGTCTTGACACATAATGTATCCATGCAAAGTTTGGTGAAGATCTGAGTATGTAGTTTTTGACCTTATATGGAACCTCCTATCTGAAAATTTGAAAATTCTTAAAAAATTCGTCCAAAATCTTGATGTCTCCAATCTCTTGTTTTGTACGTTTTTTCCACGTGTCTTGACATCCAATGTATCCCTGCAAAGTTTGGTGAAGATCTGAGTATGTAGTTTTTGACCTTATCTGGAACCTCCCATCTGAAAATTTGAAAATTCCTAAAAAATCCGTGCAAAATCTTGATGACCCCAATCTCTTGTTTTGTACGTTTTTTCCACGTGTCTTGACATGCAAAGTATTCCTGCAAAGTTTGGTGAAGATCTGAGTATGTAGTTTTTGACCTCATCTGGAACCTCCTATCTGAAAATTTGAAAATTCTTAAAAAATTCGTCCAAAATCTTGATGTCTCCAATCTCTTGTTTTGTACGTTTTTTCCACGTGTCTTGACATCCAATGTATCCCTGCAATGTTTGGTGAAGATCTGAGTATGTAGTTTTTGACCTTATATTGAACCTCCCATCTGAAAATTTGAAAATTCTTAAAAAATTCGTCCAAAATCTTGATGACCCCAATCTCTTGTTTTGTACGTTTTTTCCACGTGTCTTGACATCCAAAGTATCCCTGCAAAGTTTGGTGAAGATCTGAGTATGTAGTTTTTGACCTCATCTGGAACCTCCTATCTGAAAATTTGAGAATTCTTAAAAAATTCGTCCAAAATCTTGATGTCTCCAATCTCTTGTTTTGTACGTTTTTTCCACGTGTCTTGACATCCAATGTATCCATGCAAAGTTTGGTGAAGATCTGAGTATGTCGTTTTTGACCTTATCTGGAACCTCCCATCTGAAAATTTGAAAATTCTTAAAAAATTCGTCGAAAATCTTGATGTCTCCAATCTTTTGTTTTGTACGTTTTTTCCACGTGTCTTGACATGCAAAGTATCCCTGCAACGTTTGGTGAAGATCTGAGTATGTAGTTTTTGACCTTATCTGGAACCTCCTATCTGAAAATTTGAAAATTCTTCAAAAATTCGTCGAAAATCTTGATGTCTCCAATCTCTTGTTTTGTACGTTTTTTCCACGTGTCTTGACATCCAATTTATTCCTGCAATGTTTGGTGGAGATCTGAGTATGTCGTTTTTGACCTTATCTGGAACCTCCCATCTGAAAATTTGAAAATTCTTAAAAAATTCGTCGAAAATCTTGATGTCTCCGATCTCTTGTTTTGTACGTTTTTTCCACGTGTCTTGACATGCAAAGTATTCCTGCAAAGTTTGGTGAAGATCTGAGTATGTAGTTTTTGACCTCATCTGGAACCTCCTATCTGAAAATTTGAAAATTCTTAAAAAATTCGTCCAAAATCTTGATGTCTCCAATCTCTTGTTTTGTACGTTTTTTCCACGTGTCTTGACATCCAATGTATCCCTGCAATGTTTGGTGAAGATCTGAGTATGTAGTTTTTGACCTTATCTGGAACCTCCCATCTGAAAATTTGAAAATTCTTAAAAAATTCGTCCAAAATCTTGATGTCTCCAATCTCTTGTTTTGTACGTTTTTTCCACGTGTCTCGACCTCCAATGGATCCCTGCAAAGTTTGGTGAAGATCTGAGTATGTAGTTTTTGACCTTATCTGGAACCTCCTATCTGAAAATTTGAAAATTCTTCAAAAATTCGTCGAAAATCTTGATGTCTCCAATCTCTTGTTTTGTACGTTTTTTCCACGTGTCTTGACATCCAATGTATTCCTGCAATGTTTGGTGGAGATCTGAGTATGTCGTTTTTGACCTTATCTGGAACCTCCCATCTGAAAATTTGAAAATTCTTAAAAAATTCGTCGAAAATCTTGATGTCTCCGATCTCTTGTTTTGTACGTTTTTTCCACGTGTCTTGACATGCAAAGTATTCCTGCAAAGTTTGGTGAAGATCTGAGTATGTAGTTTTTGACCTCATCTGGAACCTCCTATCTGAAAATTTGAAAATTGTTAAAAAATTCGTCCAAAATCTTGATGTCTCCAATCTCTTGTTTTGTACGTTTTTTCCACGTGTCTTGACATCCAATGTATCCCTGCAATGTTTGGTGAAGATCTGAGTATGTAGTTTTTGACCTTATCTGGAACCTCCCATCTGAAAATTTGAAAATTCCTAAAAAATCCGTCCAAAATCTTGATGACCCCAATCTCTTGTTTTGTACTTTTTTTCCACGTGTCTCGACCTCCAATGTATCCCTGCAAAGTTTGGTGAAGATCTGAGTATGTAGTTTTTGACCTTATATGGAACCTCCTATCTGAAAATTTGAAAATTCTTAAAAAATTCGTCCAAAACTTGATGTCACCAATCCTATGTTTTGTATGTTTTTTCCACGTGTCTTGACATCCAATGTATTCCTGCAAAGTTTGGTGAAGATCTGAGTATGTCGTTTTTGACCTTATCTGGAACCTCCCATCTGAAAATTTGAAAATTCTTAAAAAATTCGTCGAAAATCTTGATGTCTCCGATCTCTTGTTTTGTACGTTTTTTCCACGTGTCTTGACATGCAAAGTATTCCTGCAAAGTTTGGTGAAGATCTGAGTATGTAGTTTTTGACCTTATCTGGAACCTCCCATCTGAAAATTTGAAAATTCCTAAAAAATCCGTCCAAAATCTTGATGACCCCAATCTCTTGTTTTGTACTTTTTTTCCACGCGTCTCGACCTCCAATGTATCCCTGCAAAGTTTGGTGAAGATCTGAGTATGTAGTTTTTGACCTTATATGGAACCTCCTATCTGAAAATTTGAAAATTCTTAAAAAATTCGTCCAAAATCTTCATGTCACCAATCCTATGTTTTGTATGTTTTTTCCACGTGTCTTGACATCCAATGTATTCCTGCAAAGTTTGGTGAAGATCTGAGTATGTCGTTTTTGACCTTATCTGGAACCTCCCATCTGAAAATTTGAAAATTCTTAAAAAATTCGTCGAAAATCTTGATGTCTCCGATCTCTTGTTTTGTACGTTTTTTCCACGTGTCTTGACATGCAAAGTATTCCTGCAAAGTTTGGTGAAGATCTGAGTATGTAGTTTTTGACCTCATCTGGAACCTCCTATCTGAAAATTTGAAAATTCTTAAAAAATTCGTCCAAAATCTTGATGTCTCCAATCTCTTGTTTTGTACGTTTTTTCCACGTGTCTTGACATCCAATGTATCCCTGCAATGTTTGGTGAAGATCTGAGTATGTAGTTTTTGACCTTATCTGGAACCTCCCATCTGAAAATTTGAAAATTCCTAAAAAATCCGTGCAAAATCTTGATGACCCCAATCTCTTGTTTTGTACGTTTTTTCCACGTGTCTTGACATGCAAAGTATTCCTGCAAAGTTTGGTGAAGATCTGAGTATGTAGTTTTTGACCTCATCTGGAACCTCCTATCTGAAAATTTGAAAATTCTGCAAAAATTCGTCCAAAATCTTGATGTCTCCAATCTCTTGTTTTGTACGTTTTTTCCACGTGTCTCGACCTCCAATGGATCCCTGCAAAGTTTGGTGAAGATCTGAGTATGTAGTTTTTGACCTTATCTGGAACCTGCTATCTGAAAATTTGAAAATTCTTCAAAAATTCGTCGAAAATCTTGATGTCTCCAATCTCTTGTTTTGTACGTTTTTTCCACGTGTCTTGACATCCAATGTATTCCTGCAATGTTTGGTGGAGATCTGAGTATGTAGTTTTAGACCTTATCTGGAAACTCCTATCTGAAAATTTGAAAATTCTTCAAAAATTCGTCGAAAATCTTGATGTCTCCGATCTCTTGTTTTGTACGTTTTTTCCACGTGTCTTGACATGCAAAGTATCCCTGCAACGTTTGGTGAAGATCTGAGTATGTAGTTTTTGACCTTATCTGGAACCTCCTATCTGAAAATTTGAAAATTCTTCAAAAATTCGTCGAAAATCTTGATGTCTCCAATCTCTTGTTTTGTACGTTTTTTCCACGTGTCTTGACATCCAATGTATCCCTGCAAAGTTTGGTGGAGATCTGAGTATGTAGTTTTTGACCTTATCTGGGACCTCCTATCAGAAAATTTGAAAATTCTTCAAAAATTCGACCAAAATCTTGATGTCTCCAATCTTTTGTTTTGTACGTTTTTTCCACGTGTCTTGACACATAATGTATCCATGCAAAGTTTGGTGAAGATCTGAGTATGTAGTTTTTGACCTTATATGGAACCTCCTATCTGAAAATTTGAAAATTCTTAAAAAATTCGTCCAAAATCTTGATGTCTCCAATCTCTTGTTTTGTACGTTTTTTCCACGTGTCTTGACATCCAATGTATCCCTGCAAAGTTTGGTGAAGATCTGAGTATGTAGTTTTTGACCTTATCTGGAACCTCCCATCTGAAAATTTGAAAATTCCTAAAAAATCCGTGCAAAATCTTGATGACCCCAATCTCTTGTTTTGTACGTTTTTTCCACGTGTCTTGACATGCAAAGTATTCCTGCAAAGTTTGGTGAAGATCTGAGTATGTAGTTTTTGACCTCATCTGGAACCTCCTATCTGAAAATTTGAAAATCCTTAAAAAATTCGTCCAAAATCTTGATGTCTCCAATCTCTTGTTTTGTACGTTTTTTCCACGTGTCTTGACATCCAATGTATCCCTGCAATGTTTGGTGAAGATCTGAGTATGTAGTTTTTGACCTTATATTGAACCTCCCATCTGAAAATTTGAAAATTCTTAAAAAATTCGTCCAAAATCTTGATGACCCCAATCTCTTGTTTTGTACGTTTTTTCCACGTGTCTTGACATCCAAAGTATCCCTGCAAAGTTTGGTGAAGATCTGAGTATGTAGTTTTTGACCTCATCTGGAACCTCCTATCTGAAAATTTGAGAATTCTTAAAAAATTCGTCCAAAATCTTGATGTCTCCAATCTCTTGTTTTGTACGTTTTTTCCACGTGTCTTGACATCCAATGTATCCATGCAAAGTTTGGTGAAGATCTGAGTATGTCGTTTTTGACCTTATCTGGAACCTCCCATCTGAAAATTTGAAAATTCTTAAAAAATTCGTCGAAAATCTTGATGTCTCCAATCTTTTGTTTTGTACGTTTTTTCCACGTGTCTTGACATGCAAAGTATCCCTGCAACGTTTGGTGAAGATCTGAGTATGTAGTTTTTGACCTTATCTGGAACCTCCTATCTGAAAATTTGAAAATTCTTCAAAAATTCGTCGAAAATCTTGATGTCTCCAATCTCTTGTTTTGTACGTTTTTTCCACGTGTCTTGACATCCAATGTATTCCTGCAATGTTTGGTGGAGATCTGAGTATGTAGTTTTAGACCTTATCTGGAACCTCCTATCTGAAAATTTGAAAATTCTTCAAAAATTCGTCGAAAATCTTGATGTCTCCGATCTCTTGTTTTGTACGTTTTTTCCACGTGTCTTGACATCCAATGTATCCATGCAAAGTTTGGTGAAGATCTGAGTATGTCGTTTTTGACCTTATCTGGAACCTCCCATCTGAAAATTTGAAAATTCTTAAAAAATTCGTCGAAAATCTTGATGTCTCCAATCTTTTGTTTTGTACGTTTTTTCCACGTGTCTTGACATGCAAAGTATCCCTGCAACGTTTGGTGAAGATCTGAGTATGTAGTTTTTGACCTTATCTGGAACCTCCTATCTGAAAATTTGAAAATTCTTCAAAAATTCGTCGAAAATCTTGATGTCTCCAATCTCTTGTTTTGTACGTTTTTTCCACGTGTCTTGACATCCAATGTATTCCTGCAATGTTTGGTGGAGATCTGAGTATGTAGTTTTAGACCTTATCTGGAACCTCCTATCTGAAAATTTGAAAATTCTTCAAAAATTCGTCGAAAATCTTGATGTCTCCGATCTCTTGTTTTGTACGTTTTTTCCACGTGTCTTGACATGCAAAGTATTCCTGCAAAGTTTGGTGAAGATCTGAGTATGTAGTTTTTGACCTCATCTGGAACCTCCTATCTGAAAATTTGAAAATTCTTAAAAAATTCGTCGAAAATCTTGATGTCTCCAATCTCTTGTTTTGTACGTTTTTTCCACGTGTCTTGACATCCAATGTATCCCTGCAAAGTTTGGTGGAGATCTGAGTATGTAGTTTTTGACCTTATCTGGGACCTCCTATCAGAAAATTTGAAAATTCTTCAAAAATTCGACCAAAATCTTGATGTCTCCAATCTTTTGTTTTGTACGTTTTTTCCACGTGTCTTGACACATAATGTATCCATGCAAAGTTTGGTGAAGATCTGAGTATGTAGTTTCTGACCTTATCTGGAACCTCCCAACTGAAAATTTGAAAATTCCTAAAAAATCCGTGCAAAATCTTGATGACCCCAATCTCTTGTTTTGTACGTTTTTTCCACGTGTCTTGACATGCAAAGTATTCCTGCAAAGTTTGGTGAAGATCTGAGTATGTAGTTTTTGACCTCATCTGGAACCTCCTATCTGAAAATTTGAAAATTCTTAAAAAATTCGTCCAAAATCTTGATGTCTCCAATCTCTTGTTTTGTACGTTTTTTCCACGTGTCTTGACATCCAATGTATCCCTGCAATGTTTGGTGAAGATCTGAGTATGTAGTTTTTGACCTTATATTGAACCTCCCATCTGAAAATTTGAAAATTCTTAAAAAATTCGTCCAAAATCTTGATGTCCCCAATCTCTTGTTTTGTACGTTTTTTCCACGTGTCTTGACATCCAAAGTATCCCTGCAAAGTTTGGTGAAGATCTGAGTATGTAGTTTTTGACCTCATCTGGAACCTCCTATCTGAAAATTTGAGAATTCTTAAAAAATTCGTCCAAAATCTTGATGTCTCCAATCTCTTGTTTTGTACGTTTTTTCAACGTGTCTTGACATCCAATGTATCCATGCAAAGTTTGGTGAAGATCTGAGTATGTCGTTTTTGACCTTATCTGGAACCTCCCATCTGAAAATTTGAAAATTCTTAAAAAATTCGTCGAAAATCTTGATGTCTCCAATCTTTTGTTTTGTACGTTTTTTCCACGTGTCTTGACATGCAAAGTATCCCTGCAACGTTTGGTGAAGATCTGAGTATGTAGTTTTTGACCTTATCTGGAACCTCCTATCTGAAAATTTGAAAATTCTTCAAAAATTCGTCGAAAATCTTGATGTCTCCAATCTCTTGTTTTGTACGTTTTTTCCACGTGTCTTGACATCCAATGTATTCCTGCAATGTTTGGTGGAGATCTGAGTATGTCGTTTTTGACCTTATCTGGAACCTCCCATCTGAAAATTTGAAAATTCTTAAAAAATTCGTCGAAAATCTTGATGTCTCCGATCTCTTGTTTTGTACGTTTTTTCCACGTGTCTTGACATGCAAAGTATTCCTGCAAAGTTTGGTGAAGATCTGAGTATGTAGTTTTTGACCTCATCTGGAACCTCCTATCTGAAAATTTGAAAATTCTTAAAAAATTCGTCCAAAATCTTGATGTCTCCAATCTCTTGTTTTGTACGTTTTTTCCACGTGTCTTGACATCCAATGTATCCCTGCAAAGTTTGGTGAAGATCTGAGTATGTAGTTTTTGACCTTATCTGGAACCTCCCATCTGAAAATTTGAAAATTCCTAAAAAATCCGTCCAAAATCTTGATGACCCCAATCTCTTGTTTTGTACTTTTTTTCCACGTGTCTCGACCTCCAATGTATCCCTGCAAAGTTTGGTGAAGATCTGAGTATGTAGTTTTTGACCTTATATGGAACCTCCTATCTGAAAATTTGAAAATTCTTAAAAAATTCGTCCAAAATCTTGATGTCACCAATCCTATGTTTTGTATGTTTTTTCCACGTGTCTTGACATCCAATGTATTCCTGCAAAGTTTGGTGAAGATCTGAGTATGTCGTTTTTGACCTTATCTGGAACCTCCCATCTGAAAATTTGAAAATTCTTAAAAAATTCGTCGAAAATCTTGATGTCTCCGATCTCTTGTTTTGTACTTTTTTTCCACGTGTCTTGACATGCAAAGTATTCCTGCAAAGTTTGGTGAAGATCTGAGTATGTAGTTTTTGACCTCATCTGGAACCTCCTATCTGAAAATTTGAAAATTCTTAAAAAATTCGTCCAAAATCTTGATGTCTCCAATCTCTTGTTTTGTACGTTTTTTCCAAGTGTCTTGACATGCAAAGTATCCCTGCAACGTTTGGTGAAGATCTGAGTATGTAGTTTTTGACCTTATCTGGAACCTCCTATCTGAAAATTTGAAAATTCTTCAAAAATTCGTCGAAAATCTTGATGTCTCCGATCTCTTGTTTTGTACGTTTTTTCCACGTGTCTTGACATGCAAAGTATTCCTGCAAAGTTTGGTGGAGATCTGAGTATGTAGTTTTTGACCTTATCTGGGACCTCCTATCAGAAAATTTGAAAATTCTTCAAAAATTCGACCAAAATCTTGATGTCTCCAATCTCTTGTTTTGTACGTTTTTTCCACGTGTCTTGACATCCAATGTATCCCTGCAATGTTTGGTGAAGATCTGAGTATGTAGTTTTTGACCTTATCTGGAACCTCCCATCTGAAAATTTGAAAATTCTTAAAAAATTCGTCCAAAATCTTGATGTCTCCAATCTCTTGTTTTGTACGTTTTTTCCACGTGTCTCGACCTCCAATGGATCCCTGCAAAGTTTGGTGAAGATCTGAGTATGTAGTTTTTGACCTTATCTGGAACCTCCTATCTGAAAATTTGAAAATTCTTCAAAAATTCGTCGAAAATCTTGATGTCTCCAATCTCTTGTTTTGTACGTTTTTTCCACGTGTCTTGACATCCAATGTATTCCTGCAATGTTTGGTGGAGATCTGAGTATGTCGTTTTTGACCTTATCTGGAACCTCCCATCTGAAAATTTGAAAATTCTTAAAAAATTCGTCGAAAATCTTGATGTCTCCGATCTCTTGTTTTGTACGTTTTTTCCACGTGTCTTGACATGCAAAGTATTCCTGCAAAGTTTGGTGAAGATCTGAGTATGTAGTTTTTGACCTCATCTGGAACCTCCTATCTGAAAATTTGAAAATTGTTAAAAAATTCGTCCAAAATCTTGATGTCTCCAATCTCTTGTTTTGTACGTTTTTTCCACGTGTCTTGACATCCAATGTATCCCTGCAATGTTTGGTGAAGATCTGAGTATGTAGTTTTTGACCTTATCTGGAACCTCCCATCTGAAAATTTGAAAATTCCTAAAAAATCCGTCCAAAATCTTGATGACCCCAATCTCTTGTTTTGTACTTTTTTTCCACGTGTCTCGACCTCCAATGTATCCCTGCAAAGTTTGGTGAAGATCTGAGTATGTAGTTTTTGACCTTATATGGAACCTCCTATCTGAAAATTTGAAAATTCTTAAAAAATTCGTCCAAAACTTGATGTCACCAATCCTATGTTTTGTATGTTTTTTCCACGTGTCTTGACATCCAATGTATTCCTGCAAAGTTTGGTGAAGATCTGAGTATGTCGTTTTTGACCTTATCTGGAACCTCCCATCTGAAAATTTGAAAATTCTTAAAAAATTCGTCGAAAATCTTGATGTCTCCGATCTCTTGTTTTGTACGTTTTTTCCACGTGTCTTGACATGCAAAGTATTCCTGCAAAGTTTGGTGAAGATCTGAGTATGTAGTTTTTGACCTTATCTGGAACCTCCCATCTGAAAATTTGAAAATTCCTAAAAAATCCGTCCAAAATCTTGATGACCCCAATCTCTTGTTTTGTACTTTTTTTCCACGTGTCTCGACCTCCAATGTATCCCTGCAAAGTTTGGTGAAGATCTGAGTATGTAGTTTTTGACCTTATATGGAACCTCCTATCTGAAAATTTGAAAATTCTTAAAAAATTCGTCCAAAATCTTCATGTCACCAATCCTATGTTTTGTATGTTTTTTCCACGTGTCTTGACATCCAATGTATTCCTGCAAAGTTTGGTGAAGATCTGAGTATGTCGTTTTTGACCTTATCTGGAACCTCCCATCTGAAAATTTGAAAATTCTTAAAAAATTCGTCGAAAATCTTGATGTCTCCGATCTCTTGTTTTGTACGTTTTTTCCACGTGTCTTGACATGCAAAGTATTCCTGCAAAGTTTGGTGAAGATCTGAGTATGTAGTTTTTGACCTCATCTGGAACCTCCTATCTGAAAATTTGAAAATTCTTAAAAAATTCGTCCAAAATCTTGATGTCTCCAATCTCTTGTTTTGTACGTTTTTTCCACGTGTCTTGACATCCAATGTATCCCTGCAATGTTTGGTGAAGATCTGAGTATGTAGTTTTTGACCTTATCTGGAACCTCCCATCTGAAAATTTGAAAATTCCTAAAAAATCCGTGCAAAATCTTGATGACCCCAATCTCTTGTTTTGTACGTTTTTTCCACGTGTCTTGACATGCAAAGTATTCCTGCAAAGTTTGGTGAAGATCTGAGTATGTAGTTTTTGACCTCATCTGGAACCTCCTATCTGAAAATTTGAAAATTCTGCAAAAATTCGTCCAAAATCTTGATGTCTCCAATCTCTTGTTTTGTACGTTTTTTCCACGTGTCTCGACCTCCAATGGATCCCTGCAAAGTTTGGTGAAGATCTGAGTATGTAGTTTTTGACCTTATCTGGAACCTGCTATCTGAAAATTTGAAAATTCTTCAAAAATTCGTCGAAAATCTTGATGTCTCCAATCTCTTGTTTTGTACGTTTTTTCCACGTGTCTTGACATCCAATGTATTCCTGCAATGTTTGGTGGAGATCTGAGTATGTAGTTTTAGACCTTATCTGGAAACTCCTATCTGAAAATTTGAAAATTCTTCAAAAATTCGTCGAAAATCTTGATGTCTCCGATCTCTTGTTTTGTACGTTTTTTCCACGTGTCTTGACATGCAAAGTATCCCTGCAACGTTTGGTGAAGATCTGAGTATGTAGTTTTTGACCTTATCTGGAACCTCCTATCTGAAAATTTGAAAATTCTTCAAAAATTCGTCGAAAATCTTGATGTCTCCAATCTCTTGTTTTGTACGTTTTTTCCACGTGTCTTGACATCCAATGTATCCCTGCAAAGTTTGGTGGAGATCTGAGTATGTAGTTTTTGACCTTATCTGGGACCTCCTATCAGAAAATTTGAAAATTCTTCAAAAATTCGACCAAAATCTTGATGTCTCCAATCTCTTGTTTTGTACGTTTTTTCCACGTGTCTTGACACATAATGTATCCATGCAAAGTTTGGTGAAGATCTGAGTATGTAGTTTTTGACCTTATATGGAACCTCCTATCTGAAAATTTGAAAATTCTTAAAAAATTCGTCCAAAATCTTGATGTCTCCAATCTCTTGTTTTGTACGTTTTTTCCACGTGTCTTGACATCCAATGTATCCCTGCAAAGTTTGGTGAAGATCTGAGTATGTAGTTTTTGACCTTATCTGGAACCTCCCATCTGAAAATTTGAAAATTCCTAAAAAATCCGTGCAAAATCTTGATGACCCCAATCTCTTGTTTTGTACGTTTTTTCCACGTGTCTTGACATGCAAAGTATTCCTGCAAAGTTTGGTGAAGATCTGAGTATGTAGTTTTTGACCTCATCTGGAACCTCCTATCTGAAAATTTGAAAATTCTTAAAAAATTCGTCCAAAATCTTGATGTCTCCAATCTCTTGTTTTGTACGTTTTTTCCACGTGTCTTGACATCCAATGTATCCCTGCAATGTTTGGTGAAGATCTGAGTATGTAGTTTTTGACCTTATATTGAACCTCCCATCTGAAAATTTGAAAATTCTTAAAAAATTCGTCCAAAATCTTGATGTCCCCAATCTCTTGTTTTGTACGTTTTTTCCACGTGTCTTGACATCCAAAGTATCCCTGCAAAGTTTGGTGAAGATCTGAGTATGTAGTTTTTGACCTCATCTGGAACCTCCTATCTGAAAATTTGAGAATTCTTAAAAAATTCGTCCAAAATCTTGATGTCTCCAATCTCTTGTTTTGTACGTTTTTTCAACGTGTCTTGACATCCAATGTATCCATGCAAAGTTTGGTGAAGATCTGAGTATGTCGTTTTTGACCTTATCTGGAACCTCCCATCTGAAAATTTGAAAATTCTTAAAAAATTCGTCGAAAATCTTGATGTCTCCAATCTTTTGTTTTGTACGTTTTTTCCACGTGTCTTGACATGCAAAGTATCCCTGCAACGTTTGGTGAAGATCTGAGTATGTAGTTTTTGACCTTATCTGGAACCTCCTATCTGAAAATTTGAAAATTCTTCAAAAATTCGTCGAAAATCTTGATGTCTCCAATCTCTTGTTTTGTACGTTTTTTCCACGTGTCTTGACATCCAATGTATTCCTGCAATGTTTGGTGGAGATCTGAGTATGTCGTTTTTGACCTTATCTGGAACCTCCCATCTGAAAATTTGAAAATTCTTAAAAAATTCGTCGAAAATCTTGATGTCTCCGATCTCTTGTTTTGTACGTTTTTTCCACGTGTCTTGACATGCAAAGTATTCCTGCAAAGTTTGGTGAAGATCTGAGTATGTAGTTTTTGACCTCATCTGGAACCTCCTATCTGAAAATTTGAAAATTCTTAAAAAATTCGTCCAAAATCTTGATGTCTCCAATCTCTTGTTTTGTACGTTTTTTCCACGTGTCTTGACATCCAATGTATCCCTGCAAAGTTTGGTGAAGATCTGAGTATGTAGTTTTTGACCTTATCTGGAACCTCCCATCTGAAAATTTGAAAATTCCTAAAAAATCCGTCCAAAATCTTGATGACCCCAATCTCTTGTTTTGTACTTTTTTTCCACGTGTCTCGACCTCCAATGTATCCCTGCAAAGTTTGGTGAAGATCTGAGTATGTAGTTTTTGACCTTATATGGAACCTCCTATCTGAAAATTTGAAAATTCTTAAAAAATTCGTCCAAAATCTTGATGTCACCAATCCTATGTTTTGTATGTTTTTTCCACGTGTCTTGACATCCAATGTATTCCTGCAAAGTTTGGTGAAGATCTGAGTATGTCGTTTTTGACCTTATCTGGAACCTCCCATCTGAAAATTTGAAAATTCTTAAAAAATTCGTCGAAAATCTTGATGTCTCCGATCTCTTGTTTTGTACTTTTTTTCCACGTGTCTTGACATGCAAAGTATTCCTGCAAAGTTTGGTGAAGATCTGAGTATGTAGTTTTTGACCTCATCTGGAACCTCCTATCTGAAAATTTGAAAATTCTTAAAAAATTCGTCCAAAATCTTGATGTCTCCAATCTCTTGTTTTGTACGTTTTTTCCAAGTGTCTTGACATGCAAAGTATCCCTGCAACGTTTGGTGAAGATCTGAGTATGTAGTTTTTGACCTTATCTGGAACCTCCTATCTGAAAATTTGAAAATTCTTCAAAAATTCGTCGAAAATCTTGATGTCTCCAATCTCTTGTTTTGTACGTTTTTTCCACGTGTCTTGACATCCAATGTATTCCTGCAATGTTTGGTGGAGATCTGAGTATGTAGTTTTAGACCTTATCTGGAACCTCCTATCTGAAAATTTGAAAATTCTTCAAAAATTCGTCCAAAATCTTGATGTCTCCAATCTCTTGTTTTGTACGTTTTTTCCACGTGTCTCGACCTCCAATGGATCCCTGCAAAGTTTGGTGAAGATCTGAGTATGTCGTTTTTGACCTTATCTGGAACATCCTTTCTGAAAATTTGAAAATTCTTCAAAAATTCGTCGAAAATCTTGATGTCTCCAATCTCTTGTTTTGTACGTTTTTTCCACGTGTCTTGACATCCAATGTATTCCTGCAATGTTTGGTGGAGATCTGAGTATGTAGTTTTAGACCTTATCTGGAACCTCCTATCTGAAAATTTGAAAATTCTTCAAAAATTCGTCGAAAATCTTGATGTCTCCGATCTCTTGTTTTGTACGTTTTTTCCACGTGTCTAGACATCCAAAGTATCCCTGCAAAGTTTGGTGAAGATCTGAGTATGTAGTTTTCGACCTCATCTGGAACATCCTTTCTGAAAATTTGAAAATTCTTCAAAAATTCGTCGAAAATCTTGATGTCTCCAATCTCTTGTTTTGTACGTTTTTTCCACGTGTCTTGACATCCAATGTATTCCTGCAATGTTTGGTGGAGATCTGAGTATGTAGTTTTAGACCTTATCTGGAACCTCCTATCTGAAAATTTGAAAATTCTTCAAAAATTCGTCCAAAATCTTGATGTCTCCAATCTCTTGTTTTGTACGTTTTTTCCACGTGTCTCGACCTCCAATGGATCCCTGCAAAGTTTGGTGAAGATCTGAGTATGTAGTTTTTGACCTTATCTGGAACCTCCTATCTGAAAATTTGAAAATTCTTCAAAAATTCGTCGAAAATCTTGATGTCTCCAATCTCTTGTTTTGTACGTTTTTTCCACGTGTCTCGACCTCCAATGGATCCCTGCAAAGTTTGGTGAAGATCTGAGTATGTAGTTTTTGACCTTATCTGGAACCTCCTATCTGAAAATTTGAAAATTCTTAAAAAATTCGTCGAAAATCTTGATGTCTCCAATCTCTTGTTTTGTACGTTTTTTCCACGTGTCTTGACATCCAATGTATTCCTGCAATGTTTGGTGGAGATCTGAGTATGTAGTTTTAGACCTTATCTGGAACCTCCTATCTGAAAATTTGAAAATTCTTCAAAAATTCGTCGAAAATCTTGATGTCTCCGATCTCTTGTTTTGTACGTTTTTTCCACGTGTCTTGACATGCAAAGTATTCCTGCAAAGTTTGGTGAAGATCTGAGTATGTAGTTTTTGACCTCATCTGGAACCTCCTATCTGAAAATTTGAAAATTCTTAAAAAATTCGTCGAAAATCTTGATGTCTCCAATCTCTTGTTTTGTACGTTTTTTCCACGTGTCTTGACATCCAATGTATCCCTGCAAAGTTTGGTGGAGATCTGAGTATGTAGTTTTTGACCTTATCTGGGACCTCCTATCAGAAAATTTGAAAATTCTTCAAAAATTCGACCAAAATCTTGATGTCTCCAATCTTTTGTTTTGTACGTTTTTTCCACGTGTCTTGACACATAATGTATCCATGCAAAGTTTGGTGAAGATCTGAGTATGTAGTTTTTGACCTTATATGGAACCTCCTATCTGAAAATTTGAAAATTCTTAAAAAATTCGTCCAAAATCTTGATGTCTCCAATCTCTTGTTTTGTACGTTTTTTTCCACGTGTCTTGACATCCAATGTATCCCTGCAAAGTTTGGTGAAGATCTGAGTATGTAGTTTTTGACCTTATCTGGAACCTCCCAACTGAAAATTTGAAAATTCCTAAAAAATCCGTGCAAAATCTTGATGACCCCAATCTCTTGTTTTGTACGTTTTTTCCACGTGTCTTGACATGCAAAGTATTCCTGCAAAGTTTGGTGAAGATCTGAGTATGTAGTTTTTGACCTCATCTGGAACCTCCTATCTGAAAATTTGAAAATTCTTAAAAAATTCGTCCAAAATCTTGATGTCTCCAATCTCTTGTTTTGTACGTTTTTTCCACGTGTCTTGACATCCAATGTATCCCTGCAATGTTTGGTGAAGATCTGAGTATGTAGTTTTTGACCTTATATTGAACCTCCCATCTGAAAATTTGAAAATTCTTAAAAAATTCGTCCAAAATCTTGATGTCCCCAATCTCTTGTTTTGTACGTTTTTTCCACGTGTCTTGACATCCAAAGTATCCCTGCAAAGTTTGGTGAAGATCTGAGTATGTAGTTTTTGACCTCATCTGGAACCTCCTATCTGAAAATTTGAGAATCCTTAAAAAATTCGTCCAAAATCTTGATGTCTCCAATCTCTTGTTTTGTACGTTTTTTCCACGTGTCTTGACATCCAATGTATCCATGCAAAGTTTGGTGAAGATCTGAGTATGTCGTTTTTGACCTTATCTGGAACCTCCCATCTGAAAATTTGAAAATTCTTAAAAAATTCGTCGAAAATCTTGATGTCTCCAATCTTTTGTTTTGTACGTTTTTTCCACGTGTCTTGACATGCAAAGTATCCCTGCAACGTTTGGTGAAGATCTGAGTATGTAGTTTTTGACCTTATCTGGAACCTCCTATCTGAAAATTTGAAAATTCTTCAAAAATTCGTCGAAAATCTTGATGTCTCCAATCTCTTGTTTTGTACGTTTTTTCCACGTGTCTTGACATCCAATGTATTCCTGCAATGTTTGGTGGAGATCTGAGTATGTCGTTTTTGACCTTATCTGGAACCTCCCATCTGAAAATTTGAAAATTCTTAAAAAATTCGTCGAAAATCTTGATGTCTCCGATCTCTTGTTTTGTACGTTTTTTCCACGTGTCTTGACATGCAAAGTATTCCTGCAAAGTTTGGTGAAGATCTGAGTATGTAGTTTTTGACCTCATCTGGAACCTCCTATCTGAAAATTTGAAAATTCTTAAAAAATTCGTCCAAAATCTTGATGTCTCCAATCTCTTGTTTTGTACGTTTTTTCCACGTGTCTTGACATCCAATGTATCCCTGCAATGTTTGGTGAAGATCTGAGTATGTAGTTTTTGACCTTATCTGGAACCTCCCATCTGAAAATTTGAAAATTCCTAAAAAATCCGTCCAAAATCTTGATGACCCCAATCTCTTGTTTTGTACTTTTTTTCCACGTGTCTCGACCTCCAATGTATCCCTGCAAAGTTTGGTGAAGATCTGAGTATGTAGTTTTTGACCTTATATGGAACCTCCTATCTGAAAATTTGAAAATTCTTAAAAAATTCGTCCAAAATCTTGATGTCACCAATCCTATGTTTTGTATGTTTTTTCCACGTGTCTTGACATCCAATGTATTCCTGCAAAGTTTGGTGAAGATCTGAGTATGTCGTTTTTGACCTTATCTGGAACCTCCCATCTGAAAATTTGAAAATTCTTAAAAAATTCGTCGAAAATCTTGATGTCTCCGATCTCTTGTTTTGTACTTTTTTTCCACGTGTCTTGACATGCAAAGTATTCCTGCAAAGTTTGGTGAAGATCTGAGTATGTAGTTTTTGACCTCATCTGGAACCTCCTATCTGAAAATTTGAAAATTCTTAAAAAATTCGTCCAAAATCTTGATGTCTCCAATCTCTTGTTTTGTACGTTTTTTCCAAGTGTCTTGACATGCAAAGTATCCCTGCAACGTTTGGTGAAGATCTGAGTATGTAGTTTTTGACCTTATCTGGAACCTCCTATCTGAAAATTTGAAAATTCTTCAAAAATTCGTCGAAAATCTTGATGTCTCCAATCTCTTGTTTTGTACGTTTTTTCCACGTGTCTTGACATCCAATGTATTCCTGCAATGTTTGGTGGAGATCTGAGTATGTAGTTTTAGACCTTATCTGGAACCTCCTATCTGAAAATTTGAAAATTCTTCAAAAATTCGTCCAAAATCTTGATGTCTCCAATCTCTTGTTTTGTACGTTTTTTCCACGTGTCTCGACCTCCAATGGATCCCTGCAAAGTTTGGTGAAGATCTGAGTATGTCGTTTTTGACCTTATCTGGAACATCCTTTCTGAAAATTTGAAAATTCTTCAAAAATTCGTCGAAAATCTTGATGTCTCCAATCTCTTGTTTTGTACGTTTTTTCCACGTGTCTTGACATGCAAAGTATTCCTGCAAAGTTTGGTGAAGATCTGAGTATGTAGTTTTTGACCTCATCTGGAACCTCCTATCTGAAAATTTGAAAATTCTTAAAAAATTCGTCGAAAATCTTGATGTCTCCAATCTCTTGTTTTGTACGTTTTTTCCTCGTGTCTTGACATCCAATGTATCCCTGCAATGTTTGGTGAAGATCTGAGTATGTAGTTTTTGACCTTATATTGAACCTCCCATCTGAAAATTTGAAAATTCTTAAAAAATTCGTCCAAAATCTTGATGTCCCCAATCTCTTGTTTTGTACGTTTTTTCCACGTGTCTTGACATCCAAAGTATCCCTGCAAAGTTTGGTGAAGATCTGAGTATGAAGTTTTTGACCTCATCTGGAACCTCCTATCTGAAAATTTGAGAATCCTTAAAAAATTCGTCCAAAATCTTGATGTCTCCAATCTCTTGTTTTGTACGTTTTTTCCACGTGTCTTGACATCCAATGTATCCATGCAAAGTTTGGTGAAGATCTGAGTATGTCGTTTTTGACCTTATCTGGAACCTCCCATCTGAAAATTTGAAAATTCTTAAAAAATTCGTCGAAAATCTTGATGTCTCCAATCTTTTGTTTTGTACGTTTTTTCCACGTGTCTTGACATGCAAAGTATCCCTGCAACGTTTGGTGAAGATCTGAGTATGTAGTTTTTGACCTTATCTGGAACCTCCTATCTGAAAATTTGAAAATTCTTCAAAAATTCGTCGAAAATCTTGATGTCTCCAATCTCTTGTTTTGTACGTTTTTTCCACGTGTCTTGACATCCAATGTATTCCTGCAATGTTTGGTGGAGATCTGAGTATGTCGTTTTTGACCTTATCTGGAACCTCCCATCTGAAAATTTGAAAATTCTTAAAAAATTCGTCGAAAATCTTGATGTCTCCGATCTCTTGTTTTGTACGTTTTTTCCACGTGTCTTGACATGCAAAGTATTCCTGCAAAGTTTGGTGAAGATCTGAGTATGTAGTTTTTGACCTCATCTGGAACCTCCTATCTGAAAATTTGAAAATTCTTAAAAAATTCGTCCAAAATCTTGATGTCTCCAATCTCTTGTTTTGTACGTTTTTTCCACGTGTCTTGACATCCAATGTATCCCTGCAATGTTTGGTGAAGATCTGAGTATGTAGTTTTTGACCTTATCTGGAACCTCCCATCTGAAAATTTGAAAATTCCTAAAAAATCCGTCCAAAATCTTGATGACCCCAATCTCTTGTTTTGTACTTTTTTTCCACGTGTCTCGACCTCCAATGTATCCCTGCAAAGTTTGGTGAAGATCTGAGTATGTAGTTTTTGACCTTATATGGAACCTCCTATCTGAAAATTTGAAAATTCTTAAAAAATTCGTCCAAAATCTTGATGTCACCAATCCTATGTTTTGTATGTTTTCTCCACGTGTCTTGACATCCAATGTATTCCTGCAAAGTTTGGTGAAGATCTGAGTATGTCGTTTTTGACCTTATCTGGAACCTCCCATCTGAAAATTTGAAAATTCTTAAAAAATTCGTCGAAAATCTTGATGTCTCCGATCTCTTGTTTTGTACTTTTTTTCCACGTGTCTTGACATGCAAAGTATTCCTGCAAAGTTTGGTGAAGATCTGAGTATGTAGTTTTTGACCTCATCTGGAACCTCCTATCTGAAAATTTGAAAATTCTTAAAAAATTCGTCCAAAATCTTGATGTCTCCAATCTCTTGTTTTGTACGTTTTTTCCAAGTGTCTTGACATGCAAAGTATCCCTGCAACGTTTGGTGAAGATCTGAGTATGTAGTTTTTGACCTTATCTGGAACCTCCTATCTGAAAATTTGAAAATTCTTCAAAAATTCGTCGAAAATCTTGATGTCTCCAATCTCTTGTTTTGTACGTTTTTTCCACGTGTCTTGACATCCAATGTATTCCTGCAATGTTTGGTGGAGATCTGAGTATGTAGTTTTAGACCTTATCTGGAACCTCCTATCTGAAAATTTGAAAATTCTTCAAAAATTCGTCCAAAATCTTGATGTCTCCAATCTCTTGTTTTGTACGTTTTTTCCACGTGTCTCGACCTCCAATGGATCCCTGCAAAGTTTGGTGAAGATCTGAGTATGTCGTTTTTGACCTTATCTGGAACATCCTTTCTGAAAATTTGAAAATTCTTCAAAAATTCGTCGAAAATCTTGATGTCTCCAATCTCTTGTTTTGTACGTTTTTTCCACGTGTCTTGACATCCAATGTATTCCTGCAATGTTTGGTGGAGATCTGAGTATGTAGTTTTAGACCTTATCTGGAACCTCCTATCTGAAAATTTGAAAATTCTTCAAAAATTCGTCGAAAATCTTGATGTCTCCGATCTCTTGTTTTGTACGTTTTTTCCACGTGTCTAGACATCCAAAGTATCCCTGCAAAGTTTGGTGAAGATCTGAGTATGTAGTTTTTGACCTCATCTGGAACATCCTTTCTGAAAATTTGAAAATTCTTCAAAAATTCGTCGAAAATCTTGATGTCTCCAATCTCTTGTTTTGTACGTTTTTTCCACGTGTCTTGACATCCAATGTATTCCTGCAATGTTTGGTGGAGATCTGAGTATGTAGTTTTAGAACTTATCTGGAACCTCCTATCTGAAAATTTGAAAATTCTTCAAAAATTCGTCCAAAATCTTGATGTCTCCAATCTCTTGTTTTGTACGTTTTTTCCACGTGTCTCGACCTCCAATGGATCCCTGCAAAGTTTGGTGAAGATCTGAGTATGTAGTTTTTGACCTTATCTGGAACCTCCTATCTGAAAATTTGAAAATTCTTCAAAAATTCGTCGAAAATCTTGATGTCTCCAATCTCTTGTTTTGTACGTTTTTTCCACGTGTCTTGACATCCAATGTATTCCTGCAATGTTTGGTGGAGATCTGAGTATGTAGTTTTAGACCTTATCTGGAACCTCCTATCTGAAAATTTGAAAATTCTTCAAAAATTCGTCGAAAATCTTGATGTCTCCGATCTCTTGTTTTGTACGTTTTTTCCACGTGTCTTGACATGCAAAGTATTCCTGCAAAGTTTGGTGAAGATCTGAGTATGTAGTTTTTGACCTCATCTGGAACCTCCTATCTGAAAATTTGAAAATTCTTAAAAAATTCGTCCAAAATCTTGATGTCTCCAATCTCTTGTTTTGTACGTTTTTTCCACGTGTCTTGACATCCAATGTATCCCTGCAATGTTTGGTGAAGATCTGAGTATGTAGTTTTTGACCTTATCTGGAACCTCCCATCTGAAAATTTGAAAATTCCTAAAAAATCCGTCCAAAATCTTGATGACCCCAATCTCTTGTTTTGTACTTTTTTTCCACGTGTCTCGACCTCCAATGTATCCCTGCAAAGTTTGGTGAAGATCTGAGTATGTAGTTTTTGACCTTATATGGAACCTCCTATCTGAAAATTTGAAAATTCTTAAAAAATTCGTCGAAAATCTTGATGTCTCCGATCTCTTGTTTGTACGTTTCTTCCACGTGTCTTGACATGCAAAGTATCCCTGCAAAGTTTGGTGAAGATCTGAGTATGTCGTTTTTGACCTCATCTGGAACCTCCTTTCTGAAAATTTGAGAATTCTTAAAAAATTCGTCGAAAATCTTGATGTCTCCAATCTCTTGTTTTGTACGTTTTTTCCACGTGTCTTGACATCCAATGTATCCATGCAAAGTTTGGTGAAGATCTGAGTATGTCGTTTTTGACCTTATCTGGAACCTCCCATCTGAAAATTTGAAAATTCTTAAAAAATTCGTCCAAAATCTTGATGTCTCCAATCTCTTGTTTTGTACGTTTTTTCCACGTGTCTCGACCTCCAATGGATCCCTGCTAAGTTTGGTGAAGATCTGAGTATGTCGTTTTTGACCTTATCTGGAACCTCCCATCTGAAAATTTGAAAATTCTTAAAAAATTCGTCGAAAATCTTGATGTCTCCGATCTCTTGTTTTGTACGTTTTTTCCACGTGTCTTGACATGCAAAGTATTCCTGCAAAGTTTGGTGAAGATCTGAGTATGTAGTTTTTGACCTCATCTGGAACCTCCTATCTGAAAATTTGAAAATTCTTAAAAAATTCGTCCAAAATCTTGATGTCTCCAATCTCTTGTTTTGTACGTTTTTTCCACGTGTCTTGACATCCAATGTATCCCTGCAATGTTTGGTGAAGATCTGAGTATGTAGTTTTTGACCTTATCTGGAACCTCCCATCTGAAAATTTGAAAATTCCTAAAAAATCCGTCCAAAATCTTGATGACCCCAATCTCTTGTTTGGTACTTTTTTTCCACGTGTCTCGACCTCCAATGTATCCCTGCAAAGTTTGGTGAAGATCTGAGTATGTAGTTTTTGACCTTATATTGAACCTCCCATCTGAAAATTTGAAAATTCTTAAAAAATTCGTCCAAAATCTTGATGACCCCAATCTCTTGTTTTGTACGTTTTTTCCACGTGTCTTGACATCCAAAGTATCCCTGCAAAGTTTGGTGAAGATCTGAGTATGTAGTTTTTGACTTTATATGGAACCTCCTTTCTGAAAATTTGAGAATTCTTAAAAAATTCGTCCAAAATCTTGATGTCTCCAATCTCTTGTTTTGTACGTTTTTTCCACGTGTCTTGACATCCAATGTATCCATGCAAAGTTTGGTGAAGATCTGAGTATGTCGTTTTTGACCTTATCTGGAACCTCCCATCTGAAAATTTGAAAATTCTTAAAAAATTCGTCGAAAATCTTGATGTCTCCAATCTTTTGTTTTGTACGTTTTTTCCACGTGTCTTGACATGCAAAGTATCCCTGCAACGTTTGGTGAAGATCTGAGTATGTAGTTTTTGACCTTATCTGGAACCTCCTATCTGAAAATTTGAAAATTCTTAAAAAATTCGTCCAAAATCTTGATGTCTCCAATCTCTTGTTTTGTACGTTTTTTCCACGTGTCTCGACCTCCAATGGATCCCTGCAAAGTTTGGTGAAGATCTGAGTATGTCGTTTTTGACCTTATCTGGAACCTCCCATCTGAAAATTTGAAAATTCCTAAAAAATCCGTCCAAAATCTTGATGACCCCAATCTCTTGTTTTGTACTTTTTTTCCACGTGTCTCGACCTCCAATGTATCCCTGCAAAGTTTGGTGAAGATCTGAGTATGTAGTTTTTGACCTTATATGGAACCTCCTATCTGAAAATTTGAAAATTCTTCAAAAATTCGTCGAAAATCTTGATGTCTCCGATCTCTTGTTTTGTACGTTTTTTCCACGTGTCTCGACCTCCAATGGATCCCTGCAAAGTTTGGTGAAGATCTGAGTATGTAGTTTTTTACTTCATCTGGAACATCCTTTCTGAAAATTTGAAAATTCTTCAAAAATTCGTCGAAAATCTTGATGTCTCCGATCTCTTGTTTTGTACGTTTTTTCCACGTGTCTTGACATCCAATGTATTCCTGCAATGTTTGGTGAAGATCTGAGTATGTAGTTTTAGACCTTATCTGGAACCTCCTATCTGAAAATTTGAAAATTCTTCAAAAATTCGTCCAAAATCTTGATGTCTCCAATCTCTTGTTTTGTACGTTTTTTCCACGTGTCTTGACATGCAAAGTATTCCTGCAAAGTTTGGTGAAGATCTGAGTATGTAGTTTTTGACCTCATCTGGAACCTCCTATCTGAAAATTTGAAAATTCTTAAAAAATTCGTCCAAAATCTTGATGTCTCCAATCTCTTGTTTTGTACGTTTTTTCCACGTGTCTTGACATCCAATGTATCCCTGCAATGTTTGGTGAAGATCTGAGTATGTAGTTTTTGACCTTATCTGGAACCTCCCATCTGAAAATTTGAAAATTCCTAAAAAATCCGTCCAAAATCTTGATGACCCCAATCTCTTGTTTTGTACTTTTTTTCCACGTGTCTCGACCTCCAATGTATCCCTGCAAAGTTTGGTGAAGATCTGAGTATGTAGTTTTTGACCTTATATTGAACCTCCCATCTGAAAATTTGAAAATTCTTAAAAAATTCGTCCAAAATCTTGATGACCCCAATCTCTTGTTTTGTACGTTTTTTCCACGTGTCTTGACATCCAAAGTATCCCTGCAAAGTTTGGTGAAGATCTGAGTATGTAGTTTTTGACCTTATATGGAACCTCCTTTCTGAAAATTTGAGAATTCTTAAAAAATTCGTCCAAAATCTTGATGTCTCCAATCTCTTGTTTTGTACGTTTTTTCCACGTGTCTTGACATCCAATGTATCCATGCAAAGTTTGGTGAAGATCTGAGTATGTCGTTTTTGACCTTATCTGGAACCTCCCATCTGAAAATTTGAAAATTCTTAAAAAATTCGTCGAAAATCTTGATGTCTCCAATCTTTTGTTTTGTACGTTTTTTCCACGTGTCTTGACATGCAAAGTATCCCTGCAACGTTTGGTGAAGATCTGAGTATGTAGTTTTTGACCTTATCTGGAACCTCCTATCTGAAAATTTGAAAATTCTTAAAAAATTCGTCGAAAATCTTGATGTCTCCAATCTCTTGTTTTGTACGTTTTTTCCACGTGTCTTGACATCCAATGTATACCTGCAAAGTTTGGTGGAGATCTGAGTATGTAGTTTTAGACCTTATCTGGAACCTCCTATCTGAAAATTTGAAAATTCTTCAAAAATTCGTCCAAAATCTTGATGTCTCCAATCTCTTGTTTTGTACGTTTTTTCCACGTGTCTCGACCTCCAATGGATCCCTGCAAAGTTTGGTGAAGATCTGAGTATGTCGTTTTTGACCTTATATGGAACCTCCTATCTGAAAATTTGAAAATTCTTCAAAAATTCGTCGAAAATCTTGATGTCTCCGATCTCTTGTTTTGTACGTTTTTTCCACGTGTCTCGACCTCCAATGGATCCCTGCAAAGTTTGGTGAAGATCTGAGTATGTAGTTTTTGACCTCATCTGGAACATCCTTTCTGAAAATTTGAAAATTCTTCAAAAATTCGTCGAAAACCTTGATGTCTCCAATCTCTTGTTTTGTACGTTTTTTCCACGTGTCTTGACATCCAATGTATTCCTGCAATGTTTGGTGGAGATCTGAGTATGTAGTTTTAGACCTTATCTGGAACCTCCTATCTGAAAATTTGAAAATTCTTAAAAAATTCGTCGAAAATCTTGATGTCTCCAATCTTTTGTTTTGTACGTTTTTTCCACGTGTCTTGACATGCAAAGTATCCCTGCAACGTTTGGTGAAGATCTGAGTATGTAGTTTTTGACCTTATCTGGAACCTCCTATCTGAAAATTTGAAAATTCTTCAAAAATTCGTCGAAAATCTTGATGTCTCCAATCTCTTGTTTTGTACGTTTTTTCCACGTGTCTTGACATCCAATGTATTCCTGGAATGTTTGGTGGAGATCTGAGTATGTCGTATTTGACCTTATCTGGAACCTCCCATCTGAAAATTTGAAAATTCTTAAAAAATTCGTCGAAAATCTTGATGTCTCCGATCTCTTGTTTTGTACGTTTTTTCCACGTGTCTTGACATGCAAAGTATTCCTGCAAAGTTTGGTGAAGATCTGAGTATGTAGTTTTTGACCTCATCTGGAACCTCCTATCTGAAAATTTGAAAATTCTTAAAAAATTCGTCCAAAATCTTGAAGTCTCCAATCTCTTGTTTTGTACGTTTTTTCCACGTGTCTTGACATCCAATGTATCCCTGCAATGTTTGGTGAAGATCTGAGTATGTAGTTTTTGACCTTATCTGGAACCTCCCATCTGAAAATTTGAAAATTCCTAAAAAATCCGTCCAAAATCTTGATGACCCCAATCTCTTGTTTTGTACTTTTTTTCCACGTGTCTCGACCTCCAATGTATCCCTGCAAAGTTTGGTGAAGATCTGAGTATGTAGTTTTTGACCTTATATGGAACCTCCTATCTGAAAATTTGAAAATTGTTAAAAAATTCGTCCAAAATCTTGATGTCACCAATCCTATGTTTTGTATGTTTTTTCCACGTGTCTTGACATCCAATGTATTCCTGCAAAGTTTGGTGAAGATCTGAGTATGTCGTTTTTGACCTTATCTGGAACCTCCCATCTGAAAATTTGAAAATTCTTAAAAAATTCGTCGAAAATCTTGATGTCTCCGATCTCTTGTTTTGTACTTTTTTTCCACGTGTCTTGACATGCAAAGTATTCCTGCAAAGTTTGGTGAAGATCTGAGTATGTAGTTTTTGACCTCATCTGGAACCTCCTATCTGAAAATTTGAAAATTCTTAAAAAATTCGTCCAAAATCTTGATGTCTCCAATCTCTTGTTTTGTACGTTTTTTCCACGTGTCTTGACATGCAAAGTATCCCTGCAACGTTTGGTGAAGATCTGAGTATGTAGTTTTTGACCTTATCTGGAACCTCCTATCTGAAAATTTGAAAATTCTTCAAAAATTCGTCGAAAATCTTGATGTCTCCAATCTCTTGTTTTGTACGTTTTTTCCACGTGTCTTGACATCCAATGTATTCCTGCAATGTTTGGTGGAGATCTGAGTATGTAGTTTTAGACCTTATCTGGAACCTCCTATCTGAAAATTTGAAAATTCTTCAAAAATTCGTCCAAAATCTTGATGTCTCCAATCTCTTGTTTTGTACGTTTTTTCCACGTGTCTCGACCTCCAATGGATCCCTGCAAAGTTTGGTGAAGATCTGAGTATGTCGTTTTTGACCTTATCTGGAACATCCTTTCTGAAAATTTGAAAATTCTTCAAAAATTCGTCGAAAATCTTGATGTCTCCAATCTCTTGTTTTGTACGTTTTTTCCACGTGTCTTGACATCCAATGTATTCCTGCAATGTTTGGTGGAGATCTGAGTATGTAGTTTTAGACCTTATCTGGAACCTCCTATCTGAAAATTTGAAAATTCTTCAAAAATTCGTCGAAAATCTTGATGTCTCCGATCTCTTGTTTTGTACGTTTTTTCCACGTGTCTTGACATCCAATGTATTCCTGCAATGTTTGGTGGAGATCTGAGTATGTAGTTTTAGACCTTATCTGGAACCTCCTATCTGAAAATTTGAAAATTCTTCAAAAATTCGTCCAAAATCTTGATGTCTCCAATCTCTTGTTTTGTACGTTTTTTCCACGTGTCTCGACCTCCAATGGATCCCTGCAAAGTTTGGTGAAGATCTGAGTATGTAGTTTTTGACCTTATCTGGAACCTCCTATCTGAAAATTTGAAAATTCTTCAAAAATTCGTCGAAAATCTTGATGTCTCCAATCTCTTGTTTTGTACGTTTTTTCCACGTGTCTTGACATCCAATGTATTCCTGCAATGTTTGGTGGAGATCTGAGTATGTAGTTTTAGACCTTATCTGGAACCTCCTATCTGAAAATTTGAAAATTCTTCAAAAATTCGTCGAAAATCTTGATGTCTCCGATCTCTTGTTTTGTACGTTTTTTCCACGTGTCTTGACATGCAAAGTATTCCTGCAAAGTTTGGTGAAGATCTGAGTATGTAGTTTTTGACCTCATCTGGAACCTCCTATCTGAAAATTTGAAAATTCTTAAAAAATTCGTCCAAAATCTTGATGTCTCCAATCTCTTGTTTTGTACGTTTTTTCCACGTGTCTTGACATCCAATGTATCCCTGCAATGTTTGGTGAAGATCTGAGTATGTAGTTTTTGACCTTATCTGGAACCTCCCATCTGAAAATTTGAAAATTCCTAAAAAATCCGTCCAAAATCTTGATGACCCCAATCTCTTGTTTTGTACTTTTTTTCCACGTGTCTCGACCTCCAATGTATCCCTGCAAAGTTTGGTGAAGATCTGAGTATGTAGTTTTTGACCTTATATGGAACCTCCTATCTGAAAATTTGAAAATTCTTAAAAAATTCGTCGAAAATCTTGATGTCTCCGATCTCTTGTTTTGTACGTTTTTTCCACGTGTCTTGACATGCAAAGTATCCCTGCAAAGTTTGGTGAAGATCTGAGTATGTCGTTTTTGACCTCATCTGGAACCTCCTTTCTGAAAATTTGAGAATTCTTAAAAAATTCGTCCAAAATCTTGATGTCTCCAATCTCTTGTTTTGTACGTTTTTTCCACGTGTCTTGACATCCAATGTATCCATGCAAAGTTTGGTGAAGATCTGAGTATGTCGTTTTTGACCTTATCTGGAACCTCCCATCTGAAAATTTGAAAATTCTTAAAAAATTCGTCCAAAATCTTGATGTCTCCAATCTCTTGTTTTGTACGTTTTTTCCACGTGTCTCGACCTCCAATGGATCCCTGCAAAGTTTGGTGAAGATCTGAGTATGTCGTTTTTGACCTTATCTGGAACCTCCCATCTGAAAATTTGAAAATTCTTAAAAAATTCGTCGAAAATCTTGATGTCTCCGATCTCTTGTTTTGTACGTTTTTTCCACGTGTCTTGACATGCAAAGTATTCCTGCAAAGTTTGGTGAAGATCTGAGTATGTAGTTTTTGACCTCATCTGGAACCTCCTATCTGAAAATTTGAAAATTCTTAAAAAATTCGTCCAAAATCTTGATGTCTCCAATCTCTTGTTTTGTACGTTTTTTCCACGTGTCTTGACATCCAATGTATCCCTGCAATGTTTGGTGAAGATCTGAGTATGTAGTTTTTGACCTTATCTGGAACCTCCCATCTGAAAATTTGAAAATTCCTAAAAAATCCGTCCAAAATCTTGATGACCCCAATCTCTTGTTTTGTACTTTTTTCCACGTGTCTCGACCTCCAATGTATCCCTGCAAAGTTTGGTGAAGATCTGAGTATGTAGTTTTTGACCTTATATTGAACCTCCCATCTGAAAATTTGAAAATTCTTAAAAAATTCGTCCAAAATCTTGATGACCCCAATCTCTTGTTTTGTACGTTTTTTCCACGTGTCTTGACATCCAAAGTATCCCTGCAAAGTTTGGTGAAGATCTGAGTATGTAGTTTTTGACCTTATATGGAACCTCCTTTCTGAAAATTTGAGAATTCTTAAAAAATTCGTCCAAAATCTTGATGTCTCCAATCTCTTGTTTTGTACGTTTTTTCCACGTGTCTTGACATCCAATGTATCCATGCAAAGTTTGGTGAAGATCTGAGTATGTCGTTTTTGACCTTATCTGGAACCTCCCATCTGAAAATTTGAAAATTCTTAAAAAATTCGTCGAAAATCTTGATGTCTCCAATCTTTTGTTTTGTACGTTTTTTCCACGTGTCTTGACATGCAAAGTATCCCTGCAACGTTTGGTGAAGATCTGAGTATGTAGTTTTTGACCTTATCTGGAACCTCCTATCTGAAAATTTGAAAATTCTTCAAAAATTCGTCGAAAATCTTGATGTCTCCAATCTCTTGTTTTGTACGTTTTTTCCACGTGTCTTGACATCCAATGTATTCCTGCAATGTTTGGTGGAGATCTGAGTATGTAGTTTTAGACCTTATCTGGAACCTCCTATCTGAAAATTTGAAAATTCTTCAAAAATTCGTCCAAAATCTTGATGTCTCCAATCTCTTGTTTTGTACGTTTTTTCCACGTGTCTCGACCTCCAATGGATCCCTGCAAAGTTTGGTGAAGATCTGAGTATGTCGTTTTTGACCTTATCTGGAACATCCTTTCTGAAAATTTGAAAATTCTTCAAAAATTCGTCGAAAATCTTGATGTCTCCAATCTCTTGTTTTGTACGTTTTTTCCACGTGTCTTGACATCCAATGTATTCCTGCAATGTTTGGTGGAGATCTGAGTATGTAGTTTTAGACCTTATCTGGAACCTCCTATCTGAAAATTTGAAAATTCTTCAAAAATTCGTCGAAAATCTTGATGTCTCCGATCTCTTGTTTTGTACGTTTTTCCACGTGTCTTGACATCCAATGTATTCCTGCAATGTTTGGTGGAGATCTGAGTATGTAGTTTTAGACCTTATCTGGAACCTCCTATCTGAAAATTTGAAAATTCTTCAAAAATTCGTCCAAAATCTTGATGTCTCCAATCTCTTGTTTTGTACGTTTTTTCCACGTGTCTCGACCTCCAATGGATCCCTGCAAAGTTTGGTGAAGATCTGAGTATGTAGTTTTTGACCTTATCTGGAACCTCCTATCTGAAAATTTGAAAATTCTTCAAAAATTCGTCGAAAATCTTGATGTCTCCAATCTCTTGTTTTGTACGTTTTTTCCACGTGTCTTGACATCCAATGTATTCCTGCAATGTTTGGTGGAGATCTGAGTATGTAGTTTTAGACCTTATCTGGAACCTCCTATCTGAAAATTTGAAAATTCTTCAAAAATTCGTCGAAAATCTTGATGTCTCCGATCTCTTGTTTTGTACGTTTTTTCCACGTGTCTTGACATGCAAAGTATTCCTGCAAAGTTTGGTGAAGATCTGAGTATGTAGTTTTTGACCTCATCTGGAACCTCCTATCTGAAAATTTGAAAATTCTTAAAAAATTCGTCCAAAATCTTGATGTCTCCAATCTCTTGTTTTGTACGTTTTTTCCACGTGTCTTGACATCCAATGTATCCCTGCAATGTTTGGTGAAGATCTGAGTATGTAGTTTTTGACCTTATCTGGAACCTCCCATCTGAAAATTTGAAAATTCCTAAAAAATCCGTCCAAAATCTTGATGACCCCAATCTCTTGTTTTGTACTTTTTTTCCACGTGTCTCGACCTCCAATGTATCCCTGCAAAGTTTGGTGAAGATCTGAGTATGTAGTTTTTGACCTTATATGGAACCTCCTATCTGAAAATTTGAAAATTCTTAAAAAATTCGTCGAAAATCTTGATGTCTCCGATCTCTTGTTTTGTACGTTTTTTCCACGTGTCTTGACATGCAAAGTATCCCTGCAAAGTTTGGTGAAGATCTGAGTATGTCGTTTTTGACCTCATCTGGAACCTCCTTTCTGAAAATTTGAGAATTCTTAAAAAATTCGTCCAAAATCTTGATGTCTCCAATCTCTTGTTTTGTACGTTTTTTCCACGTGTCTTGACATACAATGTATCCATGCAAAGTTTGGTGAAGATCTGAGTATGTCGTTTTTGACCTTATCTGGAACCTCCCATCTGAAAATTTGAAAATTCTTAAAAAATTCGTCCAAAATCTTGATGTCTCCAATCTCTTGTTTTGTACGTTTTTTCCACGTGTCTCGACCTCCAATGGATCCCTGCAAAGTTTGGTGATTGTTATGAGTATGTCGTTTTTGACCTTATCTGGAACCTCCCATCTGAAAATTTGAAAATTCTTAAAAAATTCGTCGAAAATCTTGATGTCTCCGATCTCTTGTTTTGTACGTTTTTTCCACGTGTCTTGACATGCAAAGTATTCCTGCAAAGTTTGGTGAAGATCTGAGTATGTAGTTTTTGACCTCATCTGGAACCTCCTATCTGAAAATTTGAAAATTCTTAAAAAATTCGTCCAAAATCTTGATGTCTCCAATCTCTTGTTTTGTACGTTTTTTCCACGTGTCTTGACATCCAATGTATCCCTGCAATGTTTGGTGAAGATCTGAGTATGTAGTTTTTGACCTTATCTGGAACCTCCCATCTGAAAATTTGAAAATTCCTAAAAAATCCGTCCAAAATCTTGATGACCCCAATCTCTTGTTTTGTACTTTTTTCCACGTGTCTCGACCTCCAATGTATCCCTGCAAAGTTTGGTGAAGATCTGAGTATGTAGTTTTTGACCTTATATTGAACCTCCCATCTGAAAATTTGAAAATCCTTAAAAAATTCGTCCAAAATCTTGATGACCCCAATCTCTTGTTTTGTACGTTTTTTCCACGTGTCTTGACATCCAATGTATCCATGCAAAGTTTGGTGAAGATCTGAGTATGTCGTTTTTGACCTTATCTGGAACCTCCCATCTGAAAATTTGAAAATTCTTAAAAAATTCGTCGAAAATCTTGATGTCTCCAATCTTTTGTTTTGTACGTTTTTTCCACGTGTCTTGACATGCAAAGTATCCCTGCAACGTTTGGTGAAGATCTGAGTATGTAGTTTTTGACCTTATCTGGAACCTCCTATCTGAAAATTTGAAAATTCTTCAAAAATTCGTCGAAAATCTTGATGTCTCCAATCTCTTGTTTTGTACGTTTTTTCCACGTGTCTTGACATCCAATGTATTCCTGCAATGTTTGGTGGAGATCTGAGTATGTAGTTTTAGACCTTATCTGGAACCTCCTATCTGAAAATTTGAAAATTCTTCAAAAATTCGTCCAAAATCTTGATGTCTCCAATCTCTTGTTTTGTACGTTTTTTCCACGTGTCTCGACCTCCAATGGATCCCTGCAAAGTTTGGTGAAGATCTGAGTATGTCGTTTTTGACCTTATCTGGAACATCCTTTCTGAAAATTTGAAAATTCTTCAAAAATTCGTCGAAAATCTTGATGTCTCCAATCTCTTGTTTTGTACGTTTTTTCCACGTGTCTTGACATCCAATTTATTCCTGCAATGTTTGGTGGAGATCTGAGTATGTAGTTTTAGACCTTATCTGGAACCTCCTATCTGAAAATTTGAAAATTCTTCAAAAATTCGTCGAAAATCTTGATGTCTCCGATCTCTTGTTTTGTACGTTTTTTCCACGTGTCTCGACCTCCAATGGATCCCTGCAAAGTTTGGTGAAGATCTGAGTATGTCGTTTTTGACCTTATCTGGAACATCCTTTCTGAAAATTTGAAAATTCTTCAAAAATTCGTCGAAAATCTTGATGTCTCCAATCTCTTGTTTTGTACGTTTTTTCCACGTGTCTTGACATCCAATTTATTCCTGCAATGTTTGGTGGAGATCTGAGTATGTAGTTTTTGACCTCATCTGGAACCTCCTATCTGAAAATTTGAAAATTCTTAAAAAATTCGTCCAAAATCTTGATGTCTCCAATCTCTTGTTTTGTACGTTTTTTCCACGTGTCTTGACATCCAATGTATCCCTGCAATGTTTGGTGAAGATCTGAGTATGTAGTTTTTGACCTTATCTGGAACCTCCCATCTGAAAATTTGAAAATTCCTAAAAAATCCGTCCAAAATCTTGATGACCCCAATCTCTTGTTTTGTACTTTTTTTCCACGTGTCTCGACCTCCAATGTATCCCTGCAAAGTTTGGTGAAGATCTGAGTATGTAGTTTTTGACCTTATATGGAACCTCCTATCTGAAAATTTGAAAATTCTTAAAAAATTCGTCGAAAATCTTGATGTCTCCGATCTCTTGTTTTGTACGTTTTTTCCACGTGTCTTGACATGCAAAGTATCCCTGCAAAGTTTGGTGAAGATCTGAGTATGTCGTTTTTGACCTCATCTGGAACCTCCTTTCTGAAAATTTGAGAATTCTTAAAAAATCCGTCCAAAATCTTGATGTCTCCAATCTCTTGTTTTGTACGTTTTTTCCACGTGTCTTGACATCCAATGTATCCATGCAAAGTTTGGTGAAGATCTGAGTATGTCGTTTTTGACCTTATCTGGAACCTCCCATCTGAAAATTTGAAAATTCTTAAAAAATTCGTCCAAAATCTTGATGTCTCCAATCTCTTGTTTTGTACGTTTTTTCCACGTGTCTCGACCTCCAATGGATCCCTGCAAAGTTTGGTGAAGATCTGAGTATGTCGTTTTTGACCTTATCTGGAACCTCCCATCTGAAAATTTGAAAATTCTTAAAAAATTCGTCGAAAATCTTGATGTCTCCGATCTCTTGTTTTGTACGTTTTTTCCACGTGTCTTGACATGCAAAGTATTCCTGCAAAGTTTGGTGAAGATCTGAGTATGTAGTTTTTGACCTCATCTGGAACCTCCTATCTGAAAATTTGAAAATTCTTAAAAAATTCGTCCAAAATCTTGATGTCTCCAATCTCTTGTTTTGTACGTTTTTTCCACGTGTCTTGACATCCAATGTATCCCTGCAATGTTTGGTGAAGATCTGAGTATGTAGTTTTTGACCTTATCTGGAACCTCCCATCTGAAAATTTGAAAATTCCTAAAAAATCCGTCCAAAATCTTGATGACCCCAATCTCTTGTTTTGTACTTTTTTCCACGTGTCTCGACCTCCAATGTATCCCTGCAAAGTTTGGTGAAGATCTGAGTATGTAGTTTTTGACCTTATATTGAACCTCCCATCTGAAAATTTGAAAATTCTTAAAAAATTCGTCCAAAATCTTGATGACCCCAATCTCTTGTTTTGTACGTTTTTTCCACGTGTCTTGACATCCAAAGTATCCCTGCAAAGTTTGGTGAAGATCTGAGTATGTAGTTTTTGACCTTATATGGAACCTCCTTTCTGAAAATTTGAGAATTCTTAAAAAATTCGTCCAAAATCTTGATGTCTCCAATCTCTTGTTTTGTACGTTTTTTCCACGTGTCTTGACATCCAATGTATCCATGCAAAGTTTGGTGAAGATCTGAGTATGTCGTTTTTGACCTTATCTGGAACCTCCCATCTGAATATTTGAAAATTCTTAAAAAATTCGTCGAAAATCTTGATGTCTCCAATCTTTTGTTTTGTACGTTTTTTCCACGTGTCTTGACATGCAAAGTATCCCTGCAACGTTTGGTGAAGATCTGAGTATGTAGTTTTTGACCTTATCTGGAACCTCCTATCTGAAAATTTGAAAATTCTTCAAAAATTCGTCGAAAATCTTGATGTCTCCAATCTCTTGTTTTGTACGTTTTTTCCACGTGTCTTGACATCCAATGTATTCCTGCAATGTTTGGTGGAGATCTGAGTATGTAGTTTTAGACCTTATCTGGAACCTCCTATCTGAAAATTTGAAAATTCTTCAAAAATTCGTCCAAAATCTTGATGTCTCCAATCTCTTGTTTTGTACGTTTTTTCCACGTGTCTCGACCTCCAATGGATCCCTGCAAAGTTTGGTGAAGATCTGAGTATGTCGTTTTTGACCTTATCTGGAACATCCTTTCTGAAAATTTGAAAATTCTTCAAAAATTCGTCGAAAATCTTGATGTCTCCAATCTCTTGTTTTGTACGTTTTTTCCACGTGTCTTGACATCCAATTTATTCCTGCAATGTTTGGTGGAGATCTGAGTATGTAGTTTTAGACCTTATCTGGAACCTCCTATCTGAAAATTTGAAAATTCTTCAAAAATTCGTCGAAAATCTTGATGTCTCCGATCTCTTGTTTTGTACGTTTTTTCCACGTGTCTCGACCTCCAATGGATCCCTGCAAAGTTTGGTGAAGATCTGAGTATGTAGTTTTTGACCTCATCTGGAACATCCTTTCTGAAAATTTGAAAATTCTTCAAAAATTCGTCGAAAATCTTGATGTCTCCAATCTCTTGTTTTGTACGTTTTTTCCACGTGTCTTGACATCCAATGTATTCCTGCAATGTTTGGTGGAGATCTGAGTATGTAGTTTTAGACCTTATCTGGAACCTCCTATCTGAAAATTTGAAAATTCTTCAAAAATTCGTCCAAAATCTTGATGTCTCCAATCTCTTGTTTTGTACGTTTTTTCCACGTGTCTCGACCTCCAATGGATCCCTGCAAAGTTTGGTGAAGATCTGAGTATGTAGTTTTTGACCTCATCTGGAACATCCTTTCTGAAAATTTGAAAATTCTTCAAAAATTCGTCGAAAATCTTGATGTCTCCAATCTCTTGTTTTGTACGTTTTTTCCACGTGTCTTGACATCCAATGTATCCCTGCAATGTTTGGTGAAGATCTGAGTATGTAGTTTTTGACCTTATCTGGAACCTCCCATCTGAAAATTTGAAAATTCCTAAAAAATCCGTCCAAAATCTTGATGACCCCAATCTCTTGTTTTGTACTTTTTTCCACGTGTCTCGACCTCCAATGTATCCCTGCAAAGTTTGGTGAAGATCTGAGTATGTAGTTTTTGACCTTATATTGAACCTCCCATCTGAAAATTTGAAAATTCTTAAAAAATTCGTCCAAACTCTTGATGACCCCAATCTCTTGTTTTGTACGTTTTTTCCACGTGTCTTGACATCCAAAGTATCCCTGCAAAGTTTGGTGAAGATCTGAGTATGTAGTTTTTGACCTTATATGGAACCTCCTTTCTGAAAATTTGAGAATTCTTAAAAAATTCGTCCAAAATCTTGATGTCTCCAATCTCTTGTTTTGTACGTTTTTTCCACGTGTCTTGACATCCAATGTATCCATGCAAAGTTTGGTGAAGATCTGAGTATGTCGTTTTTGACCTTATCTGGAACCTCCCATCTGAAAATTTGAAAATTCTTAAAAAATTCGTCGAAAATCTTGATGTCTCCAATCTTTTGTTTTGTACGTTTTTTCCACGTGTCTTGACATGCAAAGTATCCCTGCAACGTTTGGTGAAGATCTGAGTATGTAGTTTTTGACCTTATCTGGAACCTCCTATCTGAAAATTTGAAAATTCTTCAAAAATTCGTCGAAAATCTTGATGTCTCCAATCTCTTGTTTTGTACGTTTTTTCCACGTGTCTTGACATCCAATGTATTCCTGCAATGTTTGGTGGAGATCTGAGTATGTAGTTTTAGACCTTATCTGGAACCTCCTATCTGAAAATTTGAAAATTCTTCAAAAATTCGTCCAAAATCTTGATGTCTCCAATCTCTTGTTTCGTACGTTTTTTCCACGTGTCTCGACCTCCAATGGATCCCTGCAAAGTTTGGTGAAGATCTGAGTATGTCGTTTTTGACCTTATCTGGAACATCCTTTCTGAAAATTTGAAAATTCTTCAAAAATTCGTCCAAAATCTTGATGTCTCCAATCTCTTGTTTTGTACGTTTTTTCCACGTGTCTTGACATCCAATTTATTCCTGCAATGTTTGGTGGAGATCTGAGTATGTAGTTTTAGACCTTATCTGGAACCTCCTATCTGAAAATTTGAAAATTCTTCAAAAATTCGTCGAAAATCTTGATGTCTCCGAACTCTTGTTTTGTACGTTTTTTCCACGTGTCTCGACCTCCAATGGATCCCTGCAAAGTTTGGTGAAGATCTGAGTATGTCGTTTTTGACCTTATCTGGAACATCCTTTCTGAAAATTTGAAAATTCTTAAAAAATTCGTCGAAAATCTTGATGTCTCCAATCTCTTGTTTTGTACGTTTTTTCCACGTGTCTTGACATCCAATTTATTCCTGCAATGTTTGGTGGAGATCTGAGTATGCAGTTTTTGACCTCATCTGGAACCTCCTATCTGAAAATTTGAAAATTCTTAAAAAATTCGTCCAAAATCTTGATGTCTCCAATCTCTTGTTTTGTACGTTTTTTCCACGTGTCTTGACATCCAATGTATCCCTGCAATGTTTGGTGAAGATCTGAGTATGTAGTTTTTGACCTTATCTGGAACCTCCCATCTGAAAATTTGAAAATTCCTAAAAAATCCGTCCAAAATCTTGATGACCCCAATCTCTTGTTTTGTACTTTTTTTCCACGTGTCTCGACCTCCAATGTATCCCTGCAAAGTTTGGTGAAGATCTGAGTATGTAGTTTTTGACCTTATATGGAACCTCCTATCTGAAAATTTGAAAATTCTTAAAAAATTCGTCGAAAATCTTGATGTCTCCGATCTCTTGTTTTGTACGTTTTTTCCACGTGTCTTGACATGCAAAGTATCCCTGCAAAGTTTGGTGAAGATCTGAGTATGTCGTTTTTGACCTCATCTGGAACCTCCTTTCTGAAAATTTGAGAATTCTTAAAAAATTCGTCCAAAATCTTGATGTCTCCAATCTCTTGTTTTGTACGTTTTTTCCACGTGTCTTGACATCCAATGTATCCATGCAAAGTTTAGTGAAGATCTGAGTATGTCGTTTTTGACCTTATCTGGAACCTCCCATCTGAAAATTTGAAAATTCTTAAAAAATTCGTCCAAAATCTTGATGTCTCCAATCTCTTGTTTTGTACGTTTTTTCCACGTGTCTCGACCTCCAATGGATCCCTGCAAAGTTTGGTGAAGATCTGAGTATGTCGTTTTTGACCTTATCTGGAACCTCCCATCTGAAAATTTGAAAATTCTTAAAAAATTCGTCGAAAATCTTGATGTCTCCGATCTCTTGTTTTGTACGTTTTTTCCACGTGTCTTGACATGCAAAGTATTCCTGCAAAGTTTGGTGAAGATCTGAGTATGTAGTTTTTGACCTCATCTGGAACCTCCTATCTGAAAATTTGAAAATTCTTAAAAAATTCGTCCAAAATCTTGATGTCTCCAATCTCTTGTTTTGTACGTTTTTTCCACGTGTCTTGACATCCAATGTATCCCTGCAATGTTTGGTGAAGATCTGAGTATGTAGTTTTTGACCTTATCTGGAACCTCCCATCTGAAAATTTGAAAATTCCTAAAAAATCCGTCCAAAATCTTGATGACCCCAATCTCTTGTTTTGTACTTTTTTCCACGTGTCTCGACCTCCAATGTATCCCTGCAAAGTTTGGTGAAGATCTGAGTATGTAGTTTTTGACCTTATATTGAACCTCCCATCTGAAAATTTGAAAATTCTTAAAAAATTCGTCCAAAATCTTGATGACCCCAATCTCTTGTTTTGTACGTTTTTTCCACGTGTCTTGACATCCAAAGTATCCCTGCAAAGTTTGGTGAAGATCTGAGTATGTAGTTTTTGACCTTATATGGAACCTCCTTTCTGAAAATTTGAGAATTCTTAAAAAATTCGTCCAAAATCTTGATGTCTCCAATCTCTTGTTTTGTACGTTTTTTCCACGTGTCTTGACATCCAATGTATCCATGCAAAGTTTGGTGAAGATCTGAGTATGTCGTTTTTGACCTTATCTGGAACCTCCCATCTGAATATTTGAAAATTCTTAAAAAATTCGTCGAAAATCTTGATGTCTCCAATCTTTTGTTTTGTACGTTTTTTCCACGTGTCTTGACATGCAAAGTATCCCTGCAACGTTTGGTGAAGATCTGAGTATGTAGTTTTTGACCTTATCTGGAACCTCCTATCTGAAAATTTGAAAATTCTTCAAAAATTCGTCGAAAATCTTGATGTCTCCAATCTCTTGTTTTGTACGTTTTTTCCACGTGTCTTGACATCCAATGTATTCCTGCAATGTTTGGTGGAGATCTGAGTATGTAGTTTTAGACCTTATCTGGAACCTCCTATCTGAAAATTTGAAAATTCTTCAAAAATTCGTCCAAAATCTTGATGTCTCCAATCTCTTGTTTTGTACGTTTTTTCCACGTGTCTCGACCTCCAATGGATCCCTGCAAAGTTTGGTGAAGATCTGAGTATGTCGTTTTTGACCTTATCTGGAACATCCTTTCTGAAAATTTGAAAATTCTTCAAAAATTCGTCGAAAATCTTGATGTCTCCAATCTCTTGTTTTGTACGTTTTTTCCACGTGTCTTGACATCCAATTTATTCCTGCAATGTTTGGTGGAGATCTGAGTATGTAGTTTTAGACCTTATCTGGAACCTCCTATCTGAAAATTTGAAAATTCTTCAAAAATTCGTCGAAAATCTTGATGTCTCCGATCTCTTGTTTTGTACGTTTTTTCCACGTGTCTCGACCTCCAATGGATCCCTGCAAAGTTTGGTGAAGATCTGAGTATGTAGTTTTTGACCTCATCTGGAACATCCTTTCTGAAAATTTGAAAATTCTTCAAAAATTCGTCGAAAATCTTGATGTCTCCAATCTCTTGTTTTGTACGTTTTTTCCACGTGTCTTGACATCCAATGTATTCCTGCAATGTTTGGTGGAGATCTGAGTATGTAGTTTTAGACCTTATCTGGAACCTCCTATCTGAAAATTTGAAAATTCTTCAAAAATTCGTCCAAAATCTTGATGTCTCCAATCTCTTGTTTTGTACGTTTTTTCCACGTGTCTCGACCTCCAATGGATCCCTGCAAAGTTTGGTGAAGATCTGAGTATGTAGTTTTTGACCTTATCTGGAACCTCCTATCTGAAAATTTGAAAATTTTTCAAAAATCCGTGCAAAATCTTGATGACCCCAATCTCTTGTTTTGTACGTTTTTTCCACGTGTCTTGACATCCAATGTATCCATGCAAAGTTTGGTGAAGATCTGAGTATGTCGTTTTTGACCTTATCTGGAACCTCCCATCTGAAAATTTGAAAATTCTTAAAAAATTCGACCAAAATCTTGATGTCTCCAATCTCTTGTTTTGTACGTTTTTTCCATGTGTCTTGACATGCAAAGTATCCCTGCAACGTTTGGTGAAGATCTGAGTATGTAGTTTTTGACCTTATCTGGAACCTCCTATCTGAAAATTTGAAAATTCTTCAAAAATTCGTCGAAAATCTTGATGTCTCCAATCTCTTGTTTTGTACGTTTTTTCCACGTGTCTTGACATCCAATGTATTCCTGCAATGTTTGGTGGAGATCTGAGTATGTAGTTTTAGACCTTATCTGGAACCTCCTATCTGAAAATTTGAAAATTCTTAAAAAATTCGTCCAAAATCTTGATGTCTCCAATCTCTTGTTTTGTACGTTTTTTCCACGTGTCTCGACCTCCAATGGATCCCTGCAAAGTTTGGTGAAGATCTGAGTATGTCGTTTTTGACCTTATCTGGAACATCCTTTCTGAAAATTTGAAAATTCTTCAAAAATTCGTCGAAAATCTTGAAGTCTCCAATCTCTTGTTTTGTACGTTTTTTCCACGTGTCTTGACATCCAATGTATTCCTGCAATGTTTGGTGGAGATCTGAGTATGTAGTTTTAGACCTTATCTGGAACCTCCTATCTGAAAATTTGAAAATTCTTCAAAAATTCGTCGAAAATCTTGATGTCTCCGATCTCTTGTTTTGTACGTTTTTTCCACGTGTCTCGACCTCCAATGGATCCCTGCAAAGTTTGGTGAAGATCTGAGTATGTAGTTTTTGACCTCATCTGGAACATCCTTTCTGAAAATTTGAAAATTCTTCAAAAATTCGTCGAAAATCTTGATGTCTCCAATCTCTTGTTTTGTACGTTTTTTCCACGTGTCTTGACATCCAATGTATTCCTGCAATGTTTGGTGGAGATCTGAGTATGTAGTTTTAGACCTTATCTGGAACCTCCTATCTGAAAATTTGAAAATTCTTCAAAAATTCGTCCAAAATCTTGATGTCTCCAATCTCTTGTTTTGTACGTTTTTTCCACGTGTCTCGACCTCTAATGGATCCCTGCAAAGTTTGGTGAAGATCTGAGCATGTAGTTTTTGACCTTATCTGGAACCTCCTATCTGAAAATTTGAAAATTCTTCAAAAATCCGTGCAAAATCTTGATGACCCCAATCTCTTGTTTTGTACGTTTTTTCCACGTGTCTTGACATCCAATGTATCCATGCAAAGTTTGGTGAAGATCTGAGTATGTCGTTTTTGACCTTATCTGGAACCTCCCATCTGAAAATTTGAAAATTCTTAAAAAATTCGTCGAAAATCTTGATGTCTCCAATCTCTTGTTTTGTACGTTTTTTCCACGTGTCTTGACATGCAAAGTATCCCTTCAACGTTTGGTGAAGATCTGAGTATGTAGTTTTTGACCTTATCTGGAACCTCCTATCTGAAAATTTGAAAATTCTTCAAAAATTCGTCGAAAATCTTGATGTCTCCAATCTCTTGTTTTGTACGTTTTTTCCACGTGTCTTGACATCCAATGTATCCCTGCAATGTTTGGTGGAGATCTGAGTATGTAGTTTTTGACCTTATCTGGGACCTCCTATCAGAAAATTTGAAAATTCTTCAAAAATTCGTCCAAAATCTTGATGTCTCCAATCTCTTGTTTTGTACGTTTTTTCCACGTGTCTCGACCTCCAATGTATCCCTGCAAAGTTTGGTGAAGATCTGAGTATGTCGTTTTTGACCTTATCTGGAACATCCTTTCTGAAAATTTGAAAATTCTTAAAAAATTCGTCGAAAATCTTGATGTCTCCAATCTCTTGTTTTGTACCTTTTTTCCACGTGTCTCGACCTCCAATGGATCCCTGCAAAGTTTGGTGAAGATCTGAGTATGTAGTTTTTGACCTCATCTGGAACATCCTTTCTGAAAATTTGAAAATTCTTCAAAAATTCGTCGAAAATCTTGATGTCTCCAATCTCTTGTTTTGTACGTTTTTTCCACGTGTCTTGACATCCAATGTATTCCTGCAATGTTTGGTGGAGATCTGAGTATGTAGTTTTAGACCTTATCTGGAACCTCCTATCTGAAAATTTGAAAATTCTTCAAAAATTCGTCGAAAATCTTGATGTCTCCAATCTCTTGTTTTGTACGTTTTTTCCACGTGTCTCGACCTCCAATGGATCCCTGCAAAGTTTGGTGAAGATCTGAGTATGTAGTTTTTGACCTTATCTGGAACCTCCTATCTGAAAATTTGAAAATTCTTCAAAAATCCGTGCAAAATCTTGATGACCCCAATCTCTTGTTTTGTACGTTTTTTCCACGTGTCTTGACATCCAATGTATCCATGCAAAGTTTGGTGAAGATCTGAGTATGTCGTTTTTGACCTTATCTGGAACCTCCCATCTGAAAATTTGAAAATTCTTAAAAAATTCGACCAAAATCTTGATGTCTCCAATCTCTTGTTTTGTACGTTTTTTCCACGTGTCTTGACATGCAAAGTATCCCTGCAACGTTTGGTGAAGATCTGAGTATGTAGTTTTTGACCTTATCTGGAACCTCCTATCTGAAAATTTGAAAATTCTTCAAAAATTCGTCGAAAATCTTGATGTCTCCAATCTCTTGTTTTGTACGTTTTTTCCACGTGTCTTGACATCCAATGTATTCCTGCAATGTTTGGTGGAGATCTGAGTATGTAGTTTTAGACCTTATCTGGAACCTCCTATCTGAAAATTTGAAAATTCTTCAAAAATTCGTCCAAAATCTTGATGTCTCCAATCTCTTGTTTTGTACGTTTTTTCCACGTGTCTCGACCTCCAATGGATCCCTGCAAAGTTTGGTGAAGATCTGAGTATGTCGTTTTTGACCTTATCTGGAACATCCTTTCTGAAAATTTGAAAATTCTTCAAAAATTCGTCGAAAATCTTGATGTCTCCAATCTCTTGTTTTGTACGTTTTTTCCACGTGTCTTGACATCCAATGTATTCCTGCAATGTTTGGTGGAGATCTGAGTATGTAGTTTTAGACCTTATCTGGAACCTCCTATCTGAAAATTTGAAAATTCTTCAAAAATTCGTCGAAAATCTTGATGTCTCCGATCTCTTGTTTTGTACGTTTTTTCCACGTGTCTCGACCTCCAATGGATCCCTGCAAAGTTTGGTGAAGATCTGAGTATGTAGTTTTTGACCTCATCTGGAACATCCTTTCTGAAAATTTGAAAATTCTTCAAAAATTCGTCGAAAATCTTGATGTCTCCAATCTCTTGTTTTGTACGTTTTTTCCACGTGTCTTGACATCCAATGTATTCCTGCAATGTTTGGTGGAGATCTGAGTATGTAGTTTTAGACCTTATCTGGAACCTCCTATCTGAAAATTTGAAAATTCCTCAAAAATTCGTCCAAAATCTTGATGTCTCCAATCTCTTGTTTTGTACGTTTTTTCCACGTGTCTCGACCTCCAATGGATCCCTGCAAAGTTTGGTGAAGATCTGAGCATGTAGTTTTTGACCTTATCTGGAACCTCCTATCTGAAAATTTGAAAATTCTTCAAAAATCCGTGCAAAATCTTGATGACCCCAATCTCTTGTTTTGTACGTTTTTTCCACGTGTCTTGACATCCAATGTATCCATGCAAAGTTTGGTGAAGATCTGAGTATGTCGTTTTTGACCTTATCTGGAACCTCCCATCTGAAAATTTGAAAATTCTTAAAAAATTCGTCGAAAATCTTGATGTCTCCAATCTCTTGTTTTGTACGTTTTTTCCACGTGTCTTGACATGCAAAGTATCCCTGCAACGTTTGGTGAAGATCTGAGTATGTAGTTTTTGACCTTATCTGGAACCTCCTATCTGAAAATTTGAAAATTCTTCAAAAATTCGTCGAAAATCTTGATGTCTCCAATCTCTTGTTTTGTACGTTTTTTCCACGTGTCTTGACATCCAATGTATCCCTGCAATGTTTGGTGGAGATCTGAGTATGTCGTTTTTGACCTTATCTGGGACCTCCTATCAGAAAATTTGAAAATTCTTCAAAAATTCGTCCAAAATCTTGATGTCTCCAATCTCTTGTTTTGTACGTTTTTTCCACGTGTCTCGACCTCCAATGTATCCCTGCAAAGTTTGGTGAAGATCTGAGTATGTCGTTTTTGACCTTATCTGGAACATCCTTTCTGAAAATTTGAAAATTCTTAAAAAATTCGTCGAAAATCTTGATGTCTCCAATCTCTTGTTTTGTACGTTTTTTCCACGTGTCTTGACATCCAATGTATCCCTGCAAAGTTTGGTGAAGATCTGAGTATGTAGTTTTTGACCTTATATGGAACCTCCTTTCTGAAAATTTGAAAATTCTCAAAAAATTCGTCTATAATCTTGATGTCTCCAATCTCTTGTTTTGTACGTTTTTTCCACGTGTCTTGACATCCAATGTATCCCTGCAAAGTTTGGTGAAGATCTGAGTATGTAGTTTTTGACCTTATCTGGAACCTCCCATCTGAAAATTTGAAAATTCTTAAAAAATTCGACCAAAATCTTGATGTCTCCAATCTTTTGTTTTGTACGTTTTTTCCACGTGTCTTGACACATAATGTATCCATGCAAAGTTTGGTGAAGATCTGAGTATGTAGTTTTTGACCTTATATGGAACCTCCTATCTGAAAATTTGAAAATTCTTAAAAAATTCGTCGAAAATCTTGATGTCTCCGATCTCTTGTTTTGTACGTTTTTTCCACGTGTCTTGACATGCAAAGTATTCCTGCAAAGTTTGGTGAAGATCTGAGTATGTAGTTTTTGACCTCATCTGGAACCTCCTATCTGAAAATTTGAAAATTCTTAAAAAATTCGTCCAAAATTTTGATGTCTCCAATCTCTTGTTTTGTACGTTTTTTCCACGTGTCTTGACATCCAATGTATCCCTGCAAAGTTTGGTGAAGATCTGAGTATGTAGTTTTTGACCTTATCTGGAACCTCCCATCTGAAAATTTGAAAATTCTTAAAAAATTCGTCGAAAATCTTGATGTCTCCGATCTCTTGTTTTGTACGTTTTTTCCACGTGTCTTGACATCCAATGTATCCCTGCATAGTTTGGTGAAGATCTGAGTATGTTGTTTTTGACCTTATCTGGAACATCCTTTCTGAAAATTTGAAAATTGTTAAAAAATTCGTCCAAAATCTTGATGTCTCCTATCTCTTGTTTTGTACGTTTTTTCCACGTGTCTTGACATCCAATGTATCCCTGCAAAGTTTGGTGAAGATCTGAGTATGTAGTTTTTGACCTTATCTGGAACCTCCCATCTGAAAATTTGAAAATTCTTAAAAAATTCGACCAATATCTTGATGTCTCCAATCTTTTGTTTTGTACGTTTTTTCCACGTGTCTTGACACATAATGTATACATGCAAGGTTTGGTGAAGATCTGAGTATGTAGTTTTTGACCTTATATGGAACCTCCTATCTGAAAATTTGAAAATTCTTAAAAAATTCGTCCAAAATCTTGATGTCTCCAATCTCTTGTTTTGTACGTTTTTTCCACGTGTCTTGACATCCAATGTATCCCTGCAAAGTTTGGTGAAGATCTGAGTATGTAGTTTTTGACCTTATCTGGAACCTCCCATCTGAAAATTTGAAAATTCCTAAAAAATCCGTGCAAAATCTTGATGACCCCAATCTCTTGTTTTGTACGTTTTTTCCACGTGTCTTGACATCCAATGTATCCATGCAAAGTTTGGTGAAGATCTGAGTATGTCGTTTTTGACCTTATCTGGAACATACTTTCTGAAAATTTGAAAATTGTTAAAAAATTCGTCCAAAATCTTGATGTCTCCAATCTCTTTTTTGTACGTTTTTTCCACGTGTCTTGACATCCAATGTATCCCTGCAAAGTTTGGTGAAGATCTGAGTATGTAGTTTTTGACCTCATCTGGAACCTCCTATCTGAAAATTTGAAAATTCTTAAAAAATTCGTCCAAAATTTTGATGTCTCCAATCTCTTGTTTTGTACGTTTTTTCCACGTGTCTTGACATCCAATGTATCCCTGCAATGTTTGGTGAAGATCTGAGTATGTAGTTTTTGACCTTATCTGGAACCTCCCATCTGAAAATTTGAAAATTCCTAAAAAATTCGTCCAAAATCTTGATGTCTCCGATCTCTTGTTTTGTACGTTTTTTCCACGTGTCTTGACATCCAATGTATCCCTGCAAAGTTTGGTGAAGATCTGAGTATGTAGTTTTTGACCTTATATGGAACCTCCTATCTGAAAATTTGAAAATTCTTAAAAAATTCGTCCAAAATCTTGATGTCTCCAATCTCTTGTTTTGTACGTTTTTTCCACGTGTCTTGACATCCAATGTATCCCTGCAAAGTTTGGTGAAGATCTGAGTATGTAGTTTTTGACCTTATCTGGAACCTCCCATCTGAAAATTTGAAAATTCCTAAAAAATCCGTGCAAAATCTTGATGACCCCAATCTCTTGTTTTGTACGTTTTTTCCACGTGTCTTGACATCCAATGTATCCATGCAAAGTTTGGTGACGATCTGAGTATGTCGTTTTTGACCTTATCTGGAACATCCTTTCTGAAAATTTGAAAATTGTTAAAAAATTCGTCCAAAATCTTGATGTCTCCAATCTCTTTTTTGTACGTTTTTTCCACGTGTCTTGACATCCAATGTATCCCTGCAAAGTTTGGTGAAGATCTGAGTATGTAGTTTTTGACCTTATCTGGAACCTCCCATCTGAAAATTTGAAAATTCTTCAAAAATTCGTCCAAAATCTTGATGTCTCCAATCTCTTGTTTTGTACGTTTTTTCCACGTGTCTCGACCTCCAATGGATCCCTGCAAAGTTTGGTGAAGATCTGAGTATGTAGTTTTTGACCTTATCTGGAACATCCTTTCTGAAAATTTGAAAATTCTTAAAAAATTCGTCGAAAATCTTGATGTCTCCAATCTCTTGTTTTGTACGTTTTTTCCACGTGTCTTGACATCCAATGTATCCCTGCAAAGTTTGGTGAAGATCTGAGTATGTAGTTTTTGACCTTATATGGAACCTCCTATCTGAAAATTTGAAAATTCTTAAAAAATTCGTCCAAAATCTTGATGTCTCCAATCTCTTGTTTTGTACGTTTTTTCCACGTGTCTCGACCTCCAATGGATCCCTGCAAAGTTTGGTGAAGATCTGAGTATGTCGTTTTTGACCTTATCTGGAACCTCCCATCTGAAAATTTGAAAATTCTTAAAAAATTCGTCGAAAATCTTGATGTCTCCGATCTCTTGTTTTGTACGTTTTTTCCACGTGTCTTGACATGCAAAGTATTCCTGCAAAGTTTGGTGAAGATCTGAGTATGTAGTTTTGGACCTCATCTGGAACCTCCTATCTGAAAATTTGAAAATTCTTAAAAAATTCGTCCAAAATCTTGATGTCTCCAATCTCTTGTTTTGTACGTTTTTTCCACGTGTCTTGACATCCAATGTATCCCTGCAATGTTTGGTGAAGATCTGAGTATGTAGTATTTGACCTTATCTGGAACTTCCCATCTGAAAATTTGAAAATTCCTAAAAAATCCGTCCAAAATCTTGATGACCCCAATCTCTTGTTTTGTACTTTTTTTCCACGTGTCTCGACCTCCAATGTATCCCTGCAAAGTTTGGTGAAGATCTGAGTATGTAGTTTTTGACCTTATATGGAACCTCCTATCTGAAAATTTGAAAATTCTTAAAAAATTCGTCGAAAATCTTGATGTCTCCGATCTCTTGTTTTGTACGTTTTTTCCACGTGTCTTGACATGCAAAGTATTCCTGCAAAGTTTGGTGAAGATCTGAGTATGTAGTTTTTGACCTCATCTGGAACCTCCTATCTGAAAATTTGAAAATTCTTAAAAAATTCGTCCAAAATCTTGATGTCTCCAATCTCTTGTTTTGTACGTTTTTTCCACGTGTCTTGACATCCAATGTATCCCTGCAATGTTTGGTGAAGATCTGAGTATGTAGTTTTTGACCTTATATGGAACCTCCTATCTGAAAATTTGAAAATTCCTAAAAAATCCGTCCAAAATCTTGATGACCCCAATCTCTTGTTTTGTACTTTTTTTCCACGTGTCTCGACCTCCAATGTATCCCTGCAAAGTTTGGTGAAGATCTGAGTATGTAGTTTTTGACCTTATATGGAACCTCCCATCTGAAAATTTGAAAATTCTTAAAAAATTCGTCCAAAATCTTGATGTCACCAATCCTATGTTTTGTATGTTTTTTCCACGTGTCTTGACATCCAATGGATCCCTGCAAAGTTTGGTGAAGATCTGAGTATGTCGTTTTTGACCTTATCTGGAACCTCCCATCTGAAAATTTGAAAATTCTTAAAAAATTCGTCGAAAATCTTGATGTCTCCGATCTCTTGTTTTGTACGTTTTTTCCACGTGTCTTGACATGCAAAGTATTCCTGCAAAGTTTGGTGAAGATCTGAGTATGTAGTTTTTGACCTCATCTGGAACCTCCTATCTGAAAATTTGAAAATTCTTAAAAAATTCGTCCAAAATCTTGATGTCTCCAATCTCTTGTTTTGTACGTTTTTTCCACGTGTCTTGACATCCAATGTATCCCTGCAATGTTTGGTGAAGATCTGAGTATGTAGTTTTTGACCTTATCTGGAACCTCCCATCTGAAAATTTGAAAATTCCTAAAAAATCCGTCCAAAATCTTGATGACCCCAATCTCTTGTTTTGTACTTTTTTTCCACGTGTCTCGACCTCCAATGTATCCCTGCAAAGTTTGGTGAAGATCTGAGTATGTAGTTTTTGACCTTATATGGAACCTCCTATCTGAAAATTTGAAAATTCTTAAAAAATTCGTCGAAAATCTTGATGTCTCCGATCTCTTGTTTTGTACGTTTTTTCCACGTGTCTTGACATGCAAAGTATTCCTGCAAAGTTTGGTGAAGATCTGAGTATGTAGTTTTTGACCTCATCTGGAACCTCCTATCTGAAAATTTGAAAATTCTTAAAAAATTCGTCCAAAATCTTGATGTCTCCAATCTCTTGTTTTGTACGTTTTTTCCACGTGTCTTGACATCCAATGTATCCCTGCAAAGTTTGGTGAAGATCTGAGTATGTAGTTTTTGACCTTATCTGGAACCTCCTATCTGAAAATTTGAAAATTCTTAAAAAATTCGTCCAAAATCTTGATGTCTCCAATCTCTTGTTTTGTACGTTTTTTCCACGTGTCTTGATATCCAATGTATCCCTGCAAAGTTTGGTGAAGATCTGAGTATGTCGTTTTTGACCTTATCTGGAACATCCTTTCTGAAAATTTGAAAATTGTTAAAAAATTCGTCCAAAATCTTGATGTCTCCAATCTCTTTTTTGTACGTTTTTTCCACGTGTCTTGACATCCAATGTATCCCTGCAAAGTTTGGTGAAGATCTGAGTATGTAGTTTTTGACCTTATCTGGAACCTCCCATCTGAAAATTTGAAAATTCTTAAAAAATTCGACCAAAATCTTGATGTCTCCAATCTTTTGTTTTGTACGTTTTTTCCACGTGTCTTGACACATAATGTATCCATGCAAAGTTTGGTGAAGATCTGAGTATGTAGTTTTTGACCTTATATGGAACCTCCTATCTGAAAATTTGAAAATTCTTAAAAAATTCGTCCAAAATCTTGATGTCTCCAATCTCTTGTTTTGTAAGTTTTTTCCACGTGTCTTGACATCCAATGTATCCCTGCAAAGTTTGGTGAAGATCTGAGTATGTAGTTTTTGACCTTATCTGGAACCTCCCATCTGAAAATTTGAAAATTCCTAAAAAATCCGTGCAAAATCTTGATGACCCCAATCTCTTGTTTTGTACGTTTTTTCCACGTGTCTTGACATCCAATGTATTCCTGCAATGTTTGGTGAAGATCTGAGTATGTAGTTTTTGACCTTATATGGAACCTCCTATCAGAAAATTTGAAAATTCTTAAAAAATTCGACCAAAATCTTGATGTTCCGAATCCTATGTTTTGTATGTTTTTTCCACGTGTCTTGACATCCAATGTATCCATGCAAAGTTTGGTGAAGATCTGAGTATGTAGTTTTTGACCTTATATTGAACCTCCCATCTGAAAATTTGAAAATTCTTAAAAAATTCGTCCAAAATCTTGATGACCCCAATCTCTTGTTTTGTACGTTTTTTCCACGTGTCTTGACATCCAAAGTATCCCTGCAAAGTTTGGTGAAGATCTGAGTATGTAGTTTTTGACCTTATATGGAACCTCCTTTCTGAAAATTTGAGAATTCTTAAAAAATTCGTCCAAAATCTTGATGTCTCCAATCTCTTGTTTTGTACGTTTTTTCCACGTGTCTTGACATCCAATGTATCCATGCAAAGTTTGGTGAAGATCTGAGTATGTCGTTTTTGACCTTATCTGGAACCTCCCATCTGAAAATTTGAAAATTCTTAAAAAATTCGTCGAAAATCTTGATGTCTCCAATCTTTTGTTTTGTACGTTTCTTCCACGTGTCTTGACATGCAAAGTATCCCTGCAACGTTTGGTGAAGATCTGAGTATGTAGTTTTTGACCTTATCTGGAACCTCCTATCTGAAAATTTGAAAATTCTTAAAAAATTCGTCGAAAATCTTGATGTCTCCAATCTCTTGTTTTGTACGTTTTTTCCACGTGTCTCGATATCCAATGTATCCCTGCAAAGTTTGGTGAAGATCTGAGTATGTCGTTTTTGACCTTATCTGGAACATCCTTTCTGAAAATTTGAAAATTGTTAAAAAATTCGTCCAAAATCTTGATGTCTCCAATCTCTTTTTTGTACGTTTTTTCCACGTGTCTTGACATCCAATGTATCCCTGCAAAGTTTGGTGAAGATCTGAGTATGTAGTTTTTGACCTTATATGGAACCTCCTATCTGAAAATTTGAAAATTCTTAAAAAATTCGTCCAAAATCTTGATGTCTCCAATCTCTTGTTTTGTACGTTTTTTCCACGTGTCTTGACATCCAATGTATCCCTGCAAAGTTTGGTGAAGATCTGAGTATGTAGTTTTTGACCTTATCTGGAACCTCCCATCTGAAAATTTGAAAATTCCTAAAAAATCCGTGCAAAATCTTGATGACCCCAATCTCTTGTTTTGTACGTTTTTTCCACGTGTCTTGACATCCAATGTATCCATGCAAAGTTTGGTGAAGATCTGAGTATGTCGTTTTTGACCTTATCTGGAACATCCTTTCTGAAAATTTGAAAATTGTTAAAAAATTCGTCCAAAATCTTGATGTCTCCAATCTCTTTTTTGTACGTTTTTTCCACGTGTCTTGACATCCAATGTATCCCTGCAAAGTTTGGTGAAGATCTGAGTATGTAGTTTTTGACCTTATCTGGAACCTCCCATCTGAAAATTTGAAAATTCTTCAAAAATTCGTCCAAAATCTTGATGTCTCCAATCTCTTGTTTTGTACGTTTTTTCCACGTGTCTCGACCTCCAATGGATCCCTGCAAAGTTTGGTGAAGATCTGAGTATGTCGTTTTTGACCTTATCTGGAACATCCTTTCTGAAAATTTGAAAATTCTTAAAAAATTCGTCGAAAATCTTGATGTCTCCAATCTCTTGTTTTGTACGTTTTTTCCACGTGTCTTGACATCCAATGTATCCCTGCAAAGTTTGGTGAAGATCTGAGTATGTAGTTTTTGACCTTATATGGAACCTCCTATCTGAAAATTTGAAAATTCTTAAAAAATTCGTCCAAAATCTTGATGTCTCCAATCTCTTGTTTTGTACGTTTTTTCCACGTGTCTCGACCTCCAATAGATCCCTGCAAAGTTTGGTGAAGATCTGAGTATGTCGTTTTTGACCTTATCTGGAACCTCCCATCTGAAAATTTGAAAATTCTTAAAAAATTCGTCGAAAATCTTGATGTCTCCGATCTCTTGTTTTGTACGTTTTTTCCACGTGTCTTGACATGCAAAGTATTCCTGCAAAGTTTGGTGAAGATCTGAGTATGTAGTTTTTGACCTCATCTGGAACCTCCTATCTGAAAATTTGAAAATTCTTAAAAAATTCGTCCAAAATCTTGATGTCTCCAATCTCTTGTTTTGTACGTTTTTTCCACGTGTCTTGACATCCAATGTATCCCTGCAATGTTTGGTGAAGATCTGAGTATGTAGTTTTTGACCTTATCTGGAACCTCCCATTTGAAAATTTGAAAATTCCTAAAAAATCCGTCCAAAATCTTGATGACCCCAATCTCTTGTTTTGTACTTTTTTTCCACGTGCCTCGACCTCCAATGTATCCCTGCAAAGTTTGGTGAAGATCTGAGTATGTAGTTTTTGACCTTATATGGAACCTCCTATCTGAAAATTTGAAAATTCTTAAAAAATTCGTCGAAAATCTTGATGTCTCCGATCTCTTGTTTTGTACGTTTTTTCCACGTGTCTTGACATGCAAAGTATTCCTGCAAAGTTTGGTGAAGATCTGAGTATGTAGTTTTTGACCTCATCTGGAACCTCCTATCTGAAAATTTGAAAATTCTTAAAAAATTCGTCCAAAATCTTGATGTCTCCAATCTCTTGTTTTGTACGTTTTTTCCACGTGTCTTGACATCCAATGTATCCCTGCAATGTTTGGTGAAGATCTGAGTATGTAGTTTTTGACCTTATATGGAACCTCCTATCTGAAAATTTGAAAATTCCTAAAAAATCCGTCCAAAATCTTGATGACCCCAATCTCTTGTTTTGTACTTTTTTTCCACGTGTCTCGACCTCCAATGTATCCCTGCAAAGTTTGGTGAAGATCTGAGTATGTAGTTTTTGACCTTATATGGAACCTCCTATCTGAAAATTTGAAAATTCTTAAAAAATTCGTCCAAAATCTTGATGTCACCAATCCTATGTTTTGTATGTTTTTTCCACGTGTCTTGACATCCAATGGATCCCTGCAAAGTTTGGTGAAGATCTGAGTATGTCGTTTTTGACCTTATCTGGAACCTCCCATCTGAAAATTTGAAAATTCTTAAAAAATTCGTCGAAAATCTTGAAGTCTCCGATCTCTTGTTTTGTACGTTTTTTCCACGTGTCTTGACATGCAAAGTATTCCTGCAAAGTTTGGTGAAGATCTGAGTATGTAGTTTTTGACCTCATCTGGAACCTCCTATCTGAAAATTTCAAAATTCTTAAAAAATTCGTCCAAAATCTTGATGTCTCCAATCTCTTGTTTTGTACGTTTTTTCCACGTGTCTTGACATCCAATGTATCCCTGCAATGTTTGGTGAAGATCTGAGTATGTAGTTTTTGACCTTATCTGGAACCTCCCATCTGAAAATTTGAAAATTCCTAAAAAATCCGTCCAAAATCTTGATGACCCCAATCTCTTGTTTTGTACTTTTTTTCCACGTGTCTCGACCTCCAATGTATCCCTGCAAAGTTTGGTGAAGATCTGAGTATGTAGTTTTTGACCTTATATGGAACCTCCTATCTGAAAATTTGAAAATTCTTAAAAAATTCGTCGAAAATCTTGATGTCTCCGATCTCTTGTTTTGTACGTTTTTTCCACGTGTCTTGACATGCAAAGTATTCCTGCAAAGTTTGGTGAAGATCTGAGTATGTAGTTTTTGACCTCATCTGGAACCTCCTATCTGAAAATTTGAAAATTCTTAAAAAATTCGTCCAAAATCTTGATGTCTCCAATCTCTTGTTTTGTACGTTTTTTCCACGTGTCTTGACATCCAATGTATCCCTGCAAAGTTTGGTGAAGATCTGAGTATGTAGTTTTTGACCTTATCTGGAACCTCCTATCTGAAAATTTGAAAATTCTTAAAAAATTCGTCCAAAATCTTGATGTCTCCAATCTCTTGTTTTGTACGTTTTTTCCACGTGTCTTGATATCCAATGTATCCCTGCAAAGTTTGGTGAAGATCTGAGTATGTCGTTTTTGACCTTATCTGGAACATCATTTCTGAAAATTTGAAAATTGTTAAAAAATTCGTCCAAAATCTTGATGTCTCCAATCTCTTTTTTGTACGTTTTTTCCACGTGTCTTGACATCCAATGTATCCCTGCAAAGTTTGGTGAAGATCTGAGTATGTAGTTTTTGACCTTATCTGGAACCTCCCATCTGAAAATTTGAAAATTCTTAAAAAATTCGACCAAAATCTTGATGTCTCCAATCTTTTGTTTTGTACGTTTTTTCCACGTGTCTTGACACATAATGTATCCATGCAAAGTTTGGTGAAGATCTGAGTATGTAGTTTTTGACCTTATATGGAACCTCCTATCTGAAAATTTGAAAATTTTAAAAAATTCGTCCAAAATCTTGATGTCTCCAATCTCTTGTTTTGTACGTTTTTTCCACGTGTCTTGACATCCAATGTATCCCTGCAAAGTTTGGTGAAGATCTGAGTATGTAGTTTTTGACCTTATCTGGAACCTCCCATCTGAAAATTTGAAAATTCCTAAAAAATCCGTGCAAAATCTTGATGACCCCAATCTCTTGTTTTGTACGTTTTTTCCACGTGTCTTGACATCCAATGTATTCCTGCAATGTTTGGTGAAGATCTGAGTATGTAGTTTTTGACCTTATATGGAACCTCCTATCTGAAAATTTGAAAATTCTTAAAAAATTCGACCAAAATCTTGATGTTCCGAATCCTATGTTTTGTATGTTTTTTCCACGTGTCTTGACATCCAATGTATCCATGCAAAGTTTGGTGAAGATCTGAGTATGTAGTTTTTGACCTTATATTGAACCTCCCATCTGAAAATTTGAAAATTCTTAAAAAATTCGTCCAAAATCTTGATGACCCCAATCTCTTGTTTTGTACGTTTTTTCCACGTGTCTTGACATCCAAAGTATCCCTGCAAAGTTTGGTGAAGATTTGAGTATGTAGTTTTTGACCTTATATGGAACCTCCTTTCTGAAAATTTGAGAATTCTTAAAAAATTCGTCCAAAATCTTGATGTCTCCAATCTCTTGTTTTGTACGTTTTTTCCACGTGTCTTGACATCCAATGTATCCATGCAAAGTTTGGTGAAGATCTGAGTATGTCGTTTTTGAACTTATCTGGAACCTCCCATCTGAAAATTTGAAAATTCTTAAAAAATTCGTCGAAAATCTTGATGTCTCCAATCTTTTGTTTTGTACGTTTTTTCCACGTGTCTTGACATGCAAAGTATCCCTGCAACGTTTGGTGAAGATCTGAGTATGTAGTTTTTGACCTTATCTGGAACCTCCCATCTGAAAATTTGAAAATTCTTAAAAAATTCGTCGAAAATCTTGATGTCTCCAATCTCTTGTTTTGTACGTTTTTTCCACGTGTCTTGATATCCAATGTATCCCTGCAAAGTTTGGTGAAGATCTGAGTATGTCGTTTTTGACCTTATCTGGAACATCCTTTCTGAAAATTTGAAAATTGTTAAAAAATTCGTCCAAAATCTTGATGTCTCCAATCTCTTTTTTGTACGTTTTTTCCACGTGTCTTGACATCCAATGTATCCCTGCAAAGTTTGGTGAAGATCTGAGTATGTAGTTTTTGACCTTATCTGGAACCTCCCATCTGAAAATTTGAAAATTCTTAAAAAATTCGACCAAAATCTTGATGTCTCCAATCTTTTGTTTTGTACGTTTTTTCCACGTGTCTTGACACATAATGTATCCATGCAAAGTTTGGTGAAGATCTGAGTATGTAGTTTTTGACCTTATATGGAACCTCCTATCTGAAAATTTGAAAATTCTTAAAAAATTCGTCCAAAATCTTGATGTCTCCAATCTCTTGTTTTGTACGTTTTTTCCACGTGTCTTGACATCCAATGTATCCCTGCAAAGTTTGGTGAAGATCTGAGTATGTAGTTTTTGACCTTATCTGGAACCTCCCATCTGAAAATTTGAAAATTCCTAAAAAATCCGTGCAAAATCTTGATGACCCCAATCTCTTGTTTTGTACGTTTTTTCCACGTGTCTTGACATCCAATGTATCCATGCAAAGTTTGGTGAAGATCTGAGTATGTCGTTTTTGACCTTATCTGGAACATCCATTCTGAAAATTTGAAAATTGTTAAAAAATTCGTCCAAAATCTTGATGTCTCCAATCTCTTTTTTGTACGTTTTTTCCACGTGTCTTGACATCCAATGTATCCCTGCAAAGTTTGGTGAAGATCTGAGTATGTAGTTTTTGACCTTATCTGGAACCTCCCATCTGAAAATTTGAAAATTCTTCAAAAATTCGTCGAAAATCTTGATGTCTCCAATCTCTTGTTTTGTACGTTTTTTCCACGTGTCTCGACCTCCAATGGATCCCTGCAAAGTTTGGTGAAGATCTGAGTATGTCGTTTTTGACCTTATCTGGAACATCCTTTCTGAAAATTTGAAAATTCTTAAAAAATTCGTCGAAAATCTTGATGTCTCCAATCTCTTGTTTTGTACGTTTTTTCCACGTGTCTTGACATCCAATGTATCCCTGCAAAGTTTGGTGAAGATCTGAGTATGTAGTTTTTGACCTTATATGGAACCTCCTATCTGAAAATTTGAAAATTCTTAAAAAATTCGTCCAAAATCTTGATGTCTCCAATCTCTTGTTTTGTACGTTTTTTCCACGTGTCTCGACCTCCAATGGATCCCTGCAAAGTTTGGTGAAGATCTGAGTATGTCGTTTTTGACCTTATCTGGAACCTCCCATCTGAAAATTTGAAAATTCTTAAAAAATTCGTCGAAAATCTTGATGTCTCCGATCTCTTGTTTTGTACGTTTTTTCCACGTGTCTTGACATCCAATGTATCCCTGCAAAGTTTGGTGAAGATCTGAGTATGTAGTTTTTGACCTCATCTGGAACCTCCTATCTGAAAATTTGAAAATTCTTAAAAAATTCGTCCAAAATCTTGATGTCTCCAATCTCTTGTTTTGTACGTTTTTTCCACGTGTCTTGACATCCAATGTATCCCTGCAATGTTTGGTGAAGATCTGAGTATGTAGTTTTTGACCTTATCTGGAACCTACCATCTGAAAATTTGAAAATTCCTAAAAAATCCGTCCAAAATCTTGATGACCCCAATCTCTTGTTTTGTACTTTTTTTCCACGTGTCTCGACCTCCAATGTATCCCTGCAAAGTTTGGTGAAGATCTGAGTATGTAGTTTTTGACCTTATATGGAACCTCCTATCTGAAAATTTGAAAATTCTTAAAAAATTCGTCGAAAATCTTGATGTCTCCGATCTCTTGTTTTGTACGTTTTTTCCACGTGTCTTGACATGCAAAGTATTCCTGCAAAGTTTGGTGAAGATCTGAGTATGTAGTTTTTGACCTCATCTGGAACCTCCTATCTGAAAATTTGAAAATTCTTAAAAAATTCGTCCAAAATCTTGATGTCTCCAATCTCTTGTTTTGTACGTTTTTTCCACGTGTCTTGACATCCAATGTATCCCTGCAAAGTTTGGTGAAGATCTGAGTATGTAGTTTTTGACCTTATCTGGAACCTCCTATCTGAAAATTTGAAAATTCTTAAAAAATTCGTCCAAAATCTTGATGTCTCCAATCTCTTGTTTTGTACGTTTTTTCCACGTGTCTTGATATCCAATGTATCCCTGCAAAGTTTGGTGAAGATCTGAGTATGTCGTTTTTGACCTTATCTGGAACATCATTTCTGAAAATTTGAAAATTGTTAAAAAATTCGTCCAAAATCTTGATGTCTCCAATCTCTTTTTTGTACGTTTTTTCCACGTGTCTTGACATCCAATGTATCCCTGCAAAGTTTGGTGAAGATCTGAGTATGTAGTTTTTGACCTTATCTGGAACCTCCCATCTGAAAATTTGAAAATTCTTAAAAAATTCGACCAAAATCTTGATGTCTCCAATCTTTTGTTTTGTACGTTTTTTCCACGTGTCTTGACACATAATGTATCCATGCAAAGTTTGGTGAAGATCTGAGTATGTAGTTTTTGACCTTATATGGAACCTCCTATCTGAAAATTTGAAAATTCTTAAAAAATTCGTCCAAAATCTTGATGTCTCCAATCTCTTGTTTTGTACGTTTTTTCCACGTGTCTTGACATCCAATGTATCCCTGCAAAGTTTGGTGAAGATCTGAGTATGTAGTTTTTGACCTTATCTGGAACCTCCCATCTGAAAATTTGAAAATTCCTAAAAAATCCGTGCAAAATCTTGATGACCCCAATCTCTTGTTTTGTACGTTTTTCCACGTGTCTTGACATCCAATGTATTCCTGCAATGTTTGGTGAAGATCTGAGTATGTAGTTTTTGACCTTATATGGAACCTCCTATCTGAAAATTTGAAAATTCTTAAAAAATTCGACCAAAATCTTGATGTTCCGAATCCTATGTTTTGTATGTTTTTTCCACGTGTCTTGACATCCAATGTATCCATGCAAAGTTTGGTGAAGATCTGAGTATGTAGTTTTTGACCTTATATTGAACCTCCCATCTGAAAATTTGAAAATTCTTAAAAAATTCGTCCAAAATCTTGATGACCCCAATCTCTTGTTTTGTACGTTTTTTCCACGTGTCTTGACATCCAAAGTATCCCTGCAAAGTTTGGTGAAGATTTGAGTATGTAGTTTTTGACCTTATATGGAACCTCCTTTCTGAAAATTTGAGAATTCTTAAAAAATTCGTCCAAAATCTTGATGTCTCCAATCTCTTGTTTTGTACGTTTTTTCCACGTGTCTTGACATCCAATGTATCCATGCAAAGTTTGGTGAAGATCTGAGTATGTCGTTTTTGACCTTATCTGGAACCTCCCATCTGAAAATTTGAAAATTCTTAAAAAATTCGTCGAAAATCTTGATGTCTCCAATCTTTTGTTTTGTACGTTTTTTCCACGTGTCTTGACATGCAAAGTATCCCTGCAACGTTTGGTGAAGATCTGAGTATGTAGTTTTTGACCTTATCTGGAACCTCCTATCTGAAAATTTGAAAATTCTTAAAAAATTCGTCGAAAATCTTGATGTCTCCAATCTCTTGTTTTGTACGTTTTTTCCACGTGTCTTGATATCCAATGTATCCCTGCAAAGTTTGGTGAAGATCTGAGTATGTCGTTTTTGACCTTATCTGGAACATCCCATCTGAAAATTTGAAAATTGTTAAAAAATTCGTCCAAAATCTTGATGTCTCCAATCTCTTTTTTGTACGTTTTTTCCACGTGTCTTGACATCCAATGTATCCCTGCAAAGTTTGGTGAAGATCTGAGTATGTAGTTTTTGACCTTATCTGGAACCTCCCATCTGAAAATTTGAAAATTCTTAAAAAATTCGACCAAAATCTTGATGTCTCCAATCTTTTGTTTTGTACGTTTTTTCCACGTGTCTTGACACATAATGTATCCATGCAAAGTTTGGTGAAGATCTGAGTATGTAGTTTTTGACCTTATATGGAACCTCCTATCTGAAAATTTGAAAATTCTTAAAAAATTCGTCCAAAATCTTGATGTCTCCAATCTCTTGTTTTGTACGTTTTTTTCCACGTGTCTTGACATCCAATGTATCCCTGCAAAGTTTGGTGAAGATCTGAGTATGTAGTTTTTGACCTTATCTGGAACCTCCCATCTGAAAATTTGAAAATTCCTAAAAAATCCGTGCAAAATCTTGATGACCCCAATCTCTTGTTTTGTACGTTTTTTCCACGTGTCTTGACATCCAATGTATCCATGCAAAGTTTGGTGAAGATCTGAGTATGTCGTTTTTGACCTTATCTGGAACATCCTTTCTGAAAATTTGAAAATTGTTAAAAAATTCGTCCAAAATCTTGATGTCTCCAATCTCTTTTTTGTACGTTTTTTCCACGTGTCTTGACATCCAATGTATCCCTGCAAAGTTTGGTGAAGATCTGAGTATGTAGTTTTTGACCTTATCTGGAACCTCCCATCTGAAAATTTGAAAATTCTTCAAAAATTCGTCGAAAATCTTGATGTCTCCAATCTCTTGTTTTGTACGTTTTTTCCACGTGTCTCGACCTCCAATGGATCCCTGCAAAGTTTGGTGAAGATCTGAGTATGTCGTTTTTGACCTTATCTGGAACATCCTTTCTGAAAATTTGAAAATTCTTAAAAAATTCGTCGAAAATCTTGATGTCTCCAATCTCTTGTTTTGTACGTTTTTTCCACGTGTCTTGACATCCAATGTATCCCTGCAAAGTTTGGTGAAGATCTGAGTATGTAGTTTTTGACCTTATATGGAACCTCCTATCTGAAAATTTGAAAATTCTTAAAAAATTCGTCCAAAATCTTGATGTCTCCAATCTCTTGTTTTGTACGTTTTTTCCACGTGTCTCGACCTCCAATGGATCCCTGCAAAGTTTGGTGAAGATCTGAGTATGTCGTTTTTGACCTTATCTGGAACCTCCCATCTGAAAATTTGAAAATTCTTAAAAAATTCGTCGAAAATCTTGATGTCTCCGATCTCTTGTTTTGTACGTTTTTTCCACGTGTCTTGACATCCAATGTATCCATGCAAAGTTTGGTGAAGATCTGAGTATGTAGTTTTTGACCTTATCTGGAACCTCCTATCTGAAAATTTGAAAATTCTTCAAAAATTCGTCGAAAATCTTGATGTCTCCAATCTCTTTTTTGTACGTTTTTTCCACGTGTCTTGACATCCAATGTATCCCTGCAAAGTTTGGTGAAGATCTGAGTATGTAGTTTTTGACCTTATCTGGAACCTCCCATCTGAAAATTTGAAAATTCTTCAAAAATTCGTCCAAAATCTTGATGTCTCCAATCTCTTGTTTTGTACGTTTTTTCCACGTGTCTCGACCTCCAATGGATCCCTGCAAAGTTTGGTGAAGATCTGAGTATGTCGTTTTTGACCTTATCTGGAACATCCTTTCTGAAAATTTGAAAATTCTTAAAAAATTCGTCGAAAATCTTGATGTCTCCAATCTCTTGTTTTGTACGTTTTTTCCACGTGTCTTGACATCCAATGTATCCCTGCAAAGTTTGGTGAAGATCTGAGTATGTAGTTTTTGACCTTATATGGAACCTCCTATCTGAAAATTTGAAAATTCTTAAAAAATTCGTCCAAAATCTTGATGTCTCCAATCTCTTGTTTTGTACGTTTTTTCCACGTGTCTCGACCTCCAATGGATCCCTGCAAAGTTTGGTGAAGATCTGAGTATGTCGTTTTTGACCTTATCTGGAACCTCCCATCTGAAAATTTGAAAATTCTTAAAAAATTCGTCGAAAATCTTGATGTCTCCGATCTCTTGTTTTGTACGTTTTTTCCACGTGTCTTGACATGCAAAGTATTCCTGCAAAGTTTGGTGAAGATCTGAGTATGTAGTTTTTGACCTCATCTGGAACCTCCTATCTGAAAATTTGAAAATTCTTAAAAAATTCGTCCAAAATCTTGATGTCTCCAATCTCTTGTTTTGTACGATTTTTCCACGTGTCTTGACATCCAATGTATCCCTGCAATGTTTGGTGAAGATCTGAGTATGTAGTTTTTGACCTTATCTGGAACCTCCCATCTGAAAATTTGAAAATTCCTAAAAAATCCGTCCAAAATCTTGATGACCCCAATCTCTTGATTTGTACTTTTTTTCCACGTGTCTCGACCTCCAATGTATCCCTGCAAAGTTTGGTGAAGATCTGAGTATGTAGTTTTTGACCTTATATGGAACCTCCCATCTGAAAATTTGAAAATTCTTAAAAAATTCGTCGAAAATCTTGATGTCTCCGATCTCTTGTTTTGTACGTTTTTTCCACGTGTCTTGACATGCAAAGTATTCCTGCAAAGTTTGGTGAAGATCTGAGTATGTAGTTTTTGACCTCATCTGGAACCTCCTATCTGAAAATTTGAAAATTCTTAAAAAATTCGTCCAAAATCTTGATGTCTCCAATCTCTTGTTTTGTACGTTTTTTCCACGTGTCTTGACATCCAATGTATCCCTGCAATGTTTGGTGAAGATCTGAGTATGTAGTTTTTGACCTTATCTGGAACCTCCCATCTGAAAATTTGAAAATTCCTAAAAAATCCGTCCAAAATCTTGATGACCCCAATCTCTTGTTTTGTACTTTTTTTCCACGTGTCTCGACCTCCAATGTATCCCTGCAAAGTTTGGTGAAGATCTGAGTATGTAGTTTTTGACCTTATATGGAACCTCCTATCTGAAAATTTGAAAATTCTTAAAAAATTCGTCCAAAATCTTGATGTCACCAATCCTATGTTTTGTATGTTTTTTCCACGTGTCTTGACATCCAATGGATCCCTGCAAAGTTTGGTGAAGATCTGAGTATGTCGTTTTTGACCTTATCTGGAACCTCCCATCTGAAAATTTGAAAATTCTTAAAAAATTCGTCGAAAATCTTGATGTCTCCGATCTCTTGTTTTGTACGTTTATTCCACGTGTCTTGACATGCAAAGTATTCCTGCAAAGTTTGGTGAAGATCTGAGTATGTAGTTTTTGACCTCATCTGGAACCTCCTATCTGAAAATTTGAAAATCCTTAAAAAATTCGTCCAAAATCTTGATGTCTCCAATCTCTTGTTTTGTACGTTTTTTCCACGTGTCTTGACATCCAATGTATCCCTGCAATGTTTGGTGAAGATCTGAGTATGTAGTTTTTGACCTTATCTGGAACCTGCCATCTGAAAATTTGAAAATTCCTAAAAAATCCGTCCAAAATCTTGATGACCCCAATCTCTTGTTTTGTACTTTTTTTCCACGTGTCTCGACCTCCAATGTATCCCTGCAAAGTTTGGTGAAGATCTGAGTATGTCGTTTTTGACCTTATCTGGAACCTCCCATCTGAAAATTTGAAAATTCTTAAAAAATTCGTCGAAAATCTTGATGTCTCCGATCTCTTGTTTTGTACGTTTTTTCCACGTGTCTTGACATGCAAAGTATTCCTGCAAAGTTTGGTGAAGATCTGAGTATGTAGTTTTTGACCTCATCTGGAACCTCCTATCTGAAAATTTGAAAATTCTTAAAAAATTCGTCCAAAATCTTGATGTCTCCAATCTCTTGTTTTGTACGTTTTTTCCACGTGTCTTGACATCCAATGTATCCCTGCAAAGTTTGGTGAAGATCTGAGTATGTAGTTTTTGACCTTATCTGGAACCTCCTATCTGAAAATTTGAAAATTCTTAAAAAATTCGTCCAAAATCTTGATGTCTCCAATCTCTTGTTTTGTACGTTTTTTCCACGTGTCTTGATATCCAATGTATCCCTGCAAAGTTTGGTGAAGATCTGAGTATGTAGTTTTTGACCTTATATGGAACCTCCTTTCTGAAAATTTGAAAATTCTCAAAAAATTCGTCCATAATCTTGATGTCTCCAATCTCTTGTTTTGTACGTTTTTTCCACGTGTCTTGACATCCAATGTATCCCTGCAAAGTTTGGTGAAGATCTGAGTATGTAGTTTTTGACCTTATCTGGAACCTCCCATCTGAAAATTTGAAAATTCTTAAAAAATTCGACCAAAATCTTGATGTCTCCAATCTTTTGTTTTGTACGTTTTTTCCACGTGTCTTGACACATAATGTATCCATGCAAAGTTTGGTGAAGATCTGAGTATGTAGTTTTTGACCTTATATGGAACCTTATATCTGAAAATTTGAAAATTCTTAAAAAAATCGTCCAAAATCTTGATGTCTCCAATCTCTTGTTTTGTACGTTTTTTCCACGTGTCTTGACATCCAATGTATCCCTGCAAAGTTTGGTGAAGATCTGAGTATGTAGTTTTTGACCTTATCTGGAACCTCACATCTGAAAATTTGAAAATTCCTAAAAAATCCGTGCAAAATCTTGATGACCCCAATCTCTTGTTTTGTACGTTTTTTCCACGTGTCTTGACATCCAATGTATTCCTGCAATGTTTGGTGAAGATCTGAGTATGTAGTTTTTGACCTTATATGGAACCTCCTATCTGAAAATTTGAAAATTCTTAAAAAATTCGACCAAAATCTTGATGTTCCGAATCCTATGTTTTGTATGTTTTTTCCACGTGTCTTGACATCCAATGTATCCATGCAAAGTTTGGTGAAGATCTGAGTATGTAGTTTTTGACCTTATATTGAACCTCCCATCTGAAAATTTGAAAATTCTTAAAAAATTCGTCCAAAATCTTGATGACCCCAATCTCTTGTTTTGTACGTTTTTTCCACGTGTCTTGACATCCAAAGTATCCCTGCAAAGTTTGGTGAAGATCTGAGTATGTGGTTTTTGACCTTATATGGAACCTCCTTTCTGAAAATTTGAGAATTCTAAAAAAATTCGTCCAAAATCTTGATGTCTCCAATCTCTTGTTTTGTACGTTTTTTCCACGTGTCTTGACATCCAATGTATCCATGCAAAGTTTGATGAAGATCTGAGTATGTCGTTTTTGACCTTATCTGGAACCTCCCATCTGAAAATTTGAAAATTCTTAAAAAATTCGTCGAAAATCTTGATGTCTCCAATCTTTTGTTTTGTACGTTTTTTCCACGTGTCTTGACATGCAAAGTATCCCTGCAACGTTTGGTGAAGATCTGAGTATGTAGTTTTTGACCTTATCTGGAACCTCCTATCTGAAAATTTGAAAATTCTTAAAAAATTCGTCCAAAATCTTGATGTCTCCAATCTCTTGTTTTGTACGTTTTTTCCACGTGTCTTGATATCCAATGTATCCCTGCAAAGTTTGGTGAAGATCTGAGTATGTCGTTTTTGACCTTATCTGGAACATCCTTTCTGAAAATTTGAAAATTGTTAAAAAATTCGTCCAAAATCTTGATGTCTCCAATCTCTTTTTTGTACGTTTTTTCCACGTGTCTTGACATCCAATGTATCCCTGCAAAGTTTGGTGAAGATCTGAGTATGTAGTTTTTGACCTTATCTGGAACCTCCCATCTGAAAATTTGAAAATTCTTAAAAAATTCGACCAAAATCTTGATGTCTCCAATCTTTTGTTTTGTACGTTTTTTCCACGTGTCTTGACACATAATGTATCCATGCAAAGTTTGGTGAAGATCTGAGTATGTAGTTTTTGACCTTATATGGAACCTCCTATCTGAAAATTTGAAAATTCTTAAAAAATTCGTCCAAAATCTTGATGTCTCCAATCTCTTATTTTGTACGTTTTTTCCACGTGTCTTGACATCCAATGTATCCCTGCAAAGTTTGGTGAAGATCTGAGTATGTAGTTTTTGACCTTATCTGGAACCTCCCATCTGAAAATTTGAAAATTCCTAAAAAATCCGTGCAAAATCTTGATGACCCCAATCTCTTGTTTTGTACGTTTTTTCCACGTGTCTTGACATCCAATGTATTCCTGCAATGTTTGGTGAAGATCTGAGTATGTAGTTTTTGACCTTATATGGAACCTCCTATCTGAAAATTTGAAAATTCTTAAAAAATTCGACCAAAATCTTGATGTTCCGAATCCTATGTTTTGTATGTTTTTTCCACGTGTCTTGACATCCAATGTATCCATGCAAAGTTTGGTGAAGATCTGAGTATGTAGTTTTTGACTTTATATTGAACCTCCCATCTGAAAATTTGAAAATTCTTAAAAAATTCGTCCAAAATCTTGATGACCCCAATCTCTTGTTTTGTACGTTTTTTCCACGTGTCTTGACATCCAAAGTATCCCTGCAAAGTTTGGTGAAGATCTGAGTATGTAGTTTTTGACCTTATATGGAACCTCCTTTCTGAAAATTTGAGAATTCTTAAAAAATTCGTCCAAAATCTTGATGTCTCCAATCTCTTGTTTTGTACGTTTTTTCCACGTGTCTTGACATCCAATGTATCCATGCAAAGTTTGGTGAAGATCTGAGTATGTCGTTTTTGACCTTATCTGGAACCTCCCATCTGAAAATTTGAAAATTCTTAAAAAATTCGTCGAAAATCTTGATGTCTCCAATCTTTTGTTTTGTACGTTTTTTCCACGTGTCTTGACATGCAAAGTATCCCTGCAACGTTTGGTGAAGATCTGAGTATGTAGTTTTTGACCTTATCTGGAACCTCCTATCTGAAAATTTGAAAATTCTTAAAAAATTCGTCCAAAATCTTGATGACCCCAATCTCTTGTTTTGTACTTTTTTTCCACGTGTCTCGACCTCCAATGTATCCCTGCAAAGTTTGGTGAAGATCTGAGTATGTAGTTTTTGACCTTATATGGAACCTCCTATCTGAAAATTTGAAAATTCTTAAAAAATTCGTCGAAAATCTTGATGTCTCCGATCTCTTGTTTTGTACGTTTTTTCCACGTGTCTTGACATGCAAAGTATTCCTGCAAAGTTTGGTGAAGATCTGAGTATGTAGTTTTTGACCTCATCTGGAACCTCCTATCTGAAAATTTGAAAATTCTTAAAAAATTCGTCCAAAATCTTGATGTCTCCAATCTCTTGTTTTGTACGTTTTTTCCACGTGTCTTGACATCCAATGTATCCCTGCAATGTTTGGTGAAGATCTGAGTATGTAGTTTTTGACCTTATCTGGAACCTCCCATCTGAAAATTTGAAAATTCCTAAAAAATCCGTCCAAAATCTTGATGACCCCAATCTCTTGTTTTGTACTTTTTTTCCACGTGTCTCGACCTCCAATGTATCCCTGCAAAGTTTGGTGAAGATCTGAGTATGTAGTTTTTGACCTTATATGGAACCTCCAATATGAAAATTTGAAAATTCTTAAAAAATTCGTCCAAAATCTTGATGTCACCAATCCTATGTTTTGTATGTTTTTTCCACGTGTCTTGACATCCAATGGATCCCTGCAAAGTTTGGTGAAGATCTGAGTATGTAGTTTTTGACCTCATCTGGAACCTCCTATCTGAAAATTTGAAAATTCTTAAAAAATTCGTCCAAAATCTTGATGTCTCCAATCTCTTGTTTTGTACGTTTTTTCCACGTGTCTTGACATCCAATGTATCCCTGCAATGTGTGGTGAAGATCTGAGTATGTAGTTTTTGACCTTATCTGGAACCTCCCATCTGAAAATTTGAAAATTCCTAAAAAATCCGTGCAAAATCTTGATGTCTCCAATCTCTTGTTTTGTACGTTTTTTCCACGTGTCTTGACATCCAATGTATCCCTGCAAAGTTTGGTGAAGATCTGAGTATGTAGTTTTTGACCTTATCTGGAACCTCCCATCTGAAAATTTGAAAATTCCTAAAAAATCCGTGCAAAATCTTGATGACCCCAATCTCTTGTTTTGTACGTTTTTTCCACGTGTCTTGACATCCAATGTATTCCTGCAATGTTTGGTGAAGATCTGAGTATGTAGTTTTTGACCTTATATGGAACCTCCTATCTGAAAATTTGAAAATTCTTAAAAAATTCGACCAAAATCTTGATGTTCCGAATCCTATGTTTTGTATGTTTTTTCCACGTGTCTTGACATCCAATGTATCCATGCAAAGTTTGGTGGAGATCTGAGTATGTAGTTTTTGACCTTATATTGAACCTCCCATCTGAAAATTTGAAAATTCTTAAAAAATTCGTCCAAAATCTTGATGACCCCAATCTCTTGTTTTGTACGTTTTTTCCACGTGTCTTGACATCCAAAGTATCCCTGCAAAGTTTGGTGAAGATCTGAGTATGTAGTTTTTGACCTTATATGGAACCTCCTTTCTGAAAATTTGAGAATTCTTAAAAAATTCGTCCAAAATCTTGATGTCTCCAATCTCTTTTTTGTACGTTTTTTCCACGTGTCTTGACATCCAATGTATCCCTGCAAAGTTTGGTGAAGATCTGAGTATGTAGTTTTTGACCTTATCTGGAACCTCCCATCTGAAAATTTGAAAATTCTTAAAAAATTCGACCAAAATCTTGATGTCTCCAATCTTTTGTTTTGTTCGTTTTTTCCACGTGTCTTGACACATAATGTATCCATGCAAAGTTTGGTGAAGATCTGAGTATGTAGTTTTTAACCTTATATGGAACCTCCTATCTGAAAATTTGAAAATTCTTAAAAAATTCGTCCAAAATCTTGATGTCTCCAATCTCTTGTTTTGTACGTTTTTTCCACGTGTCTTGACATCCAATGTATCCCTGCAAAGTTTGGTGAAGATCTGAGTATGTAGTTTTTGACCTTATCTGGAACCTCCCATCTGAAAATTTGAAAATTCCTAAAAAATCCGTGCAAAATCTTGATGACCCCAATCTCTTGTTTTGTACGTTTTTTCCACGTGTCTTGACATCCAATGTATTCCTGCAATGTTTGGTGAAGATCTGAGTATGTAGTTTTTGACCTTATATGGAACCTCCTATCTGAAAATTTGAAAATTCTTAAAAAATTCGACCAAAATCTTGATGTTCCGAATCCTATGTTTTGTATGTTTTTTCCACGTGTCTTGACATCCAATGTATCCATGCAAAGTTTGGTGAAGATCTGAGTATGTAGTTTTTGACCTTATATTGAACCTCCCATCTGAAAATTTGAGAATTCTTAAAAAATTCGTCCAAAATCTTGATGTCTCCAATCTCTTGTTTTGTACGTTTTTTCCACGTGTCTTGACATCCAATGTATCCATGCAAAGTTTGGTGAAGATCTGAGTATGTCGTTTTTGACCTTATCTGGAACCTCCCATCTGAAAATTTGAAAATTCTTAAAAAATTCGTCGAAAATCTTGATGTCTCCAATCTTTTGTTTTGTACGTTTTTTCCACGTGTCTTGACATGCAAAGTATCCCTGCAACGTTTGGTGAAGATCTGAGTATGTAGTTTTTGACCTTATCTGGAACCTCCTATCTGAAAATTTGAAAATTCTTAAAAAATTCGTCCAAAATCTTGATGACCCTAATCTCTTGTTTTGTACTTTTTTTCCACGTGTCTCGACCTCCAATGTATCCCTGCAAAGTTTGGTGAAGATCTGAGTATGTAGTTTTTGACTTTATATGGAACCTCCTATCTGAAAATTTGAAAATTCTTAAAAAATTCGTCGAAAATCTTGATGTCTCCGATCTCTTGTTTTGTACGTTTTTTTCCACGTGTCTTGACATGCAAAGTATTCCTGCAAAGTTTGGTGAAGATCTGAGTATGTAGTTTTTGACCTCATCTGGAACCTCCTATCTGAAAATTTGAAAATTCTTAAAAAATTCGTCCAAAATCTTGATGTCTCCAATCTCTTGTTTTGTACGTTTTTTCCACGTGTCTTGACATCCAATGTATCCCTGCAATGTTTGGTGAAGATCTGAGTATGTAGTTTTTGACCTTATCTGGAACCTCCCATCTGAAAATTTGAAAATTCCTAAAAAATCCGTCCAAAATCTTGATGACCCCAATCTCTTGTTTTGTACTTTTTTTCCACGTGTCTCGACCTCCAATGTATCCCTGCAAAGTTTGGTGAAGATCTGAGTATGTAGTTTTTGACCTTATATGGAACCTCCTATCTGAAAATTTGAAAATTCTTAAAAAATTCGTCCAAAATCTTGATGTCACCAATCCTATGTTTTGTATGTTTTTTCCACGTGTCTTGACATCCAATGGATCCCTGCAAAGTTTGGTGAAGATCTGAGTATGTCGTTTTTGACCTTATCTGGAACCTCCCATCTGAAAATTTGAAAATTCTTAAAAAATTCGTCGAAAATCTTGATGTCTCCGATCTCTTGTTTTGTACGTTTTTTCCACGTGTCTTGACATGCAAAGTATTCCTGCAAAGTTTGGTGAAGATCTGAGTATGTAGTTTTTGACCTCATCTGGAACCTCCTATCTGAAAATTTGAAAATTCTTAAAAAATTCGTCCAAAATCTTGATGTCTCCAATCTCTTGTTTTGTACGTTTTTTCCACGTGTCTTGACATCCAATGTATCCCTGCAATGTTTGGTGAAGATCTGAGTATGTAGTTTTTGACCTTATCTGGAACCTCCCATCTGAAAATTTGAAAATTCCTAAAAAATCCGTCCAAAATCTTGATGACCCCAATCTCTTGTTTTGTACTTTTTTTCCACGTGTCTCGACCTCCAATGTATCCCTGCAAAGTTTGGTGAAGATCTGAGTATGTACTTTTTACCTTATCTGGAACCTCCCATCTGAAAATTTGAAAATTCCTAAAAAATCCGTGCAAAATCTTGATGTCTCCAATCTCTTGTTTTGTACGTTTTTTCCACGTGTCTTGACATCCAATGTATCCCTGCAAAGTTTGGTGAAGATCTGAGTATGTAGTTTTTGACCTTATCTGGAACCTCCCATCTGAAAATTTGAAAATTCCTAAAAAATCCGTGCAAAATCTTGATGACCCCAATCTCTTGTTTTGTACGTTTTTTCCACGTGTCTTGACATCCAATGTATTCCTGCAATGTTTGGTGAAGATCTGAGTATGTAGTTTTTGACCTTATATGGAACATCCTATCTGAAAATTTGAAAATTCTTAAAAAATTCGACCAAAATCTTGATGTTCCGAATCCTATGTTTTGTATGTTTTTTCCACGTGTCTTGACATCCAATGTATCCATGCAAAGTTTGGTGAAGATCTGAGTATGTAGTTTTTGACCTTATATTGAACCTCCCATCTGAAAATTTGAAAATTCTTAAAAAATTCGTCCAAAATCTTGATGACCCCAATCTCTTGTTTTGTACGTTTTTTCCACGTGTCTTGACATCCAAAGTATCCCTGCAAAGTTTGGTGAAGATCTGAGTATGTAGTTTTTGACCTTATATGGAACCTCCTTTCTGAAAATTTGAGAATTCTTAAAAAATTCGTCCAAAATCTTGATGTCTCCAATCTCTTGTTTTGTACGTTTTTTCCACGTGTCTTGACATCCAATGTATCCATGCAAAGTTTGGTGAAGATCTGAGTATGTCGTTTTTGACCTTATCTGGAACCTCCCATCTGAAAATTTGAAAATTCTTAAAAAATTCGTCGAAAATCTTGATGTCTCCAATCTTTTGTTTTGTACGTTTTTTCCACGTGTCTTGACATGCAAAGTATCCCTGCAACGTTTGGTGAAGATCTGAGTATGTAGTTTTTGACCTTATCTGGAACCTCCCATCTGAAAATTTGAAAATTCCTAAAAAATCCGTCCAAAATCTTGATGACCCCAATCTCTTGTTTTGTACTTTTTTTCCACGTGTCTCGACCTCCAATGTATCCCTGCAAAGTTTGGTGAAGATCTGAGTATGTAGTTTTTGACCTTATATGGAACCTCCTATCTGAAAATTTGAAAATTCTTAAAAAATTCGTCGAAAATCTTGATGTCTCCGATCTCTTGTTTTGTACGTTTTTTCCACGTGTCTTGACATGCAAAGTATTCCTGCAAAGTTTGGTGAAGATCTGAGTATGTAGTTTTTTACCTCATCTGGAACCTCCTATCTGAAAATTTGAAAATTCTTAAAAAATTCGTCCAAAATCTTGATGTCTCCAATCTCTTGTTTTGTACGTTTTTTCCACGTGTCTTGACATCCAATGTATCCCTGCAATGTTTGGTGAAGATCTGAGTATGTAGTTTTTGACCTTATGTGGAACCTCCCATCTGAAAATTTGAAAATTCCTAAAAAATCCGTCCAAAATCTTGATGACCCCAATCTCTTGTTTTGTACTTTTCTTCCACGTGTCTCGACCTCCAATGTATCCCTGCAAAGTTTGGTGAAGATCTGAGTATGTAGTTTTTGACCTTATATGGAACCTCCTATCTGAAAATTTGAAAATTCTTAAAAAATTCGTCCAAAATCTTGATGTCACCAATCCTATGTTTTGTATGTTTTTTCCACGTGTCTTGACATCCAATGGATCCCTGCAAAGTTTGGTGAAGATCTGAGTATGTCGTTTTTGACCTTATCTGGAACCTCCCATCTGAAAATTTGAAAATTCTTAAAAAATTCGTCGAAAATCTTGATGTCTCCGATCTCTTGTTTTGTACGTTTTTTCCACGTGTCTTGACATGCAAAGTAATCCTGCAAAGTTTGGTGAAGATCTGAGTATGTAGTTTTTGACCTCATCTGGAACCTCCTATCTGAAAATTTGAAAATTCTTAAAAAATTCGTCCAAAATCTTGATGTCTCCAATCTCTTGTTTTGTACGTTTTTTCCACGTGTCTTGACATCCAATGTATCCCTGCAATGTTTGGTGAAGATCTGAGTATGTAGTTTTTGACCTTATCTGGAACCTCCCATCTGAAAATTTGAAAATTCCTAAAAAATCCGTCCAAAATCTTGATGACCCCAATCTCTTGTTTTGTACTTTTTTTCCACGTGTCTCGACCTCCAATGTATCCCTGCAAAGTTTGGTGAAGATCTGAGTATGTAGTTTTTGACCTTATATGGAACCTCCTATCTGAAAATTTGAAAATTCTTAAAAAATTCGTCGAAAATCTTGATGTCTCCGATCTCTTGTTTTGTACGTTTTTTCCACGTGTCTTGACATGCAAAGTATTCCTGCAAAGTTTGGTGAAGATCTGAGTATGTAGTTTTTGACCTCATCTGGAACCTCCTATCTGAAAATTTGAAAATTCTTAAAAAATTCGTCCAAAATCTTGATGTCTCCAATCTCTTGTTTTGTACGTTTTTTCCACGTGTCTTGACATCCAATGTATCCCTGCAAAGTTTGGTAAAGATCTGAGTATGTAGTTTTTGACCTTATCTGGAACCTCCTATCTGAAAATTTGAAAATTCTTAAAAAATTCGTCCAAAATCTTGATGTCTCCAATCTCTTGTTTTGTACGTTTTTTCCACGTGTCTTGATATCCAATGTATCCCTGCAAAGTTTGGTGAAGATCTGAGTATGTCGTTTTTGACCTTATCTGGAACATCCTTTCTGAAAATTTGAAAATTGTTAAAAAATTCGTCCAAAATCTTGATGTCTCCAATCTCTTTTTTGTACGTTTTTTCCACGTGCCTTGACATCCAATGTATCCCTGCAAAGTTTGGTGAAGATCTGAGTATGTAGTTTTTGACCTTATCTGGAACCTCCCATCTGAAAATTTGAAAATTCTTAAAAAATTCGACCAAAATCTTGATGTCTCCAATCTTTTGTTTTGTACGTTTTTTCCACGTGTCTTGACACATAATGTATCCATGCAAAGTTTGGTGAAGATCTGAGTATGTAGTTTTTGACCTTATATGGAACCTCCTATCTGAAAATTTGAAAATTCTTAAAAAATTCGTCCAAAATCTTGATGTCTCCAATCTCTTGTTTTGTACGTTTTTTCCACGTGTCTTGACATCCAATGTATCCCTGCAAAGTTTGGTGAAGATCTGAGTATGTAGTTTTTAACCTTATCTGGAACCTCCCATCTGAAAATTTGAAAATTCCTAAAAAATCCGTGCAAAATCTTGATGACCCCAATCTCTTGTTTTGTACGTTTTTTCCACGTGTCTTGACATCCAATGTATTCCTGCAATGTTTGGTGAAGATCTGAGTATGTAGTTTTTGACCTTATATGGAACCTCCTATCTGAAAATTTGAAAATTCTTAAAAAATTCGACCAAAATCTTGATGTTCCGAATCCTATGTTTTGTATGTTTTTTCCACGTGTCTTGACATCCAATGTATCCATGCAAAGTTTGGTGAAGATCTGAGTATGTAGTTTTTGACCTTATATTGAACCTCCCATCTGAAAATTTGAAAATTCTTAAAAAATTTGTCCAAAATCTTGATGACCCCAATCTCTTGTTTTGTACGTTTTTTCCACGTGTCTTGACATCCAAAGTATCCCTGCAAAGTTTGGTGAAGATCTGAGTATGTAGTTTTTGACCTTATATGGAACCTCCCATCTGAAAATTTGAGAATTCTTAAAAAATTCGTCCAAAATCTTGATGTCTCCAATCTCTTGTTTTGTACGTTTTTTCCACGTGTCTTGACATCCAATGTATCCATGCAAAGTTTGGTGAAGATCTGAGTATGTCGTTTTTGACCTTATCTGGAACCTCCCATCTGAAAATTTGAAAATTCTTAAAAAATTCGTCGAAAATCTTGATGTCTCCAATCTTTTGTTTTGTACGTTTTTTCCACGTGTCTTGACATGCAAAGTATCCCTGCAACGTTTGGTGAAGATCTGAGTATGTAGTTTTTGACCTTATCTGGAACCTCCTATCTGAAAATTTGAAAATTCTTAAAAAATTCGTCGAAAATCTTGATGTCTCCAATCTCTTGTTTTGTACGTTTTTTCCACGTGTCTTGATATCCAATGTATCCCTGCAAAGTTTGGTGAAGATCTGAGTATGTCGTTTTTGACCTTATCTGGAACATCCTTTCTGAAAATTTGAAAATTGTTAAAAAATTCGTCCAACATCTTGATGTCTCCAATCTCTTTTTTGTACGTTTTTTCCACGTGTCTTGACATCCAATGTATCCCTGCAAAGTTTGGTGAAGATCTGAGTATGTAGTTTTTGACCTTATCTGGAACCTCCCATCTGAAAATTTGAAAATTCTTAAAAAATTCGACCAAAATCTTGATGTCTCCAATCTTTTGTTTTGTACGTTTTTTCCACGTGTCTTGACACATAATGTATCCATGCAAAGTTTGGTGAAGATCTGAGTATGTAGTTTTTGACCTTATATGGAACCTCCTATCTGAAAATTTGAAAATTCTTAAAAAATTCGTCCAAAATCTTGAGGTCTCCAATCTCTTGTTTTGTACGTTTTTTCCACGTGTCTTGACATCCAATGTATCCCTGCAAAGTTTGGTGAAGATCTGAGTATGTAGTTTTTGACCTTATCTGGAACCTCCCATCTGAAAATTTGAAAATTCCTAAAAAATCCGTGCAAAATCTTGATGACCCCAATCTCTTGTTTCGTACGTTTTTTCCACGTGTCTTGACATCCAATGTATCCATGCAAAGTTTGGTGAAGATCTGAGTATGTCGTTTTTGACCTTATCTGGAACATCCTTTCTGAAAATTTGAAAATTGTTAAAAAATTCGTCCAAAATCTTGATGTCTCCAATCTCTTTTTTGTACGTTTTTTCCACGTGTCTTGACATCCAATGTATCCCTGCAAAGTTTGGTGAAGATCTGAGTATGTAGTTTTTGACCTTATCTGGAACCTCCCATCTGAAAATTTGAAAATTCTTAAAAAATTCGTCCAAAATCTTGATGTCTCCAATCTCTTGTTTTGTACGTTTTTTCCACGTGTCTCGACCTCCAATGGATCCCTGCAAAGTTTGGTGAAGATCTGAGTATGTCGTTTTTGACCTTATCTGGAACATCCTTTCTGAAAATTTGAAAATTCTTAAAAAATTCGTCGAAAATCTTGATGTCTCCAATCTCTTGTTTTGTACGTTTTTTCCACGTGTCTTGACATCCAATGTATCCCTGCAAAGTTTGGTGAAGATCTGAGTATGTAGTTTTTGACCTTATATGGAACCTCCTATCTGAAAATTTGAAAATTCTTAAAAAATTCGTCCAAAATCTTGATGTCTCCAATCTCTTTTTTGTACGTTTTTTCCACGTGTCTTGACATCCAATGTATCCCTGCAAAGTTTGGTGAAGATCTGAGTATGTAGTTTTTGACCTTATCTGGAACCTCCCATCTGAAAATTTGAAAATTCTTCAAAAATTCGTCCAAAATCTTGATGTCTCCAATCTCTTGTTTTGTACGTTTTTTCCACGTGTCTCGACCTCCAATGGATCCCTGCAAAGTTTGGTGAAGATCTGAGTATGTCGTTTTTGACCTTATCTGGAACATCCTTTCTGAAAATTTGAAAATTCTTAAAAAATTCGTCGAAAATCTTGATGTCTCCAATCTCTTGTTTTGTACGTTTTTTCCACGTGTCTTGACATCCAATGTATCCATGCAAAGTTTGGTGAAGATCTGAGTATGTAGTTTTTGACCTTATATGGAACCTCCTATCTGAAAATTTGAAAATTCTTAAAAAATTCGTCCAAAATCTTGATGTCTCCAATCTCTTGTTTTGTACGTTTTTTCCACGTGTCTCGACATCCAATGGATCCCTGCAAAGTTTGGTGAAGATCTGAGTATGTCGTTTTTGACCTTATCTGGAACCTCCCATCTGAATATTTGAAAATTCTTAAAAAATTCGTCGAAAATCTTGATGTCTCCGATCTCTTGTTTTGTACGTTTTTTCCACGTGTCTTGACATGCAAAGTATTCCTGCAAAGTTTGGTGAAGATCTGAGTATGTAGTTTTTGACCTCATCTGGAACCTCCTATCTGAAAATTTGAAAATTCTTAAAAAATTCGTCCAAAATCTTGATGTCTCCAATCTCTTCTTTTGTACGTTTTTTCCACGTGTCTTGACATCCAATGTATCCCTGCAATGTTTGGTGAAGATCTGAGTATGTAGTTTTTGACCTTATCTGGAACCTCCCATCTGAAAATTTGAAAATTCCTAAAAAATCCGTCCAAAATCTTGATGACCCCAATCTCTTGTTTTGTACTTTTTTTCCACGTGTCTCGACCTCCAATGTATCCCTGCAAAGTTTGGTGAAGATCTGAGTATGTAGTTTTTGACCTTATATGGAACCTCCTATCTGAAAATTTGAAAATTCTTAAAAAATTCGTCGAAAATCTTGATGTCTCCGATCTCTTGTTTTGTACGTTTTTTCCACGTGTCTTGACATGCAAAGTATTCCTGCAAAGTTTGGTGAAGATCTGAGTATGTAGTTTTTGACCTCATCTGGAACCTCCTATCTGAAAATTTGAAAATTCTTAAAAAATTCGTCCAAAATCTTGATGTCTCCAATCTCTTGTTTTGTACGTTTTTTCCACGTGTCTTGACATCCAATGTATCCCTGCAATGTTTGGTGAAGATCTGAGTATGTAGTTTTTGACCTTATCTGGAACCTCCCATCTGAAAATTTGAAAATTCCTAAAAAATCCGTCCAAAATCTTGATGACCCCAATCTCTTGTTTTGTACTTTTTTTCCACGTGTCTCGACCTCCAATGTATCCCTGCAAAGTTTGGTGAAGATCTGAGTATGTAGTTTTTGACCTTATATGGAACCTCCTATCTGAAAATTTGAAAATTCTTAAAAAATTCGTCCAAAATCTTGATGTCACCAATCCTATGTTTTGTATGTTTTTTCCACGTGTCTTGACATCCGATGGATCCCTGCAAAGTTTGGTGAAGATCTGAGTATGTCGTTTTTGACCTTATCTGGAACCTCCCATCTGAAAATTTGAAAATTCTTAAAAAATTCGTCGAAAATCTTGATGTCTCCGATCTCTTGTTTTGTACGTTTTTTCCACGTGTCTTGACATGCAAAGTATTCCTGCAAAGTTTGGTGAAGATCTGAGTATGTAGTTTTTGACCTCATCTGGAACCTCCTATCTGAAAATTTGAAAATTCTTAAAAAATTCGTCCAAAATCTTGATGTCTCCAATCTCTTGTTTTGTACGTTTTTTCCACGTGTCTTGACATCCAATGTATCCCTGCAATGTTTGGTGAAGATCTGAGTATGTAGTTTTTGACCTTATCTGGAACCTCCCATCTGAAAATTTGAAAATTCCTAAAAAATCCGTCCAAAACCTTGATGACCCCAATCTCTTGTTTTGTACTTTTTTTCCACGTGTCTCGACCTCCAATGTATCCCTGCAAAGTTTGGTGAAGATCTGAGTATGTCGTTTTTGACCTTATCTGGAACCTCCCATCTGAAAATTTGAAAATTCTTAAAAAATTCGTCGAAAATCTTGATGTCTCCGATCTCTTGTTTTGTACGTTTTTTCCACGTGTCTTGACATGCAAAGTATTCCTGCAAAGTTTGGTGAAGATCTGAGTATGTAGTTTTTGACCTCATCTGGAACCTCCTATCTGAAAATTTGAAAATTCTTAAAAAATTCGTCCAAAATCTTGATGTCTCCAATCTCTTGTTTTGTACGTTTTTTCCACGTGTCTTGACATCCAATGTATCCCTGCAAAGTTTGGTGAAGATCTGAGTATGTAGTTTTTGACCTTATCTGGAACCTCCTATCTGAAAATTTGAAAATTCTTAAAAAATTCGTCCAAAATCTTGATGTCTCCAATCTCTTGTTTTGTACGTTTTTTCCACGTGTCTTGATATCCAATGTATCCCTGCAAAGTTTGGTGAAGATCTGAGTATGTCGTTTTTGACCTTATCTGGAACATCCTTTCTGAAAATTTGAAAATTGTTAAAAAATTCGTCCAAAATCTTGATGTCTCCAATCTCTTTTTTGTACGTTTTTTCCACGTGTCTTGACATCCAATGTATCCCTGCAAAGTTTGGTGAAGATCTGAGTATGTAGTTTTTGACCTTATCTGGAACCTCCCATCTGAAAATTTGAAAATTCTTAAAAAATTCGACCAAAATCTTGATGTCTCCAATCTTTTGTTTTGTACGTTTTTTCCACGTGTCTTGACACATAATGTATCCATGCAAAGTTTGGTGAAGATCTGAGTATGTAGTTTTTGACCTTATATGGAACCTCCTAACTGAAAATTTGAAAATTCTTAAAAAATTCGTCCAAAATCTTGATGTCTCCAATCTCTTGTTTTGTACGTTTTTTCCACGTGTCTTGACATCCAATGTATCCCTGCAAAGTTTGGTGAAGATCTGAGTATGTAGTTTTTGACCTTATCTGGAACCTCCCATCTGAAAATTTGAAAATTCCTAAAAAATCCGTGCAAAATCTTGATGACCCCAATCTCTTGTTTTGTACGTTTTTTCCACGTGTCTTGACATCCAATGTATTCCTGCAATGTTTGGTGAAGATCTGAGTATGTAGTTTTTGACCTTATATGGAACCTCCTATCTGAAAATTTGAAAATTCTTAAAAAATTCGACCAAAATCTTGATGTTCCGAATCCTATGTTTTGTATGTTTTTTCCACGTGTCTTGACATCCAATGTATCCATGCAAAGTTTGGTGAAGATCTGAGTATGTAGTTTTTGACCTTATATTGAACCTCCCATCTGAAAATTTGAAAATTCTTAAAAAATTCGTCCAAAATCTTGATGACCCCAATCTCTTGTTTTGTACGTTTTTTCCACGTGTCTTGACATCGAAAGTATCCCTGCAAAGTTTGGTGAAGATCTGAGTATGTAGTTTTTGACCTTATATGGAACCTCCTTTCTGAAAATTTGAGAATCCTTAAAAAATTCGTCCAAAATCTTGATGTCTCCAATCTCTTGTTTTGTACGTTTTTTCCACGTGTCTTGACATCCAATGTATCCATGCAAAGTTTGGTGAAGATCTGAGTATGTCGTTTTTGACCTTATCTGGAACCTCCCATCTGAAAATTTGAAAATTCTTAAAAAATTCGTCGAAAATCTTGATGTCTCCAATCTTTTGTTTTGTACGTTTTTTCCACGTGTCTTGACATGCAAAGTATCCCTGCAACGTTTGGTGAAGATCTGAGTATGCAGTTTTTGACCTTATCTGGAACCTCCTATCTGAAAATTTGAAAATTCTTAAAAAATTCGTCGAAAATCTTGATGTCTCCAATCTCTTGTTTTGTACGTTTTTTCCACGTGTCTTGATATCCAATGTATCCCTGCAAAGTTTGGTGAAGATCTGAGTATGTCGTTTTTGACCTTATCTGGAACATCCTTTCTGAAAATTTGAAAATTGTTAAAAAATTCGTCCAAAATCTTGATGTCTCCAATCTCTTTTTTGTACGTTTTTTCCACGTGTCTTGACATCCAATGTATCCCTGCAAAGTTTGGTGAAGATCTGAGTATGTAGTTTTTGACCTTATCTGGAACCTCCCATCTGAAAATTTGAAAATTCTTAAAAAATTCGACCAAAATCTTGATGTCTCCAATCTTTTGTTTTGTACGTTTTTTCCACGTGTCTTGACACATAATGTATCCATGCAAAGTTTGGTGAAGATCTGAGTATGTAGTTTTTGACCTTATATGGAACCTCCTATCTGAAAATTTGAAAATTCTTAAAAAATTCGTCCAAAATCTTGATGTCTCCAATCTCTTGTTTTGTACGTTTTTTCCACGTGTCTTGACATCCAATGTATCCCTGCAAAGTTTGGTGAAGATCTGAGTATGTAGTTTTTGACCTTATCTGGAACCTCCCATCTGAAAATTTGAAAATTCCTAAAAAATCCGTGCAAAATCTTGATGACCCCAATCTCTTGTTTTGTACGTTTTTTCCACGTGTCTTGACATCCAATGTATCCATGCAAAGTTTGGTGAAGATCTGAGTATGTCGTTTTTGACCTTATCTGGAACATCCTTTCTGAAAATTTGAAAATTGTTAAAAAATTCGTCCAAAATCTTGATGTCTCCAATCTCTTGTTTTGTACGTTTTTTCCACGTGTCTCGACCTCCAATGGATCCCTGCAAAGTTTGGTGAAGATCTGAGTATGTCGTTTTTGACCTTATCTGGAACCTCCCATCTGAAAATTTGAAAATTCTTCAAAAATTCGTCGAAAATCTTGATGTCTCCGATCTCTTGTTTTGTACGTTTTTTCCACGTGTCTTGACATGCAAAGTATTCCTGCAAAGTTTGGTGAAGATCTGAGTATGTAGTTTTTGACCTCATCTGGAACCTCCTATCTGAAAATTTGAAAATTCTTAAAAAATTCGTCCAAAATCTTGATGTCTCCAATCTCTTGTTTTGTACGTTTTTTCCACGTGTCTTGACATCCAATGTATCCCTGCAATGTTTGGTGAAGATCTGAGTATGTAGTTTTTGACCTTATCTGGAACCTCCCATCTGAAAATTTGAAAATTCCTAAAAAATCCGTCCAAAATCTTGATGACCCCAATCTCTTGTTTTGTACTTTTTTTCCACGTGTCTCGACCTCCAATGTATCCCTGCAAAGTTTGGTGAAGATCTGAGTATGTAGTTTTTGACCTTATATGGAACCTCCTATCTGAAAATTTGAAAATTCTTAAAAAATTCGTCGAAAATCTTGATGTCTCCGATCTCTTGTTTTGTACGTTTTTTCCACGTGTCTTGACATGCAAAGTATTCCAGCAAAGTTTGGTGAAGATCTGAGTATGTAGTTTTTGACCTCATCTGGAACCTCCTATCTGAAAATTTGAAAATTCTTAAAAAATTCGTCCAAAATCTTGATGTCTCCAATCTCTTGTTTTGTACGTTTTTTCCACGTGTCTTGACATCCAATGTATCCCTGCAATGTTTGGTGAAGATCTGAGTATGTAGTTTTTGACCTTATCTGGAACCTCCCATCTGAAAATTTGAAAATTCCTAAAAAATCCGTCCAAAATCTTGATGACCCCAATCTCTTTTTTGTACGTTTTTTCCACGTGTCTTGACATCCAATGTATCCCTGCAAATTTGGTGAAGATCTGAGTATGTAGTTTTTGACCTTATCTGGAACCTCCCATCTGAAAATTTGAAAATTCTTAAAAAATTCGACCAAAATCTTGATGTCTCCAATCTCTTTTTTGTACGTTTTTTCCACGTGTCTTGACATCCAATGTATCCCTGCAAAGTTTGGTGAAGATCTGAGTATGTAGTTTTTGACGTTATCTGGAACCTCCCATCTGAAAATTTGAAAATTCTTAAAAAATTCGACCAAAATCTTGATGTCTCCAATCTTTTGTTTTGTACGTTTTTTCCACGTGTCTTGACACATAATGTATCCATGCAAAGTTTGGTGAAGATCTGAGTATGTAGTTTTTGACCTTATATGGAACCTCCTATCTGAAAATTTGAAAATTCTTAAAAAATTCGTCCAAAATCTTGATGTCTCCAATCTCTTGTTTTGTACGTTTTTTCCACGTGTCTTGACATCCAATGTATCCCTGCAAAGTTTGGTGAAGATCTGAGTATGTAGTTTTTGACCTTATCTGGAACCTCCCATCTGAAAATTTGAAAATTCCTAAACAATCCGTGCAAAATCTTGATGACCCCAATCTCTTGTTTTGTACGTTTTTTCCACGTGTCTTGACATCCAATGTATCCATGCAAAGTTTGGTGAAGATCTGAGTATGTCGTTTTTGACCTTATCTGGAACATCCTTTCTGAAAATTTGAAAATTGTTAAAAAATTCGTCCAAAATCTTGATGTCTCCAATCTCTTTTTTGTACGTTTTTTCCACGTGTCTTGACATCCAATGTATCCCTGCAAAGTTTGGTGAAGATCTGAGTATGTAGTTTTTGACCTTATCTGGAACCTCCCATCTGAAAATTTGAAAATTCTTCAAAAATTCGTCCAAAATCTTGATGTCTCCAATCTCTTGTTTTGTACGTTTTTTCCACGTGTCTCGACCTCCAATGGATCCCTGCAAAGTTTGGTGAAGATCTGAGTATGTAGTTTTTGACCTTATCTGGAACCTCCCATCTGAAAATTTGAAAATTCCTAAAAAATCCGTGCAAAATCTTGATGAGCCCAATCTCTTGTTTTGTACGTTTTTTCCACGTGTCTTGACATCCAATGTATTCCTGCAATGTTTGGTGAAGATCTGAGTATGTAGTTTTTGACCTTATATGGAACCTCCTATCTGAAAATTTGAAAATTCTTAAAAAATTCGACCAAAATCTTGATGTTCCGAATCCTATGTTTTGTATGTTTTTTCCACGTGTCTTGACATCCAATGTATCCATGCAAAGTTTGGTGAAGATCTGAGTATGTAGTTTTTGACCTTATATTGAACCTCCCATCTGAAAATTTGAAAATTCTTAAAAAATTCGTCCAAAATCTTGATGACCCCAATCTCTTGTTTTGTACGTTTTTTCCACGTGTCTTGACATCCAAAGTATCCCTGCAAAGTTTGGTGAAGATCTGAGTATGTAGTTTTTGACCTTATATTGAACCTCCCATCTGAAAATTTGAAAATTCTTAAAAAATTCGTCCAAAATCTTGATGTCTCCAATCTCTTGTTTTGTACGTTTTTTCCACGTGTCTTGACATCCAATGTATCCATGCAAAGTTTGGTGAAGATCTGAGTATGTCGTTTTTGACCTTATCTGGAACCTCCCATCTGAAAATTTGAAAATTCTTAAAAAATTCGTCGAAAATCTTGATGTCTCCAATCTTTTGTTTTGTACGTTTTTTCCACGTGTCTTGACATGCAAAGTATCCCTGCAACGTTTGGTGAAGATCTGAGTATGTAGTTTTTGACCTTATATGGAACCTCCAATCTGAAAATTTGAAAATTCTTCAAAAATTCGTCGAAAATCTTGATGTCTCCAATCTCATGTTTTGTACGTTTTTTCCACGTGTCTTGACATCCAATGTATTCCTGCAATGTTTGGTGGAGATCTGAGTATGTAGTTTTAGACCTTATCTGGAACCTCCTATCTGAAAATTTGAAAATTCTTCAAAAATTCGTCCAAAATCTTGATGTCTCCAATCTCTTGTTTTGTACGTTTTTTCCACGTGTCTCGACCTCCAATGGATCCCTGCAAAGTTTGGTGAAGATCTGAGTATGTCGTTTTTGACCTTATCTGGAACATCCTTTCTGAAAATTTGAAAATTCTTCAAAAATTCGTCGAAAATCTTGATGTCTCCAATCTCTTGTTTTGTACGTTTTTTCCACGTGTCTTGACATCCAATGTATCCCTGCAAAGTTTGGTGAAGATCTGAGTATGTAGTTTTTGACCTTATATGGAACCTCCTATCTGAAAATTTGAAAATTCTTAAAAAATTCGTCCAAAATCTTGATGTCTCCAATCTCTTGTTTTGTACGTTTTTTCCACGTGTCTCGACAGTAGGTGAAACCCAACGTTCTGGAGCGGTCTTTTGACCTACTTTTCGCCTTACGACATTTTACTATAAGGCTGTCTCCCCTTACGATATTTTTCTGTAAGGCTAGACCGGTCCTTTGACCTACTTTTCGCCTTACGACATTTTACTATAAGGCTGTCTCCCCTTACGATATTTTTCTGTAAGCTCAGTTCTAGAGCGGTTCTTTGACCTACTTTTTGAGTAGGTGGAACCGCCGATCCTAGGCCCATCTTTTGACCTACTTTTCGCGCGCAGTGTTACCAACTCCTCACTCGAAAAATCACCAAGGTTTTTGTTTTTGGGTATAACCTAACCTAAAGCAAGGAGGTGGCAACCTTGCTTGAGGTATTTTCTCGCAGTGTTGCCAACTCCTCACTCGAAAAAATCACCAAGGTTTTTTTTTTTGGGTCTAACCTAGCCTAAAGCAAGGAGCTGACAACCTTGCTTGAGGCTTGCCTTACAGTGCATAAAGCAAGGTTGCCAACCCACTGGTACTTTTGCCATAGCCTTTTACAAGAAAAAAAAGAGAAAGGGAAGAGTTAAACAACCGACAGCTTACCCACAGCCTTTTTTGCTCTAACCTAACCTAAAGCAAGAAGCTGGCAACTTTGCTTGTGCAATCAACCCCGGTTGACCACCCCTCAAGTAAAAAATCAGCGTTGCCAACTCCTCACTCGAAAAAAAACCACCAAGATTTTTTTTGGTCTAACCTAACCTAAAGCAAGGAGCTGGCAATTTTGCTTGTGCAATCAATCCGGTTGACCCCCCCTCAAGTAAAGATCAGCGTTGCCAACCTACATATACTAAACAAGGAGAGCCGGCACTGCCGTAAAAGAGAGAGAGATGGGTGGATGGCAACGCAGTATGTGTGTGCGTGTGTGTGCGTATAATATGTAGCATTATTAACTAGAGTGTGTTGGCAATTTACTTGCAACTAAAAAAAAAAATAGAGATGCCAACGTTGGTGTAAGATGAAGAGAGAGAGAGAGAGTGAGATTTATGGCTGGCAACGGTAACGAGCGAATGCGCCATATCGTAATTTTCCAACTCCGTATATCGCGACCTTTGTAAACCTCTCTCGGGGGAACGACGTGTGCCACACACACGCGCGCGCGCGCCTGTATTGTGACGCAAACAAACAAATAATAATTGTTGTTTTTTTAGGATACCTGGCCCCTATAACCTCGCGAGGGTGCGTGGTGCCCAACACGGTTCTAATGGCCGCGGCTAACAAAGTCGTGCCTCTGTAGAGTTTCACGTGTTTTTTTTTAACCCCCCCATAACTCCCTACAGAGGACCTCCGTAATGCATGCAACGTGTACTAACAACTCTAGTGTTATTTGATGTTGTGATATTTTTGGATATAGAGTTTTATTGTGAGATATAGATAAAAATAATTATGTTTATTATAATATTTTCTTGATGAAGATGGAGAATATGTGTGTGTTACAATTAAAGTTGCATGCTTTTTTTCTAGTATGTGTGTATGTGTTTTTGATGTTTCGACAGCATCTGAAACAATAAAAAAAGAAATTTTATTGTTAATTTTCACGTGTAAAAAACAACAACAAATTTTTTTTGTGCAAATTTTCTGATTGTCTCGTGCTATAGTGCAAAAAAGATATTGTAACTGATAACTGATGAAATTGATATTGCAACTGATCTGAACTAGTGAAATTCGTATTGTGCCATTGTAACTGATTGTGCTAGTGCAGAAAATTTCTTATTGTGCAAGAAAAGATGTTAAAAAACTTGTTAAAACTGCTCTGTGACCCTCTCGTTCTTCACGTCGTAGGCGAAGGACTTCTCTGCAATCAGGATGACACTGCATAGGGTATCCTCGGGCAAGGCATCGTGGAACTCGCAGACGACCTTGATGTTGGTGCGATCGTTGACTACCACCTGCTTCCTCTTAGATGTATTGATGACGAACATCGGCCTGCGGATTTTGAATTCGCTGGGGGTGTAGTACATGTCGACGTTTCCCTCGGTCACGCGTTTGTAAGCCGTGTAAGCTTCGTAAAGTTTGAGGTAATCGTTTTTGGTTATGTCCAGGTTGTAATTTTCGCGCGGGAACACTTCGTTCCTCCCGTTCTTCAGATAAACGTTCTTGATCTTGCAGTCGTCGAACTTGCTGGAATCTTTTTCCTGATTGTTATTGCGCCCGGTCTGAAAGAGCACTACGACGAAATCTGGCATGTCGAACTGTATGTTGTTGAACTGCGTCGTCACGTCGAATTCCATGTGACTTCCGGACGCTATTTTCTGCACGCACTGGTAACCGTGAAAGTGAATCGGCACCTGCGGACTTTTCAAGATCTCCGCTTTGTACTTGAGGGCGTAGTTCGTTTCGTATTCCACCACCGGCATTCTCAATTCCATGCTCCGGATGACGCACTTTGCTGCTTCGGGTAGAGTGTTGGCTATCGGCGTGGTGCCGTCCGGACCTAAAGTAGCGTATCGCATCAGTGCGTCGTTGTCGTTGGCCGCTCTTCGAAACGTAACGCGCAGTCCCCCCTTCCACATGATCTCCTTGTAGTCCGAGAAGAATCCCGGCAGCAGACGCATGGGAAAGAGCACCGTGTGACTTGTCGTCGATATTTTGGTTCCTGCTTCGAATCCCCCGGCCTGATAGTATGGTGCGTCCGTTTTGGATAATTTCAACGTTCCTACTGCCGTCGACGTGATGCCTGGATAATCGATTCTGTCGATGACGGTGTTGTGTTTCCTCACCTCCACCTGCGAGAACAGGTGAGGCACGAAGTTGTCCACGAGTATCAAGTTTGCTGCTGCGGGAAACGCGTCTCCGCTTTCTTTCTTCACCACGTCGAATTGAAGGTAGAGGTCCGCTCTGTGAGGATGAACGAACCCATCGCCTACGTCCACGTCGTATTCGATCTCCCTGTTCGCCTCGTTCAGATTGGCGAACGTGCGACGGTTGGGAGGGAAAGATTGCAATTCGTAACTTTCGATTTGCTCCATTTTACATGTATGGTTATTTATTATACGTTGATCTCCACGATGGCCGTCGTAGTGGCACCTGCGAAATCCACCACGTCTCCTTTCTCGTTCGTCACCACCAACTCTATGTCGTCTATGCGGTTGCGACATACTGGAAAATAGATCGGCGAAGAGGGCGTGTAGATGATCGGTTCCATGAACTCGGAACTTGGTTTGAAAGTGGCTATGATTCCCGTCTGCTTGTGACTTCCTAATAATCCGTCCGAAGATTTCGTGATCATGCCTTCCGCCACGTTGCAGTGAACGTTCAGAGTTTCGATGGCTAGAAATTTAGGAATATTGACTGCCGTGTGCTTGATGCCAGCTTCGAGTTTGGTGTCATTCTCGAAACCTAAAAGTTCTCCCATGGTGCCCAGGTCCACGGTCTCCGTCGCGGATAGGATTTCCACTCTGTGCGTGACCGAATTTTGAGAAAGGTACGTGCCTTTGGGTAATTGAGCTTGCAAAGTGGAAAGATTGTATTGGCCTGGCGTGACGACGATGTGTTCGCTTCCGACGCTAATTTTGTTGTTGTGCTGCGTAACGTTAGGTATGAGGTACATGCTGTAGAATGCACGCAGAGCCACGGATTTAGGATAGACGATGTCGTCGTGCAACGTGAGTTTCAAGATCGAAGATTCGCTCGTGAGATGGAACACGCCCATCCTAGTGATGCTGTTTGAGGTTCCACAATGCTTTCTGGAAATCCTCGATCGTAGGGTTATTTATTTTAGAGAGAAACGCGAGCACGGAGAGGCAGAGATGACCGCAGTTCACGTCTCCGAAATCTTGAATGCGTTCGTCGTTGTAGTATATGGAGGTTTTGTTCGTTTTCAGATAATGAACCAAATTTGTAGGTGGAACACCTCCGAAAGAATCGAAAACGAATGCTTTATCATTATCGTTTTTGTGGTAACATATCCAATGCGTGCCTGGATTTTCTTGACCGTCCAAGTTAACTACTCCGCATTCTCTTCTTTTCACGCTTGAAGGTAACGAGTCGGACATGAAAACTCCTCTGAAGTGTTTGATTTGTAACGGTTCGATCAGAGATTCAATGTCTCGGTTGGTGAGTGCTTCTGTTTCTTTTTTTTAAACTTTCTCATCACGCCCTTCCCCTTCTTCTCCATGGCCAGGTTGTGACGTTTCTGTTCTTCCAATTCCGCTTTGTTCTTCTTTGAGTCGATGACGGTTTTCGCGATGGCGGCACTTCCGCCAGCCAAACTTCCAACGGCCCCCAATGCTGCTAGGATGGCCGGGATGCTGAATATGAAACCTCCGATCTTTTGCTGTTTCCGCGAACGCTGCAACCGTCTCAATTGAGGTGTGCTGAGCAGTAATTTCATTCCATGTCCTTTCGACAAGCAAGAACGTTTCTTCTCGCGTTGTTTCTTGGTGAGTAACCCATCGAGGGCACCTAGATTTTTAAGATTGGAGTATGGTATCTGGTACACGACACCCTTGGGCTTCATGTTGATGCTCTATGTGTTATTTTCACGGTATGTTATTTATATATATTCTGAGATTTTTTCTTGTGTAGTTTTTTACGGTATGTTATTTATATATAAATATTCTGAGATTTTTTTTCACGGCTCTCGCAGTCGCTACACAAATTCTATTACGTGCTTCGTTTTCTTCCCAAAAAGTTCCTTTGTCCCCTTGTACACGATTTGAGTTTTGTTCTCGATTAAAATAGATAGCTTCTCGTCCGATAACATGTTAGCGTATCGATCTGGTAAAAATAGACTGTATTGTGCGTTGAGCAACAGGCGTACCTTGGGACCATACTGGGTAGAAACGATTGAACCGGAAGTTATCGTGTAAGATTTGTCGACTTCCAATTCCCGAATTTTTACATACTCGAATGACAAATTTAGCATTTGTTTTAATGCTTGGAGCTCACTCATTTTTTCAGTTGTCATTTCGAAGAAGAGAAATTTTCAGTGTGTGTGTTAGAGAAATTTAATTGTTTTTCACTATGTGTGTTATTTATATATACCGAAGATTATTTTTTATGATGTGTGTTATTTATATATCAAGTTTTTTTGACACGTATATATATTATTATTTTTTTAACAGAGGAAGAAAGTCCGTGCTTCGGAAAACGCGATGATGTGCGTAATGATATTTTTCTTCTCCTGCTCAGACTTGTACCAATCATCAGTATACTGTCTTCTTCCCTGCATCGCCTCGTTCAGTTCGTCCGACCTATCGTCCAATTTCTCCCCTGCGGCCGAAAGCAGAATGTTGAGATCACCGCACCTCAGGCCGCTGATCTCCCGAAGAAGGTCCTTGAGAACCATTTCACAAGGGATGCGAAATTCCGGCATTGTTTTTGCCATGATTACAAGTTTATTAACATCTCCGTTAACTACCTTTTTGAATATTTTAGATAGTAGCTCGGGTGGCAAATCAGTTATGCAAGCCATGTTGTTTTTTTTTTACTGTATGTTATTTATATACCCCACCCCAATTTTTGTTTCGTGTTCATGGCGATGGTGGTACCCAGTGCGGCGACCCGTTCACCCAACGATGCGTCTCTACTCACGAACCTTTCGAAAGCTGCGTGCTCTAACTTTCTGTCTGCTTCGTGACGTGCATTCAGATCCGTCTGCGTGGTGTTGTAGGCGATGTCATGATCTTTGCATGCGGCATCCAACGGATTCACACCCTTGTCTCCTCTCTCCAATCTTTTCTCGAGTTTGGTACCCGGTCCGCAGTACTGGTAGCCAGGTAAATGCATCTCGAAAGGTAACTTGTTGATGATGTCGTTCACGAGTCCCTTTCCTTCGGCAACGTTCCAGAATTTCGGAGGCAGCGTGTTGATGATTTTGATCAGGTAACCTATGCCCTTGTCGTCGTTCACGATGAAGTTGGAAAGTTTCGTGCTGATCATGTCCACGATGCCAACCTTCTCGTTGTAGAAATTACGGTTGCCTGCATTCTCTTCGCCGGCTATCACCAACAATCGGTCCACGAGTTTCCTAACGTCGTCCACCCAAACGAATTCTTTGGGTAACGTGTTGTAGCGTTTGACGCCGCTGCCTGTTTTGACCTGGTTCCAAATCGGTTTGATGAGATTCCTGTACTTCTCGCCGCTGCTCGATTTCACCCTATTCTGCGAGGCGTCGTTGTTCTGGTACAAGGCATCCGTCATGATCAGAATTTCCTTGTAACTCTGGTAATCTTCGTCGGTGTAATCTTTCGGCTGCTTTTTGGCGACGAGTTCCCACAGTCCAACCGTACCCGGATACCTGTTCCAACTATCCTTGTCGCCTAAATTAACTTTAATGTCGTTGCCTTCGAAGGTCACCTTCGATTTCCCAATCTTCCACACCACACCACCGCCTTCGTTGGTTTCCATGCTAGGATACAAACCGAACACTTCATCCTTGTCGAATTTCCCCGTACTCAGGTAGTCTCGTGCCAAAGGCCCCAACTCGATCTTATCCGAAGACGACGTGCTACCAATGGCTCGACGTCGTGCCGGTGCATCCTTCAGTTCGAACGGCGTCGAAGGAATGCTCGAAATGGGCGTGGGTACAGCGTAACTTTTAGCTGCGAGCGGTACGAGTTCGTTGATCAAATTTTTATTTTGTTCCGTGACACTTTTAATTTCTTTACCTAGACCGCTGATGGCATCGATCACGGGTTGATCCTGACGTTTCTTCTCTTCGTAGAATCCGCGATTCTCGGATTTCCAACCTTTGAAGCGTTTCGCGAGGTAATCGCGAAGCTTGAGATTTTCGTCTTCGATTTTTCGTTTCGTCATGACGTTATTTATATACGTCGTTTCTCACAACGTTGCAACGTTTAGAAAGTCGTTGATTTTGTTTCTGTATTTTCCATCGTTGGGTTTTCTCGTCATGTCGATCGTCACAAATCCGAAATCGTCACCGTTCCAGCAAGTAGAGCAGCCTTCCGAAAATTGATTGTAGTTCATGTCTCCGCCTACGTAGTCATCGTACGCGTGCTTGAGGTTGGTGTGATCTTGACGAAACAAACATATGAAATTGGCGTTGTCGCGCACTAACTGTTTTGGAATTTTGGAAAACGTTTGAGCTAGGTAAAAACAATCCATTCCTTTGTGACGACCTTGCGTGAAAAAGTTGCGAATTTCATTTTGATTTTCCAGGATGGCGTCGTCGAACACAACGACTGAATTTTCACGACAATCGTCGAGTGGTTTTATTTCCGAGGCGAACGTTGCAATGTCCAGACCATCGTACAGTTTCATCAGTTGCTGGTATTTGGATTGCTCCAAACTTTTCGAGAACACGTACAGGTGCCTGTTCTTCCAATCTAACCAATTCGGTGCGAGGAGAAAATTGTCCACGAGCAGTGTCGTTTTCCCACACCCCGAAGGACCTACGATCAGACAGCGGATGCTGTCGGGAAGCAACTCGCCGTTCTTTTTCTTCGTTTGACTTTCCGGATCCGGTAGACGCTTCACCACGTTCCACGTACTCACAAGATCACTTCGTCCGCGTCGATCCAACTTTTTTCTGGAAGTCCCAGCCATTTGACAAACAGTTTGTCACCTTTCCTACGCAATACTTTCTCGATGAGGTACGTGTCGGGGTGTTTCGTTTTAGAGAGTTCCTTTTCGTAAAATCTTCCTTTCAAAATCTCGCCGCTACTATCTTTTATTATATACGTGTGTTGGTTTCCAGGTAGAACTCGAACCACCGTAAAAAGTTCCGTGCTCCAATTTTTTGTGAATCCCTTCTCGAAGGTGCGTTTGAATTTGCTGATCCTCACCTGGTCTCCAATTTTGTATTTAGCTTTTTTTGTCGTGGGAGTGTACTTTGGACAGTAAACGGTAGAAATTAAACGCAGCTCGTCAGATTTCGTAACGTCAACTGGCTTCATGCCTATTGTTCTGTGTACTGTATCATTATAGGTGTCGACGAGTTCCGGCAGGATGTCGACCCATTTGTAATTTCCCCGAAGAGTGAATCGTTTCCACATGTGTGTTTTCAAGGTTCGATTAAATCTTTCCACGATGCTGGCTTTGATGTGACTGAAGCTCGAATAATGTCGAATGCCATGTTTTTGAATAAACTTTTGGAATACGGCGTTGTAAAATTCTTTACCGTTGTCCGTTTGCAGAAACCGTGGTCGTCTGCCACCGCTTTCGCGAAAAATTAATTTGAATGCTTCCGTGACGCACGTTCCTGTTTTCGCCTTCAAAGGTAGAGCCCATGCGAATTTCGAAAACGTGTCTATGACGGTGAGGAGGTACTTGTTGCCCTTGTTCAATTTATGCACGTTTTTCAAATTGCCGCTACTCATCTCCACGAGGTCACTTTGCCAGAGGTCGTCGATGCCCTTGGTTACCACAGCCAAACGTTCGTAGTTGCGGCGTGCAGGTTTATGCAATTCTTCGACGATGGCCTGCCTAGACATTTTTTTGTTTAGAGATTACGTTTCAAGAGAAGCACCAGCGTGATGGGATTCAAAGAGGGTGGTACTTCACTCGTGTTTTGAATGATCAGCTTATCGCCGGCACTCACGTCGAAAACGGTGAGATCTTCGTCTTCGTGTATTTCATATATGTTGCGCGTTTCGTTCCAACGTGCCAGAGGAATGTTTCCTGCTTTCTGGACACCACGATTCGATATCAAAGTCATGGTAGGAACGCTAGCTTTTCTGCCGTGAGACCAGTACGAAAATTCGTTTATCTGAATCGTGCCATCGAGGAGAAACTTGTAGTACGGATGATAAGGATGCAACATGTACAGTTTGTTACCTTCGACGAACGTGGAGATTCTCTGTTGATTGGGTACGCTGTTGATTTCGATGGCTTGCAGAGAATGCAGTTTAGCGAATTTAGTATCGACGCTAACGAGGTTGCTGTGAAGCTGGCCCAGCGTGTTTTGTACGGGCAACAAATATTCGACTATGGTATCCGTTACGGTAGAAAATGACGGTTTGATTTTCACTTCCACGTTCAACTGCTTGTAGCTTTCGTTGAGTTCTTGCAACTTGGCACCGAAAGAGGCCAGCGTCGATTCCTGCGTTGATTCCAGCACTCCAACTTGATCTCTGATGTTGACGACAATACTCTGAAGGTTCTCGACTTGATTCAATTTCGAGCTCTTCTCGGTAAGATCGTTCACGATGCTTCGCATCTCTGTAAACTGCGTGTGAAGGTCGGCGACGCTCTGGGAAGTGGGCAGCATCGACACCAGCGAAGCAAGTTCGTCTCGAATCTGTTCCACGTTCGCCGTTTCCGTTTCTAGTCGTTTCAGCATTCGAGATATGTTTCTTTTCAAAGCGTGCAATTCTTTGGAGGTGGGGAGATTGGCCACTTTACTCTCGAGATCGCTCAATGAACTTTTGATGTCGTTTGAATCGGATAGTGCCGTCACCGCCGTTTTCAATTTTTCCAAATCTTCGCTCGAAGGCACGCTCGTCCGTAACGATTCCAAGTCACCCTGTATGTTGTCGAGTACGTGATGAAAATGAGCAAGATTCGTTTCGACGTTCAAATTTTCTAAATATTCGATCTTCTGCTGAACCGTGCTTAACGTGTCTTGAATGCTCGTCAACGCTCTCGCTTCGGCGTGAATATTTTTAATTTCTTCGTTGATCAATTCCAAAGACGCCTGAAGCGTAGCGATGGTGGTTTGAATGTGTTCGAAATCTTGATAGGCCTCCAATTGAATTTTTATGTTCGCGACGCTTTTACCGATGACCTGCAGTTCGTCCGACGATGGTAGGTTCGTCATTGTATCTTCCAAAGTCTGCAACTTGGATTTAATTTCTTCCAACGTGCTGGTGAATTCTTCTTGTAATTTGGAAACGACGACATGCAAGCGTTCTGCGTCTATATCGTTCACGACGGTTTGAAGTTCAGAGAAATTCTTTTCTATTGCGGAAGTTCGTTCTTCGATTTCGAGTTTCAATTTTTCCAAATCTTCATTTTTCGATTGAAATTGCTGTAATTTGGCCAAATCATTTTGAAGCGAATCCACGCTCAACTGTATATTTTGAACGCTGTCGTAAGAAGGTACGTCGACATAATTTTTTATCAGCGTTTTCAGTTCGGAATCGATTTTCAGAATGGGGTCGAGACATTGCGTTTGGAGCGTAGCGATTTCCGACTCTAAACTTTTGTTTAAGGTTTCCTGCAAAGCGATCAAATCGGTCCTCAACTTCTTAACTCGAATGTCCAACATGAGAATCTCTTCTGCGTGGTCTACACGCTTGGTGTTGCCGAAAATGTCGTTAGGCATTTTGTTAACGGTTATTTATAATAGGATAGACGATTCGTAATTCTACGAAGAGAGGAATAAGTTTGTCGTAATCTCCGAGGAGTTCCATGTAAAGATAATCTCCTGCGGACACATCGTACGTAATGTTAGAAAGCATCTTGTCGTGCTTGATTCGAAAAATGTTCTTGCCGGTAGATATTTTGATTTCGCCTGCGTTTTCCGGATTCACGGTGATTTGAAGTTTCCCGTCGATCGGAATTTCGTAAAAATGTAAATTGTTATTAAAAACATAAAATATCTTGCCCACGTCCTCATCCAATTTCGTCCAAATGCTGTTGAGGTGAATGATCAACAGACCGTTGAGTTTAGTTAATACGGAAGGTAGAAATTCATGATCTGTCGTCGTGGGGTGTACAGTCTCCATTGTTTGCTTTCGGAAACCAAAAAGATTCATGTTGGTTATTTAAGAAAAAATTGAGAACGTATCTAATATAAATAACACCACAAAAAAAATGTGTGCAATTTAGTAACCATCTTTTTTTCTTAGCAAAAGAATGGAGAAGAAGGAAGCAAAACGTGCATGCGACCAATGTGGGAAATATATATCCATTTCTAACTTGAGAAGACATCGGAAGGATGTGCATGGCAAAGGATCAAGTAAGAGAGAGCTCGATGTTGACGATCAAGCGCCACGAAAGAAGCAGAAGAGTGCCGGCGAAAGTATTCGAAATATTTTAACCGAGGAGACTTTCCGATCTGAAGAAACATCTGATCTAAACAACTTTTTTCGCTCGGTCAAAAGCAAGTTAATTTCGTCTATCACCGAAGCTTTGTTGCAATGCTCGTTGAAAATCCACCTCATCGTTTCCGCCATTTACGAAAACGTAAAAAAAGAGCGAGAAACTTTCCATCATTACACTGGTGTAAAGAGCCTCCACGCCGCCGACGTCGATGAGGTGGTTGCCATTTGCAACCAGATGATTGACGCTTTGTTGAACAAGCACGAGACTTTCCAAAAACGTGGATCGGGTTGGACACTTTGCGGTTCGTCTCACACTTTAATTTTGAAGGTGGCACGATACAACCCGATGGGAGCATCCAGCTACATCAATTTGCCCCCGGAAATAGCCAGTAAGAAAGCCATCATCAACATTCAAAATGAGGATAACAGATGCTTTTTGTGGTGCATCATTGCCGATCATCACCCAGCCAATGATGATAAACATCGTTTATACCACTACAACAAGCCGGAATATCTCTCAGAATTTGAAAAACCTATGGCTGGCATTAATTACCCCGTAAATCTACGAGACATTAGTAAATTTGAGGCACAGTACAAGACAGATAAAAACGAAAATATAGCAGTACACATCTTCGGATTAGACAAAAACAACACCATCTACGTTCTCAGACACAGCAACATTAAAAGTAATCGTGTCATCAGATTACTCCTGATCGAAGATGATGATAATTATCATTACTGTCTAATTCAGAATCTTCCAAAATTAACAAGAAGTCAAATTACCACAGATCACCATAAAATTGGAGTATGCGACAGATGCCTGAGTATATTCTACGGTCAAGGAAAAAAGAATGCCGATGAAGAACTCCGAGATCATCATGAAATGTGTAGTAAACATTCGGCTACGACTATCAAAATGCCTTCTCGAGACATGACATTTTCCAATTACACCGCATTGCTCTGGCATCCCGTGGTGATATGCGCCGACTTTGAAAGTTTCCAACTTCCACTCGCCACATGCGAACCGAATCCCAGCGTATCGAGCACTACCGAAATTCTACATCACGAAGCCTGCGCTTTTGGATTGATGGTCAACAACACAGGCAATGTTATTTTACATCGTGGCAATGATGCTCCACAAAAATTCGTTCAAACCTTGAAACAGATGGCCATACGATTAGCTCCTCTACTAAGAGAAGACAAAGCAATGGAGCCTCTTACCCAGGAAGAGAAGGAAGCATACGACCTTGCCTCTCAGTGTGATGCGTGCGAATGTAACTTCACCCTCGAAAATGTCAAAGTTCGCCACCACAATCATCACACGGGAAAATATGTGGCCCCCCTGTGTAACAACTGTAATCTACAAATCAAAAAACCGAAATTTATTCCTGTATTCATTCACAATTTGGAGGGCTACGACGCCAAAATCTTCATAAAGGAGATGGGATGCGACGCTCAACCCATTAGCGTCATAGCTCGCACCAACGAGAAATTCATTTCATTCAGCAAGAAGGTGGACGTTGGAAATGGCAATCGCGTAGAAATTCGCTTCTTGGACTCCTACAACTTTCTGTCTTCGAGTTTGGCGACACTCGCGTCTCAACTCACCGACGATGATTTGATCGCCACCAGGAAATGTTTCGGCGACCAACATTTAGCACTGTTGAGACGCAAGGGTGTTTACCCGTACGAATACATGACGGATGCTTCCAAATTCTCAGAAACGTCATTACCACCGAGAGAAGCATTCTACAGTCGTCTTAGCAACACCCGTTGCAGCGAAGAGGACTACCATCATGCTCAGCTCGTGTGGTCTACATTCTCTTGTCAAACCATGGGTGACTATCACGATCTGTATCTGAAGCTGGATGTTACGCTATTGAGCGACCGTTTTCATCTCCATCGCTCGAGAGGAATGGCAGCATATGGTTTGGACCCCGCTTTCAGCTACACCACACCGGGTTATTCTTGGCAGGCGATGTTAAAATCCACGAAGGTGAAGATAGAACTCATCAAGAACGTCAATCAACTTTTGTTTGTCGAAGAGGCAAAACGTGGTGGAATCGTCCAGTGTCCCCTTCGATACGTCAAAGCCAACAATCCATATGTTGCCGATTTCGATGCAGGGAAACCGACAAACTTCTTGGCATACTGGGACATGAACAACCTGTATGGTTATGCCATGTCCGAGACTCTGCCCATCGGAGAATACGAATGGATGAGCGAGCAGGAACTTCAAGATTGTTTGGAATGGGGCGAAGATCATGAAAATGGATGTTTCCTGAAAGTAGATTTGGAATATCCTGCATCGCTTCATCGAGAACACCATGGATTTGCGATGGCACCTGTGATGGAATCGACTCCGGAGAAGAAGCTAATGCTCACCTTCAAGAGCAAAGAGAATTACGTGGTGCATTATCGCCTCCTACAATTCTACCTCCAGCATGGATTGGTTTTGAAGCGCGTGCACTCGGGATTGAAGTTTAGACAGACCAGGTGGCTAGCACCCTATATCGACGGCAACACTCAACGTCGAGCATCAGCTTCTTCTTCCGCAGACAAAGACCTATACAAGTTGATGAACAACAGCATCTACGGCAAGAGCATGGAAGATGCGAGGAAAAGAAGAAATATCAACTTGGTCTCCGACCCGAAGAAAATAAACAAGCTCGTCGCTCAGCCCACGTACAAGAACTTCACGATACTGAGCGACACGTTGGTATTGATCGAACGTGCTCTCAGAAACATAACATTCGACAAACCAATCGCCGTGGGAGTCGCGATCCTCGAGTTGTCGAAGCTGGCCATGTACAAGTTTCACTACGACATCATGAAACCACGCTATGGAGAGGCGATCGAAGTGGCGTACACCGACACGGACAGCTTCGTGTACAACATCCACACCGACGATCTATACGAAGATCTAAAAAGCATGAGCCACCATTTCGACTTCTCGAACTATCCCAAAGATCACGCTCTCTTCGACGACAGCCAGAAAATGACGATCGGGAAGATGAAGGATGAAGTCAACGGCCGCATCATCGCAGAGTTTGCGGGTCTTCGAGCGAAAATGTACGCCGTGAAAATTCAGGACGAGACCGAAATAAAAAAAGCAAAAGGGGTGGGGCGTTCGAGCACAAACAAACTGACCGTAGAAGATTACAAGTCGTGCTTGTTCGACAAAAAAATCAAACGCATGACCGAACATCGGATCACGAGCACCATCGACCAGTTGCATACATCCGCAATCAACAAAGTGGCGCTTGATCCCGACGACACCAAATTGAGGTTGCTGGACTGCAACATCCACACCCGAGAATGGGGATGCCATGACGAGGAAGAAACCTGCTCGCACCATTAGACTTCTGCATCAAAAAAGTACGTATTATTTCTTGCACCACTTTTTTTCTTAAAAAAAACAATCATTCACACTAATTTTTGCATTCACACTTTTTTTTTTATATTTTTTCTATCATTTTTTTTAAAGAAAAACAATCATTCACACTTTTTTTATATTTTTCTATCGTTTTTTTTTAAAAAAACAATCATTCACACTAATTTTTGCATTCACATTTTTTTTTATATTTTTCTATCATATTATGTACACTATTTTGAGGATATTTTTTTTTCTTTCAGATGCAGCACCCTACGGAAACTTTTTTACTTCTTACACTTTCTATTCTTAACCTAAATTTTTTCTTCTCTTCAATCATAAAACACACACATTACACACGGAGGTCCTCTGTAGGGAGTTATGGGGGGGTTAAAAAAAAACACGTGAAACTCTACAGAGGCACGACTTTGTTAGCCGCGGCCATTAGAACCGTGTTGGGCACCACGCACCCTCGCGAGGTTATAGGGGGCAGGTATCCTAAAAGACAACATTTATTATTTTGTTTGTTTGTTTGCGTCACAATACAGGCGCGCGCGCGCGTGTGTGTGGCACACGTCGTTCCCCCGAGAGAGGTTTACAAAGGTCGCGATATACGGAGTTGGAAAATTACGATATGGCGCATTCGCTCGTTACCGTTGCCAGCCATAAATCTCACTCTCTCTCTCTCTCTTCATCTTACACCAACGTTGGCATCTCTATTTTTTTTTTTAGTTGCAAGTAAATTGCCAACACACTCTAGTTAATAATGCTACATATTATACGCACACACACGCACACACATACTGCGTTGCCATCCACCCATCTCTCTCTCTTTTACGGCAGTGCCGGCTCTCCTTGTTTAGTATATGTAGGTTGGCAACGCTGATCTTTACTTGAGGGGGGGTCAACCGGATTGATTGCACAAGCAAAATTGCCAGCTCCTTGCTTTAGGTTAGGTTAGACCAAAAAAAATCTTGGTGGTTTTTTTTCGAGTGAGGAGTTGGCAACGCTGATTTTTTACTTGAGGGGTGGTCAACCGGGGTTGATTGCACAAGCAAAGTTGCCAGCTTCTTGCTTTAGGTTAGGTTAGAGCAAAAAAGGCTGTGGGTAAGCTGTCGGTTGTTTAACTCTTCCCTTTCTCTTTTTTTTCTTGTAAAAGGCTATGGCAAAAGTACCAGTGGGTTGGCAACCTTGCTTTATGCACTGTAAGGCAAGCCTCAAGCAAGGTTGTCAGCTCCTTGCTTTAGGCTAGGTTAGACCCAAAAAAAAAAACCTTGGTGATTTTTTCGAGTGAGGAGTTGGCAACACTGCGAGAAAATACCTCAAGCAAGGTTGCCACCTCCTTGCTTTAGGTTAGGTTATACCCAAAAACAAAAACCTTGGTGATTTTTCGAGTGAGGAGTTGGTAACACTGCGCGCGAAAAGTAGGTCAAAAGATGGGCCTAGGATCGGCGGTTCCACCTACTCAAAAAGTAGGTCAAAGAACCGCTCTAGAACTGAGCTTACAGAAAAATATCGTAAGGGGAGACAGCCTTATAGTAAAATGTCGTAAGGCGAAAAGTAGGTCAAAGGACCGGTCTAGCCTTACAGAAAAATATCGTAAGGGGAGACAGCCTTATAGTAAAATGTCGTAAGGCGAAAAGTAGGTCAAAAGACCGCTCCAGAACGTTGGGTTTCACCTACTCTCGACCTCCAATGGATCCCTGCAAAGTTTGGTGAAGATCTGAGTATGTCGTTTTTGACCTTATCTGGAACCTCCCATCTGAAAATTTGAAAATTCTTAAAAAATTCGTCGAAAATCTTGATGTCTCCAATCTTTTGTTTTGTACGTTTTTTCCACGTGTCTTGACATCCAATGTATCCATGCAAAGTTTGGTGAAGATCTGAGTATGTAGTTTTTGACCTTATATTGAACCTCCCATCTGAAAATTTGAAAATTCTTAAAAAATTCGTCCAAAATCTTGATGACCCCAATCTCTTGTTTTGTACGTTTTTTCCACGTGTCTTGACATCCAAAGTATCCCTGCAAAGTTTGGTGAAGATCTGAGTATGTAGTTTTTGACCTCATCTGGAACCTCCCATCTGAAAATTTGAAAATTCTTAAAAAATTCGTCCAAAATCTTGATGTCTCCAATCTCTTGTTTTGTACGTTTTTTCCACGTGTCTTGACATCCAATGTATCCCTGCAATGTTTGGTGAAGATCTGAGTATGTAGTTTTTGACCTTATCTGGAACCTCCCATCTGAAAATTTGAAAATTCCTAAAAAATCCGTCCAAAATCTTGATGACCCCAATCTCTTTTTTGTACGTTTTTTCCACGTGTCTTGACATCCAATGTATCCCTGCAAATTTGGTGAAGATCTGAGTATGTAGTTTTTGACCTTATCTGGAACCTCCCATCTGAAAATTTGAAAATTCTTAAAAAATTCGACCAAAATCTTGATGTCTCCAATCTCTTTTTTGTACGTTTTTTCCACGTGTCTTGACATCCAATGTATCCCTGCAAAGTTTGGTGAAGATCTGAGTATGTAGTTTTTGACCTTATCTGGAACCTCCCATCTGAAAATTTGAAAATTCTTAAAAAATTCGTCGAAAATCTTGATGTCTCCAATCTCTTGTTTTGTACGTTTTTTCCACGTGTCTTGACATGCAAAGTATCCCTGCAACGTTTGGTGAAGATCTGAGTATGTAGTTTTTGACCTTATCTGGAACCTCCCATCTGAAAATTTGAAAATTCTTAAAAAATTCGTCCAAAATCTTGATGACCCCAATCTCTTGTTTTGTACGTTTTTTCCACGTGTCTTGACATCCAAAGTATCCCTGCAAAGTTTGGTGAAGATCTGAGTATGTAGTTTTTGACCTTATATGGAACCTCCTTTCTGAAAATTTGAGAATTCTTAAAAAATTCGACCAAAATCTTGATGTTCCGAATCCTATGTTTTGTATGTTTTTTCCACGTGTCTTGACATCCAATGTATCCATGCAAAGTTTGGTGAAGATCTGAGTATGTAGTTTTTGACCTTATCTGGAACCTCCCATCTGAAAATTTGAAAATTCTTAAAAAATTCGTCGAAAATCTTGATGTCTCCAATCTTTTGTTTTGTACGTTTTTTCCACGTGTCTTGACATGCAAAGTATCCCTGCAACGTTTGGTGAAGATCTGAGTATGTAGTTTTTGACCTTATCTGGAACCTCCTATCTGAAAATTTGAAAATTCTTCAAAAATTCGTCGAAAATCTTGATGTCTCCAATCTCTTGTTTTGTACGTTTTTTCCACGTGTCTTGACATCCAATGTATTCCTGCAATGTTTGGTGGAGATCTGAGTATGTAGTTTTAGACCTTATCTGGAACCTCCTATCTGAAAATTTGAAAATTCTTCAAAAATTCGTCCAAAATCTTGATGTCTCCAATCTCTTGTTTTGTACGTTTTTTCCACGTGTCTCGACATCCAATGTATCCCTGCAAAGTTTGGTGAAGATCTGAGTATGTAGTTTTTGACCTTATCTGGAACCTCCCATCTGAAAATTTGAAAATTCTTCAAAAATTCGTCGAAAATCTTGATGTCTCCAATCTCTTGTTTTGTACGTTTTTTCCACGTGTCTCGACCTCCAATGGATCCCTGCAAAGTTTGGTGAAGATCTGAGTATGTCGTTTTTGACCTTATCGGGAACATCCTTTCTGAAAATTTGAAAATTCTTAAAAAATTCGTCGAAAATCTTGATGTCTCCAATCTCTTGTTTTGTACGTTTTTTCCACGTGTCTTGACATCCAATGTATCCCTGCAAAGTTTGGTGAAGATCTGAGTATGTAGTTTTTGACCTTATATGGAACCTCCTATCTGAAAATTTGAAAATTCTTAAAAAATTCGTCCAAAATCTTGATGTCTCCAATCTCTTGTTTTGTACGTTTTTTCCACGTGTCTCGACCTCCAATGGATCCCTGCAAAGTTTGGTGAAGATCTGAGTATGTCGTTTTTGACCTTATCTGGAACCTCCCATCTGAAAATTTGAAAATTCTTCAAAAATTCGTCGAAAATCTTGATGTCTCCGATCTCTTGTTTTGTACGTTTTTTCCACGTGTCTTGACATGCAAAGTATTCCTGCAAAGTTTGGTGAAGATCTGAGTATGTAGTTTTTGACCTCATCTTTAACCTCCTATCTGAAAATTTGAAAATTCTTAAAAAATTCGTCCAAAATCTTGATGTCTCCAATCTCTTGTTTTGTACGTTTTTTCCACGTGTCTTGACATCCAATGTATCCCTGCAATGTTTGGTGAAGATCTGAGTATGTAGTTTTTGACCTTATCTGGAACCTCCCATCTGAAAATTTGAAAATTCCTAAAAAATCCGTGCAAAATCTTGATGATCCCAATCTCTTGTTTTGTACTTTTTTTCCACGTGTCTCGACCTCCAATGTATCCCTGCAAAGTTTGGTGAAGATCTGAGTATGTAGTTTTTGACCTTATATGGAACCTCCTATCAGAAAATTTGGAAATTCTTAAAAAATTCGTCGAAAATCTTGATGTCTCCGATCTCTTGTTTTGTACGTTTTTTCCACGTGTCTTGACATCCAATGTATCCCTGCAAAGTTTGGTGAAGATCTGAGTATGTAGTTTTTGACCTTATCTGGAACCTCCCATCTGAAAATTTGAAAATTCTTAAAAAATTCGTCGAAAATCTTGATGTCTCCAATCTCTTGTTTTGTACGTTTTTTCCACGTGTCTTGACATGCAAAGTATCCCTGCAACGTTTGGTGAAGATCTGAGTATGTAGTTTTTGACCTTATCTGGAACCTCCCATCTGAAAATTTGAAAATTCTTAAAAAATTCGTCCAAAATCTTGATGACCCCAATCTCTTGTTTTGTACGTTTTTTCCACGTGTCTTGACATCCAAAGTATCCCTGCAAAGTTTGGTGAAGATCTGAGTATGTAGTTTTTGACCTTATATGGAACCTCCTTTCTGAAAATTTGAGAATTCTTAAAAAATTCGACCAAAATCTTGATGTTCCGAATCCTATGTTTTGTATGTTTTTTCCACGTGTCTTGACATCCAATGTATCCATGCAAAGTTTGGTGAAGATCTGAGTATGTAGTTTTTGACCTTATCTGGAACCTCCCATCTGAAAATTTGAAAATTCTTAAAAAATTCGTCGAAAATCTTGATGTCTCCAATCTTTTGTTTTGTACGTTTTTTCCACGTGTCTTGACATGCAAAGTATCCCTGCAACGTTTGGTGAAGATCTGAGTATGTAGTTTTTGACCTTATCTGGAACCTCCTATCTGAAAATTTGAAAATTCTTCAAAAATTCGTCGAAAATCTTGATGTCTCCAATCTCTTGTTTTGTACGTTTTTTCCACGTGTCTTGACATCCAATGTATTCCTGCAATGTTTGGTGGAGATCTGAGTATGTAGTTTTAGACCTTATCTGGAACCTCCTATCTGAAAATTTGAAAATTCTTCAAAAATTCGTCCAAAATCTTGATGTCTCCAATCTCTTGTTTTGTACGTTTTTTCCACGTGTCTCGACATCCAATGTATCCCTGCAAAGTTTGGTGAAGATCTGAGTATGTAGTTTTTGACCTTATCTGGAACCTCCCATCTGAAAATTTGAAAATTCTTCAAAAATTCGTCGAAAATCTTGATGTCTCCAATCTCTTGTTTTGTACGTTTTTTCCACGTGTCTCGACCTCCAATGGATCCCTGCAAAGTTTGGTGAAGATCTGAGTATGTCGTTTTTGACCTTATCGGGAACATCCTTTCTGAAAATTTGAAAATTCTTAAAAAATTCGTCGAAAATCTTGATGTCTCCAATCTCTTGTTTTGTACGTTTTTTCCACGTGTCTTGACATCCAATGTATCCCTGCAAAGTTTGGTGAAGATCTGAGTATGTAGTTTTTGACCTTATATGGAACCTCCTATCTGAAAATTTGAAAATTCTTAAAAAATTCGTCCAAAATCTTGATGTCTCCAATCTCTTGTTTTGTACGTTTTTTCCACGTGTCTCGACCTCCAATGGATCCCTGCAAAGTTTGGTGAAGATCTGAGTATGTCGTTTTTGACCTTATCTGGAACCTCCCATCTGAAAATTTGAAAATTCTTCAAAAATTCGTCGAAAATCTTGATGTCTCCGATCTCTTGTTTTGTACGTTTTTTCCACGTGTCTTGACATGCAAAGTATTCCTGCAAAGTTTGGTGAAGATCTGAGTATGTAGTTTTTGACCTCATCTTTAACCTCCTATCTGAAAATTTGAAAATTCTTAAAAAATTCGTCCAAAATCTTGATGTCTCCAATCTCTTGTTTTGTACGTTTTTTCCACGTGTCTTGACATCCAATGTATCCCTGCAATGTTTGGTGAAGATCTGAGTATGTAGTTTTTGACCTTATCTGGAACCTCCCATCTGAAAATTTGAAAATTCCTAAAAAATCCGTGCAAAATCTTGATGACCCCAATCTCTTGTTTTGTACTTTTTTTCCACGTGTCTCGACCTCCAATGTATCCCTGCAAAGTTTGGTGAAGATCTGAGTATGTAGTTTTTGACCTTATATGGAACCTCCTATCTGAAAATTTGAAAATTCTTAAAAAATTCGTCGAAAATCTTGATGTCTCCGATCTCTTGTTTTGTACGTTTTTTCCACGTGTCTTGACATGCAAAGTATTCCTGCAAAGTTTGGTGAAGATCTGAGTATGTAGTTTTTGACCTCATCTGGAACCTCCTATCTGAAAATTTGAAAATTCTTAAAAAATTCGTCCAAAATCTTGATGTCTCCAATCTCTTGTTTTGTACGTTTTTTCCACGTGTCTTGACATCCAATGTATCCCTGCAATGTTTGGTGAAGATCTGAGTATGTAGTTTTTGACCTTATCTGGAACCTCCCATCTGAAAATTTGAAAATTCCTAAAAAATCCGTCCAAAATCTTGATGACCCCAATCTCTTTTTTGTACGTTTTTTCCACGTGTCTTGACATCCAATGTATCCCTGCAAATTTGGTGAAGATCTGAGTATGTAGTTTTTGACCTTATCTGGAACCTCCCATCTGAAAATTTGAAAATTCTTAAAAAATTCGACCAAAATCTTGATGTCTCCAATCTCTTTTTTGTACGTTTTTTCCACGTGTCTTGACATCCAATGTATCCCTGCAAAGTTTGGTGAAGATCTGAGTATGTAGTTTTTGACCTTATCTGGAACCTCCCATCTGAAAATTTGAAAATTCTTAAAAAATTCGACCAAAATCTTGATGTCTCCAATCTTTTGTTTTGTACGTTTTTTCCACGTGTCTTGACACATAATGTATCCATGCAAAGTTTGGTGAAGATCTGAGTATGTAGTTTTTGACCTTATATGGAACCTCCTATCTGAAAATTTGAAAATTCTTAAAAAAATCGTCCAAAATCTTGATGTCTCCAATCTCTTGTTTTGTACGTTTTTTCCACGTGTCTTGACATCCAATGTATCCCTGCAAAGTTTGGTGAAGATCTGAGTATGTAGTTTTTGACCTTATCTGGAACCTCCCATCTGAAAATTTGAAAATTCCTAAAAAATCCGTCCAAAATCTTGATGACCCCAATCTCTTGTTTTGTACGTTTTTTCCACGTGTCTTGACATGCAAAGTATCCCTGCAACGTTTGGTGAAGATCTGAGTATGTAGTTTTTGACCTTATCTGGAACCTCCCATCTGAAAATTTGAAAATTCTTAAAAAATTCGTCCAAAATCTTGATGACCCCAATCTCTTGTTTTGTACGTTTTTTCCACGTGTCTTGACATCCAAAGTATCCCTGCAAAGTTTGGTGAAGATCTGAGTATGTAGTTTTTGACCTTATATGGAACCTCCTTTCTGAAAATTTGAGAATTCTTAAAAAATTCGACCAAAATCTTGATGTTCCGAATCCTATGTTTTGTATGTTTTTTCCACGTGTCTTGACATCCAATGTATCCATGCAAAGTTTGGTGAAGATCTGAGTATGTAGTTTTTGACCTTATCTGGAACCTCCCATCTGAAAATTTGAAAATTCTTAAAAAATTCGTCGAAAATCTTGATGTCTCCAATCTTTTGTTTTGTACGTTTTTTCCACGTGTCTTGACATGCAAAGTATCCCTGCAACGTTTGGTGAAGATCTGAGTATGTAGTTTTTGACCTTATCTGGAACCTCCTATCTGAAAATTTGAAAATTCTTCAAAAATTCGTCGAAAATCTTGATGTCTCCAATCTCTTGTTTTGTACGTTTTTTCCACGTGTCTTGACATCCAATGTATTCCTGCAATGTTTGGTGGAGATCTGAGTATGTAGTTTTAGACCTTATCTGGAACCTCCTATCTGAAAATTTGAAAATTCTTCAAAAATTCGTCCAAAATCTTGATGTCTCCAATCTCTTGTTTTGTACGTTTTTTCCACGTGTCTCGACATCCAATGTATCCCTGCAAAGTTTGGTGAAGATCTGAGTATGTAGTTTTTGACCTTATCTGGAACCTCCCATCTGAAAATTTGAAAATTCTTCAAAAATTCGTCGAAAATCTTGATGTCTCCAATCTCTTGTTTTGTACGTTTTTTCCACGTGTCTCGACCTCCAATGGATCCCTGCAAAGTTTGGTGAAGATCTGAGTATGTCGTTTTTGACCTTATCGGGAACATCCTTTCTGAAAATTTGAAAATTCTTAAAAAATTCGTCGAAAATCTTGATGTCTCCAATCTCTTGTTTTGTACGTTTTTTCCACGTGTCTTGACATCCAATGTATCCCTGCAAAGTTTGGTGAAGATCTGAGTATGTAGTTTTTGACCTTATATGGAACCTCCTATCTGAAAATTTGAAAATTCTTAAAAAATTCGTCCAAAATCTTGATGTCTCCAATCTCTTGTTTTGTACGTTTTTTCCACGTGTCTCGACCTCCAATGGATCCCTGCAAAGTTTGGTGAAGATCTGAGTATGTCGTTTTTGACCTTATCTGGAACCTCCCATCTGAAAATTTGAAAATTCTTCAAAAATTCGTCGAAAATCTTGATGTCTCCGATCTCTTGTTTTGTACGTTTTTTCCACGTGTCTTGACATGCAAAGTATTCCTGCAAAGTTTGGTGAAGATCTGAGTATGTAGTTTTTGACCTCATCTTTAACCTCCTATCTGAAAATTTGAAAATTCTTAAAAAATTCGTCCAAAATCTTGATGTCTCCAATCTCTTGTTTTGTACGTTTTTTCCACGTGTCTTGACATCCAATGTATCCCTGCAATGTTTGGTGAAGATCTGAGTATGTAGTTTTTGACCTTATCTGGAACCTCCCATCTGAAAATTTGAAAATTCCTAAAAAATCCGTGCAAAATCTTGATGATCCCAATCTCTTGTTTTGTACTTTTTTTCCACGTGTCTCGACCTCCAATGTATCCCTGCAAAGTTTGGTGAAGATCTGAGTATGTAGTTTTTGACCTTATATGGAACCTCCTATCAGAAAATTTGGAAATTCTTAAAAAATTCGTCGAAAATCTTGATGTCTCCGATCTCTTGTTTTGTACGTTTTTTCCACGTGTCTTGACATCCAATGTATCCCTGCAAAGTTTGGTGAAGATCTGAGTATGTAGTTTTTGACCTTATCTGGAACCTCCCATCTGAAAATTTGAAAATTCTTAAAAAATTCGTCGAAAATCTTGATGTCTCCAATCTCTTGTTTTGTACGTTTTTTCCACGTGTCTTGACATGCAAAGTATCCCTGCAACGTTTGGTGAAGATCTGAGTATGTAGTTTTTGACCTTATCTGGAACCTCCCATCTGAAAATTTGAAAATTCTTAAAAAATTCGTCCAAAATCTTGATGACCCCAATCTCTTGTTTTGTACGTTTTTTCCACGTGTCTTGACATCCAAAGTATCCCTGCAAAGTTTGGTGAAGATCTGAGTATGTAGTTTTTGACCTTATATGGAACCTCCTTTCTGAAAATTTGAGAATTCTTAAAAAATTCGACCAAAATCTTGATGTTCCGAATCCTATGTTTTGTATGTTTTTTCCACGTGTCTTGACATCCAATGTATCCATGCAAAGTTTGGTGAAGATCTGAGTATGTAGTTTTTGACCTTATCTGGAACCTCCCATCTGAAAATTTGAAAATTCTTAAAAAATTCGTCGAAAATCTTGATGTCTCCAATCTTTTGTTTTGTACGTTTTTTCCACGTGTCTTGACATGCAAAGTATCCCTGCAACGTTTGGTGAAGATCTGAGTATGTAGTTTTTGACCTTATCTGGAACCTCCTATCTGAAAATTTGAAAATTCTTCAAAAATTCGTCGAAAATCTTGATGTCTCCAATCTCTTGTTTTGTACGTTTTTTCCACGTGTCTTGACATCCAATGTATTCCTGCAATGTTTGGTGGAGATCTGAGTATGTAGTTTTAGACCTTATCTGGAACCTCCTATCTGAAAATTTGAAAATTCTTCAAAAATTCGTCCAAAATCTTGATGTCTCCAATCTCTTGTTTTGTACGTTTTTTCCACGTGTCTCGACATCCAATGTATCCCTGCAAAGTTTGGTGAAGATCTGAGTATGTAGTTTTTGACCTTATCTGGAACCTCCCATCTGAAAATTTGAAAATTCTTCAAAAATTCGTCGAAAATCTTGATGTCTCCAATCTCTTGTTTTGTACGTTTTTTCCACGTGTCTCGACCTCCAATGGATCCCTGCAAAGTTTGGTGAAGATCTGAGTATGTCGTTTTTGACCTTATCGGGAACATCCTTTCTGAAAATTTGAAAATTCTTAAAAAATTCGTCGAAAATCTTGATGTCTCCAATCTCTTGTTTTGTACGTTTTTTCCACGTGTCTTGACATCCAATGTATCCCTGCAAAGTTTGGTGAAGATCTGAGTATGTAGTTTTTGACCTTATATGGAACCTCCTATCTGAAAATTTGAAAATTCTTAAAAAATTCGTCCAAAATCTTGATGTCTCCAATCTCTTGTTTTGTACGTTTTTTCCACGTGTCTCGACCTCCAATGGATCCCTGCAAAGTTTGGTGAAGATCTGAGTATGTCGTTTTTGACCTTATCTGGAACCTCCCATCTGAAAATTTGAAAATTCTTCAAAAATTCGTCGAAAATCTTGATGTCTCCGATCTCTTGTTTTGTACGTTTTTTCCACGTGTCTTGACATGCAAAGTATTCCTGCAAAGTTTGGTGAAGATCTGAGTATGTAGTTTTTGACCTCATCTTTAACCTCCTATCTGAAAATTTGAAAATTCTTAAAAAATTCGTCCAAAATCTTGATGTCTCCAATCTCTTGTTTTGTACGTTTTTTCCACGTGTCTTGACATCCAATGTATCCCTGCAATGTTTGGTGAAGATCTGAGTATGTAGTTTTTGACCTTATCTGGAACCTCCCATCTGAAAATTTGAAAATTCCTAAAAAATCCGTGCAAAATCTTGATGACCCCAATCTCTTGTTTTGTACTTTTTTTCCACGTGTCTCGACCTCCAATGTATCCCTGCAAAGTTTGGTGAAGATCTGAGTATGTAGTTTTTGACCTTATATGGAACCTCCTATCTGAAAATTTGAAAATTCTTAAAAAATTCGTCGAAAATCTTGATGTCTCCGATCTCTTGTTTTGTACGTTTTTTCCACGTGTCTTGACATGCAAAGTATTCCTGCAAAGTTTGGTGAAGATCTGAGTATGTAGTTTTTGACCTCATCTGGAACCTCCTATCTGAAAATTTGAAAATTCTTAAAAAATTCGTCCAAAATCTTGATGTCTCCAATCTCTTGTTTTGTACGTTTTTTCCACGTGTCTTGACATCCAATGTATCCCTGCAATGTTTGGTGAAGATCTGAGTATGTAGTTTTTGACCTTATCTGGAACCTCCCATCTGAAAATTTGAAAATTCCTAAAAAATCCGTCCAAAATCTTGATGACCCCAATCTCTTTTTTGTACGTTTTTTCCACGTGTCTTGACATCCAATGTATCCCTGCAAATTTGGTGAAGATCTGAGTATGTAGTTTTTGACCTTATCTGGAACCTCCCATCTGAAAATTTGAAAATTCTTAAAAAATTCGACCAAAATCTTGATGTCTCCAATCTCTTTTTTGTACGTTTTTTCCACGTGTCTTGACATCCAATGTATCCCTGCAAAGTTTGGTGAAGATCTGAGTATGTAGTTTTTGACCTTATCTGGAACCTCCCATCTGAAAATTTGAAAATTCTTAAAAAATTCGACCAAAATCTTGATGTCTCCAATCTTTTGTTTTGTACGTTTTTTCCACGTGTCTTGACACATAATGTATCCATGCAAAGTTTGGTGAAGATCTGAGTATGTAGTTTTTGACCTTATATGGAACCTCCTATCTGAAAATTTGAAAATTCTTAAAAAAATCGTCCAAAATCTTGATGTCTCCAATCTCTTGTTTTGTACGTTTTTTCCACGTGTCTTGACATCCAATGTATCCCTGCAAAGTTTGGTGAAGATCTGAGTATGTAGTTTTTGACCTTATCTGGAACCTCCCATCTGAAAATTTGAAAATTCCTAAACAATCCGTGCAAAATCTTGATGACCCCAATCTCTTGTTTTGTACGTTTTTTCCACGTGTCTTGACATCCAATGTATCCATGCAAAGTTTGGTGAAGATCTGAGTATGTCGTTTTTGACCTTATCTGGAACATCCTTTCTGAAAATTTGAAAATTGTTAAAAAATTCGTCCAAAATCTTGATGTCTCCAATCTCTTTTTTGTACGTTTTTTCCACGTGTCTTGACATCCAATGTATCCCTGCAAAGTTTGGTGAAGATCTGAGTATGTAGTTTTTGACCTTATCTGGAACCTCCCATCTGAAAATTTGAAAATTCTTCAAAAATTCGTCCAAAATCTTGATGTCTCCAATCTCTTGTTTTGTACGTTTTTTCCACGTGTCTCGACCTCCAATGGATCCCTGCAAAGTTTGGTGAAGATCTGAGTATGTAGTTTTTGACCTTATCTGGAACCTCCCATCTGAAAATTTGAAAATTCCTAAAAAATCCGTGCAAAATCTTGATGACCCCAATCTCTTGTTTTGTACGTTTTTTCCACGTGTCTTGACATCCAATGTATTCCTGCAATGTTTGGTGAAGATCTGAGTATGTAGTTTTTGACCTTATATGGAACCTCCTATCTGAAAATTTGAAAATTCTTAAAAAATTCGACCAAAATCTTGATGTTCCGAATCCTATGTTTTGTATGTTTTTTCCACGTGTCTTGACATCCAATGTATCCATGCAAAGTTTGGTGAAGATCTGAGTATGTAGTTTTTGACCTTATATTGAACCTCCCATCTGAAAATTTGAAAATTCTTAAAAAATTCGTCCAAAATCTTGATGACCCCAATCTCTTGTTTTGTACGTTTTTTCCACGTGTCTTGACATCCAAAGTATCCCTGCAAAGTTTGGTGAAGATCTGAGTATGTAGTTTTTGACCTTATATTGAACCTCCCATCTGAAAATTTGAAAATTCTTAAAAAATTCGTCCAAAATCTTGATGTCTCCAATCTCTTGTTTTGTACGTTTTTTCCACGTGTCTTGACATCCAATGTATCCATGCAAAGTTTGGTGAAGATCTGAGTATGTCGTTTTTGACCTTATCTGGAACCTCCCATCTGAAAATTTGAAAATTCTTAAAAAATTCGTCGAAAATCTTGATGTCTCCAATCTTTTGTTTTGTACGTTTTTTCCACGTGTCTTGACATGCAAAGTATCCCTGCAACGTTTGGTGAAGATCTGAGTATGTAGTTTTTGACCTTATCTGGAACCTCCTATCTGAAAATTTGAAAATTCTTCAAAAATTCGTCGAAAATCTTGATGTCTCCAATCTCTTGTTTTGTACGTTTTTTCCACGTGTCTTGACATCCAATGTATTCCTGCAATGTTTGGTGGAGATCTGAGTATGTAGTTTTAGGCCTTATCTGGAACCTCCTATCTGAAAATTTGAAAATTCTTCAAAAATTCGTCCAAAATCTTGATGTCTCCAATCTCTTGTTTTGTACGTTTTTTCCACGTGTCTCGACCTCCAATGGATCCCTGCAAAGTTTGGTGAAGATCTGAGTATGTCGTTTTTTACCTTATCTGGAACATCCTTTCTGAAAATTTGAAAATTCTTAAAAAATTCGTCGAAAATCTTGATGTCTCCAATCTCTTGTTTTGTACGTTTTTTCCACGTGTCTTGACACATAATGTATCCATGCAAAGTTTGGTGAAGATCTGAGTATGTAGTTTTTGACCTTATATGGAACCTCCTATCTGAAAATTTGAAAATTCTTAAAAAATTCGTCCAAAATCTTGATGTCTCCAATCTCTTGTTTTGTACGTTTTTTCCACGTGTCTTGACATCCAATGTATCCCTGCAATGCTTGGTGAAGATCTGAGTATGTAGTTTTTGACCTTATCTGGAACCTCCCATCTGAAAATTTGAAAATTCCTAAAAAATCCGTCCAAAATCTTGATGACCCCAATCTCTTGTTTTGTACTTTTTTTCCACGTGTCTCGACCTCCAATGTATCCCTGCAAAGTTTGGTGAAGATCTGAGTATGTAGTTTTTGACCTTATATGGAACCTCCTATCTGAAAATTTGAAAATTCTTAAAAAATTCGTCCAAAATCTTGATGTCACCAATCCTATGTTTTGTATGTTTTTTCCACGTGTCTTGACATCCAATGTATCCATGCAAAGTTTGGTGAAGATCTGAGTATGTCGTTTTTGACCTTATCTGGAACCTCCCATCTGAAAATTTGAAAATTCTTAAAAAATTCGTCGAAAATCTTGATGTCTCCGATCTCTTGTTTTGTACGTTTTTTCCACGTGTCTTGACATGCAAAGTATTCCTGCAAAGTTTGGTGAAGATCTGAGTATGTAGTTTTTGACCTCATCTGGAACCTCCTATCTGAAAATTTGAAAATTCTTAAAAAATTCGTCCAAAATTTTGATGTCTCCAATCTCTTGTTTTGTACGTTTTTTCCACGTGTCTTGACATCCAATGTATCCCTGCAATGTTTGGTGAAGATCTGAGTATGTAGTTTTTGACCTTATCTGGAACCTCCCATCTGAAAATTTGAAAATTCCTAAAAAATCCGTCCAAAATCTTGATGACCCCAATCTCTTGTTTTGTACGTTTTTTCCACGTGTCTTGACATGCAAAGTATTCCTGCAAAGTTTGGTGAAGATCTGAGTATGTAGTTTTTGACCTCATCTGGAACCTCCTATCTGAAAATTTGAAAATTCTTAAAAAATTCGTCCAAAATCTTGATGTCTCCAATCTCTTGTTTTGTACGTTTTTTCCACGTGTCTTGACATCCAATGTATCCCTGCAATGTTTGGTGAAGATCTGAGTATGTAGTTTTTGACCTTATCTGGAACCTCCCATCTGAAAATTTGAAAATTCCTAAAAAATCCGTCCAAAATCTTGATGACCCCAATCTCTTTTTTGTACGTTTTTTCCACGTGTCTTGACATCCAATGTATCCCTGCAAATTTGGTGAAGATCTGAGTATGTAGTTTTTGACCTTATCTGGAACCTCCCATCTGAAAATTTGAAAATTCTTAAAAAATTCGACCAAAATCTTGATGTCTCCAATCTCTTTTTTGTACGTTTTTTCCACGTGTCTTGACATCCAATGTATCCCTGCAAAGTTTGGTGAAGATCTGAGTATGTAGTTTTTGACCTTATCTGGAACCTCCCATCTGAAAATTTGAAAATTCTTAAAAAATTCGACCAAAATCTTGATGTCTCCAATCTTTTGTTTTGTACGTTTTTTCCACGTGTCTTGACACATAATGTATCCATGCAAAGTTTGGTGAAGATCTGAGTATGTAGTTTTTGACCTTATCTGGAACCTCCTATCTGAAAATTTGAAAATTCTTAAAAAATTCGTCCAAAATCTTGATGTCTCCAATCTCTTGTTTTGTACGTTTTTTCCACGTGTCTTGACATCCAATGTATCCCTGCAAAGTTTGGTGAAGATCTGAGTATGTAGTTTTTGACCTTATCTGGAACCTCCCATCTGAAAATTTGAAAATTCCTAAACAATCCGTGCAAAATCTTGATGACCCCAATCTCTTGTTTTGTACGTTTTTTCCACGTGTCTTGACATCCAATGTATCCATGCAAAGTTTGGTGAAGATCTGAGTATGTCGTTTTTGACCTTATCTGGAACATCCTTTCTGAAAATTTGAAAATTGTTAAAAAATTCGTCCAAAATCTTGATGTCTCCAATCTCTTTTTTGTACGTTTTTTCCACGTGTCTTGACATCCAATGTATCCCTGCAAAGTTTGGTGAAGATCTGAGTATGTAGTTTTTGACCTTATCTGGAACCTCCCATCTGAAAATTTGAAAATTCTTCAAAAATTCGTCCAAAATCTTGATGTCTCCAATCTCTTGTTTTGTACGTTTTTTCCACGTGTCTCGACCTCCAATGGATCCCTGCAAAGTTTGGTGAAGATCTGAGTATGTAGTTTTTGACCTTATCTGGAACCTCCCATCTGAAAATTTGAAAATTCCTAAAAAATCCGTGCAAAATCTTGATGACCCCAATCTCTTGTTTTGTACGTTTTTTCCACGTGTCTTGACATCCAATGTATTCCTGCAATGTTTGGTGAAGATCTGAGTATGTAGTTTTTGACCTTATATGGAACCTCCTATCTGAAAATTTGAAAATTCTTAAAAAATTCGACCAAAATCTTGATGTTCCGAATCCTATGTTTTGTATGTTTTTTCCACGTGTCTTGACATCCAATGTATCCATGCAAAGTTTGGTGAAGATCTGAGTATGTAGTTTTTGACCTTATATTGAACCTCCCATCTGAAAATTTGAAAATTCTTAAAAAATTCGTCCAAAATCTTGATGACCCCAATCTCTTGTTTTGTACGTTTTTTCCACGTGTCTTGACATCCAAAGTATCCCTGCAAAGTTTGGTGAAGATCTGAGTATGTAGTTTTTGACCTTATATTGAACCTCCCATCTGAAAATTTGAAAATTCTTAAAAAATTCGTCCAAAATCTTGATGTCTCCAATCTCTTGTTTTGTACGTTTTTTCCACGTGTCTTGACATCCAATGTATCCATGCAAAGTTTGGTGAAGATCTGAGTATGTCGTTTTTGACCTTATCTGGAACCTCCCATCTGAAAATTTGAAAATTCTTAAAAAATTCGTCGAAAATCTTGATGTCTCCAATCTTTTGTTTTGTACGTTTTTTCCACGTGTCTTGACATGCAAAGTATCCCTGCAACGTTTGGTGAAGATCTGAGTATGTAGTTTTTGACCTTATCTGGAACCTCCTATCTGAAAATTTGAAAATTCTTCAAAAATTCGTCGAAAATCTTGATGTCTCCAATCTCTTGTTTTGTACGTTTTTTCCACGTGTCTTGACATCCAATGTATTCCTGCAATGTTTGGTGGAGATCTGAGTATGTAGTTTTAGACCTTATCTGGAACCTCCTATCTGAAAATTTGAAAATTCTTCAAAAATTCGTCCAAAATCTTGATGTCTCCAATCTCTTGTTTTGTACGTTTTTTCCACGTGTCTCGACCTCCAATGGATCCCTGCAAAGTTTGGTGAAGATCTGAGTATGTCGTTTTTGACCTTATCTGGAACATCCTTTCTGAAAATTTGAAAATTCTTAAAAAATTCGTCGAAAATCTTGATGTCTCCAATCTCTTGTTTTGTACGTTTTTTCCACGTGTCTTGACATCCAATGTATCCCTGCAAAGTTTGGTGAAGATCTGAGTATGTAGTTTTTGACCTTATATGGAACCTCCTATCTGAAAATTTGAAAATTCTTAAAAAATTCGTCCAAAATCTTGATGTCTCCAATCTCTTGTTTTGTACGTTTTTTCCACGTGTCTCGACCTCCAATGGATCCCTGCAAAGTTTGGTGAAGATCTGAGTATGTCGTTTTTGACCTTATCTGGAACCTCCCATCTGAAAATTTGAAAATTCTTAAAAAATTCGTCGAAAATCTTGATGTCTCCGATCTCTTGTTTTGTACGTTTTTTCCACGTGTCTTGACATGCAAAGTATTCCTGCAAAGTTTGGTGAAGATCTGAGTATGTAGTTTTTGACCTCATCTGGAACCTCCTATCTGAAAATTTGAAAATTCTTAAAAAATTCGTCCAAAATCTTGATGTCTCCAATCTCTTGTTTTGTACGTTTTTTCCACGTGTCTTGACATCCAATGTATCCCTGCAATGTTTGGTGAAGATCTGAGTATGTCGTTTTTGACCTTATCTGGAACCTCCCATCTGAAAATTTGAAAATTCTTAAAAAATTCGTCGAAAATCTTGATGTCTCCAATCTTTTGTTTTGTACGTTTTTTCCACGTGTCTTGACATGCAAAGTATCCCTGCAACGTTTGGTGAAGATCTGAGTATGTAGTTTTTGACCTTATCTGGAACCTCCTATCTGAAAATTTGAAAATTCTTAAAAAATTCGTCGAAAATCTTGATGTCTCCAATCTCTTGTTTTGTACGTTTTTTCCACGTGTCTTGATATCCAATGTATCCCTGCAAAGTTTGGTGAAGATCTGAGTATGTCGTTTTTGACCTTATCTGGAACATCCTTTCTGAAAATTTGAAAATTGTTAAAAAATTCGTCCAAAATCTTGATGTCTCCAATCTCTTTTTTGTACGTTTTTTCCACGTGTCTTGACATCCAATGTATCCCTGCAAAGTTTGGTGAAGATCTGAGTATGTAGTTTTTGACCTTATCTGGAACCTCCCATCTGAAAATTTGAAAATTCTTAAAAAATTCGACCAAAATCTTGATGTCTCCAATCTCTTGTTTTGTACGTTTTTTCCACGTGTCTTGACATCCAATGTATCCCTGCAAAGTTTGGTGAAGATCTGAGTATGTAGTTTTTGACCTTATCTGGAACCTCCCATCTGAAAATTTGAAAATTCCTAAAAAATCCGTGCAAAATCTTGATGACCCCAATCTCTTGTTTTGTACGTTTTTTCCACGTGTCTTGACATCCAATGTATCCATGCAAAGTTTGGTGAAGATCTGAGTATGTCGTTTTTGACCTTATCTGGAACATCCTTTCTGAAAATTTGAAAATTGTTAAAAAATTCGTCCAAAATCTTGATGTCTCCAATCTCTTTTTTGTACGTTTTTTCCACGTGTCTTGACATCCAATGTATCCCTGCAAAGTTTGGTGAAGATCTGAGTATGTTGTTTTTGACCTTATCTGGAATATCCTTTCTGAAAATTTGAAAATTGTTAAAAAATTCGTCCAAAATCTTGATGTCTCCTATCTCTTGTTTTGTACGTTTTTTCCACGTGTCTTGACATCCAATGTATCCCTGCAAAGTTTGGTGAAGATCTGAGTATGTAGTTTTTGACCTTATCTGGAACCTCCCATTTGAAAATTTGAAAATTCTTAAAAAATTCGACCAATATCTTGATGTCTCCAATCTTTTGTTTTGTACGTTTTTTCCACGTGTCTTGACACATAATGTATCCATGCAAAGTTTGGTGAAGATCTGAGTATGTAGTTTTTGACCTTATATGGAACCTCCTATCTGAAAATTTGAAAATTCTTAAAAAATTCGTCCAAAATCTTGATGTCTCCAATCTCTTGTTTTGTACGTTTTTTCCACGTGTCTTGACATCCAATGTATCCCTGCAAAGTTTGGTGAAGATCTGAGTATGTAGTTTTTGACCTTATCTGGAACCTCCCATCTGAAAATTTGAAAATTCCTAAAAAATCCGTCCAAAATCTTGATGACCCCAATCTCTTGTTTTGTACTTTTTTTCCACGTGTCTCGACCTCCAATGTATCCCTGCAAAGTTTGGTGAAGATCTGAGTATGTAGTTTTTGACCTTATATGGAACCTCCTATCTGAAAATTTGAAAATTCTTAAAAAATTCGTCCAAAATCTTGATGTCACCAATCCTATGTTTTGTATGTTTTTTCCACGTGTCTTGACATCCAATGTATCCATGCAAAGTTTGGTGAAGATCTGAGTATGTCGTTTTTGACCTTATCTGGAACCTCCCATCTGAAAATTTGAAAATTCTTAAAAAATTCGTCGAAAATCTTGATGTCTCCGATCTCTTGTTTTGTACGTTTTTTCCACGTGTCTTGACATGCAAAGTATTCCTGCAAAGTTTGGTGAAGATCTGAGTATGTAGTTTTTGACCTCATCTGGAACCTCCTATCTGAAAATTTGAAAATTCTTAAAAAATTCGTCCAAAATTTTGATGTCTCCAATCTCTTGTTTTGTACGTTTTTTCCACGTGTCTTGACATCCAATGTATCCCTGCAATGTTTGGTGAAGATCTGAGTATGTAGTTTTTGACCTTATCTGGAACCTCCCATCTGAAAATTTGAAAATTCCTAAAAAATCCGTCCAAAATCTTGATGACCCCAATCTCTTGTTTTGTACGTTTTTTCCACGTGTCTTGACATCCAATGTATCCCTGCAAAGTTTGGTGAAGATCTGAGTATGTAGTTTTTGACCTTATCTGGAACCTCCTATCTGAAAAATTGAAAATTCTTAAAAAATTCGTCCAAAATCTTGATGTCTCCAATCTCTTGTTTTGTACGTTTTTTCCACGTGTCTTGATATCCAATGTATCCCTGCAAAGTTTGGTGAAGATCTGAGTATGTAGTTTTTGACCTTATCTGGAACCTCCCATCTGAAAATTTGAAAATTCTTAAAAAATTCGACCAAAATCTTGATGTCTCCAATCTTTTGTTTTGTACGTTTTTTCCACGTGTCTTGACACATAATGTATCCATGCAAAGTTTGGTGAAGATCTGAGTATGTAGTTTTTGACCTTATATGGAACCTCCTATCTGAAAATTTGAAAATTCTTAAAAAATTCGTCCAAAATCTTGATGTCTCCAATCTCTTGTTTTGTACGTTTTTTCCACGTGTCTTGACATCCAATGTATCCCTGCAAAGTTTGGTGAAGATCTGAGTATGTAGTTTTTGACCTTATCTGGAACCTCCCATCTGAAAATTTGAAAATTCCTAAAAAATCCGTGCAAAATCTTGATGACCCCAATCTCTTGTTTTGTACGTTTTTTCCACGTGTCTTGACATCCAATGTATTCCTGCAATGTTTGGTGAAGATCTGAGTATGTAGTTTTTGACCTTATATGGAACCTCCTATCTGAAAATTTGAAAATTCTTAAAAAATTCGACCAAAATCTTGATGTTCCGAATCCTATGTTTTGTATGTTTTTTCCACGTGTCTTGACATCCAATGTATCCATGCAAAGTTTGGTGAAGATCTGAGTATGTAGTTTTTGACCTTATATTGAACCTCCCATCTGAAAATTTGAAAATTCTTAAAAAATTCGTCCAAAATCTTGATGACCCCAATCTCTTGTTTTGTACGTTTTTTCCACGTGTCTTGACATCCAAAGTATCCCTGCAAAGTTTGGTGAAGATCTGAGTATGTAGTTTTTGACCTTATATGGAACCTCCTTTCTGAAAATTTGAGAATTCTTAAAAAATTCGTCCAAAATCTTGATGTCTCCAATCTCTTGTTTTGTACGTTTTTTCCACGTGTCTTGACATCCAATGTATCCATGCAAAGTTTGGTGAAGATCTGAGTATGTCGTTTTTGACCTTATCTGGAACCTCCCATCTGAAAATTTGAAAATTCTTAAAAAATTCGTCGAAAATCTTGATGTCTCCAATCTTTTGTTTTGTACGTTTTTTCCACGTGTCTTGACATGCAAAGTATCCCTGCAACGTTTGGTGAAGATCTGAGTATGTAGTTTTTGACCTTATCTGGAACCTCCTATCTGAAAATTTGAAAATTCTTAAAAAATTCGTCGAAAATCTTGATGTCTCCAATCTCTTGTTTTGTACGTTTTTTCCACGTGTCTTGATATCCAATGTATCCCTGCAAAGTTTGGTGAAGATCTGAGTATGTCGTTTTTGACCTTATCTGGAACATCCTTTCTGAAAATTTGAAAATTGTTAAAAAATTCGTCCAAAATCTTGATGTCTCCAATCTCTTTTTTGTACGTTTTTTCCACGTGTCTTGACATCCAATGTATCCCTGCAAAGTTTGGTGAAGATCTGAGTATGTAGTTTTTGACCTTATCTGGAACCTCCCATCTGAAAATTTGAAAATTCTTAAAAAATTCGACCAAAATCTTGATGTCTCCAATCTTTTGTTTTGTACGTTTTTTCCACGTGTCTTGACACATAATGTATCCATGCAAAGTTTGGTGAAGATCTGAGTATGTAGTTTTTGACCTTATATGGAACCTCCTATCTGAAAATTTGAAAATTCTTAAAAAATTCGTCCAAAATCTTGATGTCTCCAATCTCTTGTTTTGTACGTTTTTTCCACGTGTCTTGACATCCAATGTATCCCTGCAAAGTTTGGTGAAGATCTGAGTATGTAGTTTTTGACCTTATCTGGTACCTCCCATCTGAAAATTTGAAAATTCCTAAAAAATCCGTGCAAAATCTTGATGACCCCAATCTCTTGTTTTGTACGTTTTTTCCACGTGTCTTGACATCCAATGTATCCATGCAAAGTTTGGTGAAGATCTGAGTATGTCGTTTTTGACCTTATCTGGAACATCCTTTCTGAAAATTTGAAAATTGTTAAAAAATTCGTCCAAAATCTTGATGTCTCCAATCTCTTTTTTGTACGTTTTTTCCACGTGTCTTGACATCCAATGTATCCCTGCAAAGTTTGGTGAAGATCTGAGTATGTAGTTTTTGACCTTATCTGGAACCTCCCATCTGAAAATTTGAAAATTCTTCAAAAATTCGTCGAAAATCTTGATGTCTCCAATCTCTTGTTTTGTACGTTTTTTCCACGTGTCTCGACCTCCAATGGATCCCTGCAAAGTTTGGTGAAGATCTGAGTATGTCGTTTTTGACCTTATCTGGAACATCCTTTCTGAAAATTTGAAAATTCTTAAAAAATTCGTCGAAAATCTTGATGTCTCCAATCTCTTGTTTTGTACGTTTTTTCCACGTATCTTGACATCCAATGTATCCCTGCAAAGTTTGGTGAAGATCTGAGTATGTAGTTTTTGACCTTATATGGAACCTCCTATCTGAAAATTTGAAAATTCTTAAAAAATTCGTCCAAAATCTTGATGTCTCCAATCTCTTGTTTTGTACGTTTTTTCCACGTGTCTCGACCTCCAATGGATCCCTGCAAAGTTTGGTGAAGATCTGAGTATGTCGTTTTTGACCTTATCTGGAACCTCCCATCTGAAAATTTGAAAATTCTTCAAAAATTCGTCGAAAATCTTGATGTCTCCGATCTCTTGTTTTGTACGTTTTTTCCACGTGTCTTGACATGCAAAGTATTCCTGCAAAGTTTGGTGAAGATCTGAGTATGTAGTTTTTTACCTCATCTGGAACCTCCTATCTGAAAATTTGAAAATTCTTAAAAAATTCGTCCAAAATCTTGATGTCTCCAATCTCTTGTTTTGTACGTTTTTTCCACGTGTCTTGACATCCAATGTATCCCTGCAATGTTTGGTGAAGATCTGAGTATGTAGTTTTTGACCTTATCTGGAACCTCCCATCTGAAAATTTGAAAATTCCTAAAAAATCCGTCCAAAATCTTGATGACCCCAATCTCTTGTTTTGTACTTTTTTTCCACGTGTCTCGACCTCCAATGTATCCCTGCAAAGTTTGGTGAAGATCTGAGTATGTAGTTTTTGACCTTATATGGAACCTCCTATCTGAAAATTTGAAAATTCTTAAAAAATTCGTCGAAAATCTTGATGTCTCCGATCTCTTGTTTTGTACGTTTTTTCCACGTGTCTTGACATGCAAAGTATTCCTGCAAAGTTTGGTGAAGATCTGAGTATGTAGTTTTTGACCTCATCTGGAACCTCCTATCTGAAAATTTGAAAATTCTTAAAAAATTCGTCCAAAATCTTGATGTCTCCAATCTCTTGTTTTGTACGTTTTTTCCACGTGTCTTCACATCCAATGTATCCCTGCAATGTTTGGTGAAGATCTGAGTATGTAGTTTTTGACCTTATCTGGAACCTCCCATCTGAAAATTTGAAAATTCCTAAAAAATCCGTCCAAAATCTTGATGACCCCAATCTCTTTTTTGTACGTTTTTTCCACGTGTCTTGACATCCAATGTATCCCTGCAAAGTTTGGTGAAGATCTGAGTATGTAGTTTTTGACCTTATCTGGAACCTCCCATCTGAAAATTTGAAAATTCTTAAAAAATTCGACCAAAATCTTGATGTCTCCAATCTCTTTTTTGTACGTTTTTTCCACGTGTCTTGACATCCAATGTATCCCTGCAAAGTTTGGTGAAGATCTGAGTATGTAGTTTTTGACCTCATCTGGAACCTCCCATCTGAAAATTTGAAAATTGTTAAAAAATTCGTCCAAAATCTTGATGTCTCCTATCTCTTGTTTTGTACGTTTTTTCCACGTGTCTTGACATCCAATGTATCCCTGCAAAGTTTGGTGAAGATCTGAGTATGTAGTTTTTGACCTTATCTGGAACCTCCCATTTGAAAATTTGAAAATTCTTAAAAAATTCGACCAATATCTTGATGTCTCCAATCTTTTGTTTTGTACGTTTTTTCCACGTGTCTTGACACATAATGTATCCATGCAAAGTTTGGTGAAGATCTGAGTATGTAGTTTTTGACCTTATATGGAACCTCCTATCTGAAAATTTGAAAATTCTTAAAAAATTCGTCCAAAATCTTGATGTCTCCAATCTCTTGTTTTGTACGTTTTTTCCACGTGTCTTGACATCCAATGTATCCCTGCAAAGTTTGGTGAAGATCTGAGTATGTAGTTTTTGACCTTATCTGGAACCTCCCATCTGAAAATTTGAAAATTCCTAAAAAATCCGTCCAAAATCTTGATGACCCCAATCTCTTGTTTTGTACTTTTTTTCCACGTGTCTCGACCTCCAATGTATCCCTGCAAAGTTTGGTGAAGATCTGAGTATGTAGTTTTTGACCTTATATGGAACCTCCTATCTGAAAATTTGAAAATTCTTAAAAAATTCGTCCAAAATCTTGATGTCACCAATCCTATGTTTTGTATGTTTTTTCCACGTGTCTTGACATCCAATGTATCCATGCAAAGTTTGGTGAAGATCTGAGTATGTCGTTTTTGACCTTATCTGGAACCTCCCATCTGAAAATTTGAAAATTCTTAAAAAATTCGTCGAAAATCTTGATGTCTCCGATCTCTTGTTTTGTACGTTTTTTCCACGTGTCTTGACATGCAAAGTATTCCTGCAAAGTTTGGTGAAGATCTGAGTATGTAGTTTTTGACCTCATCTGGAACCTCCTATCTGAAAATTTGAAAATTCTTAAAAAATTCGTCCAAAATTTTGATGTCTCCAATCTCTTGTTTTGTACGTTTATTCCACGTGTCTTGACATCCAATGTATCCCTGCAATGTTTGGTGAAGATCTGAGTATGTAGTTTTTGACCTTATCTGGAACCTCCCATCTGAAAATTTGAAAATTCCTAAAAAATCCGTCCAAAATCTTGATGACCCCAATCTCTTGTTTTGTACGTTTTTTCCACGTGTCTTGACATCCAATGTATCCCTGCAAAGTTTGGTGAAGATCTGAGTATGTAGTTTTTGACCTTATCTGGAACCTCCTATCTGAAAAATTGAAAATTCTTAAAAAATTCGTCCAAAATCTTGATGTCTCCAATCTCTTGTTTTGTACGTTTTTTCCACGTGTCTTGATATCCAATGTATCCCTGCAAAGTTTGGTGAAGATCTGAGTATGTAGTTTTTGACCTTATATGGAACCTCCTATCTGAAAATTTGAAAATTCTTAAAAAATTCGTCCAAAATCTTGATGTCTCCAATCTCTTGTTTTGTACGTTTTTTCCACGTGTCTTGACATCCAATGTATCCCTGCAAAGTTTGGTGAAGATCTGAGTATGTAGTTTTTGACCTTATATTGAACCTCCCATCTGAAAATTTGTAAATTCTTAAAAAATTCGTCCAAAATCTTGATGTCTCCAATCTCTTGTTTTGTACGTTTTTTCCACGTGTCTTGATATCCAATGTATCCCTGCAAAGTTTGGTGAAGATCTGAGTATGTCGTTTTTGACCTTATCTGGAACATCCTTTCTGAAAATTTGAAAATTGTTAAAAAATTCGTCGAAAATCTTGATGTCTCCAATCTCTTTTTTGTACGTTTTTTCCACGTGTCTTGACATCCAATGTATCCCTGCAAAGTTTGGTGAAGATCTGAGTATGTAGTTTTTGACCTTATCTGGAACCTCCCATCTGAAAATTTGAAAATTCTTAAAAAAATTCGACCAAAATCTTGATGTCTCCAATCTTTTGTTTTGTACGTTTTTTCCACGTGTCTTGACACATAATGTATCCATGCAAAGTTTGGTGAAGATCTGAGTATGTAGTTTTTGACCTTATATGGAACCTCCTATCTGAAAATTTGAAAATTCTTAAAAAATTCGTCCAAAATCTTGATGTCTCCAATCTCTTGTTTTGTACGTTTTTTCCACGTGTCTTGACATCCAATGTATCCCTGCAAAGTTTGGTGAAGATCTGAGTATGTAGTTTTTGACCTTATATGGAACCTCCTATCTGAAAATTTGAAAATTCTTAAAAAATTCGTCCAAAATCTTGATGTCTCCAATCTCTTGTTTTGTACGTTTTTTCCACGTGTCTTGATATCCAATGTATCCCTGCAATGTTTGGTGAAGATCTGAGTATGTAGTTTTTGACCTTATATGGAACCTCCTATCTGAAAATTTGAAAATTCTTAAAAAATTCGTCCAAAATCTTGATGTCTCCAATCTCTTGTTTTGTACGTTTTTTCCACGTGTCTTGACATCCAATGTATCCCTGCAAAGTTTGGTGAAGATCTGAGTATGTAGTTTTTGACCTTATCTGGAACCTCCTATCTGAAAATTTGAAAATTCTTAAAAAATTCGTCCAAAATCTTGATGTCTCCAATCTCTTGTTTTGTACGTTTTTTCCACGTGTCTTGATATCCAATGTATCCCTGCAAAGTTTGGTGAAGATCTGAGTATGTCGTTTTTGACCTTATCTGGAACATCCTTTCTGAAAATTTGAAAATTGTTAAAAAATTCGTCCAAAATCTTGATGTCTCCAATCTCTTTTTTGTACGTTTTTTCCACGTGTCTTGACATCCAATGTATCCCTGCAAAGTTTGGTGAAGATCTGAGTATGTAGTTTTTGACTTTATCTGGAACCTCCCATCTGAAAATTTGAAAATTCTTAAAAAATTCGACCAAAATCTTGATGTCTCCAATCTTTTGTTTTGTACGTTTTTTCCACGTGTCTTGACACATAATGTATCCATGCAAAGTTTGGTGAAGATCTGAGTATGTAGTTTTTGACCTTATATGGAACCTCCTATCTGAAAATTTAAAAATTCTTAAAAAATTCGTCCAAAATCTTGATGTCTCCAATCTCTTGTTTTGTACGTTTTTTCCACGTGTCTTGACATCCAATGTATCCCTGCAAAGTTTGGTGAAGATCTGAGTATGTAGTTTTTGACCTTATCTGGAACCTCCCATCTGAAAATTTGAAAATTCCTAAAAAATCCGTGCAAAATCTTGATGACCCCAATCTCTTGTTTTGTACGTTTTTTCCACGTGTCTTGACATCCAATGTATTCCTGCAATGTTTGGTGAAGATCTGAGTATGTAGTTTTTGACCTTATATGGAACCTCCTATCTGAAAATTTGAAAATTCTTAAAAAATTCGACCAAAATCTTGATGACCCCAATCCTATGTTTTGTATGTTTTTTCCACGTGTCTTGACATCCAATGTATCCATGCAAAGTTTGGTGAAGATCTGAGTATGTCGTTTTTGACCTTATCTGGAACCTCCCATCTGAAAATTTGAAAATTCTTAAAAAATTCGTCGAAAATCTTGATGTCTCCGATCTCTTGTTTTGTACGTTTTTTCCACGTGTCTTGACATGCAAAGTATTCCTGCAAAGTTTGGTGAAGATCTGAGTATGTAGTTTTTGACCTTATATGGAACCTCCCATCTGAAAATTTGAAAATTCTTAAAAAATTCGTCGAAAATCTTGATGTCTCCGATCTCTTGTTTTGTACGTTTTTTCCACGTGTCTTGACATGCAAAGTATTCCTGCAAAGTTTGGTGAAGATCTGAGTATGTAGTTTTGACCTCATCTGGAACCTCCTATCTGAAAATTTGAAAATTCTTAAAAAATTCGTCCAAAATCTTGATGTCTCCAATCTCTTGTTTTGTACGTTTTTTCCACGTGTCTTGACATCCAATGTATCCCTGCAATGTTTGGTGAAGATCTGAGTATGTAGTTTTTGACCTTATCTGGAACCTCCCATCTGAAAATTTGAAAATTCCTAAAAAATCCGTCCAAAATCTTGATGACCCCAATCTCTTGTTTTGTACTTTTTTTCCACGTGTCTCGACCTCCAATGTATCCCTGCAAAGTTTGGTGGAGATCTGAGTATGTAGTTTTTGACCTTATATGGAACCTCCTATCTGAAAATTTGAAAATTCTTAAAAAATTCGTCCAAAATCTTGATGTCACCAATCCTATGTTTTGTATGTTTTTTCCACGTGTCTTGACATCCAATGTATCCATGCAAAGTTTGGTGAAGATCTGAGTATGTCGTTTTTGACCTTATCTGGAACCTCCCATCTGAAATTTTGAAAATTCCTAAAAAATTCGTCGAAAATCTTGATGTCTCCGATCTCTTGTTTTGTACGTTTTTTCCACGTGTCTTGACATGCAAAGTATTCCTGCAAAGTTTGGTGAAGATCTGAGTATGTAGTTTTTGACCTCATCTGGAACCTCCTATCTGAAAATTTGAAAATTCTTAAAAAATTCGTCCAAAATTTTGATGTCTCCAATCTCTTGTTTTGTACGTTTTTTCCACGTGTCTTGACATCCAATGTATCCCTGCAATGTTTGGTGAAGATCTGAGTATGTAGTTTTTGACCTTATCTGGAACCTCCCATCTGAAAATTTGAAAATTCCTAAAAAATCCGTCCAAAATCTTGATGACCCCAATCTCTTGTTTTGTACGTTTTTTCCACGTGTCTTGACATCCAATGTATCCCTGCAAAGTTTGGTGAAGATCTGAGTATGTAGTTTTTGACCTTATCTGGAACCTCCCATCTGAAAATTTGAAAATTCTTAAAAAATTCGTCCAAAATCTTGATGTCTCCAATCTCTTGTTTTGTACGTTTTTTCCACGTGTCTTGTTATCCAATGTATCCCTGCAAAGTTTGGTGAAGATCTGAGTATGTAGTTTTTGACCTTATATGGAACCTCCTATCTGAAAATTTGAAAATTCTTAAAAAATTCGTCCAAAATCTTGATGTCTCCAATCTCTTGTTTTGTACGTTTTTTCCACGTGTCTTGACATCCAATGTATCCCTGCAAAGTTTGGTGAAGATCTGAGTATGTAGTTTTTGACCTTATATTGAACCTCCCATCTGAAAATTTGAAAATTCTTAAAAAATTCGTCCAAAATCTTGATGTCTCCAATCTCTTGTTTTGTACGTTTTTTCCACGTGTCTTGATATCCAATGTATCCCTGCAAAGTTTGGTGAAGATCTGAGTATGTCGTTTTTGACCTTATCTGGAACATCCTTTCTGAAAATTTGAAAATTGTTAAAAAATTCGTCCAAAATCTTGATGTCTCCAATCTCTTTTTTGTACGTTTTTTCCACGTGTCTTGACATCCAATGTATCCCTGCAAAGTTTGGTGAAGATCTGAGTATGTAGTTTTTGACCTTATCTGGAACCTCCCATCTGAAAATTTGAAAATTCTTAAAAAATTCGACCAAAATCTTGATGTCTCCAATCTTTTGTTTTGTACGTTTTTTCCACGTGTCTTGACACATAATGTATCCATGCAAAGTTTGGTGAAGATCTGAGTATGTAGTTTTTGACCTTATATGGAACCTCCTATCTGAAAATTTGAAAATTCTTAAAAAATTCGTCGAAAATCTTGATGTCTCCGATCTCTTGTTTTGTACGTTTTTTCCACGTGTCTTGACATGCAAAGTATTCCTGCAAAGTTTGGTGAAGATCTTAGTATGTAGTTTTTGACCTCATCTGGAACCTCCTATCTGAAAATTTGAAAATTCTTAAAAAATTCGTCCAAAATCTTGATGTCTCCAATCTCTTGTTTTGTACGTTTTTTCCACGTGTCTTGATATCCAATGTATCCCTGCAATGTTTGGTGAAGATCTGAGTATGTAGTTTTTGACCTTATATGGAACCTCCTATCTGAAAATTTGAAAATTCTTCAAAAATTCGTCCAAAATCTTGATGTCTCCAATCTCTTGTTTTGTACGTTTTTTCCACGTGTCTTGACATCCAATGTATCCCTGCAAAGTTGTTACGTACCCAATAGGACCAAGTAATGTGAATAGTTTGCCAAAGACGAATAGAGATGGCAGCACCAGGCGTGCAAGGTTAAGAATTGGCATAATATATATGAATAACTTTATAAATAAGAACAAAGCAAATTGGAAAGATGAAAAACAATAGAATATATTATAAGAAGACAAAGAATAAATATGAAAGAAGTAAATTAACATATATATCTTATAAATCAAATCAATGATCACATGTAAGTTAATATGAAAATTAAGGAAGTCAAAGCACTGATACAAGTTTGTGTCTTTGAACAGATATTGCATCTGTTTGGTTGATTTACCATTCCCGTAGCGGAAATTTTGTTTACATCAGTGGCGAGCGCGTTCTGATCGACGCCCCACAGCACTTTTTGGTTGCGCAGTTTAACTGTAGCACCTACTTGGATGTGCATGTCAATCGGCGGCACCAAGTATACACTCTGTTGTACCTAGTTAGTGGTGGCGCGTTCCGATCGAAGCCCCAAGGGAGGATATTAGTATTATTCCCAAAGCTTGGAGGAAAAAGTTGGAAAAGGATAAAGGCATTCGTTAAATAGTCAAAACCTAAATTGAAATCCAGAGGGAAGTTCACAAAGGAGACAAGAAGGAAGTCCAGATCCAGACCGTCCATTGAGAAGGAAGTCCAGATCCAGACCGTCCATATTGAGAAGGAAGTTCCGATCCAGACCGCCCATTGAGAAGGAAGTCCCGATCCAGATCCTCCATATTGAGAAGGAAGTCCAGATCCAGACCGTCCATTGAGAAGGAAGTCCCGATCCAGATCTGCCCATTACGAAGGAAGTCCAGATAGAAGAATATACAGATAGAGAAAATAAAATAATAAAAAAGCATAGAAGAAAGTAGCTTATCATGTAAATATTCTTACTCCATGTATCCTGTGTTTAAATAATATATTCGTTTAAACGTCTCCATTGGAAGGCATCCTGTCTGGTTTCGTTGTCTACAAAGAACCCTACCCTGTAGATAAGCTAGCTGAGTTTTAAGATTAAGGTTTATGTACCTTTGCACCAAATGAAGGTAGCATAAATAAATGGCGACCAACTTTTGGGGCTAGAGAATTAGGAACCAGACAGCGAAGAGAGAAAGAATAATTGAAAATGGAGGAAAAGGATAAAGATGGAAATGAGAATGGGGAAGCTACAATGAAGGAAGACGGAGAAAAAAGGGAAACTTTCATTTGTTGCGGAGAGGAAGGAAACAAGGAAGAAATTATTTTCTGTGTCACATGTAAGGAAATGAAACATTGGACGTGCGAAGGAATAAGAAAGGAGAAATACATATCAATAAGTAAAAGGGAAGAAGATTATACATGTAAGGAATGCAAGAAGGAAAAGCTAAAAGAAAAGCAGAAGAAGACAGAAGAAATAAACTTGATGGAAATGTTCCAAAAGCTGTCAATGCAGATAAATGAAAATAACAGAGAACTGAAGAAGATTGAAGAAAGTAATAGGAAGGCGGAAGAAAATAACAGAGAAGTAAAAGAAAAGTTGGAAGAAAATAACAAGGAAGTGAAAGAAAAGTTAGAAGAAGTAAGAAAGGAAAGCAAGAAAATGTACGAGAAAATAACCGAGACATGTGAAGAAAATAGAAGATCATTGGAAAAGAAGATAGAAGAAACAACACTGCTAATTGAAAACAAAAGCGTGGATATAAATAGGACCATCGAGGAAGAAGTTTCAAAACTTAGAGAGGAGAATATACACTGAACCAACAGTATGGAAAGAAAATTTTTTCGAAATAAATCGCAAATAGAAGCAGTATCTTCCAGAATAGAAGAAAATGAAAACAAGATAGAATTAGCCGTTTCAAGAACAGAAGAAAATGACAGCAAGAAAGAAGTAGATGTTTCCAGAATAGAAGAAAACGAAAACGAGATAGGAGAAGCGAAGGTCATGATAGAAGATAGAAGTTGGAATATGAAAGAAGAAAGGTCCAATGACGAGCATGACAGCAAGACAGAAGAAGTAGCTATAAAGTTACGAGAAGAAAACACTCAGGAACTTAAAGAGGTCAAACAAGAGGAAGATGAGAAAATAGAAGAAGAAGAAAGAGGAATAGAAAGAGATGAAAAATTTAGTTGTCAATGTAATGATGAAGAAATCCATGTCAAAATGAAGATGAAAGAAGAAAGTTCCAGTGACGAGTCTCTGACGGAGGAAGAAAAGAAGCATACACATAACCGAAGATGTAAACAAAGAAGGAAGAAAAGTAAAATGAGATATAGATATATTCACGTAAAGACATGGAAGAAGAAGAAGAGAAAGAAATTAAAAATAGAAAAGAACCTGAAGAAAGTTAATAATATGCTAAGAAGGGTCGACATAGATCAAATTGATTTTGATTCTACTTCGCCAAAGAGAAGGAAGAAGAAGACGAGACGGAAAAGACAAGGAGAGCATGCATTTGATGAAGATCTAGAACAGAAGAAGTCTTGGCAGAAACTAGATTTGAAGAAGAGAGAAATGAAAGTAATTTCTTTATTAGAAGAAAGTTGGAAGAGGAGGAGGAAGGATCTTGAGAAGAATAGAAAAGAAAATAGAAGAAATAGAAGAAAAATAGGAAGAAAAAAAGAAAACAAGATAGTGACAAGCAACGAGTATTTGAAAGAATTGGAAGATACAAATAGGACTGACTAGTGCTAAGTATGGAGATGTTATGATTTACAGACTGGCAAGCGTATGTTTCTAAAATTATTAAAGTTCTCTGAAAAAGTTCCAGTTCACCAGAAGAAAAATTTAGTTACTGTAAAAAGATATACGTATATATATGATAGTCATCGTTGGAGGAAAATCTATTCTGCAAGTGATATCTTAAGAAAGAATGATAAATGGTAATTTATGTCACCACTCGATTGAACAATGAGACTGATAGTGAAAGATCAAACCTGTAAAAGAAGAGATGCCAAAGAAAGTAATATGGAAAATGGATGTAAACTTTTCAATTGTACGAACAGAAGAGAAAGAAGAGAACAGTTAGGCACAGAAGGAAGTTAATCATGAAGAAAACTCTCAGGAAAAGGAGAAGAAAATATGAAAGAAGATCGAATAGTATCAGTAAAACATATTCTTTGTAAGCTTAGACGATTAAAAGTCATCGTGTATTTAGAAAAGTGCAAATGAAACAGGTTGTAATCCCAGAAGTTAGAAAAAGAATCTGTTGTATTCCGAGAATGGGTTGTAATTACAGAAAATAAATATATCTAGATACATGCTGATATGAAATCAAGGTGAAGAATTATTGTAGCTGATAAAAACACTTAGATGGTCAACTTAGAGAAGAGAGAGAGTTCTTTGAAACGGAAAAATCTGAGCTAACTGATAATCTGTAGAGAGATTGCTGAAAGGAGAAAAGGGTGAAATGAAAATTACTTTTTTAGCAGGACATCGTTAGGTAAAGACTATCTTGGAGAGATTATACGAGCAGACTTGCAGGAGATGAGTAATTGAAGAATTATATTTTATATCTAGAAATAACTTGAGAGGTCATGAATATTTCTGGAACGTGGTGATAAGATATCTAGAAACAAAAAATAGAAAGAAGAGAGAGAATTTAGACAACATTAGAAGATATAATTGTACAGAAGAGAAGAAAGAAAGCGTCAAGAAGAAATAATAGACTTGTACATATATAATTTGAAAAAAAATGTATCTGCATATATATATATATATATTACGACAAATTTTTTTGTATGGCCAAAGGGGGGAATATTGTGTTACGTACCCAATAGGACCAAGTAATGTGAATAGTTTGCCAAAGACGAATAGAGATGGCAGCACCAGGCGTGCAAGGTTAAGAATTGGCATAATATATATGAATAACTTTATAAATAAGAACAAAGCAAATTGGAAAGATGAAAAACAATAGAATATATTATAAGAAGACAAAGAATAAATATGAAAGAAGTAAATTAACATATATATCTTATAAATCAAATCAATGATCACATGTAAGTTAATATGAAAATTAAGGAAGTCAAAGCACTGATACAAGTTTGTGTCTTTGAACAGATATTGCATCTGTTTGGTTGATTTACCATTCCCGTAGCGGAAATTTTGTTTACATCAGTGGCGAGCGCGTTCTGATCGACGCCCCACAGCACTTTTTGGTTGCGCAGTTTAACTGTAGCACCTACTTGGATGTGCATGTCAATCGGCGGCACCAAGTATACACTCTGTTGTACCTAGTTAGTGGTGGCGCGTTCCGATCGAAGCCCCAAGGGAGGATATTAGTATTATTCCCAAAGCTTGGAGGAAAAAGTTGGAAAAGGATAAAGGCATTCGTTAAATAGTCAAAACCTAAATTGAAATCCAGAGGGAAGTTCACAAAGGAGACAAGAAGGAAGTCCAGATCCAGACCGTCCATTGAGAAGGAAGTCCAGATCCAGACCGTCCATATTGAGAAGGAAGTTCCGATCCAGACCGCCCATTGAGAAGGAAGTCCCGATCCAGATCCTCCATATTGAGAAGGAAGTCCAGATCCAGACCGTCCATTGAGAAGGAAGTCCCGATCCAGATCTGCCCATTACGAAGGAAGTCCAGATAGAAGAATATACAGATAGAGAAAATAAAATAATAAAAAAGCATAGAAGAAAGTAGCTTATCATATAAATATTCTTACTCCATGTATCCTGTGTTTAAATAATATATTCGTTTAAACGTCTCCATTGGAAGGCATCCTGTCTGGTTTCGTTGTCTACAAAGAACCCTACCCTGTAGATAAGCTAGCTGAGTTTTAAGATTAAGGTTTATGTACCTTTGCACCAAATGAAGGTAGCAAAGTTTGGTGAAGATCTGAGTATGTAGTTTTTGACCTTATCTGGAACCTCCTATCTGAAAATTTGAAAATTCTTAAAAAATTCGTCCAAAATCTTGATGTCTCCAATCTCTTGTTTTGTACGTTTTTTCCACGTGTCTTGATATCCAATGTATCCCTGCAAAGTTTGGTGAAGATCTGAGTATGTCGTTTTTGACCTTATCTGGAACATCCTTTCTGAAAATTTGAAAATTGTTAAAAAATTCGTCCAAAATCTTGATGTCTCCAATCTCTTTTTTGTACGTTTTTTCCACGTGTCTTGACATCCAATGTATCCCTGCAAAGTTTGGTGAAGATCTGAGTATGTAGTTTTTGACCTTATCTGGAACCTCCCATCTGAAAATTTGAAAATTCTTAAAAAATTCGACCAAAATCTTGATGTCTCCAATCTTTTGTTTTGTACGTTTTTTCCACGTGTCTTGACACATAATGTATCCATGCAAAGTTTGGTGAAGATCTGAGTATGTAGTTTTTGACCTTATATGGAACCTCCTATCTGAAAATTTGAAAATTCTTAAAAAATTCGTCGAAAATCTTGATGTCTCCGATCTCTTGTTTTGTACGTTTTTTCCACGTGTCTTGACATGCAAAGTATTCCTGCAAAGTTTGGTGAAGATCTTAGTATGTAGTTTTTGACCTCATCTGGAACCTCCTATCTGAAAATTTGAAAATTCTTAAAAAATTCGTCCAAAATCTTGATGTCTCCAATCTCTTGTTTTGTACGTTTTTTCCACGTGTCTTGATATCCAATGTATCCCTGCAATGTTTGGTGAAGATCTGAGTATGTAGTTTTTGACCTTATATGGAACCTCCTATCTGAAAATTTGAAAATTCTTCAAAAATTCGTCCAAAATCTTGATGTCTCCAATCTCTTGTTTTGTACGTTTTTTCCACGTGTCTTGACATCCAATGTATCCCTGCAAAGTTGTTACGTACCCAATAGGACCAAGTAATGTGAATAGTTTGCCAAAGACGAATAGAGATGGCAGCACCAGGCGTGCAAGGTTAAGAATTGGCATAATATATATGAATAACTTTATAAATAAGAACAAAGCAAATTGGAAAGATGAAAAACAATAGAATATATTATAAGAAGACAAAGAATAAATATGAAAGAAGTAAATTAACATATATATCTTATAAATCAAATCAATGATCACATGTAAGTTAATATGAAAATTAAGGAAGTCAAAGCACTGATACAAGTTTGTGTCTTTGAACAGATATTGCATCTGTTTGGTTGATTTACCATTCCCGTAGCGGAAATTTTGTTTACATCAGTGGCGAGCGCGTTCTGATCGACGCCCCACAGCACTTTTTGGTTGCGCAGTTTAACTGTAGCACCTACTTGGATGTGCATGTCAATCGGCGGCACCAAGTATACACTCTGTTGTACCTAGTTAGTGGTGGCGCGTTCCGATCGAAGCCCCAAGGGAGGATATTAGTATTATTCCCAAAGCTTGGAGGAAAAAGTTGGAAAAGGATAAAGGCATTCGTTAAATAGTCAAAACCTAAATTGAAATCCAGAGGGAAGTTCACAAAGGAGACAAGAAGGAAGTCCAGATCCAGACCGTCCATTGAGAAGGAAGTCCAGATCCAGACCGTCCATATTGAGAAGGAAGTTCCGATCCAGACCGCCCATTGAGAAGGAAGTCCCGATCCAGATCCTCCATATTGAGAAGGAAGTCCAGATCCAGACCGTCCATTGAGAAGGAAGTCCCGATCCAGATCTGCCCATTACGAAGGAAGTCCAGATAGAAGAATATACAGATAGAGAAAATAAAATAATAAAAAAGCATAGAAGAAAGTAGCTTATCATGTAAATATTCTTACTCCATGTATCCTGTGTTTAAATAATATATTCGTTTAAACGTCTCCATTGGAAGGCATCCTGTCTGGTTTCGTTGTCTACAAAGAACCCTACCCTGTAGATAAGCTAGCTGAGTTTTAAGATTAAGGTTTATGTACCTTTGCACCAAATGAAGGTAGCATAAATAAATGGCGACCAACTTTTGGGGCTAGAGAATTAGGAACCAGACAGCGAAGAGAGAAAGAATAATTGAAAATGGAGGAAAAGGATAAAGATGGAAATGAGAATGGGGAAGCTACAATGAAGGAAGACGGAGAAAAAAGGGAAACTTTCATTTGTTGCGGAGAGGAAGGAAACAAGGAAGAAATTATTTTCTGTGTCACATGTAAGGAAATGAAACATTGGACGTGCGAAGGAATAAGAAAGGAGAAATACATATCAATAAGTAAAAGGGAAGAAGATTATACATGTAAGGAATGCAAGAAGGAAAAGCTAAAAGAAAAGCAGAAGAAGACAGAAGAAATAAACTTGATGGAAATGTTCCAAAAGCTGTCAATGCAGATAAATGAAAATAACAGAGAACTGAAGAAGATTGAAGAAAGTAATAGGAAGGCGGAAGAAAATAACAGAGAAGTAAAAGAAAAGTTGGAAGAAAATAACAAGGAAGTGAAAGAAAAGTTAGAAGAAGTAAGAAAGGAAAGCAAGAAAATGTACGAGAAAATAACCGAGACATGTGAAGAAAATAGAAGATCATTGGAAAAGAAGATAGAAGAAACAACACTGCTAATTGAAAACAAAAGCGTGGATATAAATAGGACCATCGAGGAAGAAGTTTCAAAACTTAGAGAGGAGAATATACACTGAACCAACAGTATGGAAAGAAAATTTTTTCGAAATAAATCGCAAATAGAAGCAGTATCTTCCAGAATAGAAGAAAATGAAAACAAGATAGAATTAGCCGTTTCAAGAACAGAAGAAAATGACAGCAAGAAAGAAGTAGATGTTTCCAGAATAGAAGAAAACGAAAACGAGATAGGAGAAGCGAAGGTCATGATAGAAGATAGAAGTTGGAATATGAAAGAAGAAAGGTCCAATGACGAGCATGACAGCAAGACAGAAGAAGTAGCTATAAAGTTACGAGAAGAAAACACTCAGGAACTTAAAGAGGTCAAACAAGAGGAAGATGAGAAAATAGAAGAAGAAGAAAGAGGAATAGAAAGAGATGAAAAATTTAGTTGTCAATGTAATGATGAAGAAATCCATGTCAAAATGAAGATGAAAGAAGAAAGTTCCAGTGACGAGTCTCTGACGGAGGAAGAAAAGAAGCATACACATAACCGAAGATGTAAACAAAGAAGGAAGAAAAGTAAAATGAGATATAGATATATTCACGTAAAGACATGGAAGAAGAAGAAGAGAAAGAAATTAAAAATAGAAAAGAACCTGAAGAAAGTTAATAATATGCTAAGAAGGGTCGACATAGATCAAATTGATTTTGATTCTACTTCGCCAAAGAGAAGGAAGAAGAAGACGAGACGGAAAAGACAAGGAGAGCATGCATTTGATGAAGATCTAGAACAGAAGAAGTCTTGGCAGAAACTAGATTTGAAGAAGAGAGAAATGAAAGTAATTTCTTTATTAGAAGAAAGTTGGAAGAGGAGGAGGAAGGATCTTGAGAAGAATAGAAAAGAAAATAGAAGAAATAGAAGAAAAATAGGAAGAAAAAAAGAAAACAAGATAGTGACAAGCAACGAGTATTTGAAAGAATTGGAAGATACAAATAGGACTGACTAGTGCTAAGTATGGAGATGTTATGATTTACAGACTGGCAAGCGTATGTTTCTAAAATTATTAAAGTTCTCTGAAAAAGTTCCAGTTCACCAGAAGAAAAATTTAGTTACTGTAAAAAGATATACGTATATATATGATAGTCATCGTTGGAGGAAAATCTATTCTGCAAGTGATATCTTAAGAAAGAATGATAAATGGTAATTTATGTCACCACTCGATTGAACAATGAGACTGATAGTGAAAGATCAAACCTGTAAAAGAAGAGATGCCAAAGAAAGTAATATGGAAAATGGATGTAAACTTTTCAATTGTACGAACAGAAGAGAAAGAAGAGAACAGTTAGGCACAGAAGGAAGTTAATCATGAAGAAAACTCTCAGGAAAAGGAGAAGAAAATATGAAAGAAGATCGAATAGTATCAGTAAAACATATTCTTTGTAAGCTTAGACGATTAAAAGTCATCGTGTATTTAGAAAAGTGCAAATGAAACAGGTTGTAATCCCAGAAGTTAGAAAAAGAATCTGTTGTATTCCGAGAATGGGTTGTAATTACAGAAAATAAATATATCTAGATACATGCTGATATGAAATCAAGGTGAAGAATTATTGTAGCTGATAAAAACACTTAGATGGTCAACTTAGAGAAGAGAGAGAGTTCTTTGAAACGGAAAAATCTGAGCTAACTGATAATCTGTAGAGAGATTGCTGAAAGGAGAAAAGGGTGAAATGAAAATTACTTTTTTAGCAGGACATCGTTAGGTAAAGACTATCTTGGAGAGATTATACGAGCAGACTTGCAGGAGATGAGTAATTGAAGAATTATATTTTATATCTAGAAATAACTTGAGAGGTCATGAATATTTCTGGAACGTGGTGATAAGATATCTAGAAACAAAAAATAGAAAGAAGAGAGAGAATTTAGACAACATTAGAAGATATAATTGTACAGAAGAGAAGAAAGAAAGCGTCAAGAAGAAATAATAGACTTGTACATATATAATTTGAAAAAAAATGTATCTGCATATATATATATATATATTACGACAAATTTTTTTGTATGGCCAAAGGGGGGAATATTGTGTTACGTACCCAATAGGACCAAGTAATGTGAATAGTTTGCCAAAGACGAATAGAGATGGCAGCACCAGGCGTGCAAGGTTAAGAATTGGCATAATATATATGAATAACTTTATAAATAAGAACAAAGCAAATTGGAAAGATGAAAAACAATAGAATATATTATAAGAAGACAAAGAATAAATATGAAAGAAGTAAATTAACATATATATCTTATAAATCAAATCAATGATCACATGTAAGTTAATATGAAAATTAAGGAAGTCAAAGCACTGATACAAGTTTGTGTCTTTGAACAGATATTGCATCTGTTTGGTTGATTTACCATTCCCGTAGCGGAAATTTTGTTTACATCAGTGGCGAGCGCGTTCTGATCGACGCCCCACAGCACTTTTTGGTTGCGCAGTTTAACTGTAGCACCTACTTGGATGTGCATGTCAATCGGCGGCACCAAGTATACACTCTGTTGTACCTAGTTAGTGGTGGCGCGTTCCGATCGAAGCCCCAAGGGAGGATATTAGTATTATTCCCAAAGCTTGGAGGAAAAAGTTGGAAAAGGATAAAGGCATTCGTTAAATAGTCAAAACCTAAATTGAAATCCAGAGGGAAGTTCACAAAGGAGACAAGAAGGAAGTCCAGATCCAGACCGTCCATTGAGAAGGAAGTCCAGATCCAGACCGTCCATATTGAGAAGGAAGTTCCGATCCAGACCGCCCATTGAGAAGGAAGTCCCGATCCAGATCCTCCATATTGAGAAGGAAGTCCAGATCCAGACCGTCCATTGAGAAGGAAGTCCCGATCCAGATCTGCCCATTACGAAGGAAGTCCAGATAGAAGAATATACAGATAGAGAAAATAAAATAATAAAAAAGCATAGAAGAAAGTAGCTTATCATATAAATATTCTTACTCCATGTATCCTGTGTTTAAATAATATATTCGTTTAAACGTCTCCATTGGAAGGCATCCTGTCTGGTTTCGTTGTCTACAAAGAACCCTACCCTGTAGATAAGCTAGCTGAGTTTTAAGATTAAGGTTTATGTACCTTTGCACCAAATGAAGGTAGCAAAGTTTGGTGAAGATCTGAGTATGTAGTTTTTGACCTTATCTGGAACCTCCTATCTGAAAATTTGAAAATTCTTAAAAAATTCGTCCAAAATCTTGATGTCTCCAATCTCTTGTTTTGTACGTTTTTTCCACGTGTCTTGATATCCAATGTATCCCTGCAAAGTTTGGTGAAGATCTGAGTATGTCGTTTTTGACCTTATCTGGAACATCCTTTCTGAAAATTTGAAAATTGTTAAAAAATTCGTCCAAAATCTTGATGTCTCCAATCTCTTTTTTGTACGTTTTTTCCACGTGTCTTGACATCCAATGTATCCCTGCAAAGTTTGGTGAAGATCTGAGTATGTAGTTTTTGACCTTATCTGGAACCTCCCATCTGAAAATTTGAAAATTCTTAAAAAATTCGACCAAAATCTTGATGTCTCCAATCTTTTGTTTTGTACGTTTTTTCCACGTGTCTTGACACATAATGTATCCATGCAAAGTTTGGTGAAGATCTGAGTATGTAGTTTTTGACCTTATATGGAACCTCCTATCTGAAAATTTGAAAATTCTTAAAAAATTCGTCCAAAATCTTGATGTCTCCAATCTCTTGTTTTGTACGTTTTTTCCACGTGTCTTGACATCCAATGTATCCCTGCAAAGTTTGGTGAAGATCTGAGTATGTAGTTTTTGACCTTATCTGGAACCTCCCATCTGAAAATTTGAAAATTCCTAAAAAATCCGTGCAAAATCTTGATGACCCCAATCTCTTGTTTTGTACGTTTTTTCCACGTGTCTTGACATCCAATGTATTCCTGCAATGTTTGGTGAAGATCTGAGTATGTAGTTTTTGACCTTATATGGAACCTCCTATCTGAAAATTTGAAAATTCTTAAAAAATTCGACCAAAATCTTGATGTTCCGAATCCTATGTTTTGTATGTTTTTTCCACGTGTCTTGACATCCAATGTATCCATGCAAAGTTTGGTGAAGATCTGAGTATGTAGTTTTTGACCTTATATTGAACCTCCCATCTGAAAATTTGAAAATTCTTAAAAAATTCGTCCAAAATCTTGATGACCCCAATCTCTTGTTTTGTACGTTTTTTCCACGTGTCTTGACATCCAAAGTATCCCTGCAAAGTTTGGTGAAGATCTGAGTATGTAGTTTTTGACCTTATATGGAACCTCCTTTCTGAAAATTTGAGAATTCTTAAAAAATTCGTCCAAAATCTTGATGTCTCCAATCTCTTGTTTTGTACGTTTTTTCCACGTGTCTTGACATCCAATGTATCCCTGCAAAGTTTGGTGAAGATCTGAGTATGTCGTTTTTGACCTTATCTGGAACATCCTTTCTGAAAATTTGAAAATTCTTAAAAAATTCGACCAAAATCTTGATGTCCCGAATCCTATGTTTTGTACGTTTTTTCCACGTGTCTTGACATCCAATGTATCCATGCAAAGTTTGGTGAAGATCTGAGTATGTAGTTTTTGACCTTATATTGAACCTCCCATCTGAAAATTTGAAAATTCTTAAAAAATTCGTCCAAAATCTTGATGACCCCAATCTCTTGTTTTGTACGTTTTTTCCACGTGTCTTGACATCCAAAGTATCCCTGCAAAGTTTGGTGAAGATCTGAGTATGTAGTTTTTGACCTTATATGGAACCTCCCATCTGAAAATTTGAGAATTCTTAAAAAATTCGTCCAAAATCTTGATGTCTCCAATCTCTTGTTTTGTACGTTTTTTCCACGTGTCTCGACCTCCAATGGATCCCTGCAAAGTTTGGTGAAGATCTGAGTATGTCGTTTTTGACCTTATCTGGAACATCCTTTCTGAAAATTTGAAAATTCTTAAAAAATTCGTCGAAAATCTTGATGTCTCCAATCTCTTGTTTTGTACGTTTTTTCCACGTGTCTTGACATCCAATGTATCCCTGCAAAGTTTGGTGAAGATCTGAGTATGTAGTTTTTGACCTTATATGGAACCTCCTATCTGAAAATTTGAAAATTCTTAAAAAATTCGTCCAAAATCTTGATGTCTCCAATCTCTTGTTTTGTACGTTTTTTCCACGTGTCTTGACATCCAATGTATCCATGCAAAGTTTGGTGAAGATCTGAGTATGTCGTTTTTGACCTTATCTGGAATCTCCCATCTGAAAATTTGAAAATTCTTAAAAAATTCGTCGAAAATCTTGATGTCTCCAATCTCTTGTTTTGTACGTTTTTTCCACGTGTCTTGACATGCAAAGTATCCCTGCAACGTTTGGTGAAGATCTGAGTATGTAGTTTTTGACCTTATCTGGAACCTCCTATCTGAAAATTTGAAAATTCTTCAAAAATTCGTCGAAAATCTTGATGTCTCCAATCTCTTGTTTTGTACGTTTTTTCCACGTGTCTTGACATCCAATGTATCCCTGCAATGTTTGGTGGAGATCTGAGTATGTAGTTTTTGACCTTATCTGGGACCTCCTATCAGAAAATTTGAAAATTCTTCAAAAATTCGTCCAAAATCTTGATGTCTCCAATCTCTTGTTTTGTACGTTTTTTCCACGTGTCTCGACCTCCAATGTATCCCTGCAAAGTTTGGTGAAGATCTGAGTATGTCGTTTTTGACCTTATCTGGAACATCCTTTCTGAAAATTTGAAAATTCTTAAAAAATTCGTCGAAAATCTTGATGTCTCCAATCTCTTGTTTTGTACGTTTTTTCCACGTGTCTCGACCTCCAATGGATCCCTGCAAAGTTTGGTGAAGATCTGAGTATGTCGTTTTTGACCTTATCTGGAACATCCTTTCTGAAAATTTGAAAATTCTTAAAAAATTCGTCGAAAATCTTGATGTCTCCAATCTCTTGTTTTGTACGTTTTTTCCACGTGTCTTGACATGCAAAGTATTCCTGCAAAGTTTGGTGAAGATCTGAGTATGTAGTTTTTGACCTTATATGGAACCTCCTATCTGAAAATTTGAAAATTCTTAAAAAATTCGTCCAAAATCTTGATGTCTCCAATCTCTTGTTTTGTACGTTTTTTCCACGTGTCTCGACCTCCAATGTATCCCTGCAAAGTTTGGTGAAGATCTGAGTATGTAGTTTTAGACCTTATCTGGAACCTCCTATCTGAAAATTTGAAAATTCTTCAAAAATTCGTCCAAAATCTTGATGTCTCCAATCTCTTGTTTTGTACGTTTTTTCCACGTGTCTCGACCTCCAATGGATCCCTGCAAAGTTTGGTGAAGATCTGAGTATGTCGTTTTTGACCTTATCTGGAACATCCTTTCTGAAAATTTGAAAATTCTTAAAAAATTCGTCGAAAATCTTGATGTCTCCAATCTCTTGTTTTGTACGTTTTTTCCACGTGTCTTGACATGCAAAGTATTCCTGCAAAGTTTGGTGAAGATCTGAGTATGTAGTTTTTGACCTTATATGGAACCTCCTATCTGAAAATTTGAAAATTCTTAAAAAATTCGTCCAAAATCTTGATGTCTCCAATCTCTTGTTTTGTACGTTTTTTCCACGTGTCTTGACATCCAATGTATCCCTGCAAAGTTTGGTGAAGATCTGAGTATGTAGTTTTTGACTTTATCTGGAACCTCCCATCTGAAAATTTGAAAATTCTTAAAAAATTCGTCCAAAATCTTGATGTCTCCAATCTCTTGTTTTGTACGTTTTTTCCACGTGTCTCGACCTCCAATGGATCCCTGCAAAGTTTGGTGAAGATCTGAGTATGTCGTTTTTGACCTTATCTGGAACCTCCCATCTGAAAATTTGAAAATTCTTAAAAAATTCGTCGAAAATCTTGATGTCTCCAATCTCTTGTTTTGTACGTTTTTTCCACGTGTCTTGACATGCAAAGAATCCCTGCAACGTTTGGTGAAGATCTGAGTATGTAGTTTTTGACCTTATCTGGAACCTCCTATCTGAAAATTTGAAAATTCTTCAAAAATTCGTCGAAAATCTTGATGTCTCCAATCTCTTGTTTTGTACGTTTTTTCCACGTGTCTTGACATCCAATGTATCCCTGCAAAGTTTGGTGGAGATCTGAGTATGTAGTTTTTGACCTTATCTGGGACCTCCTATCAGAAAATTTGAAAATTCTTCAAAAATTCGACCAAAATCTTGATGTCTCCAATCTTTTGTTTTGTACGTTTTTTCCACGTGTCTTGACACATAATGTATCCATGCAAAGTTTGGTGAAGATCTGAGTATGTAGTTTTTGACTTTATATGGAACCTCCTATCTGAAAATTTGAAAATTCTTAAAAAATTCGTCCAAAATCTTGATGTCTCCAATCTCTTGTTTTGTACGTTTTTTCCACGTGTCTTGACATCCAATGTATCCCTGCAAAGTTTGGTGAAGATCTGAGTATGTAGTTTTTGACCTTATCTGGAACCTCCCATTTCAAAATTTGAAAATTCCTAAAAAATCCGTGCAAAATCTTGATGACCCCAATCTCTTGTTTTGTACGTTTTTTCCACGTGTCTTGACATGCAAAGTATTCCTGCAAAGTTTGGTGAAGATCTGAGTATGTAGTTTTTGACCTCATCTGGAACCTCCTATCTGAAAATTTGAAAATTCTTAAAAAATTCGTCCAAAATCTTGATGTCTCCAATCTCTTGTTTTGTACGTTTTTTCCACGTGTCTTGACATCCAATGTATCCCTGCAATGTTTGGTGAAGATCTGAGTATGTAGTTTTTGACCTTATATTGAACCTCCCATCTGAAAATTTGAAAATTCTTAAAAAATTCGTCCAAAATCTTGATGACCCCAATCTCTTGTTTTGTACGTTTTTTCCACGTGTCTTGACATCCAAAGTATCCCTGCAAAGTTTGGTGAAGATCTGAGTATGTAGTTTTTGACCTCATCTGGAACCTCCTATCTGAAAATTTGAGAATTCTTAAAAAATTCGTCCAAAATCTTGATGTCTCCAATCTCTTGTTTTGTACGTTTTTTCCACGTGTCTTGACATCCAATGTATCCATGCAAAGTTTGGTGAAGATCTGAGTATGTCGTTTTTGACCTTATCTGGAACCTCCCATCTGAAAATTTGAAAATTCTTAAAAAATTCGTCGAAAATCTTGATGTCTCCAATCTTTTGTTTTGTACGTTTTTTCCACGTGTCTTGACATGCAAAGTATCCCTGCAACGTTTGGTGAAGATCTGAGTATGTAGTTTTTGACCTTATCTGGAACCTCCTATCTGAAAATTTGAAAATTCTTCAAAAATTCGTCGAAAACCTTGATGTCTCCAATCTCTTGTTTTGTACGTTTTTTCCACGTGTCTTGACATCCAATGTATTCCTGCAATGTTTGGTGGAGATCTGAGTATGTCGTTTTTGACCTTATCTGGAACCTCCCATCTGAAAATTTGAAAATTCTTAAAAAATTCGTCGAAAATCTTGATGTCTCCGATCTCTTGTTTTGTACGTTTTTTCCACGTGTCTTGACATGCAAAGTATTCCTGCAAAGTTTGGTGAAGATCTGAGTATGTAGTTTTTGACCTCATCTGGAACCTCCTATCTGAAAATTTGAAAATTCTTAAAAAATTCGTCCAAAATCTTGATGTCTCCAATCTCTTGTTTTGTACGTTTTTTCCACGTGTCTTGACATCCAATGTATCCCTGCAATGTTTGGTGAAGATCTGAGTATGTAGTTTTTGACCTTATCTGGAACCTCCCATCTGAAAATTTGAAAATTCCTAAAAAATCCGTCCAAAATCTTGATGACCCCAATCTCTTGTTTTGTACTTTTTTTCCACGTGTCTCGACCTCCAATGTATCCCTGCAAAGTTTGGTGAAGATCTGAGTATGTAGTTTTTGACCTTATATGGAACCTCCTATCTGAAAATTTGAAAATTCTTAAAAAATTCGTCCAAAATCTTGATGTCACCAATCCTATGTTTTGTATGTTTTTTCCACGTGTCTTGACATCCAATGTATTCCTGCAAAGTTTGGTGAAGATCTGAGTATGTCGTTTTTGACCTTATCTGGAACCTCCCATCTGAAAATTTGAAAATTCTTAAAAAATTCGTCGAAAATCTTGATGTCTCCGATCTCTTGTTTTGTACGTTTTTTCCACGTGTCTTGACATGCAAAGTATTCCTGCAAAGTTTGGTGAAGATCTGAGTATGTAGTTTTTGACCTCATCTGGAACCTCCTATCTGAAAATTTGAAAATTCTTAAAAAATTCGTCCAAAATCTTGATGTCTCCAATCTCTTGTTTTGTACGTTTTTTCCACGTGTCTTGACATCCAATGTATCCCTGCAATGTTTGGTGAAGATCTGAGTATGTAGTTTTTGACCTTATCTGGAACCTCCCATCTGAAAATTTGAAAATTCCTAAAAAATCCGTCCAAAATCTTGATGACCCCAATCTCTTGTTTTGTACTTTTTTTCCACGTGTCTCGACCTCCAATGTATCCCTGCAAAGTTTGGTGAAGATCTGAGTATGTAGTTTTTGACCTTATATGGAACCTCCTATCTGAAAATTTGAAAATTCTTAAAAAATTCGTCCAAAATCTTGATGTCACCAATCCTATGTTTTGTATGTTTTTTCCACGTGTCTTGACATCCAATGGATCCCTGCAAAGTTTGGTGAAGATCTGAGTATGTAGTTTTTGACCTCATCTGGAACCTCCTATCTGAAAATTTGAAAATTCTTAAAAAATTCGTCCAAAATCTTGATGTCTCCAATCTCTTGTTTTGTACGTTTTTTCCACGTGTCTTGACATCCAATGTATCCCTGCAATGTTTGGTGAAGATCTGAGTATGTAGTTTTTGACCTTATCTGGAACCTCCCATCTGAAAATTTGAAAATTCCTAAAAAATCCGTCCAAAATCTTGATGACCCCAATCTCTTGTTTTGTACTTTTTTTCCACGTGTCTCGACCTCCAATGTATCCCTGCAAAGTTTGGTGAAGATCTGAGTATGTAGTTTTTGACCTTATATGGAACCTCCTATCTGAAAATTTGAAAATTCTTAAAAAATTCGTCCAAAATCTTAATGTCACCAATCCTATGTTTTGTATGTTTTTTCCGCGTGTCTTGACATCCAATGGATCCCTGCAAAGTTTGGTGAAGATCTGAGTATGTCGTTTTTGACCTTATCTGGAACCTCCCATCTGAAAATTTGAAAATTCTTAAAAAATTCGTCCAAAATCTTGTTGTCTCCAATCTCTTGTTTTGTACGTTTTTTCCACGTGTCTTGACATCCAATGTATCCCTGCAAAGTTTGGTGAAGATCTGAGTATGTAGTTTTTGACCTTATCTGGAACCTCCTATCTGAAAATTTGAAAATTCTTCAAAAATTCGTCGAAAATCTTGATGTCTCCAATCTCTTGTTTTGTACGTTTTTTCCACGTGTCTTGACATCCAATGTATCCCTGCAATGTTTGGTGGAGATCTGAGTATGTAGTTTTTGACCTTATCTGGGACCTCCTATCAGAAAATTTGAAAATTCTTCAAAAATTCGTCCAAAATCTTGATGTCTCCAATCTCTTGTTTTGTACGTTTTTTCCACGTGTCTTGATATCCAATGTATCCCTGCAAAGTTTGGTGAAGATCTGAGTATGTCGTTTTTGACCTTATCTGGAACATCCTTTCTGAAAATTTGAAAATTCTTAAAAAATTCGACCAAAATCTTGATGTTCCGAATCCTATGTTTTGTATGTTTTTTCCACGTGTCTTGACATCCAATGTATCCATGCAAAGTTTGGTGAAGATCTGAGTATGTAGTTTTTGACCTTATATTGAACCTCCCATCTGAAAATTTGAAAATTCTTAAAAAATTCGTCCAAAATCTTGATGACCCAAATCTCTTGTTTTGTACGTTTTTTCCACGTGTCTTGACATCCAAAGTATCCCTGCAAAGTTTGGTGAAGATCTGAGTATGTAGTTTTTGACCTTATATGGAACCTCCTTTCTGAAAATTTGAGAATTCTTAAAAAATTCGTCCAAAATCTTGATGACCCCAATCTCTTGTTTTGTACTTTTTTTCCACGTGTCTCGACCTCCAATGTATCCCTGCAAAGTTTGGTGAAGATCTGAGTATGTAGTTTTTGACCTTATATGGAACCTCCTATCTGAAAATTTGAAAATTCTTAAAAAATTCGTCCAAAATCTTAATGTCACCAATCCTATGTTTTGTATGTTTTTTCCGCGTGTCTTGACATCCAATGGATCCCTGCAAAGTTTGGTGAAGATCTGAGTATGTCGTTTTTGACCTTATCTGGAACCTCCCATCTGAAAATTTGAAAATTCTTAAAAAATTCGTCCAAAATCTTGTTGTCTCCAATCTCTTGTTTTGTACGTTTTTTCCACGTGTCTTGACATCCAATGTATCCCTGCAAAGTTTGGTGATGATCTGAGTATGTAGTTTTTGACCTTATCTGGAACCTCCCATCTGAAAATTTGAAAATTCTTCAAAAATTCGTCCAAAATCTTGATGTCTCCAATTTCTTGTTTTGTACGTTTTTTCCACGTGTCTCGACCTCCAATGGATCCCTGCAAAGTTTGGTGAAGATCTGAGTATGTCGTTTTTGACCTTATCTGGAACCTCCCATCTGAAAATTTGAAAATTCTTAAAAAATTCGTCGAAAATCTTGATGTCTCCAATCTCTTGTTTTGTACGTTTTTTCCACGTGTCTTGACATGCAAAGTATCCCTGCAACGTTTGGTGAAGATCTGAGTATGTAGTTTTTGACCTTATCTGGAACCTCCTATCTGAAAATTTGAAAATTCTTCAAAAATTCGTCGAAAATCTTGATGTCTCCAATCTCTTGTTTTGTACGTTTTTTCCACGTGTCTTGACATCCAATGTATCCCTGCAATGTTTGTTGGAGATCTGAGTATGTAGTTTTTGACCTTATCTGGGACCTCCTATCAGAAAATTTGAAAATTCTTCAAAAATTCGTCCAAAATCTTGATGTCTCCAATCTCTTGTTTTGTACGTTTTTTCCACGTGTCTTGATATCCAATGTATCCCTGCAAAGTTTGGTGAAGATCTGAGTATGTCGTTTTTGACCTTATCTGGAACATCCTTTCTGAAAATTTGAAAATTCTTAAAAAATTCGACCAAAATCTTGATGTTCCGAATCCTATGTTTTGTATGTTTTTTCCACGTGTCTTGACATCCAATGTATCCATGCAAAGTTTGGTGAAGATCTGAGTATGTAGTTTTTGACCTTATATTGAACCTCCCATCTGAAAATTTGAAAATTCTTAAAAAATTCGTCCAAAATCTTGATGACCCAAATCTCTTGTTTTGTACGTTTTTTCCACGTGTCTTGACATCCAAAGTATCCCTGCAAAGTTTGGTGAAGATCTGAGTATGTAGTTTTTGACCTTATATGGAACCTCCTTTCTGAAAATTTGAGAATTCTTAAAAAATTCGTCCAAAATCTTGATGTCTCCAATCTCTTGTTTTGTACGTTTTTTCCACGTGTCTTGACATCCAATGTATCCATGCAAAGTTTGGTGAAGATCTGAGTATGTCGTTTTTGACCTTATCTGGAACCTCCCATCTGAAAATTTGAAAATTCTTAAAAAATTCGTCGAAAATCTTGATGTCTCCAATCTTTTGTTTTGTACGTTTTTTCCACGTGTCTTGACATGCAAAGTATCCCTGCAACGTTTGGTGAAGATCTGAGTATGTAGTTTTTGACCTTATCTGGAACCTCCTATCTGAAAATTTGAAAATTCTTCAAAAATTCGTCGAAAATCTTGATGTCTCCAATCTCTTGTTTTGTACGTTTTTTCCACGTGTCTTGACATCCAATGTATTCCTGCAATGTTTGGTGGAGATCTGAGTATGTAGTTTTAGACCTTATCTGGAACCTCCTATCTGAAAATTTGAAAATTCTTCAAAAATTCGTCCAAAATCTTGATGTCTCCAATCTCTTGTTTTGTACGTTTTTTCCACGTGTCTCGACCTCCAATGGATCCCTGCAAAGTTTGGTGAAGATCTGAGTATGTCGTTTTTGACCTTATCTGGAACATCCTTTCTGAAAATTTGAAAATTCTTAAAAAATTCGTCGAAAATCTTGATGTCTCCAATCTCTTGTTTTGTACGTTTTTTCCACGTGTCTTGACATCCAATGTATCCCTGCAAAGTTTGGTGAAGATCTGAGTATGTAGTTTTTGACCTTATCTGGAACCTCCTATCTGAAAATTTGAAAATTCTTAAAAAATTCGTCCAAAATCTTGATGTATCCAATCTCTTGTTTTGTACGTTTTTTCCACGTGTCTCGACCTCCAATGGATCCCTGCAAAGTTTGGTGAAGATCTGAGTATGTAGTTTTTGACCTTATCTGGAACCTCCCATCTGAAAATTTGAAAATTCCTAAAAAATCCGTGCAAAATCTTGATGACCCCAATCTCTTGTTTTGTACGTTTTTCCACGTGTCTTGACATCCAATGTATCCATGCAAAGTTTGGTGAAGATCTGAGTATGTCGTTTTTGACCTTATCTGGAACCTCCCATCTGAAAATTTGAAAATTCTTAAAAAATTCGTCGAAAATCTTGATGTCTCCAATCTCTTGTTTTGTACGTTTTTTCCACGTGTCTTGACATGCAAAGTATCCCTGCAACGTTTGGTGAAGATCTGAGTATGTAGTTTTTGACCTTATCTGGAACCTCCTATCTGAAAATTTGAAAATTCTTCAAAAATTCGTCGAAAATCTTGATGTCTCCAATCTCTTGTTTTGTACGTTTTTTCCACGTGTCTTGACATCCAATGTATCCCTGCAATGTTTGGTGGAGATCTGAGTATGTAGTTTTTGACCTTATCTGGGACCTCCTATCAGAAAATTTGAAAATTCTTCAAAAATTCGTCCAAAATCTTGATGTCTCCAATCTCTTGTTTTGTACGTTTTTTCCACGTGTCTCGACCTCCAATGTATCCCTGCAAAGTTTGGTGAAGATCTGAGTATGTCGTTTTTGACCTTATCTGGAACATCCTTTCTGAAAATTTGAAAATTCTTAAAAAATTCGTCGAAAATCTTGATGTCTCCAATCTCTTGTTTTGTACTTTTTTTCCACGTGTCTCGACCTCCAATGGATCCATGCAAAGTTTGGTGAAGATCTGAGTATGTCGTTTTTGACCTTATCTGGAACATCCTTTCTGAAAATTTGAAAATTCTTAAAAAATTCGTCGAAAATCTTGATGTCTCCAATCTCTTGTTTTGTACGTTTTTTCCACGTGTCTTGACATGCAAAGTATTCCTGCAAAGTTTGGTGAAGATCTGAGTATGTAGTTTTTGACCTTATATGGAACCTCCTATCTGAAAATTTGAATATTCTTAAAAAATTCGTCCAAAATCTTGATGTCTCCAATCTCTTGTTTTGTACGTTTTTTCCACGTGTCTCGACCTCCAATGTATCCCTGCAAAGTTTGGTGAAGATCTGAGTATGTAGTTTTAGACCTTATCTGGAGCCTCCTATCTGAAAATTTGAAAATTCTTCAAAAATTCGTCCAAAATCTTGATGTCTCCAATCTCTTGTTTTGTACGTTTTTTCCACGTGTCTCGACCTCCAATGGATCCCTGCAAAGTTTGGTGAAGATCTGAGTATGTCGTTTTTGACCTTATCTGGAACATCCTTTCTGAAAATTTGAAAATTCTTAAAAAATTCGTCGAAAATCTTGATGTCTCCAATCTCTTGTTTTGTACGTTTTTTCCACGTGTCTTGACATGCAAAGTATTCCTGCAAAGTTTGGTGAAGATCTGAGTATGTAGTTTTTGACCTTATATGGAACCTCCTATCTGAAAATTTGAAAATTCTTAAAAAATTCGTCCAAAATCTTGATGTCTCCAATCTCTTGTTTTGTACGTTTTTTCCACGTGTCTTGACATCCAATGTATCCCTGCAAAGTTTGGTGAAGATCTGAGTATGTAGTTTTTGACCTTATCTGGAACCTCCTTTCTGAAAATTTGAAAATTCTTCAAAAATTCGTCCAAAATCTTGATGTCTCCAATCTCTTGTTTTGTACGTTTTTTCCACGTGTCTCGACCTCCAATGGATCCCTGCAAAGTTTGGTGAAGATCTGAGTATGTCGTTTTTGACCTTATCTGGAACCTCCCATCTGAAAATTTGAAAATTCTTAAAAAATTCGTCGAAAATCTTGATGTCTCCAATCTCTTGTTTTGTACGTTTTTTCCAAGTGTCTTGACATGCAAAGTATCCCTGCAACGTTTGGTGAAGATCTGAGTATGTAGTTTTTGACCTTATCTGGAACCTCCTATCTGAAAATTTGAAAATTCTCAAAAAATTCGTCGAAAATCTTGATGTCTCCAATCTCTTGTTTTGTACGTTTTTTCCACGTGTCTTGACATCCAATGTATCCCTGCAAAGTTTGGTGAAGATCTGAGTATGTAGTTTTTGACCTTATCTGGAACCTCCCATCTGAAAATTTGAAAATTCTTAAAAAATTCGACCAAAATCTTGATGTCTCCAATCTTTTGTTTTGTACGTTTTTTCCACGTGTCTTGACACATAATGTATCCATGCAAAGTTTGGTGAAGATCTGAGTATGTAGTTTTTGACCTTATATGGAACCTCCTATCTGAAAATTTGAAAATTCTTAAAAAATTCGTCCAAAATCTTGATGTCTCCAATCTCTTGTTTTGTACGTTTTTTCCACGTGTCTTGACATCCAATGTATCCCTGCAAAGTTTGGTGAAGATCTGAGTATGTAGTTTTTGACCTTATCTGGAACCTCCCATCTGAAAATTTGAAAATTCCTAAAAAATCCGTGCAAAATCTTGATGACCCCAATCTCTTGTTTTGTACGTTTTTTCCACGTGTCTTGACATGCAAAGTATTCCTGCAAAGTTTGGTGAAGATCTGAGTATGTAGTTTTTGACCTCATCTGGAACCTCCTATCTGAAAATTTGAAAATTCTTAAAAAATTCGTCCAAAATCTTGATGTCTCCAATCTCTTGTTTTGTACGTTTTTTCCACGTGTCTTGACATCCAATGTATCCCTGCAATGTTTGGTGAAGATCTGAGTATGTAGTTTTTGACCTTATATTGAACCTCCCATCTGAAAATTTGAAAATTCTTAAAAAATTCGTCCAAAATCTTGATGACCCCAATCTCTTGTTTTGTACGTTTTTTCCACGTGTCTTGACATCCAAAGTATCCCTGCAAAGTTTGGTGAAGATCTGAGTATGTAGTTTTTGACCTCATCTGGAACCTCCTACCTGAAAATTTGAAAATTCTTAAAAAATTCGTCCAAAATCTTGATGTCTCCAATCTCTTGTTTTGTACGTTTTTTCCACGTGTCTCGACCTCCAATGTATCCCTGCAAAGTTTGGTGAAGATCTGAGTATGTAGTTTTAGACCTTATCTGGAACCTCCTATCTGAAAATTTGAAAATTCTTCAAAAATTCGTCCAAAATCTTGATGTCTCCAATCTCTTGTTTTGTACGTTTTTTCCACGTGTCTCGACCTCCAATGGATCCCTGCAAAGTTTGGTGAAGATCTGAGTATGCCGTTTTTGACCTTATCTGGAACATCCTTTCTGAAAATTTGAAAATTCTTAAAAAATTCGTCGAAAATCTTGATGTCTCCAATCTCTTGTTTTGTACGTTTTTTCCACGTGTCTTGACATGCAAAGTATTCCTGCAAAGTTTGGTGAAGATCTGAGTATGTAGTTTTTGACCTTATATGGAACCTCCTATCTGAAAATTTGAAAATTCTTAAAAAATTCTTCCAAAATCTTGATGTCTCCAATCTCTTGTTTTGTACGTTTTTTCCACGTGTCTTGACATCCAATGTATCCCTGCAAAGTTTGGTGAAGATCTGAGTATGTAGTTTTTGACCTTATCTGGAACCTCCCATCTGAAAATTTGAAAATTCTTCAAAAATTCGTCCAAAATCTTGATGTCTCCAATCTCTTGTTTTGTACGTTTTTTCCACGTGTCTCGACCTCCAATGGATCCCTGCAAAGTTTGGTGAAGATCTGAGTATGTCGTTTTTGACCTTATCTGGAACCTCCCATCTGAAAATTTGAAAATTCTTAAAAAATTCGTCGAAAATCTTGATGTCTCCAATCTCTTGTTTTGTACGTTTTTTCCACGTGTCTTGACATGCAAAGTATCCCTGCAACGTTTGGTGAAGATCTGAGTATGTAGTTTTTGACCTTATCTGGAACCTCCTTTCTGAAAATTTGAAAATTCTCAAAAAATTCGTCGAAAATCTTGATGTCTCCAATCTCTTGTTTTGTACGTTTTTTCCACGTGTCTTGACATCCAATGTATCCCTGCAAAGTTTGGTGAAGATCTGAGTATGTAGTTTTTGACCTTATCTGGAACCTCCCATCTGAAAATTTGAAAATTCTTAAAAAATTCGACCAAAATCTTGATGTCTCCAATCTTTTGTTTTGTACGTTTTTTCCACGTGTCTTGACACATAATGTATCCATGCAAAGTTTGGTGAAGATCTGAGTATGTAGTTTTTGACCTTATATGGAACCTCCTATCTGAAAATTTGAAAATTCTTAAAAAATTCGTCCAAAATCTTGATGTCTCCAATCTCTTGTTTTGTACGTTTTTTCCACGTGTCTTGACATCCAATGTATCCCTGCAAAGTTTGGTGAAGATCTGAGTATGTAGTTTTTGACCTTATCTGGAACCTCCCATCTGAAAATTTGAAAATTCCTAAAAAATCCGTGCAAAATCTTGATGACCCCAATCTCTTGTTTTGTACGTTTTTTCCACGTGTCTTGACATGCAAAGTATTCCTGCAAAGTTTGGTGAAGATCTGAGTATGTAGTTTTTGACCTCATCTGGAACCTCCTATCTGAAAATTTGAAAATTCTTAAAAAATTCGTCCAAAATCTTGATGTCTCCAATCTCTTGTTTTGTACGTTTTTTCCACGTGTCTTGACATCCAATGTATCCCTGCAATGTTTGGTGAAGATCTGAGTATGTAGTTTTTGACCTTATATTGAACCTCCCATCTGAAAATATGAAAATTCTTAAAAAATTCGTCCAAAATCTTGATGACCCCAATCTCTTGTTTTGTACGTTTTTTCCACGTGTCTTGACATCCAAAGTATCCCTGCAAAGTTTGGTGAAGATCTGAGTCTGTAGTTTTTGACCTCATCTGGAACCTCCTATCTGAAAATTTGAGAATTCTTAAAAAATTCGTCCAAAACCTTGATGTCTCCAATCTCTTGTTTTGTACGTTTTTTCCACGTGTCTTGACATCCAATGTATCCATGCAAAGTTTGGTGAAGATCTGAGTATGTCGTTTTTGACCTTATCTGGAACCTCCCATCTGAAAATTTGAAAATTCTTAAAAAATTCGTCGAAAATCTTGATGTCTCCAATCTTTTGTTTTGTACGTTTTTTCCACGTGTCTTGACATGCAAAGTATCCCTGCAACGTTTGGTGAAGATCTGAGTATGTAGTTTTTGACCTTATCTGGAACCTCCTATCTGAAAATTTGAAAATTCTTCAAAAATTCGTCGAAAATCTTGATGTCTCCAATCTCTTGTTTTGTACGTTTTTTCCACGTGTCTTGACATCCAATGTATTCCTGCAAAGTTTGGTGAAGATCTGAGTATGTCGTTTTTGACCTTATCTGGAACCTCCCATCTGAAAATTTGAAAATTCTTAAAAAATTCGTCGAAAATCTTGATGTCTCCGATCTCTTGTTTTGTACGTTTTTTCCACGTGTCTTGACATGCAAAGTATTCCTGCAAAGTTTGGTGAAGATCTGAGTATGTAGTTTTTGACCTCATCTGGAACCTCCTATCTGAAAATTTGAAAATTCTTAAAAAATTCGTCCAAAATCTTGATGTCTCCAATCTCTTGTTTTGTACGTTTTTTCCACGTGTCTTGACATCCAATGTATCCCTGCAATGTTTGGTGAAGATCTGAGTATGTAGTTTTTGACCTTATCTGGAACCTCCCATCTGAAAATTTGAAAATTCTTAAAAAATTCGTCGAAAATCTTGATGTCTCCAATCTCTTGTTTTGTACGTTTTTTCCACGTGTCTTGACATGCAAAGTATCCCTGCAACGTTTGGTGAAGATCTGAGTATGTAGTTTTTGACCTTATCTGGAACCTCCTATCTGAAAATTTGAAAATTCTCAAAAAATTCGTCGAAAATCTTGATGTCTCCAATCTCTTGTTTGTACGTTTTTTCCACGTGTCTTGACATCCAATGTATCCCTGCAAAGTTTGGTGAAGATCTGAGTATGTAGTTTTTGACCTTATCTGGAACCTCCCATCTGAAAATTTGAAAATTCTTAAAAAATTCGACCAAAATCTTGATGTCTCCAATCTTTTGTTTTGTACGTTTTTTCCACGTGTCTTGACACATAATGTATCCATGCAAAGTTTGGTGAAGATCTGAGTATGTAGTTTTTGACCTTATATGGAACCTCCTATCTGAAAATTTGAAAATTCTTAAAAAATTCGTCCAAAATCTTGATGTCTCCAATCTCTTGTTTTGTACGTTTTTTCCACGTGTCTTGACATCCAATGTATCCCTGCAAAGTTTGGTGAAGATCTGAGTATGTAGTTTTTGACCTTATCTGGAACCTCCCATCTGAAAATTTGAAAATTCCTAAAAAATCCGTGCAAAATCTTGATGACCCCAATCTCTTGTTTTGTACGTTTTTTCCACGTGTCTTGACATGCAAAGTATTCCTGCAAAGTTTGGTGAAGATCTGAGTATGTAGTTTTTGACCTCATCTGGAACCTCCTATCTGAAAATTTGAAAATTCTTAAAAAATTCGTCCAAAATCTTGATGTCTCCAATCTCTTGTTTTGTACGTTTTTTCCACGTGTCTTGACATCCAATGTATCCCTGCAATGTTTGGTGAAGATCTGAGTATGTAGTTTTTGACCTTATATTGAACCTCCCATCTGAAAATTTGAAAATTCTTAAAAAATTCGTCCAAAATCTTGATGACCCCAATCTCTTGTTTTGTACGTTTTTTCCACGTGTCTTGACATCCAAAGTATCCCTGCAAAGTTTGGTGAAGATCTGAGTATGTAGTTTTTGACCTCATCTGGAACCTCCTATCTGAAAATTTGAGAATTCTTAAAAAATTCGTCCAAAATCTTGATGTCTCCAATCTCTTGTTTTGTACGTTTTTTCCACGTGTCTTGACATCCAATGTATCCATGCAAAGTTTGGTGAAGATCTGAGTATGTCGTTTTTGACCTTATCTGGAACCTCCCATCTGAAAATTTGAAAATTCTTAAAAAATTCGTCGAAAATCTTGATGTCTCCAATCTTTTGTTTGGTACGTTTTTTCCACGTGTCTTGACATGCAAAGTATCCCTGCAACGTTTGGTGAAGATCTGAGTATGTAGTTTTTGACCTTATCTGGAACCTCCTATCTGAAAATTTGAAAATTCTTCAAAAATTCGTCGAAAATCTTGATGTCTCCAATCTCTTGTTTTGTACGTTTTTTCCACGTGTCTTGACATCCAATGTATTCCTGCAAAGTTTGGTGAAGATCTGAGTATGTCGTTTTTGACCTTATCTGGAACCTCCCATCTGAAAATTTGAAAATTCTTAAAAAATTCGTCGAAAATCTTGATGTCTCCGATCTCTTGTTTTGTACGTTTTTTCCACGTGTCTTGACATGCAAAGTATTCCTGCAAAGTTTGGTGAAGATCTGAGTATGGAGTTTTTGACCTCATCTGGAACCTCCTATCTGAAAATTTGAAAATTCTTAAAAAATTCGTCCAAAATCTTGATGTCTCCAATCTCTTGTTTTGTACGTTTTTTCCACGTGTCTTGACATCCAATGTATCCCTGCAATGTTTGGTGAAGATCTGAGTATGTAGTTTTTGACCTTATCTGGAACCTCCCATCTGAAAATTTGAAAATTCCTAAGAAATCCGTCCAAAATCTTGATGACCCCAATCTCTTGTTTTGTACTTTGTTTCCACGTGTCTCGACCTCCAATGTATCCCTGCAAAGTTTGGTGAAGATCTGAGTATGTAGTTTTTGACTTTATATGGAACCTCCTATCTGAAAATTTGAAAATTCTTAAAAAATTCGTCCAAAATCTTGATGTCACCAATCCTATGTTTTGTATGTTTTTTCCACGTGTCTTGACATCCAATGGATACCTGCAAAGTTTGGTGAAGATCTGAGTATGTCGTTTTTGACCTTATCTGGAACCTCCCATCTGAAAATTTGAAAATTCTTAAAAAATTCGTCGAAAATCTTGATGTCTCCGATCTCTTGTTTTGTACGTTTTTTCCACGTGTCTTGACATGCAAAGTATTCCTGCAAAGTTTGGTGAAGATCTGAGTATGTAGTTTTTGACCTCATCTGGAACCTCCTGTCTGAAAATTTGAAAATTCTTAAAAAATTCGTCCAAAATCTTGATGTCTCCAATCTCTTGTTTTGTACGTTTTTTCCACGTGTCTTGACATCCAATGTATCCCTGCAATGTTTGGTGAAGATCTGAGTATGTAGTTTTTGACCTTATCTGGAACCTCCCATCTGAAAATTTGAAAATTCCTAAAAAATCCGTCCAAAATCTTGATGACCCCAATCTCTTGTTTTGTACTTTTTTTCCACGTGTCTCGACCTCCAATGTATCCCTGCAAAGTTTGGTGAAGATCTGAGTATGTAGTTTTTGACCTTATATGGAACCTCCTATCTGAAAATTTGAAAATTCTTAAAAAATTCGTCCAAAATTTTGATGTCTCCAATCTCTTGTTTTGTACGTTTTTTCCACGTGTCTTGACATCCAATGTATCCCTGCAATGTTTGGTGAAGATCTGAGTATGTAGTTTTTGACCTTATCTGGAACCTCCCATCTGAAAATTTGAAAATTCCTAAAAAATCCGTCCAAAATCTTGATGACCCCAATCTCTTGTTTTGTACGTTTTTTCCACGTGTCTTGACATCCAATGTATCCCTGCAAAGTTTGGTGAAGATCTGAGTATGTAGTTTTTGACCTTATCTGGAACCTCCTATCTGAAAATTTGAAAATTCTTAAAAAATTCGTCCAAAATCTTGATGTCTCCAATCTCTTGTTTTGTACGTTTTTTCCACGTGTCTTGACATCCAATGTATCCATGCAAAGTTTGGTGAAGATCTGAGTATGTCGTTTTTGACCTTATCTGGAACCTCCCATCTGAAAATTTGAAAATTCTTAAAAAATTCGTCGAAAATCTTGATGTCTCCAATCTTTTGTTTTGTACGTTTTTTCCACGTGTCTTGACATGCAAAGTATCCCTGCAACGTTTGGTGAAGATCTGAGTATGTAGTTTTTGACCTTATCTGGAACCTCCCATCTGAAAATTTGAAAATTCTTAAAAAATCCGTGCAAAATCTTGATGACCCCAATCTCTTGTTTTGTACGTTTTTTCCACGTGTCTTGACATCCAATGTATCCATGCAAAGTTTGGTGAAGATCTGAGTATGTCGTTTTTGACCTTATCTGGAACCTCCCATCTGAAAATTTGAAAATTCTTAAAAAATTCGTCGAAAATCTTGATGTCTCCAATCTCTTGTTTTGTACGTTTTTTCCACGTGTCTTGACATGCAAAGTATCCCTGCAACGTTTGGTGAAGATCTGAGTATGTAGTTTTTGACCTTATCTGGAACCTCCTATCTGAAAATTTGAAAATTCTTCAAAAATTCGTCGAAAATCTTGATGTTTCCAATCTCTTGTTTTGTACGTTTTTTCCACGTGTCTTGACATCCAATGTATCCCTGCAATGTTTGGTGGAGATCTGAGTATGTAGTTTTTGACCTTATCTGGGACCTCCTATCAGAAAATTTGAAAATTCTTCAAAAATTCGTCCAAAATCTTGATGTCTCCAATCTCTTGTTTTGTACGTTTTTTCCACGTGTCTCGACCTCCAATGTATCCCTGCAAAGTTTGGTGAAGATCTGAGTATGTCGTTTTTGACCTTATCTGGAACATCCTTTCTGAAAATTTGAAAATTCTTAAAAAATTCGTCGAAAATCTTGATGTCTCCAATCTCTTGTTTTGTACGTTTTTTCCACGTGTCTTGACATCCAATGTATCCCTGCAAAGTTTGGTGAAGATCTGAGTATGTAGTTTTTGACCTTATATGGAACCTCCTATCTGAAAATTTGAAAATTCTTAAAAGAATTTAACAAAATCTTGATGTCCCCAATCCTATGTTTTGTATGTTTTTTCCACGTGTCTTGACATACAATGTATCCCTGCAGAGTTTGGTGAAGATCTGAGTATGTAGTTTTTGACCTTATCTGGAACCTCCCATCTGAAAATTTGAAAATTCCTAAAAAATCCGTCCAAAATCTTGTTGACCCGAATCTCTTGTTTTGTACGTTTTTTCCACGTGTCTTGACATCCAATGTATCCCTGCAAAGTTTGGTGAAGATCTGAGTACGTAGTTTTTGACCTTATCTGGAACCGCATTTCTGAAAATTTGAAAATTTTTAAAAAAATCGTCCAAAATCTTGATGTCTCCAATCCCTTGTTTTGTACGTTTTTTCCACGTGTCTCGACCTCCAATGGATCCCTGCAAAGTTTGGTGAAGATCTGAGTATGTCGTTTTTGACCTTATCTGGAACCTCCCATCTGAAAATTTGAAAATTCTTAAAAAATTCGTCGAAAATCTTGATGTCTCCGATCTCTTGTTTTGTACGTTTTTTCCACGTGTCTTGACATGCAAAGTATTCCTGCAAAGTTTGGTGAAGATCTGAGTATGTAGTTTTTGACCTCATCTGGAACCTCCTATCTGAAAATTTGAAAATTCTTAAAAAATTCGTCCAAAATCTTGATGTCTCCAATCTCTTGTTTTGTACGTTTTTTCCACGTGTCTTGACATCCAATGTATCCCTGCAAAGTTTGGTGAAGATCTGAGTATGTAGTTTTTGACCTTATCTGGAACCTCCTATCTGAAAATTTGAAAATTCTTAAAAAAATCGTCCAAAATCTAGATGTCTCCAATCTCTTGTTTTGTACGTTTTTTCCACGTGTCTTGATATCCAATGTATCCCTGCAAAGTTTGGTGAAGATCTGAGTATGTCGTTTTTGACCTTATCTGGAACATCCTTTCTGAAAATTTGAAAATTGTTAAAAAATTCGTCCAAAATCTTGATGTCTCCAATCTCTTTTTTGTACGTTTTTTCCACGTGTCTTGACATCCAATGGATCCCTGCAAAGTTTGGTGAAGATCTGAGTATGTAGTTTTTGACCTTATCTGGAACCTCCCATCTGAAAATTTGAAAATTCTTAAAAAATTCGACCAAAATCTTGATGTCTCCAATCTTTTGTTTTGTACGTTTTTTCCACGTGTCTTGACACATAATGTATCCATGCAAAGTTTTGGTGAAGATCTGAGTATGTAGTTTTTGACCTTATATGGAACCTCCTATCTGAAAATTTGAAAATTCTTAAAAAATTCGTCCAAAATCTTGATGTCTCCAATCTCTTGTTTTGTACGTTTTTTCCACGTGTCTTGACATCCAATGTATCCCTGCAAAGTTTGGTGAAGATCTGAGTATGTAGTTTTTGACCTTATCTGGAACCTCCCATCTGAAAATTTGAAAATTCCTAAAAAATCCGTGCAAAATCTTGATGACCCCAATCTCTTGTTTTGTACGTTTTTTCCACGTGTCTTGACATCCAATGTATTCCTGCAATGTTTGGTGAAGATCTGAGTATGTAGTTTTTGACCTTATATGGAACCTCCTATCTGAAAATTTGAAAATTCTTAAAAAATTCGACCAAAATCTTGATGTTCCGAATCCTATGTTTTGTATGTTTTTTCCACGTGTCTTGACATCCAATGTATCCCTGCAAAGTTTGGTGAAGATCTGAGTATGTAGTTTTTGACCTTATATTGAACCTCCCATCTGAAAATTTGAAAATTCTTAAAAAATTCGTCCAAAATCTTGATGACCCCAATCTCTTGTTTTGTACGTTTTTTCCACGTGTCTTGACATCCAAAGTATCCCTGCAAAGTTTGGTGAAGATCTGAGTATGTAGTTTTTGACCTTATATGGAACCTCCTTTCTGAAAATTTGAGAATTCTTAAAAAATTCGTCCAAAATCTTGATGTCTCCAATCTCTTGTTTTGTACGTTTTTTCCACGTGTCTTGACATCCAATGTATCCATGCAAAGTTTGGTGAAGATCTGAGTATGTCGTTTTTGACCTTATCTGGAACCTCCCATCTGAAAATTTGAAAATTCTTAAAAAATTCGTCGAAAATCTTGATGTCTCCAATCTTTTGTTTTGTACGTTTTTTCCACGTGTCTTGACATGCAAAGTATCCCTGCAACGTTTGGTGAAGATCTGAGTATGTAGTTTTTGACCTTATCTGGAACCTCCTATCTGAAAATTTGAAAATTCTTAAAAAATTCGTCGAAAATCTTGATGTCTCCAATCTCTTGTTTTGTACGTTTTTTCCACGTGTCTTGATATCCAATGTATCCCTGCAAAGTTTGGTGAAGATCTGAGTATGTAGTTTTTGACCTCATCTGGAACCTCCTACCTGAAAATTTGAAAATTCTTAAAAAATTCGTCCAAAATCTTGATGTCTCCAATCTCTTGTTTTGTACGTTTTTTCCACGTGTCTCGACCTCCAATGTATCCCTGCAAAGTTTGGTGAAGATCTGAGTATGTAGTTTTAGACCTTATCTGGAACCTCCTATCTGAAAATTTGAAAATTCTTCAAAAATTCGTCCAAAATCTTGATGTCTCCAATCTCTTGTTTTGTACGTTTTTTCCACGTGTCTCGACCTCCAATGGATCCCTGCAAAGTTTGGTGAAGATCTGAGTATGTCGTTTTTGACCTTATCTGGAACATCCTTTCTGAAAATTTGAAAATTCTTAAAAAATTCGTCGAAAATCTTGATGTCTCCAATCTCTTGTTTTGTACGTTTTTTCCACGTGTCTTGACATGCAAAGTATTCCTGCAAAGTTTGGTGAAGATCTGAGTATGTAGTTTTTGACCTTATATGGAACCTCCTATCTGAAAATTTGAAAATTCTTAAAAAATTCTTCCAAAATCTTCATGTTTCCAATCTCTTGTTTTGTACGTTTTTTCCACGTGTCTTGACATCCAATGTATCCCTGCAAAGTTTGGTGAAGATCTGAGTATGTAGTTTTTGACCTTATCTGGAACCTCCCATCTGAAAATTTGAAAATTCTTCAAAAATTCGTCCAAAATCTTGATGTCTCCAATCTCTTGTTTTGTACGTTTTTTCCACGTGTCTCGACCTCCAATGGATCCCTGCAAAGTTTGGTGAAGATCTGAGTATGTCGTTTTTGACCTTATCTGGAACCTCCCATCTGAAAATTTGAAAATTCTTAAAAAATTCGTCGAAAATCTTGATGTCTCCAATCTCTTGTTTTGTACGTTTTTTCCACGTGTCTTGACATGCAAAGTATCCCTGCAACGTTTGGTGAAGATCTGAGTATGTAGTTTTTGACCTTATCTGGAACCTCCTATCTGAAAATTTGAAAATTCTCAAAAAATTCGTCGAAAATCTTGATGTCTCCAATCTCTTGTTTTGTACGTTTTTTCCACGTGTCTTGACATCCAATGTATCCCTGCAAAGTTTGGGGAAGATCTGAGTATGTAGTTTTTGACCTTATATGGAACCTCCCATCTGAAAATTTGAAAATTCTTAAAAAATTCGACCAAAATCTTGATGTCTCCAATCTTTTGTTTTGTACGTTTTTTCCACGTGTCTTGACACATAATGTATCCATGCAAAGTTTGGTGAAGATCTGAGTATGTAGTTTTTGACCTTATATGGAACCTCCTATCTGAAAATTTGAAAATTCTTAAAAAATTCGTCCAAAATCTTGATGTCTCCAATCTCTTGTTTTGTACGTTTTTTCCACGTGTCTTGACATCCAATGTATCCCTGCAAAGTTTGGTGAAGATCTGAGTATGTAGTTTTTGACCTTATCTGGAACCTCCCATCTGAAAATTTGAAAATTCCTAAAAAATCCGTGCAAAATCTTGATGACCCCAATCTCTTGTTTTGTACGTTTTTTCCACGTGTCTTGACATGCAAAGTATTCCTGCAAAGTTTGGTGAAGATCTGAGTATGTAGTTTTTGACCTCATCTGGAACCTCCTATCTGAAAATTTGAAAATTCTTAAAAAATTCGTCCAAAATCTTGATGTCTCCAATCTCTTGTTTTGTACGTTTTTTCCACGTGTCTTGACATCCAATGTATCCCTGCAATGTTTGGTGAAGATCTGAGTATGTAGTTTTTGACCTTATATTGAACCTCCCATCTGAAAATATGAAAATTCTTAAAAAATTCGTCCAAAATCTTGATGACCCCAATCTCTTGTTTTGTACGTTTTTTCCACGTGTCTTGACATCCAAAGTATCCCTGCAAAGTTTGGTGAAGATCTGAGTCTGTAGTTTTTGACCTCATCTGGAACCTCCTATCTGAAAATTTGAGAATTCTTAAAAAATTCGTCCAAAATCTTGATGTCTCCAATCTCTTGTTTTCTACGTTTTTTCCACGTGTCTTGACATCCAATGTATCCATGCAAAGTTTGGTGAAGATCTGAGTATGTCGTTTTTGACCTTATCTGGAACCTCCCATCTGAAAATTTGAAAATTCTTAAAAAATTCGTCGAAAATCTTGATGTCTCCAATCTTTTGTTTTGTACGTTTTTTCCACGTGTCTTGACATGCAAAGTATCCCTGCAACGTTTGGTGAAGATCTGAGTATGTAGTTTTTGACCTTATCTGGAACCTCCTATCTGAAAATTTGAAAATTCTTCAAAAATTCGTCGAAAATCTTGATGTCTCCAATCTCTTGTTTTGTACGTTTTTTCCACGTGTCTTGACATCCAATGTATTCCTGCAAAGTTTGGTGAAGATCTGAGTATGTCGTTTTTGACCTTATCTGGAACCTCCCATCTGAAAATTTGAAAATTCTTAAAAAATTCGTCGAAAATCTTGATGTCTCCGATCTCTTGTTTTGTACGTTTTTTCCACGTGTCTTGACATGCAAAGTATTCCTGCAAAGTTTGGTGAAGATCTGAGTATGTAGTTTTTGACCTCATCTGGAACCTCCTATCTGAAAATTTGAAAATTCTTAAAAAATTCGTCCAAAATCTTGATGTCTCCAATCTCTTGTTTTGTACGTTTTTTCCACGTGTCTTGACATCCAATGTATCCCTGCAATGTTTGGTGAAGATCTGAGTATGTAGTTTTTGACCTTATCTGGAACCTCCCATCTGAAAATTTGAAAATTCTTAAAAAATTCGTCGAAAATCTTGATGTCTCCAATCTCTTGTTTTGTACGTTTTTTCCACGTGTCTTGACATGCAAAGTATCCCTGCAACGTTTGGTGAAGATCTGAGTATGTAGTTTTTGACCTTATCTGGAACCTCCTATCTGAAAATTTGAAAATTCTCAAAAAATTCGTCGAAAATCTTGATGTCTCCAATCTCTTGTTTGTACGTTTTTTCCACGTGTCTTGACATCCAATGTATCCCTGCAAAGTTTGGTGAAGATCTGAGTATGTAGTTTTTGACCTTATCTGGAACCTCCCATCTGAAAATTTGAAAATTCTTAAAAAATTCGACCAAAATCTTGATGTCTCCAATCTTTTGTTTTGTACGTTTTTTCCACGTGTCTTGACACATAATGTATCCATGCAAAGTTTGGTGAAGATCTGAGTATGTAGTTTTTGACCTTATATGGAACCTCCTATCTGAAAATTTGAAAATTCTTAAAAAATTCGTCCAAAATCTTGATGTCTCCAATCTCTTGTTTTGTACGTTTTTTCCACGTGTCTTGACATCCAATGTATCCCTGCAAAGTTTGGTGAAGATCTGAGTATGTAGTTTTTGACCTTATCTGGAACCTCCCATCTGAAAATTTGAAAATTCCTAAAAAATCCGTGCAAAATCTTGATGACCCCAATCTCTTGTTTTGTACGTTTTTTCCACGTGTCTTGACATGCAAAGTATTCCTGCAAAGTTTGGTGAAGATCTGAGTATGTAGTTTTTGACCTCATCTGGAACCTCCTATCTGAAAATTTGAAAATTCTTAAAAAATTCGTCCAAAATCTTGATGTCTCCAATCTCTTGTTTTGTACGTTTTTTCCACGTGTCTTGACATCCAATGTATCCCTGCAATGTTTGGTGAAGATCTGAGTATGTAGTTTTTGACCTTATATTGAACCTCCCATCTGAAAATTTGAAAATTCTTAAAAAATTCGTCCAAAATCTTGATGACCCCAATCTCTTGTTTTGTACGTTTTTTCCACGTGTCTTGACATCCAAAGTATCCCTGCAAAGTTTGGTGAAGATCTGAGTATGTAGTTTTTGACCTCATCTGGAACCTCCTATCTGAAAATTTGAGAATTCTTAAAAAATTCGTCCAAAATCTTGATGTCTCCAATCTCTTGTTTTGTACGTTTTTTCCACGTGTCTTGACATCCAATGTATCCATGCAAAGTTTGGTGAAGATCTGAGTATGTCGTTTTTGACCTTATCTGGAACCTCCCATCTGAAAATTTGAAAATTCTTAAAAAATTCGTCGAAAATCTTGATGTCTCCAATCTTTTGTTTTGTACGTTTTTTCCACGTGTCTTGACATGCAAAGTATCCCTGCAACGTTTGGTGAAGATCTGAGTATGTAGTTTTTGACCTTATCTGGAACCTCCTATCTGAAAATTTGAAAATTCTTCAAAAATTCGTCGAAAATCTTGATGTCTCCAATCTCTTGTTTTGTACGTTTTTTCCACGTGTCTTGACATCCAATGTATTCCTGCAAAGTTTGGTGAAGATCTGAGTATGTCGTTTTTGACCTTATCTGGAACCTCCCATCTGAAAATTTGAAAATTCTTAAAAAATTCGTCGAAAATCTTGATGTCTCTGATCTCTTGTTTTGTACGTTTTTTCCACGTGTCTTGACATGCAAAGTATTCCTGCAAAGTTTGGTGAAGATCTGAGTATGGAGTTTTTGACCTCATCTGGAACCTCCTATCTGAAAATTTGAAAATTCTTAAAAAATTCGTCCAAAATCTTGATGTCTCCAATCTCTTGTTTTGTACGTTTTTTCCACGTGTCTTGACATCCAATGTATCCCTGCAATGTTTGGTGAAGATCTGAGTATGTAGTTTTTGACCTTATCTGGAACCTCCCATCTGAAAATTTGAAAATTCCTAAGAAATCCGTCCAAAATCTTGATGACCCCAATCTCTTGTTTTGTACTTTTTTTCCACGTGTCTCGACCTCCAATGTATCCCTGCAAAGTTTGGTGAAGATCTGAGTATGTAGTTTTTGACTTTATATGGAACCTCCTATCTGAAAATTTGAAAATTCTTAAAAAATTCGTCCAAAATCTTGATGTCACCAATCCTATGTTTTGTATGTTTTTTCCACGTGTCTTGACATCCAATGGATCCCTGCAAAGTTTGGTGAAGATCTGAGTATGTCGTTTTTGACCTTATCTGGAACCTCCCATCTGAAAATTTGAAAATTCTTAAAAAATTCGTCGAAAATCTTGATGTCTCCGATCTCTTGTTTTGTACGTTTTTTCCACGTGTCTTGACATGCAAAGTATTCCTGCAAAGTTTGGTGAAGATCTGAGTATGTAGTTTTTGACCTCATCTGGAACCTCCTGTCTGAAAATTTGAAAATTCTTAAAAAATTCGTCCAAAATCTTGATGTCTCCAATCTCTTGTTTTGTACGTTTTTTCCACGTGTCTTGACATCCAATGTATCCCTGCAATGTTTGGTGAAGATCTGAGTATGTAGTTTTTGACCTTATCTGGAACCTCCCATCTGAAAATTTGAAAATTCCTAAAAAATCCGTCCAAAATCTTGATGACCCCAATCTCTTGTTTTGTACTTTTTTTCCACGTGTCTCGACCTCCAATGTATCCCTGCAAAGTTTGGTGAAGATCTGAGTATGTAGTTTTTGACCTTATATGGAACCTCCTATCTGAAAATTTGAAAATTCTTAAAAAATTCGTCCAAAATTTTGATGTCTCCAATCTCTTGTTTTGTACGTTTTTTCCACGTGTCTTGACATCCAATGTATCCCTGCAATGTTTGGTGAAGATCTGAGTATGTAGTTTTTGACCTTATCTGGAACCTCCCATCTGAAAATTTGAAAATTTTTAAAAAATCCGTCCAAAATCTTGATGACCCCAATCTCTTGTTTTGTACGTTTTTTCCACGTGTCTTGACATCCAATGTATCCCTGCAAAGTTTGGTGAAGATCTGAGTATGTAGTTTTTGACCTTATCTGGAACCTCCTATCTGAAAATTTGAAAATTCTTAAAAAATTCGTCCAAAATCTTGATGTCTCCAATCTCTTGTTTTGTACGTTTTTTCCACGTGTCTTGACATCCAATGTATCCATGCAAAGTTTGGTGAAGATCTGAGTATGTCGTTTTTGACCTTATCTGGAACCTCCCATCTGAAAATTTGAAAATTCTTAAAAAATTCGTCGAAAATCTTGATGTCTCCAATCTTTTGTTTTGTACGTTTTTTCCACGTGTCTTGACATGCAAAGTATCCCTGCAACGTTTGGTGAAGATCTGAGTATGTAGTTTTTGACCTTATCTGGAACCTCCCATCTGAAAATTTGAAAATTCTTAAAAAATCCGTGCAAAATCTTGATGACCCCAATCTCTTGTTTTGTACGTTTTTTCCACGTGTCTTGACATCCAATGTATCCATGCAAAGTTTGGTGAAGATCTGAGTATGTCGTTTTTGACCTTATCTGGAACCTCCCATCTGAAAATTTGAAAATTCTTAAAAAATTCGTCGAAAATCTTGATGTCTCCAATCTCTTGTTTTGTACGTTTTTTCCACGTGTCTTGACATGCAAAGTATCCCTGCAACGTTTGGTGAAGATCTGAGTATGTAGTTTTTGACCTTATCTGGAACCTCCTATCTGAAAATTTGAAAATTCTTCAAAAATTCGTCGAAAATCTTGATGTTTCCAATCTCTTGTTTTGTACGTTTTTTCCACGTGTCTTGACATCCAATGTATCCCTGCAATGTTTGGTGGAGATCTTAGTATGTAGTTTTTGACCTTATCTGGGACCTCCTATCAGAAAATTTGAAAATTCTTCAAAAATTCGTCCAAAATCTTGATGTCTCCAATCTCTTGTTTTGTACGTTTTTTCCACGTGTCTCGACCTCCAATGTATCCCTGCAAAGTTTGGTGAAGATCTGAGTATGTCGTTTTTGACCTTATCTGGAACATCCTTTCTGAAAATTTGAAAATTCTTAAAAAATTCGTCGAAAATCTTGATGTCTCCAATCTCTTGTTTTGTACGTTTTTTCCACGTGTCTTGACATCCAATGTATCCCTGCAAAGTTTGGTGAAGATCTGAGTATGTAGTTTTTGACCTTATATGGAACCTCCTATCTGAAAATTTGAAAATTCTTAAAAGAATTTAACAAAATCTTGATGTCCCCAATCCTATGTTTTGTATGTTTTTTCCACGTGTCTTGACATACAATGTATCCCTGCAGAGTTTGGTGATGATCTGAGTATGTAGTTTTTGACCTTATCTGGAACCTCCCATCTGAAAATTTGAAAATTCCTAAAAAATCCGTCCAAAATCTTGTTGACCCGAATCTCTTGTTTTGTACGTTTTTTCCACGTGTCTTGACATCCAATGTATCCCTGCAAAGTTTGGTGAAGATCTGAGTACGTAGTTTTTGACCTTATCTGGAACCGCATTTCTGAAAATTTGAAAATTTTTAAAAAAATCGTCCAAAATCTTGATGTCTCCAATCCCTTGTTTTGTACGTTTTTTCCACGTGTCTCGACCTCCAATGGATCCCTGCAAAGTTTGGTGAAGATCTGAGTATGTAGTTTTTGACCTTATCTGGAACCTCCTATCTGAAAATTTGAAAATTCTTAAAAAAATCGTCCAAAATCTAGATGTCTCCAATCTCTTGTTTTGTACGTTTTTTCCACGTGTCTTGATATCCAATGTATCCCTGCAAAGTTTGGTGAAGATCTGAGTATGTCGTTTTTGACCTTATCTGGAACATCCTTTCTGAAAATTTGAAAATTGTTAAAAAATTCGTCCAAAATCTTGATGTCTCCAATCTCTTTTTTGTACGTTTTTTCCACGTGTCTTGACATCCAATGGATCCCTGCAAAGTTTGGTGAAGATCTGAGTATGTAGTTTTTGACCTTATCTGGAACCTCCCATCTGAAAATTTGAAAATTCTTAAAAAATTCGACCAAAATCTTGATGTCTCCAATCTTTTGTTTTGTACGTTTTTTCCACGTGTCTTGACACATAATGTATCCATGCAAAGTTTGGTGAAGATCTGAGTATGTAGTTTTTGACCTTATATGGAACCTCCTATCTGAAAATTTGAAAATTCTTAAAAAATTCGTCCAAAATCTTGATGTCTCCAATCTCTTGTTTTGTACGTTTTTTCCACGTGTCTTGACATCCAATGTATCCCTGCAAAGTTTGGTGAAGATCTGAGTATGTAGTTTTTGACCTTATCTGGAACCTCCCATCTGAAAATTTGAAAATTCCTAAAAAATCCGTGCAAAATCTTGATGACCCCAATCTCTTGTTTTGTACGTTTTTTCCACGTGTCTTGACATCCAATGTATTCCTGCAATGTTTGGTGAAGATCTGAGTATGTAGTTTTTGACCTTATATGGAACCTCCTATCTGAAAATTTGAAAATTCTTAAAAAATTCGACCAAAATCTTGATGTTCCGAATCCTATGTTTTGTATGTTTTTTCCACGTGTCTTGACATCCAATGTATCCCTGCAAAGTTTGGTGAAGATCTGAGTATGTAGTTTTTGACCTTATATTGAACCTCCCATCTGAAAATTGGAAAATTCTTAAAAAATTCGTCCAAAATCTTGATGACCCCAATCTCTTGTTTTGTACGTTTTTTCCACGTGTCTTGACATCCAAAGTATCCCTGCAAAGTTTGGTGAAGATCTGAGTATGTAGTTTTTGACCTTATATGGAACCTCCTTTCTGAAAATTTGAGAATTCTTAAAAAATTCGTCCAAAATCTTGATGTCTCCAATCTCTTGTTTTGTACGTTTTTTCCACGTGTCTTGACATCCAATGTATCCATGCAAAGTTTGGTGAAGATCTGAGTATGTCGTTTTTGACCTTATCTGGAACCTCCCATCTGAAAATTTGAAAATTCTTAAAAAATTCGTCGAAAATCTTGATGTCTCCAATCTTTTGTTTTGTACGTTTTTTCCACGTGTCTTGACATGCAAAGTATCCCTGCAACGTTTGGTGAAGATCTGAGTATGTAGTTTTTGACCTTATCTGGAACCTCCTATCTGAAAATTTGAAAATTCTTAAAAAATTCGTCGAAAATCTTGATGTCTCCAATCTCTTGTTTTGTACGTTTTTTCCACGTGTCTTGATATCCAATGTATCCCTGCAAAGTTTGGTGAAGATCTGAGTATGTCGTTTTTGACCTTATCTGGAACATCCTTTCTGAAAATTTGAAAATTGTTAAAAAATTCGTCCAAAATCTTGATGTCTCCAATCTCTTTTTTGTACGTTTTTTCCACGTGTCTTGACATCCAATGTATCCCTGCAAAGTTTGGTGAAGATCTGAGTATGTAGTTTTTGACCTTATCTGGAACCTCCCATCTGAAAATTTGAAAATTCTTAAAAAATTCGACCAAAATCTTGATGTCTCTAATCTTTTGTTTTGTACGTTTTTTCCACGTGTCTTGACACATAATGTATCCATGCAAAGTTTGGTGAAGATCTGAGTATGTAGTTTTTGACCTTATATGGAACCTCCTATCTGAAAATTTGAAAATTCTTAAAAAATTCGTCCAAAATCTTGATGTCTCCAATCTCTTGTTTTGTACGTTTTTTCCACGTGTCTTGACATCCAATGTATCCCTGCAAAGTTTGGTGAAGATCTGAGTATGTAGTTTTTGACCTTATCTGGAACCTCCCATCTGAAAATTTGAAAATTCCTAAAAAATCCGTGCAAAATCTTGATGACCCCAATCTCTTGTTTTGTACGTTTTTTCCACGTGTCTTGACATCCAATGTATCCATGCAAAGTTTGGTGAAGATCTGAGTATGTCGTTTTTGACCTTATCTGGAACATCCTTTCTGAAAATTTGAAAATTGTTAAAAAATTCGTCCAAAATCTTGATGTCTCCAATCTCTTTTTTGTACGTTTTTTCCACGTGTCTTGACATCCAATGTATCCCTGCAAAGTTTGGTGAAGATCTGAGTATGTAGTTTTTGACCTTATCTGGAACCTCCCATCTGAAAATTTGAAAATTCTTCAAAAATTCGTCGAAAATCTTGATGTCTCCAATCTCTTGTTTTGTACGTTTTTTCCACGTGTCTTGACATCCAATGTATCCCTGCAATGTTTGGTGGAGATCTGAGTATGTAGTTTTTGACCTTATCTGGGACCTCCTATCAGAAAATTTGAAAATTCTTCAAAAATTCGTCCAAAATCTTGATGTCTCCAATCTCTTGTTTTGTACGTTTTTTCCACGTGTCTTGACATCCAATGTATCCCTGCAAAGTTTGGTGAAGATCTGAGTATGTAGTTTTTGACCTTATATGGAACCTCCTATCTGAAAATTTGAAAATTCTTAAAAGAATTTAACAAAATCTTGATGTCCCCAATCCTATGTTTTGTATGTTTTTTCCACGTGTCTTGACATACAATGTATCCCTGCAAAGTTTGGTGAAGATCTGAGTACGTAGTTTTTGACCTTATCTGGAACCGCATTTCTGAAAATTTGAAAATTTTTAAAAAAATCGTCCAAAATCTTGATGTCTCCAATCCCTTGTTTTGTACGTTTTTTCCACGTGTCTCGACCTCCAATGGATCCCTGCAAAGTTTGGTGAAGATCTGAGTATGTCGTTTTTGACCTTATCTGGAACCTCCCATCTGAAAATTTGAAAATTCTTAAAAAATTCGTCGAAAATCTTGATGTCTCCGATCTCTTGTTTTGTACGTTTTTTCCACGTGTCTTGACATGCAAAGTATTCCTGCAAAGTTTGGTGAAGATCTGAGTATGTAGTTTTTGACCTCATCTGGAACCTCCTATCTGAAAATTTGAAAATTCTTAAAAAATTCGTCCAAAATCTTGATGTCTCCAATCTCTTGTTTTGTACGTTTTTTCCACGTGTCTTGACATCCAATGTATCCCTGCAAAGTTTGGTGAAGATCTGAGTATGTAGTTTTTGACCTTATCTGGAACCTCCTATCTGAAAATTTGAAAATTCTTAAAAAAATCGTCCAAAATCTAGATGTCTCCAATCTCTTGTTTTGTACGTTTTTTCCACGTGTCTTGATATCCAATGTATCCCTGCAAAGTTTGGTGAAGATCTGAGTATGTCGTTTTTGACCTTATCTGGAACATCCTTTCTGAAAATTTGAAAATTGTTAAAAAATTCGTCCAAAATCTTGATGTCTCCAATCTCTTTTTTGTACGTTTTTTCCACGTGTCTTGACATCCAATGGATCCCTGCAAAGTTTGGTGAAGATCTGAGTATGTAGTTTTTGACCTTATCTGGAACCTCCCATCTGAAAATTTGAAAATTCTTAAAAAATTCGACCAAAATCTTGATGTCTCCAATCTTTTGTTTTGTACGTTTTTTCCACGTGTCTTGACACATAATGTATCCATGCAAAGTTTGGTGAAGATCTGAGTATGTAGTTTTTGACCTTATATGGAACCTCCTATCTGAAAATTTGAAAATTCTTAAAAAATTCGTCCAAAATCTTGATGTCTCCAATCTCTTGTTTTGTACGTTTTTTCCACGTGTCTTGACATCCAATGTATCCCTGCAAAGTTTGGTGAAGATCTGAGTATGTAGTTTTTGACCTTATCTGGAACCTCCCATCTGAAAATTTGAAAATTCCTAAAAAATCCGTGCAAAATCTTCATGACCCCAATCTCTTGTTTTGTACGTTTTTTCCACGTGTCTTGACATCCAATGTATTCCTGCAATGTTTGGTGAAGATCTGAGTATGTAGTTTTTGACCTTATATGGAACCTCCTATCTGAAAATTTAAAATTCTTAAAAAATTCGACCAAAATCTTGATGTTCCGAATCCTATGTTTTGTATGTTTTTTCCACGTGTCTTGACATCCAATGTATCCCTGCAAAGTTTGGTGAAGATCTGAGTATGTAGTTTTTGACCTTATATTGAACCTCCCATCTGAAAATTTGAAAATTCTTAAAAAATTCGTCCAAAATCTTGATGACCCCAATCTCTTGTTTTGTACGTTTTTTCCACGTGTCTTGACATCCAAAGTATCCCTGCAAAGTTTGGTGAAGATCTGAGTATGTAGTTTTTGACCTTATATGGAACCTCCTTTCTGAAAATTTGAGAATTCTTAAAAAATTCGTCCAAAATCTTGATGTCTCCAATCTCTTGTTTTGTACGTTTTTTCCACGTGTCTTGACATCCAATGTATCCATGCAAAGTTTGGTGAAGATCTGAGTATGTCGTTTTTGACCTTATCTGGAACCTCCCATCTGAAAATTTGAAAATTCTTAAAAAATTCGTCGAAAATCTTGATGTCTCCAATCTTTTGTTTTGTACGTTTTTTCCACGTGTCTTGACATGCAAAGTATCCCTGCAACGTTTGGTGAAGATCTGAGTATGTAGTTTTTGACCTTATCTGGAACCTCCTATCTGAAAATTTGAAAATTCTTAAAAAATTCGTCGAAAATCTTGATGTCTCCAATCTCTTGTTTTGTACGTTTTTTCCACGTGTCTTGATATCCAATGTATCCCTGCAAAGTTTGGTGAAGATCTGAGTATGTCGTTTTTAACCTTATCTGGAACATCCTTTCTGAAAATTTGAAAATTGTTAAAAAATTCGTCCAAAATCTTGATGTCTCCAATCTCTTTTTTGTACGTTTTTTCCACGTGTCTTGACATCCAATGTATCCCTGCAAAGTTTGGTGAAGATCTGAGTATGTAGTTTTTGACCTTATCTGGAACCTCCCATCTGAAAATTTGAAAATTCTTAAAAAATTCGACCAAAATCTTGATGTCTCTAATCTTTTGTTTTGTACGTTTTTTCCACGTGTCTTGACACATAATGTATCCATGCAAAGTTTGGTGAAGATCTGAGTATGTAGTTTTTGACCTTATCTGGAACCTCCCATCTGAAAATTTGAAAATTCCTAAAAAATCCGTGCAAAATCTTGATGACCCCAATCTCTTGTTTTGTACGTTTTTTCCACGTGTCTTGACATCCAATGTATCCATGCAAAGTTTGGTGAAGATCTGAGTATGTCGTTTTTGACCTTATCTGGAACATCCTTTCTGAAAATTTGAAAATTGTTAAAAAATTCGTCCAAAATCTTGATGTCTCCAATCTCTTTTTTGTACGTTTTTTCCACGTGTCTTGACATCCAATGTATCCCTGCAAAGTTTGGTGAAGATCTGAGTATGTAGTTTTTGACCTTATCTGGAACCTCCCATCTGAAAATTTGAAAATTCTTCAAAAATTCGTCGAAAATCTTGATGTCTCCAATCTCTTGTTTTGTACGTTTTTTCCACGTGTCTTGACATCCAATGTATCCCTGCAATGTTTGGTGGAGATCTGAGTATGTAGTTTTTGACCTTATCTGGGACCTCCTATCAGAAAATTTGAAAATTCTTCAAAAATTCGTCCAAAATCTTGATGTCTCCAATCTCTTGTTTTGTACGTTTTTTCCACGTGTCTTGACATCCAATGTATCCCTGCAAAGTTTGGTGAAGATCTGAGTATGTAGTTTTTGACCTTATATGGAGCCTCCTATCTGAAAATTTGAAAATTCTTAAAAAATTCGTCCAAAATCTTGATGTCTCCAATCTCTTGTTTTGTACGTTCTTTCCACGTGTCTTGACATCCAATGTATCCCTGCAATGTTTGGTGAAGATCTGAGTATGTAGTTTTTGACCTTATATGGAACCTCCTATCTGAAAATTTGAAAATTCTTAAAAGAATTTAACAAAATCTTGATGTCCCCAATCCTATGTTTTGTATGTTTTTTCCACGTGTCTTGACATACAATGTATCCCTGCAGAGTTTGGTGAAGATCTGAGTATGTAGTTTTTGACCTTATCTGGAACCTCCCATCTGAAAATTTGAAAATTCCTAAAAAATCCGTCCAAAATCTTGTTGACCCGAATCTCTTGTTTTGTACGTTTTTTCCACGTGTCTTGACATCCAATGTATCCCTGCAAAGTTTGGTGAAGATCTGAGTATGTAGTTTTTGACCTTATCTGGAACCGCATTTCTGAAAATTTGAAAATTTTTAAAAAAATCGTCAAAAAATCTTGATGTCTCCAATCCCTTGTTTTGTACGTTTTTTCCACGTGTCTCGACCTCCAATGGATCCCTGCAAAGTTTGGTGAAGATCTGAGTATGTCGTTTTTGACCTTATCTGGAACCTCCCATCTGAAAATTTGAAAATTCTTAAAAAATTCGTCGAAAATCTTGATGTCTCCGATCTCTTGTTTTGTACGTTTTTTCCACGTGTCTTGACATGCAAAGTATTCCTGCAAAGTTTGGTGAAGATCTGAGTATGTAGTTTTTGACCTCATCTGGAACCTCCTATCTGAAAATTTGAAAATTGTTAAAAAATTCGTCCAAAATCTTGATGTCTCCAATCTCTTTTTTGTACGTTTTTTCCACGTGTCTTGACATCCAATGGATCCCTGCAAAGTTTGGTGAAGATCTGAGTATGTAGTTTTTGACCTTATCTGGAACCTCCCATCTGAAAATTTGAAAATTCTTAAAAAATTCGACCAAAATCTTGATGTCTCCAATCTTTTGTTTTGTACGTTTTTTCCACGTGTCTTGACACATAATGTATCCATGCAAAGTTTGGTGAAGATCTGAGTATGTAGTTTTTGACCTTATATGGAACCTCCTATCTGAAAATTTGAAAATTCTTAAAAAATTCGTCCAAAATCTTGATGTCTCCAATCTCTTGTTTTGTACGTTTTTTCCACGTGTCTTGACATCCAATGTATCCCTGCAAAGTTTGGTGAAGATCTGAGTATGTAGTTTTTGACCTTATCTGGAACCTCCCATCTGAAAATTTGAAAATTCCTAAAAAATCCGTGCAAAATCTTGATGACCCCAATCTCTTGTTTTGTACGTTTTTTCCACGTGTCTTGACATCCAATGTATTCCTGCAATGTTTGGTGAAGATCTGAGTATGTAGTTTTTGACCTTATATGGAACCTCCTATCTGAAAATTTGAAAATTCTTAAAAAATTCGACCAAAATCTTGATGTTCCGAATCCTATGTTTTGTATGTTTTTTCCACGTGTCTTGACATCCAATGTATCCCTGCAAAGTTTGGTGAAGATCTGAGTATGTAGTTTTTGACCTTATATTGAACCTCCCATCTGAAAATTTGAAAATTCTTAAAAAATTCGTCCAAAATCTTGATGACCCCAATCTCTTGTTTTGTACGTTTTTTCCACGTGTCTTGACATCCAAAGTATCCCTGCAAAGTTTGGTGAAGATCTGAGTATGTAGTTTTTGACCTTATATGGAACCTCCTTTCTGAAAATTTGAGAATTCTTAAAAAATTCGTCCAAAATCTTAATGTCTCCAATCTCTTGTTTTGTACGTTTTTTCCACGTGTCTTGACATCCAATGTATCCATGCAAAGTTTGGTGAAGATCTGAGTATGTCGTTTTTGACCTTATCTGGAACCTCCCATCTGAAAATTTGAAAATTCTTAAAAAATTCGTCGAAAATCTTGATGTCTCCAATCTTTTGTTTTGTACGTTTTTTCCACGTGTCTTGACATGCAAAGTATCTCTGCAACGTTTGGTGAAGATCTGAGTATGTAGTTTTTGACCTTATCTGGAACCTCCTATCTGAAAATTTGAAAATTCTTAAAAAATTCGTCGAAAATCTTGATGTCTCCAATCTCTTGTTTTGTACGTTTTTTCCACGTGTCTTGATATCCAATGTATCCCTGCAAAGTTTGGTGAAGATCTGAGTATGTCGTTTTTGACCTTATCTGGAACATCCTTTCTGAAAATTTGAAAATTGTTAAAAAATTCGTCCAAAATCTTGATGTCTCCAATCTCTTTTTTGTACGTTTTTTCCACGTGTCTTGACACATAATGTATCCATGCAAAGTTTGGTGAAGATCTGAGTATGTAGTTTTTGACCTTATATGGAACCTCCTATCTGAAAATTTGAAAATTCTTAAAAAATTCGTCGAAAATCTTGATGTCTCCAATCTCTTGTTTTGTACGTTTTTTCCACGTGTCTTGACATCCAATGTATCCCTGCAATGTTTGGTGGAGATCTGAGTATGTAGTTTTTGACCTTATCTGGGACCTCCTATCAGAAAATTTGAAAATTCTTCAAAAATTCGTCCAAAATCTTGATGTCTCCAATCTCTTGTTTTGTACGTTTTTTCCACGTGTCTCGACCTCCAATGTATCCCTGCAAAGTTTGGTGAAGATCTGAGTATGTCGTTTTTGACCTTATCTGGAACATCCTTTCTGAAAATTTGAAAATTCTTAAAAAATTCGTCGAAAATCTTGATGTCTCCAATCTCTTGTTTTGTACGTTTTTTCCACGTGTCTTGACACCCAATGTATCCCTGCAAAGTTTGGTGAAGATCTGAGTATGTAGTTTTTGACCTTATATGGAACCTCCTTTCTGAAAATTTGAAAATTCTCAAAAAATTCGTCCATAATCTTGATGTCTCCAATCTCTTGTTTTGTACGTTTTTTCCACGTGTCTTGACATCCAATGTATCCCTGCAAAGTTTGGTGAAGATCTGAGTATGTAGTTTTTGACCTTATCTGGAACATCCTTTCTGAAAATTTGAAAATTGTTAAAAAATTCGTCCAAAATCTTGATGTCTCCAATCTCTTTTTTGTACGTTTTTTCCACGTGTCTTGACATCCAATGTATCCCTGCAAAGTTTGGTGAAGATCTGAGTATGTAGTTTTTGACCTTATCTGGAACCTCCCATCTGAAAATTTGAAAATTCTTAAAAAATTCGACCAAAATCTTGATGTCTCCAATCTTTTGTTTTGTACGTTTTTTCCACGTGTCTTGACACATAATGTATCCATGCAAAGTTTGGTGAAGATCTGAGTATGTAGTTTTTGACCTTATATGGAACCTCCTATCTGAAAATTTGAAAATTCTTAAAAAATTCGTCCAAAATCTTGATGTCTCCAATCTCTTGTTTTGTACGTTTTTTCCACGTGTCTTGACATCCAATGTATCCCTGCAAAGTTTGGTGAAGATCTGAGTATGTAGTTTTTGACCTTATCTGGAACCTCCCATCTGAAAATTTGAAAATTCCTAAAAAATCCGTGCAAAATCTTGATGACCCCAATCTCTTGTTTTGTACGTTTTTTCCACGTGTCTTGACATCCAATGTATTCCTGCAATGTTTGGTGAAGATCTGAGTATGTAGTTTTTGACCTTATATGGAACGTCCTATCTGAAAATTTGAAAATTCTTAAAAAATTCGACCAAAATCTTGATGTTCCGAATCCTATGTTTTGTATGTTTTTTCCACGTGTCTTGACATCCAATGTATCCATGCAAAGTTTGGTGAAGATCTGAGTATGTAGTTTTTGACCTTATATTGAACCTCCCATCTGAAAATTTGAAAATTCTTAAAAAATTCGTCCAAAATCTTGATGACCCCAATCTCTTGTTTTGTACGTTTTTTCCACGTGTCTTGACATCCAAAGTATCCCTGCAAAGTTTGGTGAAGATCTGAGTATGTAGTTTTTGACCTTATATTGAACCTCCCATCTGAAAATTTGAAAATTCTTAAAAAATTCGTCCAAAATCTTGATGTCTCCAATCTCTTGTTTTGTACGTTTTTTCCACGTGTCTTGACATCCAATGTATCCATGCAAAGTTTGGTGAAGATCTGAGTATGTCGTTTTTGACATTATCTGGAACCTCCCATCTGAAAATTTGAAAATTCTTAAAAAATTCGACCAAAATCTTCATGTCTCCAATCTTTTGTTTTGTACGTTTTTTCCACGTGTCTTGACATGCAAAGTATCCCTGCAACGTTTGGTGAAGATCTGAGTATGTAGTTTTTGACCTTATCTGGAACCTCCTATCTGAAAATTTGAAAATTCTTCAAAAATTCGTCGAAAATCTTGATGTCTCCAATCTCTTGTTTTGTACGTTTTTTCCACGTGTCTTGACATCCAATGTATTCCTGCAATGTTTGGTGGAGATCTGAGTATGTAGTTTTAGACCTTATCTGGAACCTCCTATCTGAAAATTTGAAAATTCTTCAAAAATTCGTCCAAAATCTTGATGTCTCCAATCTCTTGTTTTGTACGTTTTTTCCACGTGTCTCGACCTCCAATGGATCCCTGCAAAGTTTGGTGAAGATCTGAGTATGTCGTTTTTGACCTTATCTGGAACATCCTTTCTGAAAATTTGAAAATTCTTAAAAAATTCGTCGAAAATCTTGATGTCTCCAATCTCTTGTTTTGTACGTTTTTTCCACGTGTCTTGACATCCAATGTATCCCTGCAAAGTTTGGTGAAGATCTGAGTATGTAGTTTTTGACCTTATATGGAACCTCCTATCTGAAAATTTGAAAATTCTTAAAAAATTCGTCCAAAATCTTGATGTCTCCAATCTCTTGTTTTGTACGTTTTTTCCACGTGTCTCGACCTCCAATGGATCCCTGCAAAGTTTGGTGAAGATCTGAGTATGTCGTTTTTGACCTTATCTGGAACCTCCCATCTGAAAATTTGAAAATTCTTAAAAAATTCGTCGAAAATCTTGATGTCTCCGATCTCTTGTTTTGTACGTTTTTTCCACGTGTCTTGACATGCAAAGTATTCCTGCAAAGTTTGGTGAAGATCTGAGTATGTAGTTTTTGACCTCATCTGGAACCTCCTATCTGAAAATTTGAAAATTCTTAAAAAATTCGTCCAAAATCTTGATGTCTCCAATCTCTTGTTTTGTACGTTTTTTCCACGTGTCTTGACATCCAATGTATCCCTGCAATGTTTGGTGAAGATCTGAGTATGTAGTTTTTGACCTTATCTGGAACCTCCCATCTGAAAATTTGAAAATTCCTAAAAAATCCGTCCAAAATCTTGATGACCCCAATCTCTTGTTTTGTACTTTTTTTCCACGTGTCTCGACCTCCAATGTATCCCTGCAAAGTTTGGTGAAGATCTGAGTATGTAATTTTTGACCTTATATGGAACCTCCTATCTGAAAATTTGAAAATTCTTAAAAAATTCGTCCAAAATCTTGATGTCACCAATCCTATGTTTTGTATGTTTTTTCCACGTGTCTTGACATCCAATGTATCCATGCAAAGTTTGGTGAAGATCTGAGTAGGTCGGTTTTGACCTTATCTGGAACCTCCCATCTGAAAATTTGAAAATTCTTAAAAAATTCGTCGAAAATCTTGATGTCTCCGATCTCTTGTTTTGTACGTTTTTTCCACGTGTCTTGACATGCAAAGTATTCCTGCAAAGTTTGGTGAAGATCTGAGTATGTAGTTTTTGACCTCATCTGGAACCTCCTATCTGAAAATTTGAAAATTCTTAAAAAATTCGTCCAAAATTTTGATGTCTCCAATCTCTTGTTTTGTACGTTTTTTCCACGTGTCTTGACATCCAATGTATCCCTGCAATGTTTGGTGAAGATCTGAGTATGTAGTTTTTGACCTTATCTGGAACCTCCCATCTGAAAATTTGAAAATTCCTAAAAAATCCGTCCAAAATCTTGATGACCCCAATCTCTTGTTTTGTACGTTTTTTCCACGTGTCTTGACATCCAATGTATCCCTGCAAAGTTTGGTGAAGATCTGAGTATGTAGTTTTTGACCTTATCTGGAACCTCCTATCTGAAAATTTGAAAATTCTTAAAAAATTCGTCCAAAATCTTGATGTCTCCAATCTCTTGTTTTGTACGTTTTTTCCACGTGTCTTGATATCCAATGTATCCCTGCAATGTTTGGTGAAGATCTGAGTATGTCGTTTTTGACCTTATCTGGAACATCCTTTCTGAAAATTTGAAAATTGTTAAAAAATTCGTCCAAAATCTTGATGTCTCCAATCTCTTTTTTGTACGTTTTTTCCACGTGTCTTGACATCCAATGGATCCCTGCAAAGTTTGGTGAAGATCTGAGTATGTAGTTTTTGACCTTATGTGGAACCTCCCATCTGAAAATTTGAAAATTCTTAAAAAATTCGACCAAAATCTTGATGTCTCCAATCTTTTGTTTTGTACGTTTTTTCCACGTGTCTTGACACATAATGTATCCATGCAAAGTTTGGTGAAGATCTGAGTATGTAGTTTTTGACCTTATATGGAACCTCCTATCTGAAAATTTGAAAATTCTTAAAAAATTCGTCCAAAATCTTGATGTCTCCAATCTCTTGTTTTGTACGTTTTTTCCACGTGTCTTGACATCCAATGTATCCCTGCAAAGTTTGGTGAAGATCTGAGTATGTAGTTTTTGACCTTATCTGGAACCTCCCATCTGAAAATTTGAAAATTCCTAAAAAATCCGTGCAAAATCTTGATGACCCCAATCTCTTGTTTTGTACGTTTTTTCCACGTGTCTTGACATCCAATGTATTCCTGCAATGTTTGGTGAAGATCTGAGTATGTAGTTTTTGACCTTATATGGAACCTCCTATCTGAAAATTTGAAAATTCTTAAAAAATTCGACCAAAATCTTGATGTTCCGAATCCTATGTTTTGTATGTTTTTTCCACGTGTCTTGACATCCAATGTATCCCTGCAAAGTTTGGTGAAGATCTGAGTATGTAGTTTTTGACCTTATATTGAACCTCCCATCTGAAAATTTGAAAATTCTTAAAAAATTCGTCCAAAATCTTGATGACCCCAATCTCTTGTTTTGTACGTTTTTTCCACGTGTCTTGACATCCAAAGTATCCCTGCAAAGTTTGGTGAAGATCTGAGTATGTAGTTTTTGACCTTATATGGAACCTCCTTTCTGAAAATTTGAGAATTCTTAAAAAATTCGTCCAAAATCTTGATGTCTCCAATCTCTTGTTTTGTACGTTTTTTCCACGTGTCTTGACATCCAATGTATCCATGCAAAGTTTGGTGAAGATCTGAGTATGTCGTTTTTGACCTTATCTGGAACCTCCCATCTGAAAATTTGAAAATTCTTAAAAAATTCGTCGAAAATCTTGATGTCTCCAATCTTTTGTTTTGTACGTTTTTTCCACGTGTCTTGACATGCAAAGTATCCCTGCAACGTTTGGTGAAGATCTGAGTATGTAGTTTTTGACCTTATCTGGAACCTCCTATCTGAAAATTTGAAAATTCTTAAAAAATTCGTCGAAAATCTTGATGTCTCCAATCTCTTGTTTTGTACGTTTTTTCCACGTGTCTTGATATCCAATGTATCCCTGCAAAGTTTGGTGAAGATCTGAGTATGTTGTTTTTGACCTTATCTGGAACATCCTTTCTGAAAATTTGAAAATTGTTAAAAAATTCGTCCAAAATCTTGATGTCTCCAATCTCTTTTTTGTACGTTTTTTCCACGTGTCTTGACATCCAATGTATCCCTGCAAAGTTTGTTGAAGATCTGAGTATGTAGTTTTTGACCTTATCTGGAACCTCCCATCTGAAAATTTGAAAATTCTTAAAAAATTCGACCAAAATCTTGATGTCTCCAATCTTTTGTTTTGTACGTTTTTTCCACGTGTCTTGACACATAATGTATCCATGCAAAGTTTGGTGAAGATCTGAGTATGTAGTTTTTGACCTTATATGGAACCTCCTATCTGAAAATTTGAAAATTCTTAAAAAATTCGTCCAAAATCTTGATGTCTCCAATCTCTTGTTTTGTACGTTTTTTCCACGTGTCTTGACATCCAATGTATCCCTGCAAAGTTTGGTGAAGATCTGAGTATGTAGTTTTTGACCTTATCTGGAACCTCCCATCTGAAAATTTGAAAATTCCTAAAAAATCCGTGCAAAATCTTGATGACCCCAATCTCTTGTTTTGTACGTTTTTTCCACGTGTCTTGACATCCAATGTATCCATGCAAAGTTTGGTGAAGATCTGAGTATGTCGTTTTTGACCTTATCTGGAACATCCTTTCTGAAAATTTGAAAATTGTTAAAAAATTCGTCCAAAATCTTGATGTCTCCAATCTCTTTTTTGTACGTTTTTTCCACGTGTCTTGACATCCAATGTATCCCTGCAAAGTTTGGTGAAGATCTGAGTATGTAGTTTTTGACCTTATCTGGAACCTCCCATCTGAAAATTTGAAAATTCTTCAAAAATTCGTCGAAAATCTTGATGTCTCCAATCTCTTGTTTTGTACGTTTTTTCCACGTGTCTTGACATCCAATGTATCCCTGCAATGTTTGGTGGAGATCTGAGTATGTAGTTTTTGACCTTATCTGGGACCTCCTATCAGAAAATTTGAAAATTCTTCAAAAATTCGTCCAAAATCTTGATGTCTCCAATCTCTTGTTTTGTACGTTTTTTCCACGTGTCTCGACCTCCAATGTATCCCTGCAAAGTTTGGTGAAGATCTGAGTATGTCGTTTTTGACCTTATCTGGAACATCCTTTCTGAAAATTTGAAAATTCTTAAAAAATTCGTCGAAAATCTTGATGTCTCCAATCTCTTGTTTTGTACGTTTTTTCCACGTGTTTTGACATCCAATGTATCCCTGCAAAGTTTGGTGAAGATCTGAGTATGTAGTTTTTGACCTTATATGGAACCTCCTTTCTGAAAATTTGAAAATTCTTAAAAAATTCGTCCAAAATCTTGATGTCTCCAATCTCTTGTTTTGTACGTTTTTTCCACGTGTCTTGACATCCAATGTATCCCTGCAAAGTTTGGTGAAGATCTGAGTATGTAGTTTTTGACCTTATCTGGAACATCCTTTCTGAAAATTTGAAAATTGTTAAAAAATTCGTCCAAAATCTTGATGTCTCCAATCTCTTTTTTGTACGTTTTTTCCACGTGTCTTGACATCCAATGTATCCCTGCAAAGTTTGGTGAAGATCTGAGTATGTAGTTTTTGACCTTATCTGGAACCTCCCATCTGAAAATTTGAAAATTCTTAAAAAATTCGACCAAAATCTTGATGTCTCCAATCTTTTGTTTTGTACGTTTTTTCCACGTGTCTTGACACATAATGTATCCATGCAAAGTTTGGTGAAGATCTGAGTATGTAGTTTTTGACCTTATATGGAACCTCCTATCTGAAAATTTGAAAATTCTTAAAAAATTCGTCCAAAATCTTGATGTCTCCAATCTCTTGTTTTGTACGTTTTTTCCACGTGTCTTGACATCCAATGTATCCCTGCAAAGTTTGGTGAAGATCTGAGTATGTAGTTTTTGACCTTATCTGGAACCTCCCATCTGAAAATTTGAAAATTCCTAAAAAATCCGTGCAAAATCTTGATGACCCCAATCTCTTGTTTTGTACGTTTTTTCCACGTGTCTTGACATCCAATGTATTCCTGCAATGTTTGGTGAAGATCTGAGTATGTAGTTTTTGACCTTATATGGAACCTCCTATCTGAAAATTTGAAAATTCTTAAAAAATTCGACCAAAATCTTGATGTTCCGAATCCTATGTTTTGTATGTTTTTTCCACGTGTCTTGACATCCAATGTATCCATGCAAAGTTTGGTGAAGATCTGAGTATGTAGTTTTTGACCTTATATTGAACCTCCCATCTGAAAATTTGAAAATTCTTAAAAAATTCGTCCAAAATCTTGATGACCCCAATCTCTTGTTTTGTACGTTTTTTCCACGTGTCTTGACATCCAAAGTATCCCTGCAAAGTTTGGTGAAGATCTGAGTATGTAGTTTTTGACCTTATATTGAACCTCCCATCTGAAAATTTGAAAATTCTTAAAAAATTCGTCCAAAATCTTGATGTCTCCAATCTCTTGTTTTGTACGTTTTTTCCACGTGTCTTGACATCCAATGTATCCATGCAAAGTTTGGTGAAGATCTGAGTATGTCGTTTTTGACCTTATCTGGAACCTCCCATCTGAAAATTTGAAAATTCTTAAAAAATTCGTCGAAAATCTTGATGTCTCCAATCTTTTGTTTTGTACGTTTTTTCCACGTGTCTTGACATGCAAAGTATCCCTGCAACGTTTGGTGAAGATCTGAGTATGTAGTTTTTGACCTTATCTGGAACCTCCTATCTGAAAATTTGAAAATTCTTCAAAAATTCGTCGAAAATCTTGATGTCTCCAATCTCTTGTTTTGTACGTTTTTTCCACGTGTCTTGACATCCAATGTATTCCTGCAATGTTTGGTGGAGATCTGAGTATGTAGTTTTAGACCTTATCTGGAACCTCCTATCTGAAAATTTGAAAATTCTTCAAAAATTCGTCCAAAATCTTGATGTCTCCAATCTCTTGTTTTGTACGTTTTTTCCACGTGTCTCGACCTCCAATGGATCACTGCAAAGTTTGGTGAAGATCTGAGTATGTCGTTTTTGACCTTATCTGGAACATCCTTTCTGAAAATTTGAAAATTCTTAAAAAATTCGTCGAAAATCTTGATGTCTCCAATCTCTTGTTTTGTACGTTTTTTCCACGTGTCTTGACATCCAATGTATCCCTGCAAAGTTTGGTGAAGATCTGAGTATGTAGTTTTTGACCTTATATGGAACCTCCTATCTGAAAATTTGAAAATTCTTAAAAAATTCGTCCAAAATCTTGATGTCTCCAATCTCTTGTTTTGTACGTTTTTTCCACGTGTCTCGACCTCCAATGGATCCCTGCAAAGTTTGGTGAAGATCTGAGTATGTCGTTTTTGACCTTATCTGGAACCTCCCATCTGAAAATTTGAAAATTCTTAAAAAATTCGTCGAAAACCTTGATGTCTCCGATCTCTTGTTTTGTACGTTTTTTCCACGTGTCTTGACATGCAAAGTATTCCTGCAAAGTTTGGTGAAGATCTGAGTATGTAGTTTTTGACCTCATCTGGAACCTCCTATCTGAAAATTTGAAAATTCTTAAAAAATTCGTCCAAAATCTTGATGTCTCCAATCTCTTGTTTTGTACGTTTTTTCCACGTGTCTTGACATCCAATGTATCCCTGCAATGTTTGGTGAAGATCTGAGTATGTAGTTTTTGACCTTATCTGGAACCTCCCATCTGAAAATTTGAAAATTCCTAAAAAATCCGTCCAAAATCTTGATGACCCCAATCTCTTGTTTTCTACTTTTTTTCCACGTGTCTCGACCTCCAATGTATCCCTGCAAAGTTTGGTGAAGATCTGAGTATGTAGTTTTTGACCTTATATGGAACCTCCTATCTGAAAATTTGAAAATTCTTAAAAAATTCGTCCAAAATCTTGATGTCACCAATCCTATGTTTTGTATGTTTTTTCCACGTGTCTTGACATCCAATGTATCCATGCAAAGTTTGGTGAAGATCTGAGTATGTAGTTTTTGAACTTATCTGGAACCTCCCATCTGAAAATTTGAAAATTCTTAAAAAATTCGTCGAAAATCTTGATGTCTCCGATCTCTTGTTTTGTACGTTTTTTCCACGTGTCTTGACATGCAAAGTATTCCTGCAAAGTTTGGTGAAGATCTGAGTATGTAGTTTTTGACCTCATCTGGAACCTCCTATCTGAAAATTTGAAAATTCTTAAAAAATTCGTCCAAAATTTTGATGTCTCCAATCTCTTGTTTTGTACGTTTTTTCCACGTGTCTTGACATCTAATGTATCCCTGCAATGTTTGGTGAAGATCTGAGTATGTAGTTTTTGACCTTATCTGGAACCTCCCATCTGAAAATTTGAAAATTCCTAAAAAATCCGTCCAAAATCTTGATGACCCCAATCTCTTGTTTTGTACGTTTTTTCCACGTGTCTTGACATCCAATGTATCCCTGCAAAGTTTGGTGAAGATCTGAGTATGTAGTTTTTGACCTTATCTGGAACCTCCTATCTGAAAATTTGAAAATTCTTAAAAAATTCGTCCAAAATCTTGATGTCTCCAATCTCTTGTTTTGTACGTTTTTTCCACGTGTCTTGATATCCAATGTATCCCTGCAAAGTTTGGTGAAGATCTGAGTATGTAGTTTTTGACCTTATATGGAACCTCCTATCTGAAAATTTGAAAATTCTTAAAAAATTCGTCCAAAATCTTGATGTCTCCAATCTCTTGTTTTGTACGTTTTTTCCACGTGTCTTGACATCCAATGTATCCCTGCAAAGTTTGGTGAAGATCTGAGTATGTAGTTTTTGACCTTATATTGAACCTCCCATCTGAAAATTTGAAAATTCTTAAAAAATTCGTCCAAAATCTTGATGTCTCCAATCTCTTGTTTTGTACGTTTTTTCCACGTGTCTTGATATCCAATGTATCCCTGCAAAGTTTGGTGAAGATCTGAGTATGTAGTTTTTGACCTTATATGGAACCTCCTATCTGAAAATTTGAAAATTCTTAAAAAATTCGTCCAAAATTTTGATGTCTCCAATCTCTTGTTTTGTACGTTTTTTCCACGTGTCTTGACATCCAATGTATCCCTGCAATGTTTGGTGAAGATCTGAGTATGTAGTTTTTGACCTTATCTGGAACCTCCCATCTGAAAATTTGAAAATTCCTAAAAAATCCGTCCAAAATCTTGATGTCTCCAATCTCTTGTTTTGTACGTTTTTTCCACGTGTCTTGATATCCAATGTATCCCTGCAAAGTTTGGTGAAGATCTGAGTATGTAGTTTTTGACCTTATATGGAACCTCCTATCTGAAAATTTGAAAATTCTTAAAAAATTCGTCCAAAAACTTGATGTCTCCAATCTCTTGTTTTGTACGTTTTTTCCACGTGTCTCGACCTCCAATGGATCCCTGCAAAGTTTGGTGAAGATCTGAGTATGTAGTTTTTGACCTTATCTGGAACCTCCCATCTGAAAATTTGAAAATTCTTAAAAAATTCGACCAAAATCTTGATGTCTCCAATCTTTTGTTTTGTACGTTTTTTCCACGTGTCTTGACACATAATGTATCCCTGCAAAGTTTGGTGAAGATCTGAGTATGTAGTTTTTGACCTTATCTGGAACCTCCCATCTGAAAATTTGAAAATTCTTAAAAAATTCGACCAAAATCTTGATGTCTCCAATCTTTTGTTTTGTACGTTTTTTCCACGTGTCTTGACACATAATGTATCCATGCAAAGTTGGTGAAGATCTGAGTATGTAGTTTTTGACCTTATATGGAACCTCCTATCTGAAAATTTGAAAATTCTTAAAAAATTCGTCCAAAATCTTGATGTCTCCAATCTCTTGTTTTGTACGTTTTTTCCACGTGTCTTGACATCCAATGTATCCCTGCAAAGTTTGGTGAAGATCTGAGTATGTAGTTTTTGACCTTATCTGGAACCTCCCATCTGAAAATTTGAAAATTCCTAAAAAATCCGTGCAAAATCTTGTTGACCCCAATCTCTTGTTTTGTACGTTTTTTCCACGTGTCTTGACATCCAATGTATTCCTGCAATGTTTGGTGAAGATCTGAGTATGTAGTTTTTGACCTTATATGGAACCTCCTATCTGAAAATTTGAAAATTCTTAAAAAATTCGACCAAAATCTTGATGTTCCGAATCCTATGTTTTGTATGTTTTTTCCACGTGTCTTGACATCCAATGTATCCATGCAAAGTTTGGTGAAGATCTGAGTATGTAGTTTTTGACCTTATATTGAACCTCCCATCTGAAAATTTGAAAATTCTTAAAAAATTCGTCCAAAATCTTGATGACCCCAATCTCTTGTTTTGTACGTTTTTTCCACGTGTCTTGACATCCAAAGTATCCCTGCAAAGTTTGGTGAAGATCTGAGTATGTAGTTTTTGACCTTATATTGAACCACCCATCTGAAAATTTGAAAATTCTTAAAAAATTCGTCCAAAATCTTGATGTCTCCAATCTCTTGTTTTGTACGTTTTTTCCACGTGTCTTCACATCCAATGTATCCATGCAAAGTTTGGTGAAGATCTGAGTATGTCGTTTTTGACCTTATCTGGAACCTCCCATCTGAAAATTTGAAAATTCTTAAAAAATTCGTCGAAAATCTTGATGTCTCCAATCTCTTGTTTTGTACGTTTTTTCCACGTGTCTTGACATGCAAAGTATCCCTGCAACGTTTGGTGAAGATCTGAGTATGTAGTTTTTGACCTTATCTGGAACCTCCTATCTGAAAATTTGAAAATTCTTAAAAAATTCGTCGAAAATCTTGATGTCTCCAATCTCTTGTTTTGTACGTTTTTTCCACGTGTCTTGACATCCAATGTATTCCTGCAATGTTTGGTGGAGATCTGAGTATGTAGTTTTAGACCTTATCTGGAACCTCCTATCTGAAAATTTGAAAATTCTTCAAAAATTCGTCCAAAATCTTGATGTCTCCAATCTCTTGTTTTGTACGTTTTTTCCACGTGTCTCGACCTCCAATGGATCACTGCAAAGTTTGGTGAAGATCTGAGTATGTCGTTTTTGACCTTATCTGGATCATCCTTTCTGAAAATTTGAAAATTCTTAAAAAATTCGTCGAAAATCTTGATGTCTCCAATCTCTTGTTTTGTACGTTTTTTCCACGTGTCTTGACATCCAATGTATCCCTGCAAAGTTTGGTGAAGATCTGAGTATGTAGTTTTTGACCTTATATGGAACCTCCTATCTGAAAATTTGAAAATTCTTAAAAAATTCGTCCAAAATCTTGATGTCTCCAATCTCTTGTTTTGTACGTTTTTTCCACGTGTCTCGACCTCCAATGGATCCCTGCAAAGTTTGGTGAAGATCTGAGTATGTCGTTTTTGACCTTATCTGGAACCTCCCATCTGAAAATTTGAAAATTCTTAAAAAATTCGTCGAAAACCTTGATGTCTCCGATTTCTTGTTTTGTACGTTTTTTCCACGTGTCTTGACATGCAAAGTATTCCTGCAAAGTTTGGTGAAGATCTGAGTATGTAGTTTTTGACCTCATCTGGAACCTCCTATCTGAAAATTTGAAAATTCTTAAAAAATTCGTCCAAAATCTTGATGTCTCCAATCTCTTGTTTTGTACGTTTTTTCCACGTGTCTTGACATCCAATGTATCCCTGCAATGTTTGGTGAAGATCTGAGTATGTAGTTTTTGACCTTATCTGGAACCTCCCATCTGAAAATTTGAAAATTCCTAAAAAATCCGTCCAAAATCTTGATGACCCCAATCTCTTGTTTTCTACTTTTTTTCCACGTGTCTCGACCTCCAATGTATCCCTGCAAAGTTTGGTGAAGATCTGAGTATGTAGTTTTTGACCTTATATGGAACCTCCTATCTGAAAATTTGAAAATTCTTAAAAAATTCGTCCAAAATCTTGATGTCACCAATCCTATGTTTTGTATGTTTTTTCCACGTGTCTTGACATCCAATGTATCCATGCAAAGTTTGGTGAAGATCTGAGTATGTAGTTTTTGACCTTATCTGGAACCTCCCATCTGAAAATTTGAAAATTCTTAAAAAATTCGTCGAAAATCTTGATGTCTCCGATCTCTTGTTTTGTACGTTTTTTCCACGTGTCTTGACATGCAAAGTATTCCTGCAAAGTTTGGTGAAGATCTGAGTATGTAGTTTTTGACCTCATCTGGAACCTCCTATCTGAAAATTTGAAAATTCTTAAAAAATTCGTCCAAAATTTTGATGTCTCCAATCTCTTGTTTTGTACGTTTTTTCCACGTGTCTTGACATCCAATGTATCCCTGCAATGTTTGGTGAAGATCTGAGTATGTAGTTTTTGACCTTATCTGGAACCTCCCATCTGAAAATTTGAAAATTCCTAAAAAATCCGTCCAAAATCTTGATGACCCCAATCTCTTGTTTTGTACGTTTTTTCCACGTGTCTTGACATCCAATGTATCCCTGCAAAGTTTGGTGAAGATCTGAGTATGTAGTTTTTGACCTTATCTGGAACCTCCTATCTGAAAATTTGAAAATTCTTAAAAAATTCGTCCAAAATCTTGATGTCTCCAATCTCTTGTTTTGTACGTTTTTTCCACGTGTCTTGATATCCAATGTATCCCTGCAAAGTTTGGTGAAGATCTGAGTATGTAGTTTTTGACCTTATATGGAACCTCCTATCTGAAAATTTGAAAATTCTTAAAAAATTCGTCCAAAATCTTGATGTCTCCAATCTCTTGTTTTGTACGTTTTTTCCACGTGTCTTGACATCCAATGTATCCCTGCAAAGTTTGGTGAAGATCTGAGTATGTAGTTTTTGACCTTATATTGAACCTCCCATCTGAAAATTTGAAAATTCTTAAAAAATTCGTCCAAAATCTTGATGTCTCCAATCTCTTGTTTTGTACGTTTTTTCCACGTGTCTTGATATCCAATGTATCCCTGCAAAGTTTGGTGAAGATCTGAGTATGTAGTTTTTGACCTTACATGGAACCTCCTATCTGAAAATTTGAAAATTCTTAAAAAATTCGTCCAAAATTTTGATGTCTCCAATCTCTTGTTTTGTACGTTTTTTCCACGTGTCTTGACATCCAATGTATCCCTGCAATGTTTGGTGAAGATCTGAGTATGTAGTTTTTGACCTTATCTGGAACCTCCCATCTGAAAATTTGAAAATTCCTAAAAAATCCGTCCAAAATCTTGATGACCCCAATCTCTTGTTTTGTACGTTTTTTCCAAGTGTCTTGACATCCAATGTATCCCTGCAAAGTTTGGTGAAGATCTGAGTATGTAGTTTTTGACCTTATATTGAACCTCCCATCTGAAAATTTGAAAATTCTTAAAAAATTCGTCCAAAATCTTGATGTCTCCAATCTCTTGTTTTGTACGTTTTTTCCACGTGTCTTGATATCCAATGTATCCCTGCAAAGTTTGGTGAAGATCTGAGTATGTAGTTTTTGACCTTATATGGAACCTCCTATCTGAAAATTTGAAAATTCTTAAAAAATTCGTCCAAAATCTTGATGTCTCCAATCTCTTGTTTTGTACGTTTTTTCCACGTGTCTCGACCTCCAATGGATCCCTGCAAAGTTTGGTGAAGATCTGAGTATGTAGTTTTTGACCTTATCTGGAACCTCCCATCTGAAAATTTGAAAATTCTTAAAAAATTCGACCAAAATCTTGATGTCTCCAATCTTTTGTTTTGTACGTTTTTTCCATGTGTCTTGACACATAATGTATCCCTGCAAAGTTTGGTGAAGATCTGAGTATGTAGTTTTTGACCTTATCTGGAACCTCCTATCTGAAAATTTGAAAATTCTTAAAAAATTCGTCGAAAATCTTGATGTCTCCAATCTTTTGTTTTGTACGTTTTTTCCACGTGTCTTGACATCCAATGTATCCCTGCAAAGTTTGGTGAAGATCTGAGTATGTAGTTTTTGACCTTATATGGAACCTCCTATCTGAAAATTTGAAAATTCTTAAAAAATTCGTCCAAAATCTTGATGTCTCCAATCTCTTGTTTTGTACGTTTTTTCCACGTGTCTCGACCTCCAATGGATCCCTGCAAAGTTTGGTGAAGATCTGAGTATGTCGTTTTTGACCTTATCTGGAACCTCCCATCTGAAAATTTGAAAATTCTTAAAAAATTCGTCGAAAATCTTGATGTCTCCGATCTCTTGTTTTGTACGTTTTTTCCACGTGTCTTGACATGCAAAGTATTCCTGCAAAGTTTGGTGAAGATCTGAGTATGTAGTTTTTGACCTCATCTGGAACCTCCTATCTGAAAATTTGAAAATTCTTAAAAAATTCGTCCAAAATCTTGATGTCTCCAATCTCTTGTTTTGTACGTTTTTTCCACGTGTCTTGACATCCAATGTATCCCTGCAATGTTTGGTGAAGATCTGAGTATGTAGTTTTTGACCTTATCTGGAACCTCCCATCTGAAAATTTGAAAATTCCTAAAAAATCCGTCCAAAATCTTGATGACCCCAATCTCTTGTTTTGTACTTTTTTTCCACGTGTCTCGACCTCCAATGTATCCCTGCAAAGTTTGGTGAAGATCTGAGTATGTAGTTTTTGACCTTATATGGAACCTCCTATCTGAAAATTTGAAAATTCTTAAAAAATTCGTCCAAAATCTTGATGTCACCAATCCTATGTTTTGTATGTTTTTTCCACGTGTCTTGACATCCAATGTATCCATGCAAAGTTTGGTGAAGATCTGAGTATGTCGTTTTTGACCTTATCTGGAACCTCCCATCTAAAAATTTGAAAATTCTTAAAAAATTCGTCGAAAATCTTGATGTCTCCAATCTCTTGTTTTGTACGTTTTTTCCACGTGTCTCGACCTCCAATGGATCCCTGCAAAGTTTGGTGAAGATCTGAGTATGTCGTTTTTGACCTTATCTGGAACCTCCCATCTGAAAATTTGAAAATTCTTAAAAAATTCGTCGAAAATCTTGATGTCTCCGATCTCTTGTTTTGTACGTTTTTTCCACGTGTCTTGACATGCAAAGTATTCCTGCAAAGTTTGGTGAAGATCTGAGTATGTAGTTTTTGACCTCATCTGGAACCTCCTATCTGAAAATTTGAAAATTCTTAAAAAATTCGTCCAAAATCTTGATGTCTCCAATCTCTTGTTTTGTACGTTTTTTCCACGTGTCTTGACATCCAATGTATCCCTGCAATGTTTGGTGAAGATCTGAGTATGTAGTTTTTGACCTTATCTGGAACCTCCCATCTGAAAATTTGAAAATTCCTAAAAAATCCGTCCAAAATCTTGATGACCCCAATCTCTTGTTTTGTACTTTTTTTCCACGTGTCTCGACCTCCAATGTATCCCTGCAAAGTTTGGTGAAGATCTGAGTATGTAGTTTTTGACCTTATATGGAACCTCCTATCTGAAAATTTGAAAATTCTTAAAAAATTCGTCCAAAATCTTGATGTCACCAATCCTATGTTTTGTATGTTTTTTCCACGTGTCTTGACATCCAATGTATCCATGCAAAGTTTGGTGAAGATCTGAGTATGTCGTTTTTGACCTTATCTGGAACCTCCCATCTGAAAATTTGAAAATTCTTAAAAAATTCGTCGAAAATCTTGATGTCTCCGATCTCTTGTTTTGTACGTTTTTTCCACGTGTCTTGACATGCAAAGTATCCATGCAACGTTTGGTGAAGATCTGAGTATGTAGTTTTTGACCTTATCTGGAACCTCCTATCTGAAAATTTGAAAATTCTTAAAAAATTCGTCCAAAATCTTGATGTCTCCAATCTCTTGTTTTGTACGTTTTTTCCACGTGTCTTGACATCCAATGTATCCCTGCAATGTTTGGTGAAGATCTGAGTATGTAGTTTTTGACCTTATATGGAGCCTCCTATCTGAAAATTTGAAAATTCTTAAAAAATTCGTCCAAAATCTTGATGTCTCCAATCTCTTGTTTTGTACGTTCTTTCCACGTGTCTTGACATCCAATGTATCCCTGCAATGTTTGGTGAAGATCTGAGTATGTAGTTTTTGACCTTATATGGAACCTCCTATCTGAAAATTTGAAAATTCTTAAAAGAATTTAACAAAATCTTGATGTCCCCATTCCTATGTTTTGTATGTTTTTTCCACGTGTCTTGACATACAATGTATCCCTGCAGAGTTTGGTGAAGATCTGAGTATGTAGTTTTTGACCTTATCTGGAACCTCCTATCTGAAAATTTGAAAATTCTTAAAAAATTCGTCCAAAATCTTGATGTCTCCAATCTCTTGTTTTGTACGTTTTTTCCACGTGTCTTGACATCCAATGTATCCCTGCAATGTTTGGTGAAGATCTGAGTATGTAGTTTTTGACCTTATATGGAGCCTCCTATCTGAAAATTTGAAAATTCTTAAAAAATTCGTCCAAAATCTTGATGTCTCCAATCTCTTGTTTTGTACGTTCTTTCCACGTGTCTTGACATCCAATGTATCCCTGCAATGTTTGGTGAAGATCTGAGTATGTAGTTTTTGACCTTATATGGAACCTCCTATCTGAAAATTTGAAAATTCTTAAAAGAATTTAACAAAATCTTGATGTCCCCAATCCTATGTTTTGTATGTTTTTTCCACGTGTCTTGACATACAATGTATCCCTGCAGAGTTTGGTGAAGATCTGAGTATGTAGTTTTTGACCTTATCTGGAACCTCCCATCTGAAAATTTGAAAATTCCTAAAAAATCCGTCCAAAATCTTGTTGACCCGAATCTCTTGTTTTGTACGTTTTTTCCACGTGTCTTGACATCCAATGTATCCCTGCAAAGTTTGGTGAAGATCTGAGTATGTAGTTTTTGACCTTATCTGGAACCGCATTTCTGAAAATTTGAAAATTTTTAAAAAAATCGTCCAAAATCTTGATGTCTCCAATCTCTTGTTTTGTACGTTTTTTCCACGTGTCTTGACATCCAATGTATCCCTGCAAAGTTTGGTGAAGATCTGAGTATGTAGTTTTTGACCTTATATGGAACCTCCTATCTGAAAATTTGAAAATTCTTAAAAAATTCGTCCAAAATCTTGATGTCTCCAATCTCTTGTTTTGTACGTTTTTTCCACGTGTCTCGACCTCCAATGGATCCCTGCAAAGTTTGGTGAAGATCTGAGTATGTCGTTTTTGACCTTATCTGGAACCTCCCATCTGAAAATTTGAAAATTCTTAAAAAATTCGTCGAAAATCTTGATGTCTCCGATCTCTTGTTTTCTATTTTTTTTCCACGTGTCTTGACATGCAAAGTATTCCTGCAAAGTTTGGTGAAGATCTGAGTATGTAGTTTTTGACCTTATCTGGAACCTCCCATCTGAAAATTTGAAAATTCTTAAAAAATTCGACCAAAATCTTGATGTCTCCAATCTTTTGTTTTGTACGTTTTTTCCACGTGTCTTGACACATAATGTATCCATGCAAAGTTTGGTGAAGATCTGAGTATGTAGTTTTTGACCTTATATGGAACCTCCTATCTGAAAATTTGAAAATTCTTAAAAAATTCGTCCAAAATCTTGATGTCTCCAATCTCTTGTTTTGTACGTTTTTTCCACGTGTCTTGACATCCAATGTATCCCTGCAAAGTTTGGTGAAGATCTGAGTATGTAGTTTTTGACCTTATCTGGAACCTCCCATCTGAAAATTTGAAAATTCCTAAAAAATCCGTGCAAAATCTTGATGACCCCAATCTCTTGTTTTGTACGTTTTTTCCACGTGTCTTGACATCCAATGTATTCCTGCAATGTTTGGTGAAGATCTGAGTATGTAGTTTTTGACCTTATATGGAACCTCCTATCTGAAAATTTGAAAATTCTTAAAAAATTCGACCAAAATCTTGATGTTCCGAATCCTATGTTTTGTATGTTTTTTCCACGTGTCTTGACATCCAATGTATCCCTGCAAAGTTTGGTGAAGATCTGAGTATGTAGTTTTTGACCTTATATTGAACCTCCCATCTGAAAATTTGAAAATTCTTAAAAAATTCGTCCAAAATCTTGATGACCCCAATCTCTTGTTTTGTACGTTTTTTCCTCGTGTCTTGACATCCAAAGTATCCCTGCAAAGTTTGGTGAAGATCTGAGTATGTAGTTTTTGACCTTATATGGAACCTCCTTTCTGAAAATTTGAGAATTCTTAAAAAATTCGTCCAAAATCTTGATGTCTCCAATCTCTTGTTTTGTACGTTTTTTCCACGTGTCTTGACATCCAATGTATCCATGCAAAGTTTGGTGAAGATCTGAGTATGTCGTTTTTGACCTTATCTGGAACCTCCCATCTGAAAATTTGAAAATTCTTAAAAAATTCGTCGAAAATCTTGATGTCTCCAATCTTTTGTTTTGTACGTTTTTTCCACGTGTCTTGACATGCAAAGTATCCCTGCAACGTTTGGTGAAGATCTGAGTATGTAGTTTTTGACCTTATCTGGAACCTCCTATCTGAAAATTTGAAAATTCTTAAAAAATTCGTCGAAAATCTTGATGTCTCCAATCTCTTGTTTTGTACGTTTTTTCCACGTGTCTTGATATCCAATGTATCCCTGCAAAGTTTGGTGAAGATCTGAGTATGTCGTTTTTGACCTTATCTGGAACATCCTTTCTGAAAATTTGAAAATTGTTAAAAAATTCGTCCAAAATCTTGATGTCTCCAATCTCTTTTTTGTACGTTTTTTCCACGTGTCTTGACATCCAATGTATCCCTGCAAAGTTTGGTGAAGATCTGAGTATGTAGTTTTTGACCTTATCTGGAACCTCCCATCTGAAAATTTGAAAATTCTTAAAAAATTCGACCAAAATCTTGATGTCTCCAATCTTTTGTTTTGTACGTTTTTTCCACGTGTCTTGACACATAATGTATCCATGCAAAGTTTGGTGAAGATCTGAGTATGTAGTTTTTGACCTTATATGGAACCTCCTATCTGAAAATTTGAAAATTCTTAAAAAATTCGTCCAAAATCTTGATGTCTCCAATCTCTTGTTTTGTACGTTTTTTCCACGTGTCTTGACATCCAATGTATCCCTGCAAAGTTTGGTGAAGATCTGAGTATGTAGTTTTTGACCTTATCTGGAACCTCCCATCTGAAAATTTGAAAATTCCTAAAAAATCCGTGCAAAATCTTGATGACCCCAATCTCTTGTTTTGTACGTTTTTTCCACGTGTCTTGACATCCAATGTATCCATGCAAAGTTTGGTGAAGATCTGAGTATGTCGTTTTTGACCTTATCTGGAACATCCTTTCTGAAAATTTGAAAATTGTTAAAAAATTCGTCCAAAATCTTGATGTCTCCAATCTCTTTTTTGTACGTTTTTTCCACGTGTCTTGACATCCAATGGATCCCTGCAAAGTTTGGTGAAGATCTGAGAATGTAGTTTTTGACCTTATCAGGAACCTCCCATCTGAAAATTTGAAAATTCTTAAAAAATTCGACCAAAATCTTGATGTCTCCAATCTTTTGTTTTGTACGTTTTTTCCACGTGTCTTGACACATAATGTATCCATGCAAAGTTTGGTGAAGATCTGAGTATGTAGTTTTTGACTTTATATGGAACCTCCTATCTGAAAATTTGAAAATTCTTAAAAAATTCGTCCAAAATCTTGATGTCTCCAATCTCTTGTTTTGTACGTTTTTTCCACGTGTCTTGACATCCAATGTATCCCTGCAAAGTTTGGTGAAGATCTGAGTATGTAGTTTTTGACCTTATCTGGAACCTCCCATCTGAAAATTTGAAAATTCCTAAAAAATCCGTGCAAAATCTTGATGACCCCAATCTCTTGTTTTGTACGTTTTTTCCACGTGTCTTGACATCCAATGTATTCCTGCAATGTTTGGTGAAGATCTGAGTATGTAGTTTTTGACCTTATATGGAACCTCCTATCTGAAAATTTGAAAATTCTTAAAAAATTCGACCAAAATCTTGATGTTCCGAATCCTATGTTTTGTATGTTTTTTCCACGTGTCTTGACATCCAATGTATCCCTGCAAAGTTTGGTGAAGATCTGAGTATGTAGTTTTTGACCTTATATTGAACCTCCCATCTGAAAATTTGAAAATTCTTAAAAAATTCGTCCAAAATCTTGATGACCCCAATCTCTTGTTTTGTACGTTTTTTCCACGTGTCTTGACATCCAAAGTATCCCTGCAAAGTTTGGTGAAGATCTGAGTATGTAGTTTTTGACCTTATATGGAACCTCCTTTCTGAAAATTTGAGAATTCTTAAAAAATTCGTCCAAAATCTTGATGTCTCCAATCTCTTGTTTTGTACGTTTTTTCCACGTGTCTTGACATCCAATGTATCCATGCAAAGTTTGGTGAAGATCTGAGTATGTCGTTTTTGACCTTATCTGGAACCTCCCATCTGAAAATTTGAAAATTCTTAAAAAATTCGTCGAAAATCTTGATGTCTCCAATCTTTTGTTTTGTACGTTTTTTCCACGTGTCTTGACATGCAAAGTATCCCTGCAACGTTTGGTGAAGATCTGAGTATGTCGTTTTTGACCTTATCTGGAACATCCTTTCTGAAAATTTGAAAATTGTTAAAAAATTCGTCCAAAATCTTGATGTCTCCAATCTCTTTTTTGTACGTTTTTTCCACGTGTCTTGACATCCAATGTATCCCTGCAAAGTTTGGTGAAGATCTGAGTATGTAGTTTTTGACCTTATCTGGAACCTCCCATCTGAAAATTTGAAAATTCTTAAAAAATTCGACCAAAATCTTGATGTCTCCAATCTTTTGTTTTGTACGTTTTTTCCACGTGTCTTGACACATAATGTATCCATGCAAAGTTTGGTGAAGATCTGAGTATGTAGTTTTTGACCTTATATGGAACCTCCTATCTGAAAATTTGAAAATTCTTAAAAAATTCGTCCAAAATCTTGATGTCTCCAATCTCTTGTTTTGTACGTTTTTTCCACGTGTCTTGACATCCAATGTATCCCTGCAAAGTTTGGTGAAGATCTGAGTATGTAGTTTTTGACCTTATCTGGAACCTCCCATCTGAAAATTTGAAAATTCCTAAAAAATCCGTGCAAAATCTTGATGACCCCAATCTCTTGTTTTGTACGTTTTTTCCACGTGTCTTGACATCCAATGTATCCATGCAAAGTTTGGTGAAGATCTGAGTATGTCGTTTTTGACCTTATCTGGAACATCCTTTCTGAAAATTTGAAAATTGTTAAAAAATTCGTCCAAAATCTTGATGTCTCCAATCTCTTTTTTGTACGTTTTTTCCACGTGTCTTGACATCCAATGGATCCCTGCAAAGTTTGGTGAAGATCTGAGAATGTAGTTTTTGACCTTATCAGGAACCTCCCATCTGAAAATTTGAAAATTCTTAAAAAATTCGACCAAAATCTTGATGTCTCCAATCTTTTGTTTTGTACGTTTTTTCCACGTGTCTTGACACATAATGTATCCATGCAAAGTTTGGTGAAGATCTGAGTATGTAGTTTTTGACTTTATATGGAACCTCCTATCTGAAAATTTGAAAATTCTTAAAAAATTCGTCCAAAATCTTGATGTCTCCAATCTCTTGTTTTGTACGTTTTTTCCACGTGTCTTGACATCCAATGTATCCCTGCAAAGTTTGGTGAAGATCTGAGTATGTAGTTTTTGACCTTATCTGGAACCTCCCATCTGAAAATTTGAAAATTCCTAAAAAATCCGTGCAAAATCTTGATGACCCCAATCTCTTGTTTTGTACGTTTTTTCCACGTGTCTTGACATCCAATGTATTCCTGCAATGTTTGGTGAAGATCTGAGTATGTAGTTTTTGACCTTATATGGAACCTCCTATCTGAAAATTTGAAAATTCTTAAAAAATTCGACCAAAATCTTGATGTTCCGAATCCTATGTTTTGTATGTTTTTTCCACGTGTCTTGACATCCAATGTATCCCTGCAAAGTTTGGTGAAGATCTGAGTATGTAGTTTTTGACCTTATATTGAACCTCCCATCTGAAAATTTGAAAATTCTTAAAAAATTCGTCCAAAATCTTGATGACCCCAATCTCTTGTTTTGTACGTTTTTTCCACGTGTCTTGACATCCAAAGTATCCCTGCAAAGTTTGGTGAAGATCTGAGTATGTAGTTTTTGACCTTATATGGAACCTCCTTTCTGAAAATTTGAGAATTCTTAAAAAATTCGTCCAAAATCTTGATGTCTCCAATCTCTTAATTTGTACGTTTTTTCCACGTGTCTTGACATCCAATGTATCCATGCAAAGTTTGGTGAAGATCTGAGTATGTCGTTTTTGACCTTATCTGGAACCTCCCATCTGAAAATTTGAAAATTCTTAAAAAATTCGTCGAAAATCTTGATGTCTCCAATCTTTTGTTTTGTACGTTTTTTCCACGTGTCTTGACATGCAAAGTATCCCTGCAACGTTTGGTGAAGATCTGAGTATGTAGTTTTTGACCTTATCTGGAACCTCCTATCTGAAAATTTGAAAATTCTTAAAAAATTCGTCGAAAATCTTGATGTCTCCAATCTCTTGTTTTGTACGTTTTTTCCACGTGTCTTGATATCCAATGTATCCCTGCAAAGTTTGGTGAAGATCTGAGTATGTCGTTTTTGACCTTATCTGGAACATACTTTCTGAAAATTTGAAAATTGTTAAAAAATTCGTCCAAAATCTTGATGTCTCCAATCTCTTTTTTGTACGTTTTTTCCACGTGTCTTGACATCCAATGTATCCCTGCAAAGTTTGGTGAAGATCTGAGTATGTAGTTTTTGACCTTATCTGGAACCTCCCATCTGAAAATTTGAAAATTCTTAAAAAATTCGACCAAAATCTTGATGTCTCCAATCTTTTGTTTTGTACGTTTTTTCCACGTGTCTTGACACATAATGTATCCATGCAAAGTTTGGTGAAGATCTGAGTATGTAGTTTTTGACCTTATATGGAACCTCCTATCTGAAAATTTGAAAATTCTTAAAAAATTCGTCCAAAATCTTGATGTCTCCAATCTCTTGTTTTGTACGTTTTTTCCACGTGTCTTGACATCCAATGTATCCCTGCAAAGTTTGGTGAAGATCTGAGTATGTAGTTTTTGACCTTATCTGGAACCTCCCATCTGAAAATTTGAAAATTCCTAAAAAATCCGTGCAAAATCTTGATGACCCCAATCTCTTGTTTTGTACGTTTTTTCCACGTGTCTTGACATCCAATGTATTCCTGCAATGTTTGGTGAAGATCTGAGTATGTAGTTTTTGACCTTATATGGAACCTCCTATCTGAAAATTTGAAAATTCTTCAAAAATTCGACCAAAATCTTGATGTTCCGAATCCTATGTTTTGTATGTTTTTTCCACGTGTCTTGACATCCAATGTATCCATGCAAAGTTTGGTGAAGATCTGAGTATGTAGTTTTTGACCTTATATTGAACCTCCCATCTGAAAATTTGAAAATTCTTAAAAAAATCGTCCAAAATCTTGATGACCCCAATCTCTTGTTTTGTACGTTTTTTCCACGTGTCTTGACATCCAAAGTATCCCTGCAAAGTTTGGTGAAGATCTGAGTATGTAGTTTTTGACCTTATATTGAACCTCCCATCTGAAAATTTGAAAATTCTTAAAAAATTCGTCCAAAATCTTGATGTCTCCAATCTCTTGTTTTGTACGTTTTTTCCACGTGTCTTGACATCCAATGTATCCATGCAAAGTTTGGTGAAGATCTGAGTATGTCGTTTTTGACCTTATCTGGAACCTCCCATCTGAAAATTTGAAAATTCTTAAAAAATTCGTCGAAAATCTTGATGTCTCCAATCTTTTGTTTTGTACGTTTTTTCCACGTGTCTTGACATGCAAAGTATCCCTGCAACGTTTGGTGAAGATCTGAGTATGTAGTTTTTGACCTTATCTGGAACCTCCTATCTGAAAATTTGAAAATTCTTCAAAAATTCGTCGAAAATCTTGATGTCTCCAATCTCTTGTTTTGTACGTTTTTTCCACGTGTCTTGACATCCAATGTATTCCTGCAATGTTTGGTGGAGATCTGAGTATGTAGTTTTAGACCTTATCTGGAACCTCCTATCTGAAAATTTGAAAATTCTTCAAAAATTCGTCCAAAATCTTGATGTCTCCAATCTCTTGTTTTGTACGTTTTTTCCACGTGTCTCGACCTCCAATGGATCCCTGCAAAGTTTGGTGAAGATCTGAGTATGTCGTTTTTGACCTTATCTGGAACATCCTTTCTGAAAATTTGAAAATTCTTAAAAAATTCGTCGAAAATCTTGATGTCTCCGATCTCTTGTTTTGTACGTTTTTTCCACGTGTCTTGACATCCAATGTATCCCTGCAAAGTTTGGTGAAGATCTGAGTATGTAGTTTTTGACCTTATATGGAACCTCCTATCTGAAAATTTGAAAATTCTTAAAAAATTCGTCCAAAATCTTGATGTCTCCAATCTCTTGTTTTGTACGTTTTTTCCACGTGTCTCGACCTCCAATGGATCCCTGCAAAGTTTGGTGAAGATCTGAGTATGTCGTTTTTGACCTTATCTGGAACCTCCCATCTGAAAATTTGAAAATTCTTAAAAAATTCGTCGAAAATCTTGATGTCTCCGATCTCTTGTTTTGTACGTTTTTTCCACGTGTCTTGACATGCAAAGTATTCCTGCAAAGTTTGGTGAAGATCTGAGTATGTAGTTTTTGACCTCATCTGGAACCTCCCATCTGAAAATTTGAAAATTCTTAAAAAATTCGTCCAAAATCTTGATGTCTCCAATCTCTTGTTTTGTACGTTTTTTCCACGTGTCTTGACATCCAATGTATCCCTGCAATGTTTGGTGAAGATCTGAGTATGTAGTTTTTGACCTTATCTGGAACCTCCCATCTGAAAATTTGAAAATTCCTAAAAAATCCGTCCAAAATCTTGATGACCCCAATCTCTTGTTTTGTACTTTTTTTCCACGTGTCTCGACCTCCAATGTATCCCTGCAAAGTTTGGTGAAGATCTGAGTATGTAGTTTTTGACCTTATATGGAACCTCCTATCTGAAAATTTGAAAATTCTTAAAAAATTCGTCCAAAATCTTGATGTCACCAATCCTATGTTTTGTATGTTTTTTCCACGTGTCTTGACATCCAATGTATCCATGCAAAGTTTGGTGAAGATCTGAGTATCTCGTTTTTGACCTTATCTGGAACCTCCCATCTGAAAATTTGAAAATTCTTAAAAAATTCGTCGAAAATCTTGATGTCTCCGATCTCTTGTTTTGTACGTTTTTTCCACGTGTCTTGACATGCAAAGTATTCCTGCAAAGTTTGGTGAAGATCTGAGTATGTAGTTTTTGACCTCATCTGGAACCTCCTATCTGAAAATTTGAAAATTCTTAAAAAATTCGTCCAAAATTTTGATGTCTCCAATCTCTTGTTTTGTACGTTTTTTCCACGTGTCTTAACATCCAATGTATCCCTGCAATGTTTGGTGAAGATCTGAGTATGTAGTTTTTGACCTTATCTGGAACCTCCCATCTGAAAATTTGAAAATTCCTAAAAAATCCGTCCAAAATCTTGATGACCCCAATCTCTTGTTTTGTACGTTTTTTCCACGTGTCTTGACATCCAATGTATCCCTGCAAAGTTTGGTGAAGATCTGAGTATGTAGTTTTTGACCTTATATTGAACCTCCCATCTGAAAATTTGAAAATTCTTAAAAAATTCGTCCAAAATCTTGATGTCTCCAATCTTTTGTTTTGTACGTTTTTTCCACGTGTCTTGACATCCAATGTATCCCTGCAAAGTTTGGTGAAGATCTGAGTATGTAGTTTTTGACCTTATATGGAACCTCCTATCTGAAAATTTGAAAATTCTTAAAAAATTCGTCCAAAATCTTGATGTCTCCAATCTCTTGTTTTGTACGTTTTTTCCACGTGTCTCGACCTCCAATGGATCCCTGCAAAGTTTGGTGAAGATCTGAGTATGTCGTTTTTGACCTTATCTGGAACCTCCCATCTGAAAATTTGAAAATTCTTAAAAAATTCGTCGAAAATCTTGATGTCTCCGATCTCTTGTTTTGTACGTTTTTTCCACGTGTCTTGACATGCAAAGTATTCCTGCAAAGTTTGGTGAAGATCTGAGTATGTAGTTTTTGACCTCATCTGGAACCTCCTATCTGAAAATTTGAAAATTCTTAAAAAATTCGTCCAAAATCTTGATGTCTCCAATCTCTTGTTTTGTACGTTTTTTCCACGTGTCTTGACATCCAATGTATCCCTGCAATGTTTGGTGAAGATCTGAGTATGTAGTTTTTGACCTTATCTGGAACCTCCCATCTGAAAATTTGAAAATTCCTAAAAAATCCGTCCAAAATCTTGATGACCCCAATCTCTTGTTTTGTACTTTTTTTCCACGTGTCTCGACCTCCAATGTATCCCTGCAAAGTTTGGTGAAGATCTGAGTATGTAGTTTTTGACCTTATATGGAACCTCCTATCTGAAAATTTGAAAATTCTTAAAAAATTCGTCCAAAATCTTGATGTCACCAATCCTATGTTTTGTATGTTTTTTCCACGTGTCTTGACATCCAATGTATCCATGCAAAGTTTGGTGAAGATCTGTGTATGTCGTTTTTGACCTTATCTGGAACCTCCCATCTGAAAATTTGAAAATTCTTAAAAAATTCGTCGAAAATCTTGATGTCTCCAATCTCTTGTTTTGTACGTTTTTTCCACGTGTCTCGACCTCCAATGGATCCCTGCAAAGTTTGGTGAAGATCTGAGAATGTCGTTTTTGACCTTATCTGGAACCTCCCATCTGAAAATTTGAAAATTCTTAAAAAATTCGTCGAAAATCTTGATGTCTCCGATCTCTTGTTTTGTACGTTTTTTCCACGTGTCTTGACATGCAAAGTATTCCTGCAAAGTTTGGTGAAGATCTGAGTATGTAGTTTTTGACCTCATCTGGAACCTCCTATCTGAAAATTTGAAAATTCTTAAAAAATTCGTCCAAAATCTTGATGTCTCCAATCTCTTGTTTTGTACGTTTTTTCCACGTGTCTTGACATCCAATGTATCCCTGCAATGTTTGGTGAAGATCTGAGTATGTAGTTTTTGACCTTATCTGGAACCTCCCATCTGAAAATTTGAAAATTCCTAAAAAATCCGTCCAAAATCTTGATGACCCCAATCTCTTGTTTTGTACTTTTTTTCCACGTGTCTCGACCTCCAATGTATCCCTGCAAAGTTTGGTGAAGATCTGAGTATGTAGTTTTTGACCTTATATGGAACCTCCTATCTGAAAATTTGAAAATTCTTAAAAAATTCGTCCAAAATCTTGATGTCACCAATCCTATGTTTTGTATGTTTTTTCCACGTGTCTTGACATCCAATGTATCCATGCAAAGTTTGGTGAAGATCTGAGTATGTCGTTTTTGACCTTATCTGGAACCTCCCATCTGAAAATTTGAAAATTCTTAAAAAATTCGTCGAAAATCTTGATGTCTCCGATCTCTAGTTTTGTACGTTTTTTCCACGTGTCTTGACATGCAAAGTATCCCTGCAACGTTTGGTGAAGATCTGAGTATGTAGTTTTTGACCTTATCTGGAACCTCCTATCTGAAAATTTGAAAATTCTTAAAAAATTCGTCCAAAATCTTGATGTCTCCAATCTCTTGTTTTGTACGTTTTTTCCACGTGTCTTGACATCCAATGTATCCCTGCAATGTTTGGTGAAGATCTGAGTATGTAGTTTTTGACCTTATATGGAGCATCCTATCTGAAAATTTGAAAATTCTTAAAAAATTCGTCCAAAATCTTGATGTCTCCAATCTCTTGTTTTGTACGTTCTTTCCACGTGTCTTGACATCCAATGTATCCCTGCAATGTTTGGTGAAGATCTGAGTATGTAGTTTTTGACCTTATATGGAACCTCCTATCTGAAAATTTGAAAATTCTTAAAAGAATTTAACAAAATCTTGATGTCCCCAATCCTATGTTTTGTATGTTTTTTCCACGTGTCTTGACATACAATGTATCCCTGCAGAGTTTGGTGAAGATCTGAGTATGTAGTTTTTGACCTTATCTGGAACCTCCCATCTGAAAATTTGAAAATTCCTAAAAAATCCGTCCAAAATCTTGTTGACCCGAATCTCTTGTTTTGTACGTTTTTTCCACGTGTCTTGACATCCAATGTATCCCTGCAAAGTTTGGTGAAGATCTGAGTATGTAGTTTTTGACCTTATCTGGAACCGCATTTCTGAAAATTTGAAAATTTTTAAAAAAATCGTCCAAAATCTTGATGTCTCCAATCTCTTGTTTTGTACGTTTTTTCCACGTGTCTTGACATCCAATGTATCCCTGCAAAGTTTGGTGAAGATCTGAGTATGTAGTTTTTGACCTTATATGGAACCTCCTATCTGAAAATTTGAAAATTCTTAAAAAATTCGTCCAAAATCTTGATGTCTCCAATCTCTTGTTTTGTACGTTTTTTCCACGTGTCTCGACCTCCAATGGATCCCTGCAAAGTTTGGTGAAGATCTGAGTATGTCGTAATTGACCTTATCTGGAACCTCCCATCTGAAAATTTGAAAATTCTTAAAAAATTCGTCGAAAATCTTGATGTCTCCGATCTCTTGTTTTGTACGTTTTTTCCACGTGTCTTGACATGCAAAGTATTCCTGCAAAGTTTGGTGAAGATCTGAGTATGTAGTTTTTGACCTCATCTGGAACCTCCTATCTGAAAATTTGAAAATTCTTAAAAAATTCGTCCAAAATCTTGATGTCTCCAATCTCTTGTTTTGTACGTTTTTTCCACGTGTCTTGACATCCAATGTATCCCTGCAAAGTTTGGTGAAGATCTGAGTATATAGTTTTTGACCTTATCTGGAACCTCCTATCTGAAAATTTGAAAATTCTTAAAAAATTCGTCCAAAATCTTGATGTCTCCAATCTCTTGTTTTGTACGTTTTTTCCACGTGTCTTGATATCCAATGTATCCCTGCAAAGTTTGGTGAAGATCTGAGTATGTAGTTTTTGACCTTATATGGAACCTCCTATCTGAAAATTTGAAAATTCTTAAAAAATTCGTCCAAAATCTTGATGTCTCCAATCTCTTGTTTTGTACGTTTTTTCCACGTGTCTCGACCTCCAATGGATCCCTGCAAAGTTTGGTGAAGATCTGAGTATGTCGTTTTTGACCTTATCTGGAACCTCCCATCTGAAAATTTGAAAATTCTTAAAAAATTCGTCGAAAATCTTGATGTCTCCGATCTCTTGTTTTGTACGTTTTTTCCACGTGTCTTGACATGCAAAGTATTCCTGCAAAGTTTGGTGAAGATCTGAGTATGTAGTTTTTGACCTCATCTGGAACCTCCTATCTGAAAATTTGAAAATTCTTAAAAAATTCGTCCAAAATCTTGATGTCTCCAATCTCTTGTTTTGTACGTTTTTTCCACGTGTCTTGACATCCAATGTATCCCTGCAATGTTTGGTGAAGATCTGAGTATGTAGTTTTTGACCTTATCTGGAACCTCCCATCTGAAAATTTGAAAATTCCTAAAAAATCCGTCCAAAATCTTGATGACCCCAATCTCTTGTTTTGTACTTTTTTTCCACGTGTCTCGACCTCCAATGTATCCCTGCAAAGTTTGGTGAAGATCTGAGTATGTAGTTTTTGACCTTATATGGAACCTCCTATCTGAAAATTTGAAAATTCTTAAAAAATTTGTCCAAAATCTTGATGTCACCAATCCTATGTTTTGTATGTTTTTTCCACGTGTCTTGACATCCAATGTATCCATGCAAAGTTTGGTGAAGATCTGAGTATGTCGTTTTTGACCTTATCTGGAACCTCCCATCTGAAAATTTGAAAATTCTTAAAAAATTCGTCGAAAATCTTGATGTCTCCAATCTCTTGTTTTGTACGTTTTTTCCACGTGTCTCGACCTCCAATGGATCCCTGCAAAGTTTGGTGAAGATCTGAGTATGTCGTTTTTGACCTTATCTGGAACCTCCCATCTGAAAATTTGAAAATTCTTAAAAAATTCGTCGAAAATCTTGATGTCTCCGATCTCTTGTTTTGTACGTTTTTTCCACGTGTCTTGACATGCAAAGTATTCCTGCAAAGTTTGGTGAAGATCTGAGTATGTAGTTTTTGACCTCATCTGGAACCTCCTATCTGAAAATTTGAAAATTCTTAAAAAATTCGTCCAAAATCTTGATGTCTCCAATCTCTTGTTTTGTACGTTTTTTCCACGTGTCTTGACATCCAATGTATCCCTGCAATGTTTGGTGAAGATCTGAGTATGTAGTTTTTGACCTTATCTGGAACCTCCCATCTGAAAATTTGAAAATTCCTAAAAAATCCGTCCAAAATCTTGATGACCCCAATCTCTTGTTTTGTACTTTTTCCACGTGTCTCGACCTCCAATGTATCCCTGCAAAGTTTGGTGAAGATCTGAGTATGTAGTTTTTGACCTTATATGGAACCTCCTATCTGAAAATTTGAAAATTCTTAAAAAATTCGTCCAAAATCTTGATGTCACCAATCCTATGTTTTGTATGTTTTTTCCACGTGTCTTGACATCCAATGTATCCATGCAAAGTTTGGTGAAGATCTGAGTATGTCGTTTTTGACCTTATCTGGAACCTCCCATCTGAAAATTTGAAAATTCTTAAAAAATTCGTCGAAAATCTTGATGTCTCCGATCTCTTGTTTTGTACGTTTTTTCCACGTGTCTTGACATGCAAAGTATCCCTGCAACGTTTGGTGAAGATCTGAGTATGTAGTTTTTGACCTTATCTGGAACCTCCTATCTGAAAATTTGAAAATTCTTAAAAAATTCGTCCAAAATCTTGATGTCTCCAATCTCTTGTTTTGTACGTTTTTTCCACGTGTCTTGACATCCAATGTATCCCTGCAATGTTTGGTGAAGATCTGAGTATGTAGTTTTTGACCTTATATGGAGCCTCCTATCTGAAAATTTGAAAATTCTTAAAAAATTCGTCCAAAATCTTGATGTCTCCAATCTCTTGTTTTGTACGTTCTTTCCACGTGTCTTGACATCCAATGTATCCCTGCAATGTTTGGTGAAGATCTGAGTATGTAGTTTTTGACCTTATATGGAACCTCCTATCTGAAAATTTGAAAATTCTTAAAAGAATTTAACAAAATCTTGATGTCCCCAATCCTATGTTTTGTATGCTTTTTCCACGTGTCTTGACATACAATGTATCCCTGCAGAGTTTGGTGAAGATCTGAGTATGTCGTTTTTGACCTTATCTGGAACCTCCCATCTGAAAATTTGAAAATTCTTAAAAAATTCGTCGAAAATCTTGATGTCTCCGATCTCTTGTTTTGTACGTTTTTTCCACGTGTCTTGACATGCAAAGTATTCCTGCAAAGTTTGGTGAAGATCTGAGTATGTAGTTTTTGACCTCATCTGGAACCTCCTATCTGAAAATTTGAAAATTCTTAAAAAATTCGTCCAAAATCTTGATGTCTCCAATCTCTTGTTTTGTACGTTTTTTCCACGTGTCTTGACATCCAATGTATCCCTGCAATGTTTGGTGAAGATCTGAGTATGTAGTTTTTGACCTTATCTGGAACCTCCCATCTGAAAATTTGAAAATTCCTAAAAAATCCGTCCAAAATCTTGATGACCCCAATCTCTTGTTTTGTACTTTTTTTCCACGTGTCTCGACCTCCAATGTATCCCTGCAAAGTTTGGTGAAGATCTGAGTATGTAGTTTTTGATCTTATATGGAACCTCCTATCTGAAAATTTGAAAATTCTTAAAAAATTTGTCCAAAATCTTGATGTCACCAATCCTATGTTTTGTATGTTTTTTCCACGTGTCTTGACATCCAATGTATCCATGCAAAGTTTGGTGAAGATCTGAGTATGTCGTTTTTGACCTTATCTGGAACCTCCCATCTGAAAATTTGAAAATTCTTAAAAAATTCGTCGAAAATCTTGATGTCTCCAATCTCTTGTTTTGTACGTTTTTTCCACGTGTCTCGACCTCCAATGGATCCCTGCAAAGTTTGGTGAAGATCTGAGTATGTCGTTTTTGACCTTATCTGGAACCTCCCATCTGAAAATTTGAAAATTCTTAAAAAATTCGTCGAAAATCTTGATGTCTCCGATCTCTTGTTTTGTACGTTTTTTCCACGTGTCTTGACATGCAAAGTATTCCTGCAAAGTTTGGTGAAGATCTGAGTATGTAGTTTTTGACCTCATCTGGAACCTCCTATCTGAAAATTTGAAAATTCTTAAAAAATTCGTCCAAAATCTTGATGTCTCCAATCTCTTGTTTTGTACGTTTTTTCCACGTGTCTTGACATCCAATGTATCCCTGCAATGTTTGGTGAAGATCTGAGTATGTAGTTTTTGACCTTATCTGGAACCTCCCATCTGAAAATTTGAAAATTCCTAAAAAATCCGTCCAAAATCTTGATGACCCCAATCTCTTGTTTTGTACTTTTTCCACGTGTCTCGACCTCCAATGTATCCCTGCAAAGTTTGGTGAAGATCTGAGTATGTAGTTTTTGACCTTATATGGAACCTCCTATCTGAAAATTTGAAAATTCTTAAAAAATTCGTCCAAAATCTTGATGTCACCAATCCTATGTTTTGTATGTTTTTTCCACGTGTCTTGACATCCAATGTATCCATGCAAAGTTTGGTGAAGATCTGAGTATGTCGTTTTTGACCTTATCTGGAACCTCCCATCTGAAAATTTGAAAATTCTTAAAAAATTCGTCGAAAATCTTGATGTCTCCGATCTCTTGTTTTGTACGTTTTTTCCACGTGTCTTGACATGCAAAGTATCCCTGCAACGTTTGGTGAAGATCTGAGTATGTAGTTTTTGACCTTATCTGGAACCTCCTATCTGAAAATTTGAAAATTCTTAAAAAATTCGTCCAAAATCTTGATGTCTCCAATCTCTTGTTTTGTACGTTTTTTCCACGTGTCTTGACATCCAATGTATCCCTGCAATGTTTGGTGAAGATCTGAGTATGTAGTTTTTGACCTTATATGGAGCCTCCTATCTGAAAATTTGAAAATTCTTAAAAAATTCGTCCAAAATCTTGATGTCTCCAATCTCTTGTTTTGTACGTTCTTTCCACGTGTCTTGACATCCAATGTATCCCTGCAATGTTTGGTGAAGATCTGAGTATGTAGTTTTTGACCTTATATGGAACCTCCTATCTGAAAATTTGAAAATTCTTAAAAGAATTTAACAAAATCTTGATGTCCCCAATCCTATGTTTTGTATGCTTTTTCCACGTGTCTTGACATACAATGTATCCCTGCAGAGTTTGGTGAAGATCTGAGTATGTAGTTTTTGACCTTATCTGGAACCTCCTATCTGAAAATTTGAAAATTCTTAAAAAATTCGTCCAAAATCTTGATGTCTCCAATCTCTTGTTTTGTACGTTTTTTCCACGTGTCTTGATATCCAATGTATCCCTGCAAAGTTTGGTGAAGATCTGAGTATGTAGTTTTTGACCTTATATGGAACCTCCTATCTGAAAATTTGAAAATTCTTAAAAAATTCGTCCAAAATCTTGATGTCTCCAATCTCTTGTTTTGTACGTTTTTTCCACGTGTCTCGACCTCCAATGGATCCCTGCAAAGTTTGGTGAAGATCTGAGTATGTCGTTTTTGACCTTATCTGGAACCTCCCATCTGAAAATTTGAAAATTCTTAAAAAATTCGTCGAAAATCTTGATGTCTCCGATCTCTTGTTTTGTACGTTTTTTCCACGTGTCTTGACATGCAAAGTATTCCTGCAAAGTTTGGTGAAGATCTGAGTATGTAGTTTTTGACCTCATCTGGAACCTCCTATCTGAAAATTTGAAAATTCTTAAAAAATTCGTCCAAAATCTTGATGTCTCCAATCTCTTGTTTTGTACGTTTTTTCCACGTGTCTTGACATCCAATGTATCCCTGCAATGTTTGGTGAAGATCTGAGTATGTAGTTTTTGACCTTATCTGGAACCTCCCATCTGAAAATTTGAAAATTCCTAAAAAATCCGTCCAAAATCTTGATGACCCCAATCTCTTGTTTTGTACTTTTTTTCCACGTGTCTCGACCTCCAATGTATCCCTGCAAAGTTTGGTGAAGATCTGAGTATGTAGTTTTTGACCTTATATGGAACCTCCTATCTGAAAATTTGAAAATTCTTAAAAAATTTGTCCAAAATCTTGATGTCACCAATCCTATGTTTTGTATGTTTTTTCCACGTGTCTTGACATCCAATGTATCCATGCAAAGTTTGGTGAAGATCTGAGTATGTCGTTTTTGACCTTATCTGGAACCTCCCATCTGAAAATTTGAAAATTCTTAAAAAATTCGTCGAAAATCTTGATGTCTCCAATCTCTTGTTTTGTACGTTTTTTCCACGTGTCTCGACCTCCAATGGATCCCTGCAAAGTTTGGTGAAGATCTGAGTATGTCGTTTTTGACCTTATATTGAACCTCCCATCTGAAAATTTGAAAATTCTTAAAAAATTCGTCCAAAATCTTGATGACCCCAATCTCTTGTTTTGTACGTTTTTTCCACGTGTCTTGACATCCAAAGTATCCCTGCAAAGTTTGGTGAAGATCTGAGTATGTAGTTTTTGACCTTATATGGAACCTCCTTTCTGAAAATTTGAGAATTCTTAAAAAATTCGTCCAAAATCTTGATGTCTCCAATCTCTTGTTTTGTACGTTTTTTCCACGTGTCTTGACATCCAATGTATCCATGCAAAGTTTGGTGAAGATCTGAGTATGTCGTTTTTGACCTTATCTGGAACCTCCCATCTGAAAATTTGAAAATTCTTAAAAAATTCGTCGAAAATCTTGATGTCTCCAATCTTTTGTTTTGTACGTTTTTTCCACGTGTCTTGACATGCAAAGTATCCCTGCAACGTTTGGTGAAGATCTGAGTATGTAGTTTTTGACCTTATCTGGAACCTCCTATCTGAAAATTTGAAAATTCTTAAAAAATTCGTCGAAAATCTTGATGTCTCCAATCTCTTGTTTTGTACGTTTTTTCCACGTGTCTTGATATCCAATGTATCCCTGCAAAGTTTGGTGAAGATCTGGGTATGTCGTTTTTGACCTTATCTGGAACATCCTTTCTGAAAATTTGAAAATTGTTAAAAAATTCGTCCAAAATCTTGATGTCTCCAATCTCTTTTTTGTACGTTTTTTCCACGTGTCTTGACATCCAATGTATCCCTGCAAAGTTTGGTGAAGATCTGAGTATGTAGTTTTTGACCTTATCTGGAACCTCCCATCTGAAAATTTGAAAATTCTTAAAAAATTCGACCAAAATCTTGATGTCTCCAATCTTTTGTTTTGTACGTTTTTTCCACGTGTCTTGACACATAATGTATCCATGCAAAGTTTGGTGAAGATCTGAGTATGTAGTTTTTGACCTTATATGGAACCTCCTATCTGAAAATTTGAAAATTCTTAAAAAATTCGTCCAAAATCTTGATGTCTCCAATCTCTTGTTTTGTACGTTTTTTCCACGTGTCTTGACATCCAATGTATCCCTGCAAAGTTTGGTGAAGATCTGAGTATGTAGTTTTTGACCTTATCTGGAACCTCCCATCTGAAAATTTGAAAATTCCTAAAAAATCCGTGCAAAATCTTGATGACCCCAATCTCTTGTTTTGTACGTTTTTTCCACGTGTCTTGACATCCAATGTATCCATGCAAAGTTTGGTGAAGATCTGAGTATGTCGTTTTTGACCTTATCTGGAACATCCTTTCTGAAAATTTGAAAATTGTTAAAAAATTCGTCCAAAATCTTGATGTCTCCAATCTCTTTTTTGTACGTTTTTTCCACGTGTCTTGACATCCAATGGATCCCTGCAAAGTTTGGTGAAGATCTGAGAATGTAGTTTTTGACCTTATCAGGAACCTCCCATCTGAAAATTTGAAAATTCTTAAAAAATTCGACCAAAATCTTGATGTCTCCAATCTTTTGTTTTGTACGTTTTTTCCACGTGTCTTGACACATAATGTATCCATGCAAAGTTTGGTGAAGATCTGAGTATGTAGTTTTTGACTTTATATGGAACCTCCTATCTGAAAATTTGAAAATTCTTAAAAAATTCGTCCAAAATCTTGATGTCTCCAATCTCTTGTTTTGTACGTTTTTTCCACGTGTCTTGACATCCAATGTATCCCTGCAAAGTTTGGTGAAGATCTGAGTATGTAGTTTTTGACCTTATCTGGAACCTCCCATCTGAAAATTTGAAAATTCCTAAAAAATCCGTGCAAAATCTTGATGACCCCAATCTCTTGTTTTGTACGTTTTTTCCACGTGTCTTGACATCCAATGTATTCCTGCAATGTTTGGTGAAGATCTGAGTATGTAGTTTTTGACCTTATATGGAACCTCCTATCTGAAAATTTGAAAATTCTTAAAAAATTCGACCAAAATCTTGATGTTCCGAATCCTATGTTTTGTATGTTTTTTCCACGTGTCTTGACATCCAATGTATCCCTGCAAAGTTTGGTGAAGATCTGAGTATGTAGTTTTTGACCTTATATTGAACCTCCCATCTGAAAATTTGAAAATTCTTAAAAAATTCGTCCAAAATCTTGATGACCCCAATCTCTTGTTTTGTACGTTTTTTCCACGTGTCTTGACATCCAAAGTATCCCTGCAAAGTTTGGTGAAGATCTGAGTATGTAGTTTTTGACCTTATATGGAACCTCCTTTCTGAAAATTTGAGAATTCTTAAAAAATTCGTCCAAAATCTTGATGTCTCCAATCTCTTGTTTTGTACGTTTTTTCCACGTGTCTTGACATCCAATGTATCCATGCAAAGTTTGGTGAAGATCTGAGTATGTCGTTTTTGACCTTATCTGGAACCTCCCATCTGAAAATTTGAAAATTCTTAAAAAATTCGTCGAAAATCTTGATGTCTCCAATCTTTTGTTTTGTACGTTTTTTCCACGTGTCTTGACATGCAAAGTATCCCTGCAACGTTTGGTGAAGATCTGAGTATGTAGTTTTTGACCTTATCTGGAACCTCCTATCTGAAAATTTGAAAATTCTTAAAAAATTCGTCGAAAATCTTGATGTCTCCAATCTCTTGTTTTGTACGTTTTTTCCACGTGTCTTGATATCCAATGTATCCCTGCAAAGTTTGGTGAAGATCTGAGTATGTCGTTTTTGACCTTATCTGGAACATACTTTCTGAAAATTTGAAAATTGTTAAAAAATTCGTCCAAAATCTTGATGTCTCCAATCTCTTTTTTGTACGTTTTTTCCACGTGTCTTGACATCCAATGTATCCCTGCAAAGTTTGGTGAAGATCTGAGTATGTAGTTTTTGACCTTATCTGGAACCTCCCATCTGAAAATTTGAAAATTCTTAAAAAATTCGACCAAAATCTTGATGTCTCCAATCTTTTGTTTTGTACGTTTTTTCCACGTGTCTTGACACATAATGTATCCATGCAAAGTTTGGTGAAGATATGAGTATGTAGTTTTTGACCTTATATGGAACCTCCTATCTGAAAATTTGAAAATTCTTAAAAAATTCGTCCAAAATCTTGATGTCTCCAATCTCTTGTTTTGTACGTTTTTTCCACGTGTCTTGACATCCAATGTATCCCTGCAAAGTTTGGTGAAGATCTGAGTATGTAGTTTTTGACCTTATCTGGAACCTCCCATCTGAAAATTTGAAAATTCCTAAAAAATCCGTGCAAAATCTTGATGACCCCAATCTCTTGTTTTGTACGTTTTTTCCACGTGTCTTGACATCCAATGTATTCCTGCAATGTTTGGTGAAGATCTGAGTATGTAGTTTTTGACCTTATATGGAACCTCCTATTTGAAAATTTGAAAATTCTTAAAAAATTCGACCAAAATCTTGATGTTCCGAATCCTATGTTTTGTATGTTTTTTCCACGTGTCTTGACATCCAATGTATCCATGCAAAGTTTGGTGAAGATCTGAGTATGTAGTTTTTGACCTTATATTGAACCTCCCATCTGAAAATTTGAAAATTCTTAAAAAAATCGTCCAAAATCTTGATGACCCCAATCTCTTGTTTTGTACGTTTTTTCCACGTGTCTTGACATCCAAAGTATCCCTGCAAAGTTTGGTGAAGATCTGAGTATGTAGTTTTTGACCTTATATTGAACCTCCCATCTGAAAATTTGAAAATTCTTAAAAAATTCGTCCAAAATCTTGATGTCTCCAATCTCTTGTTTTGTACGTTTTTTCCACGTGTCTTGACATCCAATGTATCCATGCAAAGTTTGGTGAAGATCTGAGTATGTCGTTTTTGACCTTATCTGGAACCTCCCATCTGAAAATTTGAAAATTCTTAAAAAATTCGTCGAAAATCTTGATGTCTCCAATCTTTTGTTTTGTACGTTTTTTCCACGTGTCTTGACATGCAAAGTATCCCTGCAACGTTTGGTGAAGATCTGAGTATGTAGTTTTTGACCTTATCTGGAACCTCCTATCTGAAAATTTGAAAATTCTTCAAAAATTCGTCGAAAATCTTGATGTCTCCAATCTCTTGTTTTGTACGTTTTTTCCACGTGTCTTGACATCCAATGTATTCCTGCAATGTTTGGTGGAGATCTGAGTATGTAGTTTTAGACCTTATCTGGAACCTCCTATCTGAAAATTTGAAAATTCTTCAAAAATTCGTCCAAAACCTTGATGTCTCCAATCTCTTGTTTTGTACGTTTTTTCCACGTGTCTCGACCTCCAATGGATCCCTGCAAAGTTTGGTGAAGATCTGAGTATGTCGTTTTTGACCTTATCTGGAACATCCTTTCTGAAAATTTGAAAATTCTTAAAAAATTCGTCGAAAATCTTGATGTCTCCGATCTCTTGTTTTGTACGTTTTTTCCACGTGTCTTGACATCCAATGTATCCCTGCAAAGTTTGGTGAAGATCTGAGTAAGTAGTTTTTGACCTTATATGGAACCTCCTATCTGAAAATTTGAAAATTCTTAAAAAATTCGTCCAAAATCTTGATGTCTCCAATCTCTTGTTTTGTACGTTTTTTCCACGTGTCTCGACCTCCAATGGATCCCTGCAAAGTTTGGTGAAGATCTGAGTATGTCGTTTTTGACCTTATCTGGAACCTCCCATCTGAAAATTTGAAAATTCTTAAAAAATTCGTCGAAAATCTTGATGTCTCCGATCTCTTGTTTTGTACGTTTTTTCCACGTGTCTTGACATGCAAAGTATTCCTGCAAAGTTTGGTGAAGATCTGAGTATGTAGTTTTTGACCTCATCTGGAACCTCCTATCTGAAAATTTGAAAATTCTTAAAAAATTCGTCCAAAATCTTGATGTCTCCAATCTCTTGTTTTGTACGTTTTTTCCACGTGTCTTGACATCCAATGTATCCCTGCAATGTTTGGTGAAGATCTGAGTATGTAGTTTTTGACCTTATCTGGAACCTCCCATCTGAAAATTTGAAAATTCCTAAAAAATCCGTCCAAAATCTTGATGACCCCAATCTCTTGTTTTGTACTTTTTTTCCACGTGTCTCGACCTCCAATGTATCCCTGCAAAGTTTGGTGAAGATCTGAGTATGTAGTTTTTGACCTTATATGGAACCTCCTATCTGAAAATTTGAAAATTCTTAAAAAATTCGTCCAAAATCTTGATGTCACCAATCCTATGTTTTGTATGTTTTTTCCACGTGTCTTGACATCCAATGTATCCATGCAAAGTTTGGTGAAGATCTGAGTATGTCGTTTTTGACCTTATCTGGAACCTCCCATCTGAAAATTTGAAAATTCTTAAAAAATTCGTCGAAAATCTTGATGTCTCCGATCTCTTGTTTTGTACGTTTTTTCCACGTGTCTTGACATGCAAAGTATTCCTGCAAAGTTTGGTGAAGATCTGAGTATGTAGTTTTTGACCTCATCTGGAACCTCCTATCTGAAAATTTGAAAATTCTTAAAAAATTCGTCCAAAATTTTGATGTCTCCAATCTCTTGTTTTGTACGTTTTTTCCACGTGTCTTGACATCCAATGTATCCCTGCAATGTTTGGTGAAGATCTGAGTATGTAGTTTTTGACCTTATCTGGAACCTCCCATCTGAAAATTTGAAAATTCCTAAAAAATCCGTCCAAAATCTTGATGACCCCAATCTCTTGTTTTGTACGTTTTTTCCACGTGTCTTGACATCCAATGTATCCCTGCAAAGTTTGGTGAAGATCTGAGTATGTAGTTTTTGACCTTATATTGAACCTCCCATCTGAAAATTTGAAAATTCTTAAAAAATTCGTCCAAAATCTTGATGTCTCCAATCTTTTGTTTTGTACGTTTTTTCCACGTGTCTTGACATCCAATGTATCCCTGCAAAGTTTGGTGAAGATCTGAGTATGTAGTTTTTGACCTTATATGGAACCTCCTATCTGAAAATTTGAAAATTCTTAAAAAATTCGTCCAAAAAATTGATGTCTCCAATCTCTTGTTTTGTACGTTTTTTCCACGTGTCTCGACCTCCAATGGATCCCTGCAAAGTTTGGTGAAGATCTGAGTATGTCGTTTTTGACCTTATCTGGAACCTCCCATCTGAAAATTTGAAAATTCTTAAAAAATTCGTCGAAAATCTTGATGTCTCCGATCTCTTGTTTTGTACGTTTTTTCCACGTGTCTTGACATGCAAAGTATTCCTGCAAAGTTTGGTGAAGATCTGAGTATGTAGTTTTTGACCTCATCTGGAACCTCCTATCTGAAAATTTGAAAATTCTTAAAAAATTCGTCCAAAATCTTGATGTCTCCAATCTCTTGTTTTGTACGTTTTTTCCACGTGTGTTGACATCCAATGTATCCCTGCAATGTTTGGTGAAGATCTGAGTATGTAGTTTTTGACCTTATCTGGAACCTCCCATCTGAAAATTTGAAAATTCCTAAAAAATCCGTCCAAAATCTTGATGACCCCAATCTCTTGTTTTGTACTTTTTTTCCACGTGTCTCGACCTCCAATGTATCCCTGCAAAGTTTGGTGAAGATCTGAGTATGTAGTTTTTGACCTTATATGGAACCTCCTATCTGAAAATTTGAAAATTCTTAAAAAATTCGTCCAAAATCTTGATGTCACCAATCCTATGTTTTGTATGTTTTTTCCACGTGTCTTGACATCCAATGTATCCATGCAAAGTTTGGTGAAGATCTGAGTATGTCGTTTTTGACCTTATCTGGAACCTCCCATCTGAAAATTTGAAAATTCTTAAAAAATTCGTCCAAAATCTTGATGTCTCCAATCTCTTGTTTTGTACGTTTTTTCCACGTGTCTCGACCTCCAATGGATCCCTGCAAAGTTTGGTGAAGATCTGAGTATGTCGTTTTTGACCTTATCTGGAACCTCCCATCTGAAAATTTGAAAATTCTTAAAAAATTCGTCGAAAATCTTGATGTCTCCGATCTCTTGTTTTGTACGTTTTTTCCACGTGTCTTGACATGCAAAGTATTCCTGCAAAGTTTGGTGAAGATCTGAGTATGTAGTTTTTGACCTCATCTGGAACCTCCTATCTGAAAATTTGAAAATTCTTAAAAAATTCGTCCAAAATCTTGATGTCTCCAATCTCTTGTTTTGTACGTTTTTTCCACGTGTCTTGACATCCAATGTATCCCTGCAATGTTTGGTGAAGATCTGAGTATGTAGTTTTTGACCTTATCTGGAACCTCCCATCTGAAAATTTGAAAATTCCTAAAAAATCCGTCCAAAATCTTGATGACCCCAATCTCTTGTTTTGTACTTTTTTTCCACGTGTCTCGACCTCCAATGTATCCCTGCAAAGTTTGGTGAAGATCTGAGTATGTAGTTTTTGACCTTATATGGAACCTCCTATCTGAAAATTTGAAAATTCTTAAAAAATTCGTCCAAAATCTTGATGTCACCAATCCTATGTTTTGTATGTTTTTTCCACGTGTCTTGACATCCAATGTATCCATGCAAAGTTTGGTGAAGATCTGAGTATGTCGTTTTTGACCTTATCTGGAACCTCCCATCTGAAAATTTGAAAATTCTTAAAAAATTCGTCGAAAATCTTGATGTCTCCGATCTCTTGTTTTGTACGTTTTTTCCACGTGTCTTGACATGCAAAGTATCCCTGCAACGTTTGGTGAAGATCTGAGTATGTAGTTTTTGACCTTATCTGGAACCTCCTATCTGAAAATTTGAAAATTCTTAAAAAATTCGTCCAAAATCTTGATGTCTCCAATCTCTTGTTTTGTACGTTTTTTCCACGTGTCTTGACATCCAATGTATCCCTGCAATGTTTGGTGAAGATCTGAGTATGTAGTTTTTGACCTTATATGGAGCCTCCTATCTGAAAATTTGAAAATTCTTAAAAAATTCGTCCAAAATCTTGATGTCTCCAATCTCTTGTTTTGTACGTTCTTTCCACGTGTCTTGACATCCAATGTATCCCTGCAATGTTTGGTGAAGATCTGAGTATGTAGTTTTTGACCTTATATGGAACCTCCTATCTGAAAATTTGAAAATTCTTAAAAGAATTTAACAAAATCTTGATGTCCCCAATCCTATGTTTTGTATGTTTTTTCCACGTGTCTTGACATACAATGTATCCCTGCAAAGTTTGGTGAAGATCTGAGTATGTAGTTTTTGACCTTATCTGGAACCGCATTTCTGAAAATTTGAAAATTTTTAAAAAAATCGTCCAAAATCTTGATGTCTCCAATCTCTTGTTTTGTACGTTTTTTCCACGTGTCTTGACATCCAATGTATCCCTGCAAAGTTTGGTGAAGATCTGAGTATGTAGTTTTTGACCTTATATGGAACCTCCTATCTGAAAATTTGAAAATTCTTAAAAAATTCGTCCAAAATCTTGATGTCTCCAATCTCTTGTTTTGTACGTTTTTTCCACGTGTCTCGACCTCCAATGGATCCCTGCAAAGTTTGGTGAAGATCCGAGTATGTCGTTTTTGACCTTATCTGGAACCTCCCATCTGAAAATTTGAAAATTCTTAAAAAATTCGTCGAAAATCTTGATGTCTCCGATCTCTTGTTTTGTACGTTTTTTCCACGTGTCTTGACATGCAAAGTATTCCTGCAAAGTTTGGTGAAGATCTGAGTATGTAGTTTTTGACCTCATCTGGAACCTCCTATCTGAAAATTTGAAAATTCTTAAAAAATTCGTCCAAAATCTTGATGTCTCCAATCTCTTGTTTTGTACGTTTTTTCCACGTGTCTTGACATCCAATGTATCCCTGCAAAGTTTGGTGAAGATCTGAGTATGTAGTTTTTGACCTTATCTGGAACCTCCTATCTGAAAATTTGAAAATTCTTAAAAAATTCGTCCAAAATCTTGATGTCTCCAATCTCTTGTTTTGTACGTTTTTCCACGTGTCTTGATATCCAATGTATCCCTGCAAAGTTTGGTGAAGATCTGAGTATGTCGTTTTTGACCTTATCTGGAACATCCTTTCTGAAAATTTGAAAATTGTTAAAAAATTCGTCCAAAATCTTGATGTCTCCAATCTCTTTTTTGTACGTTTTTTCCACGTGTCTTGACATCCAATGGATCCCTGCAAAGTTTGGTGAAGATCTGAGTATGTAGTTTTTGACCTTATCTGGAACCTCCCATCTGAAAATTTGAAAATTCTTAAAAAATTCGACCAAAATCTTGATGTCTCCAATCTTTTGTTTTGTACGTTTTTTCCACGTGTCTTGACACATAATGTATCCATGCAAAGTTTGGTGAAGATCTGAGTATGTAGTTTTTGACCTTATATGGAACCTCCTATCTGAAAATTTGAAAATTCTTAAAAAATTCGTCCAAAATCTTGATGTCTCCAATCTCTTGTTTTGTACGTTTTTTCCACGTGTCTTGACATCCAATGTATCCCTGCAAAGTTTGGTGAAGATCTGAGTATGTAGTTTTTGACCTTATCTGGAACCTCCCATCTGAAAATTTGAAAATTCCTAAAAAATCCGTGCAAAATCTTGATGACCCCAATCTCTTGTTTTGTACGTTTTTTCCACGTGTCTTGACATCCAATGTATTCCTGCAATGTTTGGTGAAGATCTGAGTATGTAGTTTTTGACCTTATATGGAACCTCCTATCTGAAAATTTGAAAATTCTTAAAAAATTCGACCAAAATCTTGATGTTCCGAATCCTATGTTTTGTATGTTTTTTCCACGTGTCTTGACATCCAATGTATCCCTGCAAAGTTTGGTGAAGATCTGAGTATGTAGTTTTTGACCTTATATTGAACCTCCCATCTGAAAATTTGAAAATTCTTAAAAAATTCGTCCAAAATCTTGATGACCCCAATCTCTTGTTTTGTACGTTTTTTCCACGTGTCTTGACATCCAAAGTATCCCTGCAAAGTTTGGTGAAGATCTGAGTATGTAGTTTTTGACCTTATATGGAACCTCCTTTCTGAAAATTTGAGAATTCTTAAAAAATTCGTCCAAAATCTTGATGTCTCCAATCTCTTGTTTTGTACGTTTTTTCCACGTGTCTTGACATCCAATGTATCCATGCAAAGTTTGGTGAAGATCTGAGTATGTCGTTTTTGACCTTATCTGGAACCTCCCATCTGAAAATTTGAAAATTCTTAAAAAATTCGTCGAAAATCTTGATGTCTCCAATCTTTTGTTTTGTACGTTTTTTCCACGTGTCTTGACATGCAAAGTATCCCTGCAACGTTTGGTGAAGATCTGAGTATGTAGTTTTTGACCTTATCTGGAACCTCCTATCTGAAAATTTGAAAATTCTTAAAAAATTCTTCGAAAATCTTGATGTCTCCAATCTCTTGTTTTGTACGTTTTTTCCACGTGTCTTGATATCCAATGTATCCCTGCAAAGTTTGGTGAAGATCTGAGTATGTCGTTTTTGACCTTATCTGGAACATCCTTTCTGAAAATTTGAAAATTGTTAAAAAATTCGTCCAAAATCTTGATGTCTCCAATCTCTTTTTTGTACGTTTTTTCCACGTGTCTTGACATCCAATGTATCCCTGCAAAGTTTGGTGAAGATCTGAGTATGTAGTTTTTGACCTTATCTGGAACCTCCCATCTGAAAATTTGAAAATTCTTAAAAAATTCGACCAAAATCTTGATGTCTCCAATCTTTTGTTTTGTACGTTTTTTCCACGTGTCTTGACACATAATGTATCCATGCAAAGTTTGGTGAAGATCTGAGTATGTAGTTTTTGACCTTATATGGAACCTCCTATCTGAAAATTTGAAAATTCTTAAAAAATTCGTCCAAAATCTTGATGTCTCCAATCTCTTGTTTTGTACGTTTTTTCCACGTGTCTTGACATCCAATGTATCCCTGCAAAGTTTGGTGAAGATCTGAGTATGTAGTTTTTGACCTTATCTGGAACCTCCCATCTGAAAATTTGAAAATTCCTAAAAAATCCGTGCAAAATCTTGATGACCCCAATATCTTGTTTTGTACGTTTTTTCCACGTGTCTTGACATCCAATGTATCCATGCAAAGTTTGGTGAAGATCTGAGTATGTCGTTTTTGACCTTATCTGGAACATCCCTTCTGAAAATTTGAAAATTGTTAAAAAATTCGTCCAAAATCTTGATGTCTCCAATCTCTTTTTTGTATTTTTTTTCCACGTGTCTTGACATCCAATGTATCCCTGCAATGTTTGGTGGAGATCTGAGTATGTAGTTTTTGACCTTATCTGGGACCTCCTATCAGAAAATTTGAAAATTCTTCAAAAATTCGTCCAAAATCTTGATGTCTCCAATCTCTTGTTTTGTACGTTTTTTCCACGTGTCTCGACCTCCAATGTATCCCTGCAAAGTTTGGTGAAGATCTGAGTATGTCGTTTTTGACCTTATCTGGAACATCTTTTCTGAAAATTTGAAAATTCTTAAAAAATTCGTCGAAAATCTTGATGTCTCCAATCTCTTGTTTTGTACGTTTTTTCCACGTGTCTTGACATCCAATGTATCCCTGCAAAGTTTGGTGAAGATCTGAGTATGTAGTTTTTGACCTTATATGGAACCTCCTTTCTGAAAATTTGAAAATTCTCAAAAAATTCGTCCATAATCTTGATGTCTCCAATCTCTTGTTTTGTACGTTTTTTCCACGTGTCTTGACATCCAATGTATCCCTGCAAAGTTTGGTGAAGATCTGAGTATGTAGTTTTTGACCTTATCTGGAACCTCCCATCTGAAAATTTGAAAATTCTTAAAAAATTCGACCAAAATCTTGATGTCTCCAATCTTTTGTTTTGTACGTTTTTTCCACGTGTCTTGACACATAATGTATCCATGCAAAGTTTGGTGAAGATCTGAGTATGTAGTTTTTGACCTTATATGGAACCTCCTATCTGAAAATTTGAAAATTCTTAAAAAATTCGTCCAAAATCTTGATGTCTCCAATCTCTTGTTTTGTACGTTTTTTCCACGTGTCTTGACATCCAATGTATCCCTGCAGAGTTTGGTGAAGATCTGAGTATGTAGTTTTTGACCTTATCTGGAACCTCCCATCTGAAAATTTGAAAATTCCTAAAAAATCCGTGCAAAATCTTGATGACCCCAATCTCTTGTTTTGTACGTTTTTTCCACGTGTCTTGACATCCAATGTATTCCTGCAATGTTTGGTGAAGATCTGAGTATGTAGTTTTTGACCTTATATGGAACCTCCTATCTGAAAATTTGAAAATTCTTAAAAAATTCGTCGAAAATCTTGATGTCTCCAATCTCTTGTTTTGTACGTTTTTTCCACGTGTCTTGACATGCAAAGTATCCCTGCAACGTTTGGTGAAGATCTGAGTATGTAGTTTTTGACCTTATCTGGAACCTCCTATCTGAAAATTTGAAAATTCTTCAAAAATTCGTCGAAAATCTTGATGTCTCCAATCTCTTGTTTTGTACGTTTTTTCCACGTGTCTTGACATCCAATGTATTCCAGCAATGTTTGGTGAAGATCTGAGTATGTAGTTTTTGACCTTATCTGGAACCTCCTATCTGAAAATTTGAAAATTCTTAAAAAATTCGTCGAAAATCTTGATGTCTCCAATCTCTTGTTTTGTACGTTTTTTCCACGTGTCTTGACATGCAAAGTATCCCTGCAACGTTTGGTGAAGATCTGAGTATGTAGTTTTTGACCTTATCTGGAACCTCCTATCTGAAAATTTGAAAATTCTTAAAAAATTCGTCCAAAATCTTGAAGACCCCAATCTCTTGTTTTGTACGTTTTTTCCACGTGTCTTGACATCCAATGTATCCCTGCAAAGTTTGGTGAAGATCTGAGTATGTAGTTTTTGACCTTATATGGAACCTCCTTTCTGAAAATTTGAGAATTCTTAAAAAATTCGTCCAAAATCTTGATGTCTCCAATCTCTTGTTTTGTACGTTTTTTCCACGTGTCTTGACATCCAATGTATCCATGCAAAGTTTGGTGAAGATCTGAGTATGTCGTTTTTGACCTTATCTGGAACCTCCCATCCGAAAATTTGAAAATTCTTAAAAAATTCGTCGAAAATCTTGATGTCTCCAATCTCTTGTTTTGTACGTTTTTTCCACGTGTCTTGACATGCAAAGTATCCCGGCAACGTTTGGTGAAGATCTGAGTATGTAGTTTTTGACCTTATCTGGAACCTCCTATCTGAAAATTTGAAAATTCTTCAAAAATTCGTCGAAAATCTTGATGTCTCCAATCTCTTGTTTGTACGTTTTTTCCACGTGTCTTGACATCCAATGTATTCCTGCAATGTTTGGTGGAGATCTGAGTATGTAGTTTTAGACCTTATCTGGAACCTCCTATCTGAAAATTTGAAAATTCTTCAAAAATTCGTCCAAAATCTTGATGTCTCCAATCTCTTGTTTTGTACGTTTTTTCCACGTGTCTCGACCTCCAATGGATCCCTGCAAAGTTTGGTGAAGATCTGAGTATGTAGTTTTTGACCTTATCTGGAACCTCCCATCTGAAAATTTGAAAATTCTTAAAAAATCCGTGCAAAATCTTGATGACCCCAATCCTATGTTTTGTATGTTTTTTCCACGTGTCTTGACATCCAATGTATCCATGCAAAGTTTGGTGAAGATCTGAGTATGTCGTTTTTGACCTTATCTGGAACCTCCCATCTGAAAATTTGAAAATTCTTAAAAAATTCGTCGAAAATCTTGATGTCTCCGATCTCTTGTTTTGTACGTTTTTTCCACGTGTCTTGACATGCAAAGTATCCCTGCAACGTTTGGTGAAGATCTGAGTATGTAGTTTTTAACCTTATCTGGAACCTCGTATCTGAAAATTTGAAAATTCTTAAAAAATTCGTCCAAAATCTTGATGTCTCCAATCTCTTGTTTTGTACGTTTTTTCCACGTGTCTTGACATCCAATGTATCCCTGCAATGTTTGGTGAAGATCTGAGTATGTAGTTTTTGACCTTATATGGAGCCTCCTATCTGAAAATTTGAAAATTCTTAAAAAATTCGTCCAAAATCTTGATGTCTCCAATCTCTTGTTTTGTACGTTCTTTCCACGTGTCTTGACATCCAATGTATCCCTGCAATGTTTGGTGAAGATCTGAGTATGTAGTTTTTGACCTAATATGGAACCTCCTATCTGAAAATTTGAAAATTCTTAAAAGAATTTAACAAAATCTTGATGTCCCCAATCCTATGTTTTGTATGTTTTTTCCACGTGTCTTGACATACAATGTATCCCTGCAGAGTTTGGTGAAGATCTGAGTATGTAGTTTTTGACCTTATCTGGAACCTCCCATCTGAAAATTTGAAAATTCCTAAAAAATCCGTCCAAAATCTTGTTGACCCGAATCTCTTGTTTTGTACGTTTTTTCCACGTGTCTTGACATCCAATGTATCCCTGCAAAGTTTGGTGAAGATCTGAGTATGTAGTTTTTGACCTTATCTGGAACCGCATTTCTGAAAATTTGAAAATTTTTAAAAAAATCGTCCAAAATCTTGATGTCTCCAATCTCTTGTTTTGTACGTTTTTTCCACGTGTCTTGACATCCAATGTATCCCTGCAAAGTTTGGTGAAGATCTGAGTATGTAGTTTTTGACCTTATATGGAACCTCCTATCTGAAAATTTGAAAATTCTTAAAAAATTCGTCCAAAATCTTGATGTCTCCAATCTCTTGTTTTGTACGTTTTTTCCACGTGTCTCGACCTCCAATGGATCCCTGCAAAGTTTGGTGAAGATCTGAGTATGTCGTTTTTGACCTTATCTGGAACCTCCCATCTGAAAATTTGAAAATTCTTAAAAAATTCGTCGAAAATCTTGATGTCTCCGATCTCTTGTTTTGTACGTTTTTTCCACGTGTCTTGACATGCAAAGTATTCCTGCAAAGTTTGGTGAAGATCTGAGTATGTAGTTTTTGACCTCATCTGGAACCTCCTATCTGAAAATTTGAAAATTCTTAAAAAATTCGTCCAAAATCTTGATGTCTCCAATCTCTTGTTTTGTACGTTTTTTCCACGTGTCTTGACATCCAATGTATCCCTGCAAAGTTTGGTGAAGATCTGAGTATGTAGTTTTTGACCTTATCTGGAACCTCCTATCTGAAAATTTGAAAATTCTTAAAAAATTCGTCCAAAATCTTGATGTCTCCAATCTCTTGTTTTGTACGTTTTTTCCACGTGTCTTGATATCCAATGTATCCCTGCAAAGTTTGGTGAAGATCTGAGTATGTCGTTTTTGACCTTATCTGGAACATCCTTTCTGAAAATTTGAAAATTGTTAAAAAATTCGTCCAAAATCTTGATGTCTCCAATCTCTTTTTTGTACGTTTTTTCCACGTGTCTTGACATCCAATGGATCCCTGCAAAGTTTGGTGAAGATCTGAGTATGTAGTTTTTGACCTTATCTGGAACCTCCCATCTGAAAATTTGAAAATTCTTAAAAAATTCGACCAAAATCTTGATGTCTCCAATCTTTTGTTTTGTACGTTTTTTCCACGTGTCTTGACACATAATGTATCCATGCAAAGTTTGGTGAAGATCTGAGTATGTAGTTTTTGACCTTATATGGAACCTCCTATCTGAAAATTTGAAAATTCTTAAAAAATTCGTCCAAAATCTTGATGTCTCCAATCTCTTGTTTTGTACGTTTTTTCCACGTGTCTTGACATCCAATGTATCCCTGCAAAGTTTGGTGAAGATCTGAGTATGTAGTTTTTGACCTTATCTGGAACCTCCCATCTGAAAATTTGAAAATTCCTAAAAAATCCGTGCAAAATCTTGATGACCCCAATCTCTTGTTTTGTACGTTTTTTCCACGTGTCTTGACATCCAATGTATTCCTGCAATGTTTGGTGAAGATCTGAGTATGTAGTTTTTGACCTTATATGGAACCTCCTATCTGAAAATTTGAAAATTCTTAAAAAATTCGACCAAAATCTTGATGTTCCGAATCCTATGTTTTGTATGTTTTTTCCACGTGTCTTGACATCCAATGTATCCCTGCAAAGTTTGGTGAAGATCTGAGTATGTAGTTTTTGACCTTATATTGAACCTCCCATCTGAAAATTTGAAAATTCTTAAAAAATTCGTCCAAAATCTTGATGACCCCAATCTCTTGTTTTGTACGTTTTTTCCACGTGTCTTGACATCCAAAGTATCCCTGCAAAGTTTGGTGAAGATCTGAGTATGTAGTTTTTGACCTTATATGGAACCTCCTTTCTGAAAATTTGAGAATTCTTAAAAAATTCGTCCAAAATCTTGATGTCTCCAATCTCTTGTTTTGTACGTTTTTTCCACGTGTCTTGACATCCAATGTATCCATGCAAAGTTTGGTGAAGATCTGAGTATGTCGTTTTTGACCTTATCTGGAACCTCCCATCTGAAAATTTGAAAATTCTTAAAAAATTCGTCGAAAATCTTGATGTCTCCAATCTTTTGTTTTGTACGTTTTTTCCACGTGTCTTGACATGCAAAGTATCCCTGCAACGTTTGGTGAAGATCTGAGTATGTAGTTTTTGACCTTATCTATAACCTCCTATCTGAAAATTTGAAAATTCTTAAAAAATTCGTCGAAAATCTTGATGTCTCCAATCTCTTGTTTTGTACGTTTTTTCCACGTGTCTTGATATCCAATGTATCCCTGCAAAGTTTGGTGAAGATCTGAGTATGTCGTTTTTGACCTTATCTGGAACATCCTTTCTGAAAATTTGAAAATTGTTAAAAAATTCGTCCAAAATCTTGATGTCTCCAATCTCTTTTTTGTACGTTTTTTCCACGTGTCTTGACATCCAATGTATCCCTGCAAAGTTTGGTGAAGATCTGAGTATGTAGTTTTTGACCTTATCTGGAACCTCCCATCTGAAAATTTGAAAATTCTTAAAAAATTCGACCAAAATCTTGATGTCTCCAATCTTTTGTTTTGTACGTTTTTTCCACGTGTCTTGACACATAATGTATCCATGCAAAGTTTGGTGAAGATCTGAGTATGTAGTTTTTGACCTTATATGGAACCTCCTATCTGAAAATTTGAAAATTCTTAAAAAATTCGTCCAAAATCTTGATGTCTCCAATCTCTTGTTTTGTACGTTTTTTCCACGTGTCTTGACATCCAATGTATCCCTGCAAAGTTTGGTGAAGATCTGAGTATGTAGTTTTTGACCTTATCTGGAACCTCCCATCTGAAAATTTGAAAATTCCTAAAAAATCCGTGCAAAATCTTGATGACCCCAATCTCTTGTTTTGTACGTTTTTTCCACGTGTCTTGACATCCAATGTATCCATGCAAAGTTTGGTGAAGATCTGAGTATGTCGTTTTTGACCTTATCTGGAACATCCTTTCTGAAAATTTGAAAATTGTTAAAAAATTCGTCCAAAATCTTGGTCTCCAATCTCTTTTTTGTACGTTTTTTCCACGTGTCTTGACATCCAATGTATCCCTGCAAAGTTTGGTGAAGATCTGAGTATGTAGTTTTTGACCTTATCTGGAACCTCCCATCTGAAAATTTGAAAATTCTTCAAAAATTCGTCGAAAATCTTGATGTCTCCAATCTCTTGTTTTGTACGTTTTTTCCACGTGTCTTGACATCCAATGTATCCCTGCAATGTTTGGTGGAGATCTGAGTATGTAGTTTTTGACCTTATCTGGGACCTCCTATCAGAAAATTTGAAAATTCTTCAAAAATTCGTCCAAAATCTTGATGTCTCCAATCTCTTGTTTTGTACGTTTTTTCCACGTGTCTCGACCTCCAATGTATCCCTGCAAAGTTTGGTGAAGATCTGAGTATGTCGTTTTTGACCTTATCTGGAACATCCTTTCTGAAAATTTGAAAATTCTTAAAAAATTCGTCGAAAATCTTGATGTCTCCAATCTCTTGTTTTGTACGTTTTTTCCACGTGTCTTGACATCCAATGTATCCCTGCAAAGTTTGGTGAAGATCTGAGTATGTAGTTTTTGACCTTATATGGAACCTCCTTTCTGAAAATTTGAAAATTCTCAAAAAATTCGTCCATAATCTTGATGTCTCCAATCTCTTGTTTTGTACGTTTTTTCCACGTGTCTTGACATCCAATGTATCCCTGCAAAGTTTGGTGAAGATCTGAGTATGTAGTTTTTGACCTTATCTGGAACCTCCCATCTGAAACTTTGAAAATTCTTAAAAAATTGGACCAAAATCTTGATGTCTCCAATCTTTTGTTTTGTACGTTTTTTCCACGTGTCTTGACACATAATGTATGCATGCAAAGTTTGGTGAAGATCTGAGTATGTAGTTTTTGACCTTATATGGAACCTCCTATCTGAAAATTTGAAAATTCTTAAAAAATTCGTCCAAAATCTTGATGTCTCCAATCTCTTGTTTTGTACGTTTTTTCCACGTGTCTTGACATCCAATGTATCCCTGCAAAGTTTGGTGAAGATCTGAGTATGTAGTTTTTGACCTTATCTGGAACCTCCCATCTGAAAATTTGAAAATTCCTAAAAAATCCGTGCAAAATCTTGATGACCCCAATCTCTTGTTTTGTACGTTTTTTCCACGTGTCTTGACATCCAATGTATTCCTGCAATGTTTGGTGAAGATCTGAGTATGTAGTTTTTGACCTTATATGGAACCTCCTATCTGAAAATTTGAAAATTCTTAAAAAATTCGTCCAAAATCTTGATGTCTCCAATCTCTTGTTTTGTACGTTTTTTCCACGTGTCTTGACATCCAATGTATCCCTGCAAAGTTTGGTGAAGATCTGAGTATGTAGTTTTTGACCTTATCTGGAACCTCCCATCTGAAAATTTGAAAATTCCTAAAAAATCCGTGCAAAATCTTGATGACCCCAATCTCTTGTTTTGTACGTTTTTTCCACGTGTCTTGACATCCAATGTATTCCTGCAATGTTTGGTGAAGATCTGAGTATGTAGTTTTTGACCTTATATGGAACCTCCTATCTGAAAATTTGAAAATTCTTAAAAAATTCGACCAAAATCTTGATGTTCCGAATCCTATGTTTTGTATGTTTTTTCCACGTGTCTTGACATCCAATGTATCCCTGCAAAGTTTGGTGAAGATCTGAGTATGTAGTTTCTGACCTTATATTGAACCTCCCATCTGAAAATTTGAAAATTCTTAAAAAATTCGTCCAAAATCTTGATGACCCCAATCTCTTGTTTTGTACGTTTTTTCCACGTGTCTTGACATCCAAAGTATCCCTGCAAAGTTTGGTGAAGATCTGAGTATGTAGTTTTTGACCTTATATGGAACCTCCTTTCTGAAAATTTGAGAATTCTTAAAAAATTCGTCCAAAATCTTGATGTCTCCAATCTCTTGTTTTGTACGTTTTTTCCACGTGTCTTGACATCCAATGTATCCATGCAAAGTTTGGTGAAGATCTGAGTATGTCGTTTTTGACCTTATCTGGAACCTCCCATCTGAAAATTTGAAAATTCTTAAAAAATTCGTCGAAAATCTTGATGTCTCCAATCTTTTGTTTTGTACGTTTTTTCCACGTGTCTTGACATGCAAAGTATCCCTGCAACGTTTGGTGAAGATCTGAGTATGTAGTTTTTGACCTTATCTGGAACCTCCTATCTGAAAATTTGAAAATTCTTAAAAAATTCGTCGAAAATCTTGATGTCTCCAATCTCTTGTCTTGTACGTTTTTTCCACGTGTCTTGATATCCAATGTATCCCTGCAAAGTTTGGTGAAGATCTGAGTATGTCGTTTTTGACCTTATCTGGAACATCCTTTCTGAAAATTTGAAAATTGTTAAAAAATTCGTCCAAAATCTTGATGTCTCCAATCTCTTTTTTGTACGTTTTTTCCACGTGTCTTGACATCCAATGTATCCCTGCAAAGTTTGGTGAAGATCTGAGTATGTAGTTTTTGACCTTATCTGGAACCTCCCATCTGAAAATTTGAAAATTCTTAAAAAATTCGACCAAAATCTTGATGTCTCCAATCTTTTGTTTTGTACGTTTTTTCCACGTGTCTTGACACATAATGTATCCATGCAAAGTTTGGTGAAGATCTGAGTATGTAGTTTTTGACCTTATATGGAACCTCCTATCTGAAAATTTGAAAATTCTTAAAAAATTCGTCCAAAATCTTGATGTCTCCAATCTCTTGTTTTGTACGTTTTTTCCACGTGTCTTGACATCCAATGTATCCCTGCAAAGTTTGGTGAAGATCTGAGTATGTAGTTTTTGACCTTATCTGGAACCTCCCATCTGAAAATTTGAAAATTCCTAAAAAATCCGTGCAAAATCTTGATGACCCCAATCTCTTGTTTTGTACGTTTTTTCCACGTGTCTTGACATCTAATGTATCCATGCAAAGTTTGGTGAAGATCTGAGTATGTCGTTTTTGACCTTATCTGGAACATCCTTTCTGAAAATTTGAAAATTGTTAAAAAATTCGTCCAAAATCTTGATGTCTCCAATCTCTTTTTTGTACGTTTTTTCCACGTGTCTTGACATCCAATGTATCCCTGCAAAGTTTGGTGAAGATCTGAGTATGTAGTTTTTGACCTTATCTGGAACCTCCCATCTGAAAATTTGAAAATTCTTCAAAAATTCGTCGAAAATCTTGATGTCTCCAATCTCTTGTTTTGTACGTTTTTTCCACGTGTCTTGACATCCAATGTATCCCTGCAATGTTTGGTGGAGATCTGAGTATGTAGTTTTTGACCTTATCTGGGACCTCCTATCAGAAAATTTGAAAATTCTTCAAAAATTCGTCCAAAATCTTGATGTCTCCAATCTCTTGTTTTGTACGTTTTTTCCACGTGTCTCGACCTCCAATGTATCCCTGCAAAGTTTGGTGAAGATCTGAGTATGTCGTTTTTGACCTTATCTGGAACATCCTTTCTGAAAATTTGAAAATTCTTAAAAAATTCGTCGAAAATCTTGATGTCTCCAATCTCTTGTTTTGTACGTTTTTTCCACGTGTCTTGACATCCAATGTATCCCTGCAAAGTTTGGTGAAGATCTGAGTATGTAGTTTTTGACCTTATATGGAACCTCCTTTCTGAAAATTTGAAAATTCTCAAAAAATTCGTCCATAATCTTGATGTCTCCAATCTCTTGTTTTGTACGTTTTTTCCACGTGTCTTGACATCCAATGTATCCCTGCAAAGTTTGGTGAAGATCTGAGTATGTAGTTTTTGACCTTATCTGGAACCTCCCATCTGAAACTTTGAAAATTCTTAAAAAATTGGACCAAAATCTTGATGTCTCCAATCTTTTGTTTTGTACGTTTTTTCCACGTGTCTTGACACATAATGTATGCATGCAAAGTTTGGTGAAGATCTGAGTATGTAGTTTTTGACCTTATATGGAACCTCCTATCTGAAAATTTGAAAATTCTTAAAAAATTCGTCCAAAATCTTGATGTCTCCAATCTCTTGTTTTGTACGTTTTTTCCACGTGTCTTGACATCCAATGTATCCCTGCAAAGTTTGGTGAAGATCTGAGTATGTAGTTTTTGACCTTATCTGGAACCTCCCATCTGAAAATTTGAAAATTCCTAAAAAATCCGTGCAAAATCTTGATGACCCCAATCTCTTGTTTTGTACGTTTTTTCCACGTGTCTTGACATCCAATGTATTCCTGCAATGTTTGGTGAAGATCTGAGTATGTAGTTTTTGACCTTATATGGAACCTCCTATCTGAAAATTTGAAAATTCTTAAAAAATTCGTCGAAAATCTTGATGTCTCCAATCTCTTGTTTTGTACGTTTTTTCCACGTGTCTTGACATGCAAAGTATCCCTGCAACGTTTGGTGAAGATCTGAGTATGTAGTTTTTGACCTTATCTGGAACCTCCTATCTGAAAATTTGAAAATTCTTCAAAAATTCGTCGAAAATCTTGATGTCTCCAATCTCTTGTTTTGTACGTTTTTTCCACGTGTCTTGACATCCAATGTATTCCTGCAATGTTTGGTGAAGATCTGAGTATGTAGTTTTTGACCTTATATGGAACCTCCTATCTGAAAATTTGAAAATTCTTAAAAAATTCGTCGAAAATCTTGATGTCTCCAATCTCTTGTTTTGTACGTTTTTTCCACGTGTCTTGACATGCAAAGTATCCCTGCAACGTTTGGTGAAGATCTGAGTATGTAGTTTTTGACCTTATCTGGAACCTCCTATCTGAAAATTTGAAAATTCTTAAAAAATTCGTCCAAAATCTTGAAGACCCCAATCTCTTGTTTTGTACGTTTTTTCCACGTGTCTTGACATCCAATGTATCCCTGCAAAGTTTGGTGAAGATCTGAGTATGTAGTTTTTGACCTTATATGGAACCTCCTTTCTGAAAATTTGAGAATTCTTAAAAAATTCGTCCAAAATCTTGATGTCTCCAATCTCTTGTTTTGTACGTTTTTTCCACGTGTCTTGACATCCAATGTATCCATGCAAAGTTTGGTGAAGATCTGAGTATGTCGTTTTTGACCTTATCTGGAACCTCCCATCCGAAAATTTGAAAATTCTTAAAAAATTCGTCGAAAATCTTGATGTCTCCAATCTCTTGTTTTGTACGTTTTTTCCACGTGTCTTGACATGCAAAGTATCCCTGCAACGTTTGGTGAAGATCTGAGTATGTAGTTTTTGACCTTATCTGGAACCTCCTATCTGAAAATTTGAAAATTCTTCAAAAATTCGTCGAAAATCTTGATGTCTCCAATCTCTTGTTTTGTACGTTTTTTCCACGTGTCTTGACATCCAATGTATTCCTGCAATGTTTGGTGGAGATCTGAGTATGTAGTTTTAGACCTTATCTGGAACCTCCTATCTGAAAATTTGAAAATTCTTCAAAAATTCGTCCAAAATCTTGATGTCTCCAATCTCTTGTTTTGTACGTTTTTTCCACGTGTCTCGACCTCCAATGGATCCCTGCAAAGTTTGGTGAAGATCTGAGTATGTCGTTTTTTACCTTATCTGGAACATCCTTTCTGAAAATTTGAAAATTCTTAAAAAATTCGTCGAAAATCTTGATGTCTCCAATCTCTTGTTTTGTACGTTTTTTCCACGTGTCTTGACATCCAATGTATCCCTGCAAAGTTTGGTGAAGATCTGAGTATGTAGTTTTTGACCTTATATGGAACCTCCTATCTGAAAATTTGAAAATTCTTAAAAAATTCGTCCAAAATCTTGATGTCTCCAATCTCTTGTTTTGTACGTTTTTTCCACGTGTCTCGACCTCCAATGGATCCCTGCAAAGTTTGGTGAAGATCTGAGTATGTCGTTTTTGACCTTATCTGGAACCTCCCATCTGAAAATTTGAAAATTCTTAAAAAATTCGTCGAAAATCTTGATGTCTCCGTTCTCTTGTTTTGTACTTTTTTTCCACGTGTCTTGACATGCAAAGTATTCCTGCAAAGTTTGGTGAAGATCTGAGTATGTAGTTTTTGACCTCATCTGGAACCTCCTATCAGAAAATTTGAAAATTCTTAAAAAATTCGTCCAAAATCTTGATGTCTCCAATCTCTTGTTTTGTACGTTTTTTCCACGTGTCTTGACATCCAATGTATCCCTGCAATGTTTGGTGAAGATCTGAGTATGTAGTTTTTGACCTTATCTGGAACCTCCCATCTGAAAATTTGAAAATTCCTAAAAAATCCGTGCAAAATCTTGATGACCCCAATCTCTTGTTTTGTACGTTTTTTCCACGTGTCTTGACATCCAATGTATCCATGCAAAGTTTGGTGAAGATCTGAGTATGTCGTTTTTGACCTTATCTGGAACATCCTTTCTGAAAATTTGAAAATTGTTAAAAAATTCGTCCAAAATCTTGATGTCTCCAATCTCTTTTTTGTACGTTTTTTCCACGTGTCTTGACATCCAATGGATCCCTGCAAAGTTTGGTGAAGATCTGAGAATGTAGTTTTTGACCTTATCAGGAACCTCCCATCTGAAAATTTGAAAATTCTTAAAAAATTCGACCAAAATCTTGATGTCTCCAATCTTTTGTTTTGTACGTTTTTTCCACGTGTCTCGACCTCCAAGGTATCCCTGCAAAGTTTGGTGAAGATCTGAGTATGTAGTTTTTGACCTTATATGGAACCTCCTATCTGAAAATTTGAAAATTCTTAAAAAATTCGTCCAAAATCTTGATGTCACCAATCCTATGTTTTGTATGTTTTTTTCCACGTGTCTTGACATCCAATGTATCCATGCAAAGTTTGGTGAAGATCTGAGTATGTCGTTTTTGACCTTATCTGGAACCTCCCATCTGAAAATTTGAAAATTCTTAAAAAATTCGTCGAAAATCTTGATGTCTCCGATCTCTTGTTTTGTACGTTTCTTCCACGTGTCTTGACATGCAAAGTATTCCTGCAAAGTTTGGTGAAGATCTGAGTATGTAGTTTTTGACCTCATCTGGAACCTCCTATCTGAAAATTTGAAAATTCTTAAAAAATTCGTCCAAAATTTTGATGTCTCCAATCTCTTGTTTTGTACGTTTTTTCCACGTGTCTTGACATCCAATGTATCCCTGCAATGTTTGGTGAAGATCTGAGTATGTAGTTTTTGACCTTATCTGGAACCTCCCATCTGAAAATTTGAAAATTCCTAAAAAATCCGTCCAAAATCTTGATGACCCCAATCTCTTGTTTTGTACGTTTTTTCCACGTGTCTTGACATCCAATGTATCCCTGCAAAGTTTGGTGAAGATCTGAGTATGTAGTTTTTGACCTTATCTGGAACCTCCTATCTGAAAATTTGAAAATTCTTAAAAAATTCGTCCAAAATCTTGATGTCTCCAATCTCTTGTTTTGTACGTTTTTTCCACGTGTCTTGATATCCAATGTATCCCTGCAAAGTTTGGTGAAGATCTGAGTATGTAGTTTTTGACCTTATATGGAACCTCCTATCTGAAAATTTGAAAATTCTTAAAAAATTCGTCCAAAATCTTGATGTCTCCAATCTCTTGTTTTGTACGTTTTTTCCACGTGTCTTGACATCCAATGTATCCCTGCAAAGTTTGGTGAAGATCTGAGTATGTAGTTTTTGACCTTATATTGAACCTCCCATCTGAAAATTTGAAAATTCTTAAAAAATTCGTCCAAAATCTTGATGTCTCCAATCTCTTGTTTTGTACGTTTTTTCCACGTGTCTTGATATCCAATGTATCCCTGCAAAGTTTGGTGAAGATCTGAGTATGTAGTTTTTGACCTTATCTGGAACCTCCTATCTGAAAATTTGAAAATTCTTAAAAAATTCGTCCAAAATTTTGATGTCTCCAATCTCTTGTTTTGTACGTTTTTTCCACGTGTCTTGACATCCAATGTATCCCTGCAATGTTTGGTGAAGATCTGAGTATGTAGTTTTTGACCTTATCTGGAACCTCCCATCTGAAAATTTGAAAATTCCTAAAAAATCCGTCCAAAATCTTGATGACCCCAATCTCTTGTTTCGAACGTTTTTTCCACGTGTCTTGACATCCAATGTATCCCTGCAAAGTTTGGTGAAGATCTGAGTATGTAGTTTTTGACCTCATATTGAACCTCCCATCTGAAAATTTGAAAATTCTTAAAAAATTCGTCCAAAATCTTGATGTCTCCAATCTCTTGTTTTGTACGTTTTTTTAACGTGTCTTGATATCCAATGTATCCCTGCAAAGTTTGGTGAAGATCTGAGTATGTAGTTTTTGACCTTATATGGAACCTCCTATCTGAAAATTTGAAAATTCTTAAAAAATTCGTCCAAAATCTTGATGTCTCCAATCTCTTGTTTTGTACGTTTTTTCCACGTGTCTCGACCTCCAATGGATCCCTGCAAAGTTTGGTGAAGATCTGAGTATGTAGTTTTTGACCTTATCTGGAACCTCCCATCTGAAAATTTGAAAATTCTTAAAAAATTCCACCAAAATCTTGATGTCTCCAATCTTTTGTTTTGTACGTTTTTTCCACGTGTCTTGACACATAATGTATCCCTGCAAAGTTTGGTGAAGATCTGAGTATGTAGTTTTTGACCTTATCTGGAACCTCCTATCTGAAAATTTGAAAATTCTTAAAAAATTCGTCGAAAATCTTGATGTCTCCAATCTTTTGTTTTGTACGTTTTTTCCACGTGTCTTGACATCCAATGTATCCCTGCAAAGTTTGGTGAAGATCTGAGTATGTAGTTTTTGACCTTATATGGAACCTCCTATCTGAAAATTTGAAAATTCTTAAAAAATTCGTCCAAAATCTTGATGTCTCCAATCTCTTGTTTTGTACGTTTTTTCCACGTGTCTCGACCTCCAATGGATCCCTGCAAAGTTTGGTGAAGATCTGAGTATGTCGTTTTTGACCTTATCTGGAACCTCCCATCTGAAAATTTGAAAATTCTTAAAAAATTCGTCGAAAATCTTGATGTCTCCGATCTCTTGTTTTGTACGTTTTTTCCACGTGTCTTGACATGCAAAGTATTCCTGCAAAGTTTGGTGAAGATCTGAGTATGTAGTTTTTGACCTCATCTGGAACCTCCTATCTGAAAATTTGAAAATTCTTAAAAAATTCGTCCAAAATCTTGATGTCTCCAATCTCTTGTTTTGTACGTTTTTTCCACGTGTCTTGACATCCAATGTATCCCTGCAATGTTTGGTGAAGATCTGAGTATGTAGTTTTTGACCTTATCTGGAACCTCCCATCTGAAAATTTGAAAATTCCTAAAAAATCCGTCCAAAATCTTGATGACCCCAATCTCTTGTTTTGTACTTTTTTTCCACGTGTCTCGACCTCCAATGTATCCCTGCAAAGTTTGGTGAAGATCTGAGTATGTAGTTTTTGACCTTATATGGAACCTCCTATCTGAAAATTTGAAAATTCTTAAAAAATTCGTCCAAAATCTTGATGTCACCAATCCTATGTTTTGTATGTTTTTTCCACGTGTCTTGACATCCAATGTATCCATGCAAAGTTTGGTGAAGATCTGAGTATGTCGTTTTTGACCTTATCTGGAACCTCCCATCTGAAAATTTGAAAATTCTTAAAAAATTCGTCGAAAATCTTGATGTCTCCAATCTCTTGTTTTGTACGTTTTTTCCACGTGTCTCGACCTCCAATGGATCCCTGCAAAGTTTGGTGAAGATCTGAGTATGTCGTTTTTGACCTTATCTGGAACCTCCCATCTGAAAATTTGAAAATTCTTAAAAAATTCGTCGAAAATCTTGATGTCTCCGATCTCTTGTTTTGTACGTTTTTTCCACGTGTCTTGACATGCAAAGTATTCCTGCAAAGTTTGGTGAAGATCTGAGTATGTAGTTTTTGACCTCATCTGGAACCTCCTATCTGAAAATTTGAAAATTCTTAAAAAATTCGTCCAAAATCTTGATGTCTCCAATCTCTTGTTTTGTACGTTTTTTCCACGTGTCTTGACATCCAATGTATCCCTGCAATGTTTGGTGAAGATCTGAGTATGTAGTTTTTGACCTTATCTGGAACCTCCCATCTGAAAATTTGAAAATTCCTAAAAAATCCGTCCAAAATCTTGATGACCCCAATCTCTTGTTTTGTACTTTTTTTCCACGTGTCTCGACCTCCAATGTATCCCTGCAAAGTTTGGTGAAGATCTGAGTATGTAGTTTTTGACCTTATATGGAACCTCCTATCTGAAAATTTGAAAATTCTTAAAAAATTCGTCCAAAATCTTGATGTCTCCAATCTCTTGTTTTGTACGTTTTTTCCACGTGTCTTGACATGCAAAGTATCCCTGCAACGTTTGGTGAAGATCTGAGTATGTAGTTTTTGACCTTATCTGGAACCTCCTATCTGAAAATTTGAAAATTCTTAAAAAATTCGTCCAAAATCTTGAAGACCCCAATCTCTTGTTTTGTACGTTTTTTCCACGTGTCTTGACATCCAATGTATCCCTGCAAAGTTTGGTGAAGATCTGAGTATGTAGTTTTTGACCTTATATGGAACCTCCTTTCTGAAAATTTGAGAATTCTTAAAAAATTCGTCCAAAATCTTGATATCTCCAATCTCTTGTTTTGTACGTTTTTTCCACGTGTCTTGACATCCAATGTATCCATGCAAAGTTTGGTGAAGATCTGAGTATGTCGTTTTTGACCTTATCTGGAACCTCCCATCCGAAAATTTGAAAATTCTTAAAAAATTCGTCGAAAATCTTGATGTCTCCAATCTCTTGTTTTGTACGTTTTTTCCACGTGTCTTGACATGCAAAGTATCCCGGCAACGTTTGGTGAAGATCTGAGTATGTAGTTTTTGACCTTATCTGGAACCTCCTATCTGAAAATTTGAAAATTCTTCAAAAATTCGTCGAAAATCTTGATGTCTCCAATCTCTTGTTTGTACGTTTTTTCCACGTGTCTTGACATCCAATGTATTCCTGCAATGTTTGGTGGAGATCTGAGTATGTAGTTTTAGACCTTATCTGGAACCTCCTATCTGAAAATTTGAAAATTCTTCAAAAATTCGTCCAAAATCTTGATGTCTCCAATCTCTTGTTTTGTACGTTTTTTCCACGTGTCTCGACCTCCAATGGATCCCTGCAAAGTTTGGTGAAGATCTGAGTATGTAGTTTTTGACCTTATCTGGAACCTCCCATCTGAAAATTTGAAAATTCTTAAAAAATCCGTGCAAAATCTTGATGACCCCAATCCTATGTTTTGTATGTTTTTTCCACGTGTCTTGACATCCAATGTATCCATGCAAAGTTTGGTGAAGATCTGAGTATGTCGTTTTTGACCTTATCTGGAACCTCCCATCTGAAAATTTGAAAATTCTTAAAAAATTCGTCGAAAATCTTGATGTCTCCGATCTCTTGTTTTGTACGTTTTTTCCACGTGTCTTGACATGCAAAGTATCCCTGCAACGTTTGGTGAAGATCTGAGTATGTAGTTTTTGACCTTATCTGGAACCTCGTATCTGAAAATTTGAAAATTCTTAAAAAATTCGTCCAAAATCTTGATGTCTCCAATCTCTTGTTTTGTACGTTTTTTCCACGTGTCTTGACATCCAATGTATCCCTGCAATGTTTGGTGAAGATCTGAGTATGTAGTTTTTGACCTTATATGGAGCCTCCTATCTGAAAATTTGAAAATTCTTAAAAAATTCGTCCAAAATCTTGATGTCTCCAATCTCTTGTTTTGTACGTTCTTTCCACGTGTCTTGACATCCAATGTATCCCTGCAATGTTTGGTGAAGATCTGAGTATGTAGTTTTTGACCTAATATGGAACCTCCTATCTGAAAATTTGAAAATTCTTAAAAGAATTTAACAAAATCTTGATGTCCCCAATCCTATGTTTTGTATGTTTTTTCCACGTGTCTTGACATACAATGTATCCCTGCAGAGTTTGGTGAAGATCTGAGTATGTAGTTTTTGACCTTATCTGGAACCTCCCATCTGAAAATTTGAAAATTCCTAAAAAATCCGTCCAAAATCTTGTTGACCCGAATCTCTTGTTTTGTACGTTTTTTCCACGTGTCTTGACATCCAATGTATCCCTGCAAAGTTTGGTGAAGATCTGAGTATGTAGTTTTTGACCTTATCTGGAACCGCATTTCTGAAAATTTGAAAATTTTTAAAAAAATCGTCCAAAATCTTGATGTCTCCAATCTCTTGTTTTGTACGTTTTTTCCACGTGTCTTGACATCCAATGTATCCCTGCAAAGTTTGGTGAAGATCTGAGTATGTAGTTTTTGACCTTATATGGAACCTCCTATCTGAAAATTTGAAAATTCTTAAAAAATTCGTCCAAAATCTTGATGTCTCCAATCTCTTGTTTTGTACGTTTTTTCCACGTGTCTCGACCTCCAATGGATCCCTGCAAAGTTTGGTGAAGATCTGAGTATGTCGTTTTTGACCTTTTCTGGAACCTCCCATCTGAAAATTTGAAAATTCTTAAAAAATTCGTCGAAAATCTTGATGTCTCCGATCTCTTGTTTTGTACGTTTTTTCCACGTGTCTTGACATGCAAAGTATTCCTGCAAAGTTTGGTGAAGATCTGAGTATGTAGTTTTTGACCTCATCTGGAACCTCCTATCTGAAAATTTGAAAATTCTTAAAAAATTCGTCCAAAATCTTGATGTCTCCAATCTCTTGTTTTGTACGTTTTTTCCACGTGTCTTGACATCCAATGTATCCCTGCAATGTTTGGTGAAGATCTGAGTATGTAGTTTTTGACCTTATCTGGAACCTCCCATCTGAAAATTTGAAAATTCCTAAAAAATCCGTCCAAAATCTTGATGACCCCAATCTCTTGTTTTGTACTTTTTTTCCACGTGTCTCGACCTCCAATGTATCCCTGCAAAGTTTGGTGAAGATCTGAGTATGTAGTTTTTGACCTTATATGGAACCTCCTATCTGAAAATTTGAAAATTCTTAAAAAATTCGTCCAAAATCTTGATGTCACCAATCCTATGTTTTGTATGTTTTTTCCACGTGTCTTGACATCCAATGTATCCATGCAAAGTTTGGTGAAGATCTGAGTATGTCGTTTTTGACCTTATCTGGAACCTCCCATCTGAAAATTTGAAAATTCTTAAAAAATTCGTCGAAAATCTTGATGTCTCCAATCTCTTGTTTTGTACGTTTTTTCCACGTGTCTCGACCTCCAATGGATCCCTGCAAAGTTTGGTGAAGATCTGAGTATGTCGTTTTTGACCTTATCTGGAACCTCCCATCTGAAAATTTGAAAATTCTTAAAAAATTCGTCGAAAATCTTGATGTCTCCGATCTCTTGTTTTGTACGTTTTTTCCACGTGTCTTGACATGCAAAGTATTCCTGCAAAGTTTGGTGAAGATCTGAGTATGTAGTTTTTGACCTCATCTGGAACCTCCTATCTGAAAATTTGAAAATTCTTAAAAAATTCGTCCAAAATCTTGATGTCTCCAATCTCTTGTTTTGTACGTTTTTTCCACGTGTCTTGACATCCAATGTATCCCTGCAATGTTTGGTGAAGATCTGAGTATGTAGTTTTTGACCTTATCTGGAACCTCCCATCTGAAAATTTGAAAATTCCTAAAAAATCCGTCCAAAATCTTGATGACCCCAATCTCTTGTTTTGTACTTTTTTTCCACGTGTCTCGACCTCCAATGTATCCCTGCAAAGTTTGGTGAAGATCTGAGTATGTAGTTTTTGACCTTATATGGAACCTCCTATCTGAAAATTTGAAAATTCTTAAAAAATTCGTCCAAAATCTTGATGTCTCCAATCTCTTGTTTTGTACGTTTTTTCCACGTGTCTTGACATCCAATGTATCCCTGCAATGTTTGGTGAAGATCTGAGTATGTAGTTTTTGACCTTATATGGAGCCTCCTATCTGAAAATTTGAAAATTCTTAAAAAATTCGTCCAAAATCTTGATGTCTCCAATCTCTTGTTTTGTACGTTTTTTCCACGTGTCTTGACATCCAATGTATTCCTGCAATGTTTGGTGAAGATCTGAGTATGTAGTTTTTGACCTTATCTGGAACCTCCTATCTGAAAATTTGAAAATTCTTAAAAAATTCGTCGAAAATCTTGATGTCTCCAATCTCTTGTTTTGTACGTTTTTTCCACGTGTCTTGACATGCAAAGTATCCCTGCAACGTTTGGTGAAGATCTGAGTATGTAGTTTTTGACCTTATCTGGAACCTCCTATCTGAAAATTTGAAAATTCTTAAAAAATTCGTCCAAAATCTTGAAGACCCCAATCTCTTGTTTTGTACGTTTTTTCCACGTGTCTTGACATCCAATGTATCCCTGCAAAGTTTGGTGAAGATCTGAGTATGTAGTTTTTGACCTTATATGGAACCTCCTTTCTGAAAATTTGAGAATTCTTAAAAAATTCGTCCAAAATCTTGATGTCTCCAATCTCTTGTTTTGTACGTTTTTTCCACGTGTCTTGACATCCAATGTATCCATGCAAAGTTTGGTGAAGATCTGAGTATGTCGTTTTTGACCTTATCTGGAACCTCCCATCCGAAAATTTGAAAATTCTTAAAAAATTCGTCGAAAATCTTGATGTCTCCAATCTCTTGTTTTGTACGTTTTTTCCACGTGTCTTGACATGCAAAGTATCCCGGCAACGTTTGGTGAAGATCTGAGTATGTAGTTTTTGACCTTATCTGGAACCTCCTATCTGAAAATTTGAAAATTCTTCAAAAATTCGTCGAAAATCTTGATGTCTCCAATCTCTTGTTTGTACGTTTTTTCCACGTGTCTTGACATCCAATGTATTCCTGCAATGTTTGGTGGAGATCTGAGTATGTAGTTTTAGACCTTATCTGGAACCTCCTATCTGAAAATTTGAAAATTCTTCAAAAATTCGTCCAAAATCTTGATGTCTCCAATCTCTTGTTTTGTACGTTTTTTCCACGTGTCTCGACCTCCAATGGATCCCTGCAAAGTTTGGTGAAGATCTGAGTATGTAGTTTTTGACCTTATCTGGAACCTCCCATCTGAAAATTTGAAAATTCTTAAAAAATCCGTGCAAAATCTTGATGACCCCAATCCTATGTTTTGTATGTTTTTTCCACGTGTCTTGACATCCAATGTATCCATGCAAAGTTTGGTGAAGATCTGAGTATGTCGTTTTTGACCTTATCTGGAACCTCCCATCTGAAAATTTGAAAATTCTTAAAAAATTCGTCGAAAATCTTGATGTCTCCGATCTCTTGTTTTGTACGTTTTTTCCACGTGTCTTGACATGCAAAGTATCCCTGCAACGTTTGGTGAAGATCTGAGTATGTAGTTTTTGACCTTATCTGGAACCTCGTATCTGAAAATTTGAAAATTCTTAAAAAATTCGTCCAAAATCTTGATGTCTCCAATCTCTTGTTTTGTACGTTTTTTCCACGTGTCTTGACATCCAATGTATCCCTGCAATGTTTGGTGAAGATCTGAGTATGTAGTTTTTGACCTTATATGGAGCCTCCTATCTGAAAATTTGAAAATTCTTAAAAAATTCGTCCAAAATCTTGATGTCTCCAATCTCTTGTTTTGTACGTTCTTTCCACGTGTCTTGACATCCAATGTATCCCTGCAATGTTTGGTGAAGATCTGAGTATGTAGTTTTTGACCTAATATGGAACCTCCTATCTGAAAATTTGAAAATTCTTAAAAGAATTTAACAAAATCTTGATGTCCCCAATCCTATGTTTTGTATGTTTTTTCCACGTGTCTTGACATACAATGTATCCCTGCAGAGTTTGGTGAAGATCTGAGTATGTAGTTTTTGACCTTATCTGGAACCTCCCATCTGAAAATTTGAAAATTCCTAAAAAATCCGTCCAAAATCTTGTTGACCCGAATCTCTTGTTTTGTACGTTTTTTCCACGTGTCTTGACATCCAATGTATCCCTGCAAAGTTTGGTGAAGATCTGAGTATGTAGTTTTTGACCTTATCTGGAACCGCATTTCTGAAAATTTGAAAATTTTTAAAAAAATCGTCCAAAATCTTGATGTCTCCAATCTCTTGTTTTGTACGTTTTTTCCACGTGTCTTGACATCCAATGTATCCCTGCAAAGTTTGGTGAAGATCTGAGTATGTAGTTTTTGACCTTATATGGAACCTCCTATCTGAAAATTTGAAAATTCTTAAAAAATTCGTCCAAAATCTTGATGTCTCCAATCTCTTGTTTTGTACGTTTTTTCCACGTGTCTCGACCTCCAATGGATCCCTGCAAAGTTTGGTGAAGATCTGAGTATGTCGTTTTTGACCGTATCTGGAACCTCCCATCTGAAAATTTGAAAATTCTTAAAAAATTCGTCGAAAATCTTGATGTCTCCGATCTCTTGTTTTGTACGTTTTTTCCACGTGTCTTGACATGCAAAGTATTCCTGCAAAGTTTGGTGAAGATCTGAGTATGTAGTTTTTGACCTCATCTGGAACCTCCTATCTGAAAATTTGAAAATTCTTAAAAAATTCGTCCAAAATCTTGATGTCTCCAATCTCTTGTTTTGTACGTTTTTTCCACGTGTCTTGACATCCAATGTATCCCTGCAAAGTTTGGTGAAGATCTGAGTATGTAGTTTTTGACCTTATCTGGAACCTCCTATCTGAAAATTTGAAAATTCTTAAAAAATTCGTCCAAAATCTTGATGTCTCCAATCTCTTGTTTTGTACGTTTTTTCCACGTGTCTTGATATCCAATGTATCCCTGCAAAGTTTGGTGAAGATCTGAGTATGTCGTTTTTGACCTTATCTGGAACATCCTTTCTGAAAATTTGAAAATTGTTAAAAAATTCGTCCAAAATCTTGATGTCTCCAATCTCTTTTTTGTACGTTTTTTCCACGTGTCTTGACATCCAATGGATCCCTGCAAAGTTTGGTGAAGATCTGAGTATGTAGTTTTTGACCTTATCTGGAACCTCCCATCTGAAAATTTGAAAATTCTTAAAAAATTCGACCAAAATCTTGATGTCTCCAATCTTTTGTTTTGTACGTTTTTTCCACGTGTCTTGACACATAATGTATCCATGCAAAGTTTGGTGAAGATCTGAGTATGTAGTTTTTGACCTTATATGGAACCTCCTATCTGAAAATTTGAAAATTCTTAAAAAATTCGTCCAAAATCTTGATGTCTCCAATCTCTTGTTTTGTACGTTTTTTCCACGTGTCTTGACATCCAATGTATCCCTGCAAAGTTTGGTGAAGATCTGAGTATGTAGTTTTTGACCTTATCTGGAACCTCCCATCTGAAAATTTGAAAATTCCTAAAAAATCCGTGCAAAATCTTGATGACCCCAATCTCTTGTTTTGTACGTTTTTTCCACGTGTCTTGACATCCAATGTATTCCTGCAATGTTTGGTGAAGATCTGAGTATGTAGTTTTTGACCTTATATGGAACCTCCTATCTGAAAATTTGAAAATTCTTAAAAAATTCGACCAAAATCTTGATGTTCCGAATCCTATGTTTTGTATGTTTTTTCCACGTGTCTTGACATCCAATGTATCCCTGCAAAGTTTGGTGAAGATCTGAGTATGTAGTTTTTGACCTTATATTGAACCTCCCATCTGAAAATTTGAAAATTCTTAAAAAATTCGTCCAAAATCTTGATGACCCCAATCTCTTGTTTTGTACGTTTTTTCCACGTGTCTTGACATCCAAAGTATCCCTGCAAAGTTTGGTGAAGATCTGAGTATGTAGTTTTTGACCTTATATGGAACCTCCTTTCTGAAAATTTGAGAATTCTTAAAAAATTCGTCCAAAATCTTGGTGTCTCCAATCTCTTGTTTTGTACGTTTTTTCCACGTGTCTTGACATCCAATGTATCCATGCAAAGTTTGGTGAAGATCTGAGTATGTCGTTTTTGACCTTATCTGGAACCTCCCATCTGAAAATTTGAAAATTCTTAAAAAATTCGTCGAAAATCTTGATGTCTCCAATCTTTTGTTTTGTACGTTTTTTCCACGTGTCTTGACATGCAAAGTATCCCTGCAACGTTTGGTGAAGATCTGAGTATGTAGTTTTTGACCTTATCTGGAACCTCCTATCTGAAAATTTGAAAATTCTTAAAAAATTCGTCGAAAATCTTGATGTCTCCAATCTCTTGTTTTGTACGTTTTTTCCACGTGTCTTGATATCCAATGTATCCCTGCAAAGTTTGGTGAAGATCTGAGTATGTCGTTTTTGACCTTATCTGGAACATCCTTTCTGAAAATTTGAAAATTGTTAAAAAATTCGTCCAAAATCTTGATGTCTCCAATCTCTTTTTTGTACGTTTTTTCCACGTGTCTTGACATCCAATGTATCCCTGCAAAGTTTGGTGAAGATCTGAGTATGTAGTTTTTGACCTTATCTGGAACCTCCCATCTGAAAATTTGAAAATTCTTAAAAAATTCGACCAAAATCTTGATGTCTCCAATCTTTTGTTTTGTACGTTTTTTCCACGTGTCTTGACACATAATGTATCCATGCAAAGTTTGGTGAAGATCTGAGTATGTAGTTTTTGACCTTATATGGAACCTCCTATCTGAAAATTTGAAAATTCTTAAAAAATTCGTCCAAAATCTTGATGTCTCCAATCTCTTGTTTTGTACGTTTTTTCCACGTGTCTTGACATCCAATGTATCCCTGCAAAGTTTGGTGAAGATCTGAGTATGTAGTTTTTGACCTTATCTGGAACCTCCCATCTGAAAATTTGAAAATTCCTAAAAAATCCGTGCAAAATCTTGATGACCCCAATCTCTTGTTTTGTACGTTTTTTCCACGTGTCTTGACATCCAATGTATCCATGCAAAGTTTGGTGAAGATCTGAGTATGTCGTTTTTGACCTTATCTGGAACATCCTTTCTGAAAATTTGAAAATTGTTAAAAAATTCGTCCAAAATCTTGGTCTCCAATCTCTTTTTTGTACGTTTTTTCCACGTGTCTTGACATCCAATGTATCCCTGCAAAGTTTGGTGAAGATCTGAGTATGTAGTTTTTGACCTTATCTGGAACCTCCCATCTGAAAATTTGAAAATTCTTCAAAAATTCGTCGAAAATCTTGATGTCTCCAATCTCTTGTTTTGTACGTTTTTTCCACGTGTCTTGACATCCAATGTATCCCTGCAATGTTTGGTGGAGATCTGAGTATGTAGTTTTTGACCTTATCTGGGACCTCCTATCAGAAAATTTGAAAATTCTTCAAAAATTCGTCCAAAATCTTGATGTCTCCAATCTCTTGTTTTGTACGTTTTTTCCACGTGTCTCGACCTCCAATGTATCCCTGCAAAGTTTGGTGAAGATCTGAGTATGTCGTTTTTGACCTTATCTGGAACATCCTTTCTGAAAATTTGAAAATTCTTAAAAAATTCGTCGAAAATCTTGATGTCTCCAATCTCTTGTTTTGTACGTTTTTTCCACGTGTCTTGACATCCAATGTATCCCTGCAAAGTTTGGTGAAGATCTGAGTATGTAGTTTTTGACCTTATATGGAACCTCCTTTCTGAAAATTTGAAAATTCTCAAAAAATTCGTCCATAATCTTGATGTCTCCAATCTCTTGTTTTGTACGTTTTTTCCACGTGTCTTGACATCCAATGTATCCCTGCAAAGTTTGGTGAAGATCTGAGTATGTAGTTTTTGACCTTATCTGGAACCTCCCATCTGAAACTTTGAAAATTCTTAAAAAATTCGACCAAAATCTTGATGTCTCCAATCTTTTGTTTTGTACGTTTTTTCCACGTGTCTTGACACATAATGTATCCATGCAAAGTTTGGTGAAGATCTGAGTATGTAGTTTTTGACCTTATATGGAACCTCCTATCTGAAAATTTGAAAATTCTTAAAAAATTCGTCGAAAATCTTGATGTCTCCAATCTCTTGTTTTGTACGTTTTTTCCACGTGTCTTGACATCCAATGTATCCCTGCAAAGTTTGGTGAAGATCTGAGTATGTAGTTTTTGACCTTATCTGGAACCTCCCATCTGAAAATTTGAAAATTCCTAAAAAATCCGTGCAAAATCTTGATGACCCCAATCTCTTGTTTTGTACGTTTTTTCCACGTGTCTTGACATCCAATGTATTCCTGCAATGTTTGGTGAAGATCTGAGTATGTAGTTTTTGACCTTATATGGAACCTCCTATCTGAAAATTTGAAAATTCTTAAAAAATTCGTCGAAAATCTTGATGTCTCCAATCTCTTGTTTTGTACGTTTTTTCCACGTGTCTTGACATGCAAAGTATCCCTGCAACGTTTGGTGAAGATCTGAGTATGTAGTTTTTGACCTTATCTGGAACCTCCTATCTGAAAATTTGAAAATTCTTCAAAAATTCGTCGAAAATCTTGATGTCTCCAATCTCTTGTTTTGTACGTTTTTTCCACGTGTCTTGACATCCAATGTATTCCTGCAATGTTTGGTGAAGATCTGAGTATGTAGTTTTTGACCTTATATGGAACCTCCTATCTGAAAATTTGAAAATTCTTAAAAAATTCGTCGAAAATCTTGATGTCTCCAATCTCTTGTTTTGTACGTTTTTTCCACGTGTCTTGACATGCAAAGTATCCCTGCAACGTTTGGTGAAGATCTGAGTATGTAGTTTTTGACCTTATCTGGAACCTCCTATCTGAAAATTTGAAAATTCTTAAAAAATTCGTCCAAAATCTTGAAGACCCCAATCTCTTGTTTTGTACGTTTTTTCCACGTGTCTTGACATCCAATGTATCCCTGCAAAGTTTGGTGAAGATCTGAGTATGTAGTTTTTGACCTTATATGGAACCTCCTTTCTGAAAATTTGAGAATTCTTAAAAAATTCGTCCAAAATCTTGATGTCTCCAATCTCTTGTTTTGTACGTTTTTTCCACGTGTCTTGACATCCAATGTATCCATGCAAAGTTTGGTGAAGATCTGAGTATGTCGTTTTTGACCTTATCTGGAACCTCCCATCCGAAAATTTGAAAATTCTTAAAAAATTCGTCGAAAATCTTGATGTCTCCAATCTCTTGTTTTGTACGTTTTTTCCACGTGTCTTGACATGCAAAGTATCCCTGCAACGTTTGGTGAAGATCTGAGTATGTAGTTTTTGACCTTATCTGGAACATCCTATCTGAAAATTTGAAAATTCTTCAAAAATTCGTCGAAAATCTTGATGTCTCCAATCTCTTGTTTTGTACGTTTTTTCCACGTGTCTTGACATCCAATGTATTCCTGCAATGTTTGGTGGAGATCTGAGTATGTAGTTTTAGACCTTATCTGGAACCTCCTATCTGAAAATTTGAAAATTCTTCAAAAATTCGTCCAAAATCTTGATGTCTCCAATCTCTTGTTTTGTACGTTTTTTCCACGTGTCTCGACCTCCAATGGATCCCTGCAAAGTTTGGTGAAGATCTGAGTATGTCGTTTTTTACCTTATCTGGAACATCCTTTCTGAAAATTTGAAAATTCTTAAAAAATTCGTCGAAAATCTTGATGTCTCCAATCTCTTGTTTTGTACGTTTTTTCCACGTGTCTTGACATCCAATGTATCCCTGCAAAGTTTGGTGAAGATCTGAGTATGTAGTTTTTGACCTTATATGGAACCTCCTATCTGAAAATTTGAAAATTCTTAAAAAATTCGTCCAAAATCTTGATGTCTCCAATCTCTTGTTTTGTACGTTTTTTCCACGTGTCTCGACCTCCAATGGATCCCTGCAAAGTTTGGTGAAGATCTGAGTATGTCGTTTTTGACCTTATCTGGAACCTCCCATCTGAAAATTTGAAAATTCTTAAAAAATTCGTCGAAAATCTTGATGTCTCCGTTCTCTTGTTTTGTACTTTTTTTCCACGTGTCTTGACATGCAAAGTATTCCTGCAAAGTTTGGTGAAGATCTGAGTATGTAGTTTTTGACCTCATCTGGAACCTCCTATCTGAAAATTTGAAAATTCTTAAAAAATTCGTCCAAAATCTTGATGTCTCCAATCTCTTGTTTTGTACGTTTTTTCCACGTGTCTTGACATCCAATGTATCCCTGCAATGTTTGGTGAAGATCTGAGTATGTAGTTTTTGACCTTATCTGGAACCTCCCATCTGAAAATTTGAAAATTCCTAAAAAATCCGTCCAAAATCTTGATGACCCCAATCTCTTGTTTTGTACTTTTTTTCCACGTGTCTCGACCTCCAAGGTATCCCTGCAAAGTTTGGTGAAGATCTGAGTATGTAGTTTTTGACCTTATATGGAACCTCCTATCTGAAAATTTGAAAATTCTTAAAAAATTCGTCCAAAATCTTGATGTCACCAATCCTATGTTTTGTATGTTTTTTCCACGTGTCTTGACATCCAATGTATCCATGCAAAGTTTGGTGAAGATCTGAGTATGTCGTTTTTGACCTTATCTGGAACCTCCCATCTGAAAATTTGAAAATTCTTAAAAAATTCGTCGAAAATCTTGATGTCTCCGATCTCTTGTTTTGTACGTTTCTTCCACGTGTCTTGACATGCAAAGTATTCCTGCAAAGTTTGGTGAAGATCTGAGTATGTAGTTTTTGACCTCATCTGGAACCTCCTATCTGAAAATTTGAAAATTCTTAAAAAATTCGTCCAAAATTTTGATGTCTCCAATCTCTTGTTTTGTACGTTTTTTCCACGTGTCTTGACATCCAATGTATCCCTGCAATGTTTGGTGAAGATCTGAGTATGTAGTTTTTGACCTTATCTGGAACCTCCCATCTGAAAATTTGAAAATTCCTAAAAAATCCGTCCAAAATCTTGATGACCCCAATCTCTTGTTTTGTACGTTTTTTCCACGTGTCTTGACATCCAATGTATCCCTGCAAAGTTTGGTGAAGATCTGAGTATGTAGTTTTTGACCTTATCTGGAACCTCCTATCTGAAAATTTGAAAATTCTTAAAAAATTCGTCCAAAATCTTGATGTCTCCAATCTCTTGTTTTGTACGTTTTTTCCACGTGTCTTGATATCCAATGTATCCCTGCAAAGTTTGGTGAAGATCTGAGTATGTAGTTTTTGACCTTATATGGAACCTCCTATCTGAAAATTTGAAAATTCTTAAAAAATTCGTCCAAAATCTTGATGTCTCCAATCTCTTGTTTTGTACGTTTTTTCCACGTGTCTTGACATCCAATGTATCCCTGCAAAGTTTGGTGAAGATCTGAGTATGTAGTTTTTGACCTTATATTGAACCTCCCATCTGAAAATTTGAAAATTCTTAAAAAATTCGTCCAAAATCTTGATGTCTCCAATCTCTTGTTTTGTACGTTTTTTCCACGTGTCTTGATATCCAATGTATCCCTGCAAAGTTTGGTGAAGATCTGAGTATGTAGTTTTTGACCTTATATGGAACCTCCTATCTGAAAATTTGAAAATTCTTAAAAAATTCGTCCAAAATTTTGATGTCTCCAATCTCTTGTTTTGTACGTTTTTTCCACGTGTCTTGACATCCAATGTATCCCTGCAATGTTTGGTGAAGATCTGAGTATGTAGTTTTTGACCTTATCTGGAACCTCCCATCTGAAAATTTGAAAATTCCTAAAAAATCCGTCCAAAATCTTGATGACCCCAATCTCTTGTTTCGAACGTTTTTTCCACGTGTCTTGACATCCAATGTATCCCTGCAAAGTTTGGTGAAGATCTGAGTATGTAGTTTTTGACCTTATATTGAACCTCCCATCTGAAAATTTGAAAATTCTTAAAAAATTCGTCCAAAATCTTGATGTCTCCAATCTCTTGTTTTGTACGTTTTTTTAACGTGTCTTGATATCCAATGTATCCCTGCAAAGTTTGGTGAAGATCTGAGTATGTAGTTTTTGACCTTATATGGAACCTCCTATCTGAAAATTTGAAAATTCTTAAAAAATTCGTCCAAAATCTTGATGTCTCCAATCTCTTGTTTTGTACGTTTTTTCCACGTGTCTCGACCTCCAATGGATCCCTGCAAAGTTTGGTGAAGATCTGAGTATGTAGTTTTTGACCTTATCTGGAACCTCCCATCTGAAAATTTGAAAATTCTTAAAAAATTCCACCAAAATCTTGATGTCTCCAATCTTTTGTTTTGTACGTTTTTTCCACGTGTCTTGACACATAATGTATCCCTGCAAAGTTTGGTGAAGATCTGAGTATGTCGTTTTTGACCTTATCTGGAACCTCCTATCTGAAAATTTGAAAATTCTTAAAAAATTCGTCGAAAATCTTGATGTCTCCAATCTTTTGTTTTGTACGTTTTTTCCACGTGTCTTGACATCCAATGTATCCCTGCAAAGTTTGGTGAAGATCTGAGTATGTAGTTTTTGACCTTATTTGGAACCTCCTATCTGAAAATTTGAAAATTCTTAAAAAATTCGTCCAAAATCTTGATGTCTCCAATCTCTTGTTTTGTACGTTTTTTCCACGTGTCTCGACCTCCAATGGATCCCTGCAAAGTTTGGTGAAGATCTGAGTATGTCGTTTTTGACCTTATCTGGAACCTCCCATCTGAAAATTTGAAAATTCTTAAAAAATTCGTCGAAAATCTTGATGTCTCCGATCTCTTGTTTTGTACGTTTTTTCCACGTGTCTTGACATGCAAAGTATTCCTGCAAAGTTTGGTGAAGATCTGAGTATGTAGTTTTTGACCTCATCTGGAACCTCCTATCTGAAAATTTGAAAATTCTTAAAAAATTCGTCCAAAATCTTGATGTCTCCAATCTCTTGTTTTGTACGTTTTTTCCACGTGTCTTGACATCCAATGTATCCCTGCAATGTTTGGTGAAGATCTGAGTATGTAGTTTTTGACCTTATCTGGAACCTCCCATCTGAAAATTTGAAAATTCCTAAAAAATCCGTCCAAAATCTTGATGACCCCAATCTCTTGTTTTGTACTTTTTTTCCACGTGTCTCGACCTCCAATGTATCCCTGCAAAGTTTGGTGAAGATCTGAGTATGTAGTTTTTGACCTTATATGGAACCTCCTATCTGAAAATTTGAAAATTCTTAAAAAATTCGTCCAAAATCTTGATGTCACCAATCCTATGTTTTGTATGATTTTTCCACGTGTCTTGACATCCAATGTATCCATGCAAAGTTTGGTGAAGATCTGAGTATGTCGTTTTTGACCTTATCTGGAACCTCCCATCTGAAAATTTGAAAATTCTTAAAAAATTCGTCGAAAATCTTGATGTCTCCAATCTCTTGTTTTGTACGTTTTTTCCACGTGTCTCGACCTCCAATGGATCCCTGCAAAGTTTGGTGAAGATCTGAGTATGTCGTTTTTGACCTTATCTGGAACCTCCCATCTGAAAATTTGAAAATTCTTAAAAAATTCGTCGAAAATCTTGATGTCTCCGATCTCTTGTTTTGTACGTTTTTTCCACGTGTCTTGACATGCAAAGTATTCCTGCAAAGTTTGGTGAAGATCTGAGTATGTAGTTTTTGACCTCATCTGGAACCTCCTATCTGAAAATTTGAAAATTCTTAAAAAATTCGTCCAAAATCTTGATGTCTCCAATCTCTTGTTTTGTACGTTTTTTCCACGTGTCTTGACATCCAATGTATCCCTGCAATGTTTGGTGAAGATCTGAGTATGTAGTTTTTGACCTTATCTGGAACCTCCCATCTGAAAATTTGAAAATTCCTAAAAAATCCGTCCAAAATCTTGATGACCCCAATCTCTTGTTTTGTACTTTTTTTCCACGTGTCTCGACCTCCAATGTATCCCTGCAAAGTTTGGTGAAGATCTGAGTATGTAGTTTTTGACCTTATATGGAACCTCCTATCTGAAAATTTGAAAATTCTTAAAAAATTCGTCCAAAATCTTGATGTCTCCAATCTCTTGTTTTGTACGTTTTTTCCACGTGTCTTGACATCCAATGTATCCCTGCAATGTTTGGTGAAGATCTGAGTATGTAGTTTTTGAACTTATATGGAGCCTCCTATCTGAAAATTTGAAAATTCTTAAAAAATTCGTCCAAAATCTTGATGTCTCCAATCTCTTGTTTTGTACGTTCTTTCCACGTGTCTTGACATCCAATGTATCCCTGCAATGTTTGGTGAAGATCTGAGTATGTAGTTTTTGACCTTATATGGAACCTCCTATCTGAAAATTTGAAAATTCTTAAAAGAATTTAACAAAATCTTGATGTCCCCAATCCTATGTTTTGTATGTTTTTTCCACGTGTCTTGACATACAATGTATCCCTGCAGAGTTTGGTGAAGATCTGAGTATGTAGTTTTTGACCTTATCTGGAACCTCCCATCTGAAAATTTGAAAATTCCTAAAAAATCCGTCCAAAATCTTGTTGACCCGAATCTCTTGTTTTGTACGTTTTTTCCACGTGTCTTGACATCCAATGTATCCCTGCAAAGTTTGGTGAAGATCTGAGTATGTAGTTTTTGACCTTATCTGGAACCGCATTTCTGAAAATTTGAAAATTTTTAAAAAAATCGTCCAAAATCTTGATGTCTCCAATCTCTTGTTTTGTACGTTTTTTCCACGTGTCTTGACATCCAATGTATCCCTGCAAAGTTTGGTGAAGATCTGAGTATGTAGTTTTTGACCTTATATGGAACCTCCTATCTGAAAATTTGAAAATTCTTAAAAAATTCGTCCAAAATCTTGATGTCTCCAATCTCTTGTTTTGTACGTTTTTTCCACGTGTCTCGACCTCCAATGGATCCCTGCAAAGTTTGGTGAAGATCTGAGTATGTCGTTTTTGACCTTATCTGGAACCTCCCATCTGAAAATTTGAAAATTCTTAAAAAATTCGTCGAAAATCTTGATGTCTCCGATCTCTTGTTTTGTACGTTTTTTCCACGTGTCTTGACATGCAAAGTATTCCTGCAAAGTTTGGTGAAGATCTGAGTATGTAGTTTTTGACCTCATCTGGAACCTCCTATCTGAAAATTTGAAAATTTATAAAAAATTCGTCCAAAATCTTGATGTCTCCAATCTCTTGTTTTGTACGTTTTTTCCACGTGTCTTGACATCCAATGTATCCCTGCAAAGTTTGGTGAAGATCTGAGTATGTAGTTTTTGACCTTATCAGGAACCTCCTATCTGAAAATTTGAAAATTCTTAAAAAATTCGTCCAAAATCTTGATGTCTCCAATCTCTTGTTTTGTACGTTTTTTCCACGTGTCTTGATATCCAATGTATCCCTGCAAAGTTTGGTGAAGATCTGAGTATGTCGTTCTTGACCTTATCTGGAACATCCTTTCTGAAAATTTGAAAATTGTTAAAAAATTCGTCCAAAATCTTGATGTCTCCAAACTCTTTTTTGTACGTTTTTTCCACGTGTCTTGACATCCAATGGATCCCTGCAAAGTTTGGTGAAGATCTGAGTATGTAGTTTTTGACCTTATCTGGAACCTCCCATCTGAAAATTTGAAAATTCTTAAAAAATTCGACCAAAATCTTGATGTCTCCAATCTTTTGTTTTGTACGTTTTTTCCACGTGTCTTGACACATAATGTATCCATGCAAAGTTTGGTGAAGATCTGAGTATGTAGTTTTTGACCTTATATGGAACCTCCTATCTGAAAATTTGAAAATTCTAAAAAAATTCGTCCAAAATCTTGATGTCTCCAATCTCTTGTTTTGTACGTTTTTTCCACGTGTCTTGACATCCAATGTATCCCTGCAAAGTTTGGTGAAGATCTGAGTATGTAGTTTTTGACCTTATCTGGAACCTCCCATCTGAAAATTTGAAAATTCCTAAAAAATCCGTGCAAAATCTTGATGACCCCAATCTCTTGTTTTGTACGTTTTTTCCACGTGTCTTGACATCCAATGTATTCCTGCAATGTTTGGTGAAGATCTGAGTATGTAGTTTTTGACCTTATATGGAACCTCCTATCTGAAAATTTGAAAATTCTTAAAAAATTCGTCCAAAATCTTGATGTCTCCAATCTTTTGTTTTGTACGTTTTTTCCACGTGTCTTGACATGCAAAGTATCCCTGCAACGTTTGGTGAAGATCTGAGTATGTAGTTTTTGACCTTATCTGGAACCTCCTATCTGAAAATTTGAAAATTCTTAAAAAATTCGTCCAAAATCTTGATGTCTCCAATCTCTTGTTTTGTACGTTTTTTCCACGTGTCTTGATATCCAATGTATCCCTGCAAAGTTTGGTGAAGATCTGAGTATGTCGTTTTTGACCTTATCTGGAACATCCTTTCTGAAAATTTGAAAATTGTTAAAAAATTCGTCCAAAATCTTGATGTCTCCAATCTCTTTTTTGTACGTTTTTTCCACGTGTCTTGACATCCAATGTATCCCTGCAAAGTTTGGTGAAGATCTGAGTATGTAGTTTTTGACCTTATCTGGAACCTCCCATCTGAAAATTTGAAAATTCCTAAAAAATCCGTCCAAAATCTTGTTGACCCGAATCTCTTGTTTTGTACGTTTTTTCCACGTGTCTTGACATCCAATGTATCCCTGCAATGTTTGGTGAAGATCTGAGTATGTAGTTTTTGACCTAATATGGAACCTCCTATCTGAAAATTTGAAAATTCTTAAAAGAATTTAACAAAATCTTGATGTCCCCAATCCTATGTTTTGTATGTTTTTTCCACGTGTCTTGACATACAATGTATCCCTGCAGAGTTTGGTGAAGATCTGAGTATGTAGTTTTTGACCTTATCTGGAACCTCCCATCTGAAAATTTGAAAATTCCTAAAAAATCCGTCCAAAATCTTGTTGACCCGAATCTCTTGTTTTGTACGTTTTTTCCACGTGTCTTGACATCCAATGTATCCCTGCAAAGTTTGGTGAAGATCTGAGTATGTAGTTTTTGACCTTATCTGGAACCGCATTTCTGAAAATTTGAAAATTTTTAAAAAAATCGTCCAAAATCTTGATGTCTCCAATCTCTTGTTTTGTACGTTTTTTCCACGTGTCTTGACATCCAATGTATCCCTGCAAAGTTTGGTGAAGATCTGAGTATGTAGTTTTTGACCTTATATGGAACCTCCTATCTGAAAATTTGAAAATTCTTAAAAAATTCGTCCAAAATCTTGATGTCTCCAATCTCTTGTTTTGTACGTTTTTTCCACGTGTCTCGACCTCCAATGGATCCCTGCAAAGTTTGGTGAAGATCTGAGTATGTCGTTTTTGACCTTTTCTGGAACCTCCCATCTGAAAATTTGAAAATTCTTAAAAAATTCGTCGAAAATCTTGATGTCTCCGATCTCTTGTTTTGTACGTTTTTTCCACGTGTCTTGACATCCAAAGTATTCCTGCAAAGTTTGGTGAAGATCTGAGTATGTAGTTTTTGACCTCATCTGGAACCTCCTATCTGAAAATTTGAAAATTCTTAAAAAATTCGTCCAAAATCTTGATGTCTCCAATCTCTTGTTTTGTACGTTTTTTCCACGTGTCTTGACATCCAATGTATCCCTGCAATGTTTGGTGAAGATCTGAGTATGTAGTTTTTGACCTTATCTGGAACCTCCCATCTGAAAATTTGAAAATTCCTAAAAAATCCGTCCAAAATCTTGATGACCCCAATCTCTTGTTTTGTACTTTTTTTCCACGTGTCTCGACCTCCAATGTATCCCTGCAAAGTTTGGTGAAGATCTGAGTATGTAGTTTTTGACCTTATATGGAACCTCCTATCTGAAAATTTGAAAATTCTTAAAAAATTCGTCCAAAATCTTGATGTCACCAATCCTATGTTTTGTATGTTTTTTCCACGTGTCTTGACATCCAATGTATCCATGCAAAGTTTGGTGAAGATCTGAGTATGTCGTTTTTGACCTTATCTGGAACCTCCCATCTGAAAATTTGAAAATTCTTAAAAAATTCGTCGAAAATCTTGATGTCTCCAATCTCTTGTTTTGTACGTTTTTTCCACGTGTCTCGACCTCCAATGGATCCCTGCAAAGTTTGGTGAAGATCTGAGTATGTCGTTTTTGACCTTATCTGGAACCTCCCATCTGAAAATTTGAAAATTCTTAAAAAATTCGTCGAAAATCTTGATGTCTCCGATCTCTTGTTTTGTACGTTTTTTCCACGTGTCTTGACATGCAAAGTATTCCTGCAAAGTTTGGTGAAGATCTGAGTATGTAGTTTTTGACCTCATCTGGAACCTCCTATCTGAAAATTTGAAAATTCTTAAAAAATTCGTCCAAAATCTTGATGTCTCCAATCTCTTGTTTTGTACGTTTTTTCCACGTGTCTTGACATCCAATGTATCCCTGCAATGTTTGGTGAAGATCTGAGTATGTAGTTTTTGACCTTATCTGGAACCTCCCATCTGAAAATTTGAAAATTCCTAAAAAATCCGTCCAAAATCTTGATGACCCCAATCTCTTGTTTTGTACTTTTTTTCCACGTGTCTCGACCTCCAATGTATCCCTGCAAAGTTTGGTGAAGATCTGAGTATGTAGTTTTTGACCTTATATGGAACCTCCTATCTGAAAATTTGAAAATTCTTAAAAAATTCGTCCAAAATCTTGATGTCTCCAATCTCTTGTTTTGTACGTTTTTTCCACGTGTCTTGACATCCAATGTATCCCTGCAATGTTTGGTGAAGATCTGAGTATGTAGTTTTTGACCTTATATGGAGCCTCCTATCTGAAAATTTGAAAATTCTTAAAAAATTCGTCCAAAATCTTGATGTCTCCAATCTCTTGTTTTGTACGTTTTTTCCACGTGTCTTGACATCCAATGTATTCCTGCAATGTTTGGTGAAGATCTGAGTATGTAGTTTTTGACCTTATCTGGAACCTCCTATCTGAAAATTTGAAAATTCTTAAAAAATTCGTCGAAAATCTTGATGTCTCCAATCTCTTGTTTTGTACGTTTTTTCCACGTGTCTTGACATGCAAAGTATCCCTGCAACGTTTGGTGAAGATCTGAGTATGTAGTTTTTGACCTTATCTGGAACCTCCTATCTGAAAATTTGAAAATTCTTAAAAAATTCGTCCAAAATCTTGAAGACCCCAATCTCTTGTTTTGTACGTTTTTTCCACGTGTCTTGACATCCAATGTATCCCTGCAAAGTTTGGTGAAGATCTGAGTATGTAGTTTTTGACCTTATATGGAACCTCCTTTCTGAAAATTTGAGAATTCTTAAAAAATTCGTCCAAAATCTTGATGTCTCCAATCTCTTGTTTTGTACGTTTTTTCCACGTGTCTTGACATCCAATGTATCCATGCAAAGTTTGGTGAAGATCTGAGTATGTCGTTTTTGACCTTATCTGGAACCTCCCATCCGAAAATTTGAAAATTCTTAAAAAATTCGTCGAAAATCTTGATGTCTCCAATCTCTTGTTTTGTACGTTTTTTCCACGTGTCTTGACATGCAAAGTATCCCGGCAACGTTTGGTGAAGATCTGAGTATGTAGTTTTTGACCTTATCTGGAACCTCCTATCTGAAAATTTGAAAATTCTTCAAAAATTCGTCGAAAATCTTGATGTCTCCAATCTCTTGTTTGTACGTTTTTTCCACGTGTCTTGACATCCAATGTATTCCTGCAATGTTTGGTGGAGATCTGAGTATGTAGTTTTAGACCTTATCTGGAACCTCCTATCTGAAAATTTGAAAATTCTTCAAAAATTCGTCCAAAATCTTGATGTCTCCAATCTCTTGTTTTGTACGTTTTTTCCACGTGTCTCGACCTCCAATGGATCCCTGCAAAGTTTGGTGAAGATCTGAGTATGTAGTTTTTGACCTTATCTGGAACCTCCCATCTGAAAATTTGAAAATTCTTAAAAAATCCGTGCAAAATCTTGATGACCCCAATCCTATGTTTTGTATGTTTTTTCCACGTGTCTTGACATCCAATGTATCCATGCAAAGTTTGGTGAAGATCTGAGTATGTCGTTTTTGACCTTATCTGGAACCTCCCATCTGAAAATTTGAAAATTCTTAAAAAATTCGTCGAAAATCTTGATGTCTCCGATCTCTTGTTTTGTACGTTTTTTCCACGTGTCTTGACATGCAAAGTATCCCTGCAACGTTTGGTGAAGATCTGAGTATGTAGTTTTTGACCTTATCTGGAACCTCGTATCTGAAAATTTGAAAATTCTTAAAAAATTCGTCCAAAATCTTGATGTCTCCAATCTCTTGTTTTGTACGTTTTTTCCACGTGTCTTGACATCCAATGTATCCCTGCAATGTTTGGTGAAGATCTGAGTATGTAGTTTTTGACCTTATATGGAGCCTCCTATCTGAAAATTTGAAAATTCTTAAAAAATTCGTCCAAAATCTTGATGTCTCCAATCTCTTGTTTTGTACGTTCTTTCCACGTGTCTTGACATCCAATGTATCCCTGCAATGTTTGGTGAAGATCTGAGTATGTAGTTTTTGACCTAATATGGAACCTCCTATCTGAAAATTTGAAAATTCTTAAAAAATTCGTCCAAAATCTTGATGTCTCCAATCTCTTGTTTTGTACGTTTTTTCCACGTGTCTTGATATCCAATGTATCCCTGCAAAGTTTGGTGAAGATCTGAGTATGTCGTTTTTGACCTTATCTGGAACATCCTTTCTGAAAATTTGAAAATTGTTAAAAAATTCGTCCAAAATCTTGATGTCTCCAATCTCTTTTTTGTACGTTTTTTCCACGTGTCTTGACATCCAATGGATCCCTGCAAAGTTTGGTGAAGATCTGAGTATGTAGTTTTTGACCTTATCTGGAACCTCCCATCTGAAAATTTGAAAATTCTTAAAAAATTCGACCAAAATCTTGATGTCTCCAATCTTTTGTTTTGTACGTTTTTTCCACGTGTCTTGACACATAATGTATCCATGCAAAGTTTGGTGAAGATCTGAGTATGTAGTTTTTGACCTTATATGGAACCTCCTATCTGAAAATTTGAAAATTCTTAAAAAATTCGTCCAAAATCTTGATGTCTCCAATCTCTTGTTTTGTACGTTTTTTCCACGTGTCTTGACATCCAATGTATCCCTGCAAAGTTTGGTGAAGATCTGAGTATGTAGTTTTTGACCTTATCTGGAACCTCCCATCTGAAAATTTGAAAATTCCTAAAAAATCCGTGCAAAATCTTGATGACCCCAATCTCTTGTTTTGTACGTTTTTTCCACGTGTCTTGACATCCAATGTATTCCTGCAATGTTTGGTGAAGATCTGAGTATGTAGTTTTTGACCTTATATGGAACCTCCTATCTGAAAATTTGAAAATTCTTAAAAAATTCGACCAAAATCTTGATGTTCCGAATCCTATGTTTTGTATGTTTTTTCCACGTGTCTTGACATCCAATGTATCCCTGCAAAGTTTGGTGAAGATCTGAGTATGTAGTTTTTGACCTTATATTGAACCTCCCATCTGAAAATTTGAAAATTCTTAAAAAATTCGTCCAAAATCTTGATGACCCCAATCTCTTGTTTTGTACGTTTTTTCCACGTGTCTTGACATCCAAAGTATCCCTGCAAAGTTTGGTGAAGATCTGAGTATGTAGTTTTTGACCTTATATGGAACCTCCTTTCTGAAAATTTGAGAATTCTTAAAAAATTCGTCCAAAATCTTGGTGTCTCCAATCTCTTGTTTTGTACGTTTTTTCCACGTGTCTTGACATCCAATGTATCCATGCAAAGTTTGGTGAAGATCTGAGTATGTCGTTTTTGACCTTATCTGGAACCTCCCATCTGAAAATTTGAAAATTCTTAAAAAATTCGTCGAAAATCTTGATGTCTCCAATCTTTTGTTTTGTACGTTTTTTCCACGTGTCTTGACATGCAAAGTATCCCTGCAACGTTTGGTGAAGATCTGAGTATGTAGTTTTTGACCTTATCTGGAACCTCCTATCTGAAAATTTGAAAATTCTTAAAAAATTCGTCGAAAATCTTGATGTCTCCAATCTCTTGTTTTGTACGTTTTTTCCACGTGTCTTGATATCCAATGTATCCCTGCAAAGTTTGGTGAAGATCTGAGTATGTCGTTTTTGACCTTATCTGGAACATCCTTTCTGAAAATTTGAAAATTGTTAAAAAATTCGTCCAAAATCTTGATGTCTCCAATCTCTTTTTTGTACGTTTTTTCCACGTGTCTTGACATCCAATGTATCCCTGCAAAGTTTGGTGAAGATCTGAGTATGTAGTTTTTGACCTTATCTGGAACCTCCCATCTGAAAATTTGAAAATTCTTAAAAAATTCGACCAAAATCTTGATGTCTCCAATCTTTTGTTTTGTACGTTTTTTCCACGTGTCTTGACACATAATGTATCCATGCAAAGTTTGGTGAAGATCTGAGTATGTAGTTTTTGACCTTATATGGAACCTCCTATCTGAAAATTTGAAAATTCTTAAAAAATTCGTCCAAAATCTTGATGTCTCCAATCTCTTGTTTTGTACGTTTTTTCCACGTGTCTTGACATCCAATGTATCCCTGCAAAGTTTGGTGAAGATCTGAGTATGTAGTTTTTGACCTTATCTGGAACCTCCCATCTGAAAATTTGAAAATTCCTAAAAAATCCGTGCAAAATCTTGATGACCCCAATCTCTTGTTTTGTACGTTTTTTCCACGTGTCTTGACATCCAATGTATCCATGCAAAGTTTGGTGAAGATCTGAGTATGTCGTTTTTGACCTTATCTGGAACATCCTTTCTGAAAATTTGAAAATTGTTAAAAAATTCGTCCAAAATCTTGGTCTCCAATCTCTTTTTTGTACGTTTTTTCCACGTGTCTTGACATCCAATGTATCCCTGCAAAGTTTGGTGAAGATCTGAGTATGTAGTTTTTGACCTTATCTGGAACCTCCCATCTGAAAATTTGAAAATTCTTCAAAAATTCGTCGAAAATCTTGATGTCTCCAATCTCTTGTTTTGTACGTTTTTTCCACGTGTCTTGACATCCAATGTATCCCTGCAATGTTTGGTGGAGATCTGAGTATGTAGTTTTTGACCTTATCTGGGACCTCCTATCAGAAAATTTGAAAATTCTTCAAAAATTCGTCCAAAATCTTGATGTCTCCAATCTCTTGTTTTGTACGTTTTTTCCACGTGTCTCGACCTCCAATGTATCCCTGCAAAGTTTGGTGAAGATCTGAGTATGTCGTTTTTGACCTTATCTGGAACATCCTTTCTGAAAATTTGAAAATTCTTAAAAAATTCGTCGAAAATCTTGATGTCTCCAATCTCTTGTTTTGTACGTTTTTTCCACGTGTCTTGACATCCAATGTATCCCTGCAAAGTTTGGTGAAGATCTGAGTATGTAGTTTTTGACCTTATATGGAACCTCCTTTCTGAAAATTTGAAAATTCTCAAAAAATTCGTCCATAATCTTGATGTCTCCAATCTCTTGTTTTGTACGTTTTTTCCACGTGTCTTGACATCCAATGTATCCCTGCAAAGTTTGGTGAAGATCTGAGTATGTAGTTTTTGACCTTATCTGGAACCTCCCATCTGAAACTTTGAAAATTCTTAAAAAATTCGACCAAAATCTTGATGTCTCCAATCTTTTGTTTTGTACGTTTTTTCCACGTGTCTTGACACATAATGTATCCATGCAAAGTTTGGTGAAGATCTGAGTATGTAGTTTTTGACCTTATATGGAACCTCCTATCTGAAAATTTGAAAATTCTTAAAAAATTCGTCCAAAATCTTGATGTCTCCAATCTCTTGTTTTGTACGTTTTTTCCACGTGTCTTGACATCCAATGTATCCCTGCAAAGTTTGGTGAAGATCTGAGTATGTAGTTTTTGACCTTATCTGGAACCTCCCATCTGAAAATTTGAAAATTCCTAAAAAATCCGTGCAAAATCTTGATGACCCCAATCTCTTGTTTTGTACGTTTTTTCCACGTGTCTTGACATCCAATGTATTCCTGCAATGTTTGGTGAAGATCTGAGTATGTAGTTTTTGACCTTATATGGAACCTCCTATCTGAAAATTTGAAAATTCTTAAAAAATTCGTCGAAAATCTTGATGTCTCCAATCTCTTGTTTTGTACGTTTTTTCCACGTGTCTTGACATGCAAAGTATCCCTGCAACGTTTGGTGAAGATCTGAGTATGTAGTTTTTGACCTTATCTGGAACCTCCTATCTGAAAATTTGAAAATTCTTCAAAAATTCGTCGAAAATCTTGATGTCTCCAATCTCTTGTTTTGTACGTTTTTTCCACGTGTCTTGACATCCAATGTATTCCTGCAATGTTTGGTGAAGATCTGAGTATGTAGTTTTTGACCTTATATGGAACCTCCTATCTGAAAATTTGAAAATTCTTAAAAAATTCGTCGAAAATCTTGATGTCTCCAATCTCTTGTTTTGTACGTTTTTTCCACGTGTCTTGACATGCAAAGTATCCCTGCAACGTTTGGTGAAGATCTGAGTATGTAGTTTTTGACCTTATCTGGAACCTCCTATCTGAAAATTTGAAAATTCTTAAAAAATTCGTCCAAAATCTTGAAGACCCCAATCTCTTGTTTTGTACGTTTTTTCCACGTGTCTTGACATCCAATGTATCCCTGCAAAGTTTGGTGAAGATCTGAGTATGTAGTTTTTGACCTTATATGGAACCTCCTTTCTGAAAATTTGAGAATTCTTAAAAAATTCGTCCAAAATCTTGATGTCTCCAATCTCTTGTTTTGTACGTTTTTTCCACGTGTCTTGACATCCAATGTATCCATGCAAAGTTTGGTGAAGATCTGAGTATGTCGTTTTTGACCTTATCTGGAACCTCCCATCCGAAAATTTGAAAATTCTTAAAAAATTCGTCGAAAATCTTGATGTCTCCAATCTCTTGTTTTGTACGTTTTTTCCACGTGTCTTGACATGCAAAGTATCCCTGCAACGTTTGGTGAAGATCTGAGTATGTAGTTTTTGACCTTATCTGGAACATCCTATCTGAAAATTTGAAAATTCTTCAAAAATTCGTCGAAAATCTTGATGTCTCCAATCTCTTGTTTTGTACGTTTTTTCCACGTGTCTTGACATCCAATGTATTCCTGCAATGTTTGGTGGAGATCTGAGTATGTAGTTTTAGACCTTATCTGGAACCTCCTATCTGAAAATTTGAAAATTCTTCAAAAATTCGTCCAAAATCTTGATGTCTCCAATCTCTTGTTTTGTACGTTTTTTCCACGTGTCTCGACCTCCAATGGATCCCTGCAAAGTTTGGTGAAGATCTGAGTATGTCGTTTTTTACCTTATCTGGAACATCCTTTCTGAAAATTTGAAAATTCTTAAAAAATTCGTCGAAAATCTTGATGTCTCCAATCTCTTGTTTTGTACGTTTTTTCCACGTGTCTTGACATCCAATGTATCCCTGCAAAGTTTGGTGAAGATCTGAGTATGTAGTTTTTGACCTTATATGGAACCTCCTATCTGAAAATTTGAAAATTCTTAAAAAATTCGTCCAAAATCTTGATGTCTCCAATCTCTTGTTTTGTACGTTTTTTCCACGTGTCTCGACCTCCAATGGATCCCTGCAAAGTTTGGTGAAGATCTGAGTATGTCGTTTTTGACCTTATCTGGAACCTCCCATCTGAAAATTTGAAAATTCTTAAAAAATTCGTCGAAAATCTTGATGTCTCCGTTCTCTTGTTTTGTACTTTTTTTCCACGTGTCTTGACATGCAAAGTATTCCTGCAAAGTTTGGTGAAGATCTGAGTATGTAGTTTTTGACCTCATCTGGAACCTCCTATCTGAAAATTTGAAAATTCTTAAAAAATTCGTCCAAAATCTTGATGTCTCCAATCTCTTGTTTTGTACGTTTTTTCCACGTGTCTTGACATCCAATGTATCCCTGCAATGTTTGGTGAAGATCTGAGTATGTAGTTTTTGACCTTATCTGGAACCTCCCATCTGAAAATTTGAAAATTCCTAAAAAATCCGTCCAAAATCTTAATGACCCCAATCTCTTGTTTTGTACTTTTTTTCCACGTGTCTCGACCTCCAAGGTATCCCTGCAAAGTTTGGTGAAGATCTGAGTATGTAGTTTTTGACCTTATATGGAACCTCCTATCTGAAAATTTGAAAATTCTTAAAAAATTCGTCCAAAATCTTGATGTCACCAATCCTATGTTTTGTATGTTTTTTCCACGTGTCTTGACATCCAATGTATCCATGCAAAGTTTGGTGAAGATCTGAGTATGTCGTTTTTGACCTTATCTGGAACCTCCCATCTGAAAATTTGAAAATTCTTAAAAAATTCGTCGAAAATCTTGATGTCTCCGATCTCTTGTTTTGTACGTTTCTTCCACGTGTCTTGACATGCAAAGTATTCCTGCAAAGTTTGGTGAAGATCTGAGTATGTAGTTTTTGACCTCATCTGGAACCTCCTATCTGAAAATTTGAAAATTCTTAAAAAATTCGTCCAAAATTTTGATGTCTCCAATCTCTTGTTTTGTACGTTTTTTCCACGTGTCTTGACATCCAATGTATCCCTGCAATGTTTGGTGAAGATCTGAGTATGTAGTTTTTGACCTTATCTGGAACCTCCCATCTGAAAATTTGAAAATTCCTAAAAAATCCGTCCAAAATCTTGATGACCCCAATCTCTTGTTTTGTACGTTTTTTCCACGTGTCTTGACATCCAATGTATCCCTGCAAAGTTTGGTGAAGATCTGAGTATGTAGTTTTTGACCTTATCTGGAACCTCCTATCTGAAAATTTGAAATTCTTAAAAAATTCGTCCAAAATCTTGATGTCTCCAATCTCTTGTTTTGTACGTTTTTTCCACGTGTCTTGATATCCAATGTATCCCTGCAAAGTTTGGTGAAGATCTGAGTATGTAGTTTTTGACCTTATATGGAACCTCCTATCTGAAAATTTGAAAATTCTTAAAAAATTCGTCCAAAATCTTGATGTCTCCAATCTCTTGTTTTGTACGTTTTTTCCACGTGTCTTGACATCCAATGTATCCCTGCAAAGTTTGGTGAAGATCTGAGTATGTAGTTTTTGACCTTATATTGAACCTCCATCTGAAAATTTGAAAATTCTTAAAAAATTCGTCCAAAATCTTGATGTCTCCAATCTCTTGTTTTGTACGTTTTTTCCACGTGTCTTGATATCCAATGTATCCCTGCAAAGTTTGGTGAAGATCTGAGTATGTAGTTTTTGACCTTATATGGAACCTCCTATCTGAAAATTTGAAAATTCTTAAAAAATTCGTCCAAAATTTTGATGTCTCCAATCTCTTGTTTTGTACGTTTTTTCCACGTGTCTTGACATCCAATGTATCCCTGCAATGTTTGGTGAAGATCTGAGTATGTAGTTTTTGACCTTATCTGGAACCTCCCATCTGAAAATTTGAAAATTCCTAAAAAATCCGTCCAAAATCTTGATGACCCCAATCTCTCTTGTTTCGAACGTTTTTTCCACGTGTCTTGACATCCAATGTATCCCTGCAAAGTTTGGTGAAGATCTGAGTATGTAGTTTTTGACCTTATATTGAACCTCCCATCTGAAAATTTGAAAATTCTTAAAAAATTCGTCCAAAATCTTGATGTCTCCAATCTCTTGTTTTGTACGTTTTTTTAACGTGTCTTGATATCCAATGTATCCCTGCAAAGTTTGGTGAAGATCTGAGTATGTAGTTTTTGACCTTATATGGAACCTCCTATCTGAAAATTTGAAAATTCTTAAAAAATTCGTCCAAAATCTTGATGTCTCCAATCTCTTGTTTTGTACGTTTTTTCCACGTGTCTCGACCTCCAATGGATCCCTGCAAAGTTTGGTGAAGATCTGAGTATGTAGTTTTTGACCTTATCTGGAACCTCCCATCTGAAAATTTGAAAATTCTTAAAAAATTCCACCAAAATCTTGATGTCTCCAATCTTTTGTTTTGTACGTTTTTTCCACGTGTCTTGACACATAATGTATCCCTGCAAAGTTTGGTGAAGATCTGAGTATGTCGTTTTTGACCTTATCTGGAACCTCCTATCTGAAAATTTGAAAATTCTTAAAAAATTCGTCGAAAATCTTGATGTCTCCAATCTTTTGTTTTGTACGTTTTTTCCACGTGTCTTGACATCCAATGTATCCCTGCAAAGTTTGGTGAAGATCTGAGTATGTAGTTTTTGACCTTATATGGAACCTCCTATCTGAAAATTTGAAAATTCTTAAAAAATTCGTCCAAAATCTTGATGTCTCCAATCTCTTGTTTTGTACGTTTTTTCCACGTGTCTCGACCTCCAATGGATCCCTGCAAAGTTTGGTGAAGATCTGAGTATGTCGTTTTTGACCTTATCTGGAACCTCCCATCTGAAAATTTGAAAATTCTTAAAAAATTCGTCGAAAATCTTGATGTCTCCGATCTCTTGTTTTGTACGTTTTTTCCACGTGTCTTGACATGCAAAGTATTCCTGCAAAGTTTGGTGAAGATCTGAGTATGTAGTTTTTGACCTCATCTGGAACCTCCTATCTGAAAATTTGAAAATTCTTAAAAAATTCGTCCAAAATCTTGATGTCTCCAATCTCTTGTTTTGTACGTTTTTTCCACGTGTCTTGACATCCAATGTATCCCTGCAATGTTTGGTGAAGATCTGAGTATGTAGTTTTTGACCTTATCTGGAACCTCCCATCTGAAAATTTGAAAATTCCTAAAAAATCCGTCCAAAATCTTGATGACCCCAATCTCTTGTTTTGTACTTTTTTTCCACGTGTCTCGACCTCCAATGTATCCCTGCAAAGTTTGGTGAAGATCTGAGTATGTAGTTTTTGACCTTATATGGAACCTCCTATCTGAAAATTTGAAAATTCTTAAAAAATTCGTCCAAAATCTTGATGTCACCAATCCTATGTTTTGTATGTTTTTTCCACGTGTCTTGACATCCAATGTATCCATGCAAAGTTTGGTGAAGATCTGAGTATGTCGTTTTTGACCTTATCTGGAACCTCCCATCTGAAAATTTGAAAATTCTTAAAAAATTCGTCGAAAATCTTGATGTCTCCAATCTCTTGTTTTGTACGTTTTTTCCACGTGTCTCGACCTCCAATGGATCCCTGCAAAGTTTGGTGAAGATCTGAGTATGTCGTTTTTGACCTTATCTGGAACCTCCCATCTGAAAATTTGAAAATTCTTAAAAAATTCGTCGAAAATCTTGATGTCTCCGATCTCTTGTTTTGTACGTTTTTTCCACGTGTCTTGACATGCAAAGTATTCCTGCAAAGTTTGGTGAAGATCTGAGTATGTAGTTTTTGACCTCATCTGGAACCTCCTATCTGAAAATTTGAAAATTCTTAAAAAATTCGTCCAAAATCTTGATGTCTCCAATCTCTTGTTTTGTACGTTTTTTCCACGTGTCTTGACATCCAATGTATCCCTGCAATGTTTGGTGAAGATCTGAGTATGTAGTTTTTGACCTTATCTGGAACCTCCCATCTGAAAATTTGAAAATTCCTAAAAAATCCGTCCAAAATCTTGATGACCCCAATCTCTTGTTTTGTACTTTTTTTCCACGTGTCTCGACCTCCAATGTATCCCTGCAAAGTTTGGTGAAGATCTGAGTATGTAGTTTTTGACCTTATATGGAACCTCCTATCTGAAAATTTGAAAATTCTTAAAAAATTCGTCCAAAATCTTGATGTCTCCAATCTCTTGTTTTGTACGTTTTTTCCACGTGTCTTGACATCCAATGTATCCCTGCAATGTTTGGTGAAGATCTGAGTATGTAGTTTTTGAACTTATATGGAGCCTCCTATCTGAAAATTTGAAAATTCTTAAAAAATTCGTCCAAAATCTTGATGTCTCCAATCTCTTGTTTTGTACGTTCTTTCCACGTGTCTTGACATCCAATGTATCCCTGCAATGTTTGGTGAAGATCTGAGTATGTAGTTTTTGACCTTATATGGAACCTCCTATCTGAAAATTTGAAAATTCTTAAAAGAATTTAACAAAATCTTGATGTCCCCAATCCTATGTTTTGTATGTTTTTTCCACGTGTCTTGACATACAATGTATCCCTGCAGAGTTTGGTGAAGATCTGAGTATGTAGTTTTTGACCTTATCTGGAACCTCCCATCTGAAAATTTGAAAATTCCTAAAAAATCCGTCCAAAATCTTGTTGACCCGAATCTCTTGTTTTGTACGTTTTTTCCACGTGTCTTGACATCCAATGTATCCCTGCAAAGTTTGGTGAAGATCTGAGTATGTAGTTTTTGACCTTATCTGGAACCGCATTTCTGAAAATTTGAAAATTTTTAAAAAAATCGTCCAAAATCTTGATGTCTCCAATCTCTTGTTTTGTACGTTTTTTCCACGTGTCTTGACATCCAATGTATCCCTGCAAAGTTTGGTGAAGATCTGAGTATGTAGTTTTTGACCTTATATGGAACCTCCTATCTGAAAATTTGAAAATTCTTAAAAAATTCGTCCAAAATCTTGATGTCTCCAATCTCTTGTTTTGTACGTTTTTTCCACGTGTCTCGACCTCCAATGGATCCCTGCAAAGTTTGGTGAAGATCTGAGTATGTCGTTTTTGACCTTATCTGGAACCTCCCATCTGAAAATTTGAAAATTCTTAAAAAATTCGTCGAAAATCTTGATGTCTCCGATCTCTTGTTTTGTACGTTTTTTCCACGTGTCTTGACATGCAAAGTATTCCTGCAAAGTTTGGTGAAGATCTGAGTATGTAGTTTTTGACCTCATCTGGAACCTCCTATCTGAAAATTTGAAAATTTATAAAAAATTCGTCCAAAATCTTGATGTCTCCAATCTCTTGTTTTGTACGTTTTTTCCACGTGTCTTGACATCCAATGTATCCCTGCAAAGTTTGGTGAAGATCTGAGTATGTAGTTTTTGACCTTATCAGGAACCTCCTATCTGAAAATTTGAAAATTCTTAAAAAATTCGTCCAAAATCTTGATGTCTCCAATCTCTTGTTTTGGACGTTTTTTCCACGTGTCTTGATATCCAATGTATCCCTGCAAAGTTTGGTGAAGATCTGAGTATGTCGTTCTTGACCTTATCTGGAACATCCTTTCTGAAAATTTGAAAATTGTTAAAAAATTCGTCCAAAATCTTGATGTCTCCAAACTCTTTTTTGTACGTTTTTTCCACGTGTCTTGACATCCAATGGATCCCTGCAAAGTTTGGTGAAGATCTGAGTATGTAGTTTTTGACCTTATCTGGAACCTCCCATCTGAAAATTTGAAAATTCTTAAAAAATTCGACCAAAATCTTGATGTCTCCAATCTTTTGTTTTGTACGTTTTTTCCACGTGTCTTGACACATAATGTATCCATGCAAAGTTTGGTGAAGATCTGAGTATGTAGTTTTTGACCTTATATGGAACCTCCTATCTGAAAATTTGAAAATTCTAAAAAAATTCGTCCAAAATCTTGATGTCTCCAATCTCTTGTTTTGTACGTTTTTTCCACGTGTCTTGACATCCAATGTATCCCTGCAAAGTTTGGTGAAGATCTGAGTATGTAGTTTTTGACCTTATCTGGAACCTCCCATCTGAAAATTTGAAAATTCCTAAAAAATCCGTGCAAAATCTTGATGACCCCAATCTCTTGTTTTGTACGTTTTTTCCACGTGTCTTGACATCCAATGTATTCCTGCAATGTTTGGTGAAGATCTGAGTATGTAGTTTTTGACCTTATATGGAACCTCCTATCTGAAAATTTGAAAATTCTTAAAAAATTCGTCCAAAATCTTGATGTCTCCAATCTTTTGTTTTGTACGTTTTTTCCACGTGTCTTGACATGCAAAGTATCCCTGCAACGTTTGGTGAAGATCTGAGTATGTAGTTTTTGACCTTATCTGGAACCTCCTATCTGAAAATTTGAAAATTCTTAAAAAATTCGTCCAAAATCTTGATGTCTCCAATCTCTTGTTTTGTACGTTTTTTCCACGTGTCTTGATATCCAATGTATCCCTGCAAAGTTTGGTGAAGATCTGAGTATGTCGTTTTTGACCTTATCTGGAACATCCTTTCTGAAAATTTGAAAATTGTTAAAAAATTCGACCAAAATCTTGATGTCTCCAATCTCTTTTTTGTACGTTTTTTCCACGTGTCTTGACATCCAATGTATCCCTGCAAAGTTTGGTGAAGATCTGAGTATGTAGTTTTTGACCTTATCTGGAACCTCCCATCTGAAAATTTGAAAATTCTTAAAAAATTCGACCAAAATCTTGATGTCTCCAATCTTTTGTTTTGTACGTTTTTTCCACGTGTCTTGACACATAATGTATCCATGCAAAGTTTGGTGAAGATCTGAGTATGTAGTTTTTGACCTTATATGGAACCTCCTATCTGAAAATTTGAAAATTCTTAAAAAATTCGTCCAAAATCTTGATGTCTCCAATCTCTTGTTTTGTACGTTTTTTCCACGTGTCTTGACATCCAATGTATCCCTGCAAAGTTTGGTGAAGATCTGAGTATGTAGTTTTTGACCTTATCTGGAACCTCCCATCTGAAAATTTGAAAATTCCTAAAAAATCCGTGCAAAATCTTGATGACCCCAATCTCTTGTTTTGTACGTTTTTTCCACGTGTCTTGACATCCAATGTATCCATGCAAAGTTTGGTGAAGATCTGAGTATGTCGTTTTTGACCTTATCTGGAACATCCTTTCTGAAAATTTGAAAATTGTTAAAAAATTCGTCCAAAATCTTGATGTCTCCAATCTCTTTTTTGTACGTTTTTTCCACGTGTCTTGACATCCAATGGATCCCTGCAAAGTTTGGTGAAGATCTGAGTATGTAGTTTTTGACCTTATCTGGAACCTCCCATCTGAAAATTTGAAAATTCTTAAAAAATTCGACCAAAATCTTGATGTCTCCAATCTTTTGTTTTGTACGTTTTTTCCACGTGTCTTGACACATAATGTATCCATGCAAAGTTTGGTGAAGATCTGAGTATGTAGTTTTTGACCTTATATGGAACCTCCTATCTGAAAATTTGAAAATTCTTAAAAAATTCGTCCAAAATCTTGATGTCTCCAATCTCTTGTTTTGTACGTTTTTTCCACGTGTCTTGACATCCAATGTATCCCTGCAAAGTTTGGTGAAGATCTGAGTATGTAGTTTTTGACCTTATCTGGAACCTCCCATCTGAAAATTTGAAAATTCCTAAAAAATCCGTGCAAAATCTTGATGACCCCAATCTCTTGTTTTGTACGTTTTTTCCACGTGTCTTGACATCCAATGTATTCCTGCAATGTTTGGTGAAGATCTGAGTATGTAGTTTTTGACCTTATATGGAACCTCCTATCTGAAAATTTGAAAATTCTTAAAAAATTCGACCAAAATCTTGATGTTCCGAATCCTATGTTTTGTATGTTTTTTCCACGTGTCTTGACATCCAATGTATCCCTGCAAAGTTTGGTGAAGAACCGAGTATGTAGTTTTTGACCTTATATTGAACCTCCCATCTGAAAATTTGAAAATTCTTAAAAAATTCTTCCAAAATCTTGATGACCCCAATCTCTTGTTTTGTACGTTTTTTCCACGTGTCTTGACATCCAAAGTATCCCTGCAAAGTTTGGTGAAGATCTGAGTATGTAGTTTTTGACCTTATATGGAACCTCCTTTCTGAAAATTTGAGAATTCTTAAAAAATTCGTCCAAAATCTTGATGTCTCCAATCTCTTGTTTTGTACGTTTTTTCCACGTGTCTTGACATCCAATGTATCCATGCAAAGTTTGGTGAAGATCTGAGTATGTCGTTTTTGACCTTATCTGGAACCTCCCATCTGAAAATTTGAAAATTCTTAAAAAATTCGTCGAAAATCTTGATGTCTCCAATCTTTTGTTTTGTACGTTTTTTCCACGTGTCTTGACATGCAAGGTATCCCTGCAACGTTTGGTGAAGATCTGAGTATGTAGTTTTTGACCTTATCTGGAACCTCCTATCTGAAAATTTGAAAATTCTTAAAAAATTCGTCGAAAATCTTGATGTCTCCAATCTCTTGTTTTGTACGTTTTTTCCACGTGTCTTGATATCCAATGTATCCCTGCAAAGTTTGGTGAAGATCTGAGTATGTCGTTTTTGACCTTATCTGGAACATCCTTTCTGAAAATTTGAAAATTGTTAAAAAATTCGTCCAAAATCTTGATGTCTCCAATCTCTTTTTTGTACGTTTTTTCCACGTGTCTTGACATCCAATGTATCCCTGCAAAGTTTGGTGAAGATCTGAGTATGTAGTTTTTGACCTTATCTGGAACCTCCCATCTGAAAATTTGAAAATTCTTAAAAAATTCGACCAAAATCTTGATGTCTCCAATCTTTTGTTTTGTACGTTTTTTCCACGTGTCTTGACACATAATGTATCCATGCAAAGTTTGGTGAAGATCTGAGTATGTAGTTTTTGACCTTATATGGAACCTCCTATCTGAAAATTTGAAAATTCTTAAAAAATTCGTCCAAAATCTTGATGTCTCCAATCTCTTGTTTTGTACGTTTTTTCCACGTGTCTTGACATCCAATGTATCCCTGCAAAGTTTGGTGAAGATCCGAGTATGTAGTTTTTGACCTTATATGGAACCTCCCATCTGAAAATTTGAAAATTCCTAAAAAATCCGTGCAAAATCTTGATGACCCCAATCTCTTGTTTTGTACGTTTTTTCCACGTGTCTTGACATCCAATGTATTCCTGCAATGTTTGGTGAAGATCTGAGTATGTAGTTTTTGACCTTATATGGAACCTCCTATCTGAAAATTTGAAAATTCTTAAAAAATTCGACCAAAATCTTGATGTTCCGAATCCTATGTTTTGTATGTTTTTTCCACGTGTCTTGACATCCAATGTATCCCTGCAAAGTTTGGTGAAGATCCGAGTATGTAGTTTTTGACCTTATATTGAACCTCCCATCTGAAAATTTGAAAATTCTTAAAAAATTCGTCCAAAATCTTGATGACCCCAATCTCTTGTTTTGTACGTTTTTTCCACGTGTCTTGACATCCAAAGTATCCCTGCAAAGTTTGGTGAAGATCTGAGTATGTAGTTTTTGACCTTATATGGAACCTCCTTTCTGAAAATTTGAGAATTCTTAAAAAATTCGTCCAAAATCTTGATGTCTCCAATCTCTTGTTTTGTACGTTTTTTCCACGTGTCTTGACATCCAATGTATCCATGCAAAGTTTGGTGAAGATCTGAGTATGTCGTTTTTGACCTTATCTGGAACCTCCCATCTAAAAATTTGAAAATTCTTAAAAAATTCGTCGAAAATCTTGATGTCTCCAATCTTTTGTTTTGTACGTTTTTTCCACGTGTCTTGACATGCAAAGTATCCCTGCAACGTTTGGTGAAGATCTGAGTATGTAGTTTTTGACCTTATCTGGAACCTCCTATCTGAAAATTTGAAAATTCTTAAAAAATTCGTCGAAAATCTTGATGTCTCCAATCTCTTGTTTTGTACGTTTTTTCCACGTGTCTTGATATCCAATGTATCCCTGCAAAGTTTGGTGAAGATCTGAGTATGTCGTTTTTGACCTTATCTGGAACATCCTTTCTGAAAATTTGAAAATTGTTAAAAAATTCGTCCAAAATCTTGATGTCTCCAATCTCTTTTTTGTACGTTTTTTCCACGTGTCTTGACATCCAATGTATCCCTGCAAAGTTTGGTGAAGATCTGAGTATGTAGTTTTTGACCTTATCTGGAACCTCCCATCTGAAAATTTGAAAATTCTTAAAAAATTCGACCAAAATCTTGATGTCTCCAATCTTTTGTTTTGTACGTTTTTTTCACGTGTCTTGACACATAATGTATCCGTGCAAAGTTTGGTGAAGATCTGAGTATGTAGTTTTTGACCTTATATGGAACCTCCTATCTGAAAATTTGAAAATTCTTAAAAAATTCGTCCAAAATCTTGATGTCTCCAATCTCTTGTTTTGTACGTTTTTTCCACGTGTCTTGACATCCAATGTATCCCTGCAAAGTTTGGTGAAGATCTGAGTATGTAGTTTTTGACCTTATCTGGAACCTCCCATCTGAAAATTTGAAAATTCCTAAAAAATCCGTGCAAAATCTTGATGACCCCAATCTCTTGTTTTGTACGTTTTTTCCACGTGTCTTGACATCCAATGTATTCCTGCAATGTTTGGTGAAGATCTGAGTATGTAGTTTTTGACCTTATATGGAACCTCCTATCTGAAAATTTGAAAATTCTTAAAAAATTCGACCAAAATCTTGATGTTCCGAATCCTATGTTTTGTATGTTTTTTCCACGTGTCTTGACATCCAATGTATCCTTGCAAAGTTTGGTGAAGATCTGAGTATGTAGTTTTTGACCTTATATTGAACCTCCCATCTGAAAATTTGAAAATTCTTAAAAAATTCGTCCAAAATCTTGATGACCCCAATCTCTTGTTTTGTACGTTTTTTCCACGTGTCTTGACATCCAAAGTATCCCTGCAAAGTTTGGTGAAGATCTGAGTATGTAGTTTTTGACCTTATATTGAACCTCCCATCTGAAAATTTGAAAATTCTTAAAAAATTCGTCCAAAATCTTGATGTCTCCAATCTCTTGTTTTGTACGTTTTTTCCACGTGTCTTGACATGCAAAGTATCCCTGCAACGTTTGGTGAAGATCTGAGTATGTAGTTTTTGACCTTATCTGGAACCTCCTATCTGAAAATTTGAAAATTCTTCAAAAATTCGTCGAAAATCTTGATGTCTCCAATCTCTTGTTTTGTACGTTTTTTCCACGTGTCTTGACATCCAATGTATTCCTGCAATGTTTGGTGGAGATCTGAGTATGTAGTTTTAGACCTTATCTGGAACCTCCTATCTGAAAATTTGAAAATTCTACAAAAATTCGTCCAAAATCTTGATGTCTCCAATCTCTTGTTTTGTACGTTTTTTCCACGTGTCTCGACCTCCAATGGATCCCTGCAAAGTTTGGTGAAGATCTGAGTATGTCGTTTTTGACCTTATCTGGAACATCCTTTCTGAAAATTTGAAAATTCTTAAAAAATTCGTCGAAAATCTTGATGTCTCCAATCTCTTGTTTTGTACGTTTTTTCCACGTGTCTTGACATCCAATGTATCCCTGCAAAGTTTGGTGAAGATCTGAGTATGTAGTTTTTGACCTTATATGGAACCTCCTATCTGAAAATTTGAAAATTCTTAAAAAATTCGTCCAAAATCTTGATGTCTCCAATCTCTTGTTTTGTACGTTTTTTCCACGTGTCTCGACCTCCAATGGATCCCTGCAAAGTTTGGTGAAGATCTGAGTATGTCGTTTTTGACCTTATCTGGAACCTCCCATCTGAAAATTTGAAAATTCTTAAAAAATTCGTCGAAAATCTTGATGTCTCCGATCTCTTGTTTTGTACGTTTTTTCCACGTGTCTTGACATGCAAAGTATTCCTGCAAAGTTTGGTGAAGATCTGAGTATGTAGTTTTTGACCTCATCTGGAACCTCCTATCTGAAAATTTGAAAATTCTTAAAAAATTCGTCCAAAATCTTGATGTCTCCAATCTCTTGTTTTGTACGTTTTTTCCACGTGTCTTGACATCCAATGTATCGATGCAATGTTTGGTGAAGATCTGAGTATGTAGTTTTTGACCTTATCTGGAACCTCCCATCTGAAAATTTGAAAATTCCTAAAAAATCCGTCCAAAATCTTGATGACCCCAATCTCTTGTTTTGTACTTTTTTTCCACGTGTCTCGACCTCCAATGTATCCCTGCAAAGTTTGGTGAAGATCTGAGTATGTAGTTTTTGACCTTATATGGAACCTCCTATCTGAAAATTTGAAAATTCTTAAAAAATTCGTCCAAAATCTTGATGTCACCAATCCTATGTTTTGTATGTTTTTTCCACGTGTCTTGACATCCAATGTATCCATGCAAAGTTTGGTGAAGATCTGAGTATGTCGTTTTTGACCTTATCTGGAACCTCCCATCTGAAAATTTGAAAATTCTTAAAAAATTCGTCGAAAATCTTGATGTCTCCGATCTCTTGTTTTGTACGTTTTTTCCACGTGTCTTGACATGCAAAGTATTCCTGCAAAGTTTGAAGATCTGAGTATGTAGTTTTTGACCTCATCTGGAACCTCCTATCTGAAAATTTGAAAATTCTTAAAAAATTCGTCCAAAATTTTGATGTCTCCAATCTCTTGTTTTGTACGTTTTTTCCACGTGTCTTGACATCCAATGTATCCCTGCAATGTTTGGTGAAGATCTGAGTATGTAGTTTTTGACCTTATCTGGAACCTCCCATCTGAAAATTTGAAAATTCCTAAAAAATCCGTCCAAAATCTTGATGACCCCAATCTCTTGTTTTGTACGTTTTTTCCACGTGTCTTGACATCCAATGTATCCCTGCAAAGTTTGGTGAAGATCTGAGTATGTAGTTTTTGACCTTATATTGAACCTCCCATCTGAAAATTTGAAAATTCTTAAAAAATTCGTCCAAAATCTTGATGTCTCCAATCTCTTGTTTTGTACGTTTTTTCCACGTGTCTTGATATCCAATGTATCCCTGCAAAGTTTGGTGAAGATCTGAGTATGTAGTTTTTGACCTTATATGGAACCTCCTATCTGAAAATTTGAAAATTCTTAAAAAATTCGTCCAAAATCTTGATGTCTCCAATCTCTTGTTTTGTACGTTTTTTCCACGTGTCTCGACCTCCAATGGATCCCTGCAAAGTTTGGTGAAGATCTGAGTATGTAGTTTTTGACCTTATCTGGAACCTCCCATCTGAAAATTTGAAAATTCTTAAAAAATTCGACCAAAATCTTGATGTCTCCAATCTTTTGTTTTGTACGTTTTTTCCACGTGTCTTGACACATAATGTATCCCTGCAAAGTTTGGTGAAGATCTGAGTATGTAGTTTTTGACCTTATCTGGAACCTCCTATCTGAAAATTTGAAAATTCTTAAAAAATTCGTCGAAAATCTTGATGTCTCCAATCTTTTGTTTTGTACGTTTTTTCCACGTGTCTTGACATCCAATGTATCCCTGCAAAGTTTGGTGAAGATCTGAGTATGTAGTTTTTGACCTTATATGGAACCTCCTATCTGAAAATTTGAAAATTCTTAAAAAATTCGTCCAAAATCTTGATGTCTCCAATCTCTTGTTTTGTACGTTTTTTCCACGTGTCTCGACCTCCAATGGATCCCTGCAAAGTTTGGTGAAGATCTGAGTATGTCGTTTTTGACCTTATCTATAACCTCCCATCTGAAAATTTGAAAATTCTTAAAAAATTCGTCGAAAATCTTGATGTCTCCGATCTCTTGTTTTGTACGTTTTTTCCACGTGTCTTGACATGCAAAGTATTCCTGCAAAGTTTGGTGAAGATCTGAGTATGTAGTTTTTGACCTCATCTGGAACCTCCTATCTGAAAATTTGAAAATTCTTAAAAAATTCGTCCAAAATCTTGATGTCTCCAATCTCTTGTTTTGTACGTTTTTTCCACGTGTCTTGACATCCAATGTATCCCTGCAATGTTTGGTGAAGATCTGAGTATGTAGTTTTTGACCTTATCTGGAACCTCCCATCTGAAAATTTGAAAATTCCTAAAAAATCCGTCCAAAATCTTGATGACCCCAATCTCTTGTTTTGTACTTTTTTTTCACGTGTCTCGACCTCCAATGTATCCCTGCAAAGTTTGGTGAAGATCTGAGTATGTAGTTTTTGACCTTATATGGAACCTCCTATCTGAAAATTTGAAAATTCTTAAAAAATTCGTCCAAAATCTTGATGTCACCAATCCTATGTTTTGTATGTTTTTTCCACGTGTCTTGACATCCAATGTATCCATGCAAAGTTTGGTGAAGATCTGAGTATGTCGTTTTTGACCTTATCTGGAACCTCCCATCTGAAAATTTGAAAATTCTTAAAAAATTCGTCCAAAATCTTGATGTCTCCAATCTCTTGTTTTGTACGTTTTTTCCACGTGTCTCGACCTCCAATGGATCCCTGCAAAGTTTGGTGAAGATCTGAGTATGTCGTTTTTGACCTTATCTGGAACCTCCCATCTGAAAATTTGAAAATTCTTAAAAAATTCGTCGAAAATCTTGATGTCTCCGATCTCTTGTTTTGTACGTTTTTTCCACATGTCTTGACATGCAAAGTATTCCTGCAAAGTTTGGTGAAGATCTGAGTATGTAGTTTTTGACCTCATCTGGAACCTCCTATCTGAAAATTTGAAAATTCTTAAAAAATTCGTCCAAAATCTTGATGTCTCCAATCTCTTGTTTTGTACGTTCTTTCCACGTGTCTTGACATCCAATGTATCCCTGCAATGTTTGGTGAAGATCTGAGTATGTAGTTTTTGACCTTATATGGAACCTCCTATCTGAAAATTTGAAAATTCTTAAAAGAATTTAACAAAATCTTGATGTCCCCAATCCTATGTTTTGTATGTTTTTTCCACGTGTCTTGACATACAATGTATCCCTGCAGAGTTTGGTGAAGATCTGAGTATGTAGTTTTTGACCTTATCTGGAACCTCCCATCTGAAAATTTGAAAATTCCTAAAAAATCCGTCCAAAATCTTGTTGACCCGAATCTCTTGTTTTGTACGTTTTTTCCACGTGTCTTGACATCCAATGTATCCCTGCAAAGTTTGGTGAAGATCTGAGTATGTAGTTTTTGACCTTATCTGGAACCGCATTTCTGAAAATTTGAAAATTTTTAAAAAAATCGTCCAAAATCTTGATGTCTCCAATCTCTTGTTTTGTACGTTTTTTCCACGTGTCTTGACATCCAATGTATCCCTGCAAAGTTTGGTGAAGATCTGAGTATGTAGTTTTTGACCTTATATGGAACCTCCTATCTGAAAATTTGAAAATTCTTAAAAAATTCGTCCAAAATCTTGATGTCTCCAATCTCTTGTTTTGTACGTTTTTTCCACGTGTCTCGACCTCCAATGGATCCCTGCAAAGTTTGGTGAAGATCTGAGTATGTCGTTTTTGACCTTATCTGGAACCTCCCATCTGAAAATTTGAAAATTCTTAAAAAATTCGTCGAAAATCTTGATGTCTCCGATCTCTTGTTTTGTACGTTTTTTCCACGTGTCTTGACATGCAAAGTATTCCTGCAAAGTTTGGTGAAGATCTGAGTATGTAGTTTTTGACCTCATCTGGAACCTCCTATCTGAAAATTTGAAAATTCTTAAAAAATTCGTCCAAAATCTTGATGTCTCCAATCTCTTGTTTTGTACGTTTTTTCCACGTGTCTTGACATCCAATGTATCCCTGCAAAGTTTGGTGAAGATCTGAGTATGTAGTTTTTGACCTTATCTGGAACCTCCTATCTGAAAATTTGAAAATTCTTAAAAAATTCGTCCAAAATCTTGATGTCTCCAATCTCTTGTTTTGTACGTTTTTTCCACGTGTCTTGATATCCAATAGTAGTGGTGTTTGTGGTGGGATAAACCCGAGAAAGTATGAACTCTCCTCTAGCAGCTTTGCTTATACTTAAAACTTGCTCAACATGGCCATATGAGTTTTTTGTTCAAGTGTGGAACCCCTGTTTAATCCAAGATTTTTGTAAAAAAGCCCTCATGGATTCCATGAGAAAGTATGACCCCCTCAGATTGATGAGGCTACACTTATAAAAGGCACTTTTGTGAGATTGTTGTCCATAAATTTGTTAAAAATATGCCCCTCTTGTGGCCACACTTAAAACTAGGCCACCCATACATACACACACACACACACACACACACACACACACACACACACACACACACACACACACACACACACACACACACATATTTATTTCTGGTTTAAGTTCAATTGGATACTAGCTTCAATTTGTTTATCTAATATTAAAACAATGTAATTCTTCTAGAATTGCTCTGTGACTCTCTCATTTCTTACGTCATAAACATATGATTTTTCACCTATGAGAATAACACTACATATGGTGTCATCGGGTAAAGCCTCGTGGAATTCACAGATAATTTTAATGTTTGTCCTGTCATTAACCACAACTTGTTTCCTTTTTGAAGTGTTGATTACAAACATGGGTCTCTGTGTTTTGAATTCATCTGGTGAGTAATACATGTCAGTACTGCCAGTAGTGACCCTTTTGAAAGCCGAAAATGCCTCATATAATTTGAGGAAATCATCCTTGGAAATGTCTAAATTATAATTTTCTCTAGGAAAGACCTCATTTCTGCCATTTTTAAGATATATGTTCTTGATGTTGCAGCTATCAAATTTACTCGATTTTTTTTCCTGATTGTTGTGTCTCCCAGTCTGAAACAGTACCACCACAAAATCAGGCATGTCGTATTGAATGCTGGAGAATGAATTTGTAGCATCAAACTCATAATAAGTACCAGATGCGGGCTTCTGTACGCATTGATATGTGTAAAATTGCAGAGGAATCTGTGGATTTTTTAGGATATCAGCTTTGTATTTAAGAGCATAGCTGGCTTCATATTCAACAACCGGGACTCTTAACTCCATAGTCTGAATAATGCATTTGCCCTCATCAGGTAGGGTATTAGGCAGAGCTTCCCCTGTAGGGTTTATTGCACTGTACCTCATCAAAGCATTATTATCATTTGCAGCTCTTCTAAATGTAATTCTTAACCCACCCTTCCACATAATTTCTTTGTAATCCGAGAAGAATCCTGGCAACAGGCGCATAGGGAACAGCACTGTGTGGTTCTTAGATAATATCTTATCACCAGCCTCAAATCCACCTATTTTGTAGTATGAAGCCTCGGTTTTGGATAATTTTAATGAGGCCAAAGCTGTGGAGGTAATGCCGGGATAATCTATTCTGTTTATAACAACGCCATGTTTTCTGATCTCAATTTCAGAGAACAGATGCGGCACAAAATTATCCACCAATCTTATGTTTGAATTTGCCGGATAATCTGTTCCATCGAGCTTTACAACATCAAATTTGATGTATAGATCTGCTCTGTGAGGGTGTATAAAGCCGTCCCCTACATCAAGATCAACCTCTATTTCTGTGTTGGGTTGATTTAAATTTGCAAATGTCCTCCTCTTTGGGGGGAATGATTGTAGCTCATAACTCTCAATATTTTCCATTGTATGTATTTTTATTTAAATATTAATCTCTATGATTGCAGTTGTTGTGGCTCCAGCAAAATCAACTAATTCTTCTTTTTCATTAGTGACCATCAATTCAATGTTATCTATTCTATTATGGCACACAGGAAAATATAATGTTGGGGATGGATTGTAGATGATGGGCTCCATGAATTCGGAATTAGGTTTGAATGTTGCAATGATGCCAGTTTGTTTGTGAGTGCCTATGCCATTTGATTTGGTGATCATACCCTCGGCCACATTACAGTGAATATTCAGAGTCTCTATGGCCAAGAATTTGGGTATATTCATAGCAGTGTGTTTGATGGCTGGTTCAAGTTTCGTGTTGTTCTCAAAGCCTAACAGCTCTCCTATAGTACCCAGATCCACTGTTTCTGTGGCAGATACAATCTCTACTCTGTGAGTGACAGAATTTTGACTTAACACTATACCTCTGGGTAATTGAGCATTTAGAGTGGACAGATTATATTGCCCTGGAGTGATGACAATTTTTTGATCCCCTACTGCAATTTTGTTGTTGTGGTGTGTAATATTAGGTATCAAGTACATGCCGTAAAATGCTCTGAGAGCTATTGTTTTGGGATACACTATGTCATCATGTAATTTGAGTTTCAATATTGAATTTTGGCTGGTGAGATGGAATACCCCCATGATGTTTTAAATACCACAAGGCCTTTTGAAAATTTTCAATTGATGGTTTATTTATTTGAGACATATATCTAAGAACAGATAAACACAAATGTCCACAATTAACATCTTTGAAATTTTGAACACGGGCATTATTGTAATAAAGATTAGCTGATTTTAGATATTTTATTAAATTTTCAGGAGGAACACCTCCAAATGAATCAAACACAAAAGCCTCATTGTTTAAATATTTAAGATAACAGATCCAGTGAGTGCCCTGATTTTTGTACTCATCCAAATTAACAATGCCACACTCTTTGTTGAGTGGTTGTTCCGGTAAAGAATCAGACATGTACACACCTCTAAAATGTTTGATGCCCAGTGGCTTGATTAAAGCTTCAATATCTTGGTTTGTAAGCGGCTCTTGTTTTTTTTAAACTTATTCATGGCTCTCTTAACACCTTTGCCTTTTTTCTCCATGGCCAGGTTATGGCGCCTCTGCTCATCTAATTCTGCCCTATTTTTCTTGGCATCTATTACTGTTTTTGCTATGGCAGCTGAACCCCCAGCCAAGCTCCCTACAGCCCCGAGAGCAGCTAAGATGGCAGGGATAGTAAATATGAAACCCCCCACATGTGATTTTTTTCTTGATTGTTGTAATTTTTTTAATTGGGGGGTACTAAGCAACAATTTCATACCATGCCCCTTTGCAAGACAAGAATTTTTTTTCTTGCGCTGCTTTTTGATTAAAAGACTATCAATAGTTTTAAGAGATTTGAGACCTGCATAAGGTATTTGATACATAACACCCTTGGCCTTCATCCTATGTTTATTATATACATATTCACAACCCCCACCCCAGTTTTTGTTTGGTGTTCATAGCTATGGTGGTCCCCAATGCTGCTATTTTTTCACTTAAAGAAGCATCTTTGCTTACAAATCTACCAAATGCAGCCTCTTCTAATTTCTTGTCTGCAACATGTCTCTTGTCAAGATCAGAATGTGTGTTGTATGCTATGTCATGGTCTCTGCAAGCAGCATCTAGGGGATTAACACCAGGATCCCCTCTGTTTAATCTATGGTCCAATTTTGTGCCTGGACCACAATACTGATAGCCTGGAATGTGTAGTTCAAATGGCAGCTTGTTTATAATGTCATTAACAAGGCCCCGACCCTCAGAAACATTCCAAAATTTGGGGGGTAGAGTATTAATAATTTTTATGAGATATCCAATGCCCTTAGGGTCATTCACTATAAAATTAGACAATTTGGTGCTTATCATGTCCATAATTCCAACCTTTTCATTGTAAAAATTGTGGTTCCCAGCATTTTCCTCCCCAGCTATCACCAATAACCTATCTACAAGTTTCCTGACATCATCAACCCACACAAATTCTTTAGGCAGGGTGTTGTATTGTTTGATTCCACTGCCTGTCTTAATTTGTGACCATATGGGCTTGATTAAATTATTGTATTTTGCCCCACTGCTCGACTTGACTCTTTTTTGTGTGGGATCATTGTTCTGGTACAGAGCATCTGATTTTATTAATATTTCTTTGTAATGTTCATAATCTTGATCTGTATAGCTGCCAGGCCTTTTCCTAGTCATCAGTTCCCACAATCCAGGTGTGCCGGGGTACTTAACAAAAGCACCTTTTTCTCCGAGACGAGATTCTGAATAAACAATGATATCATCCCCCATAAAAGTTACTCTGAAATTACCGATTCTATGAATAATGCTGCCATCAAGCTCTGTGTCGGCATATAAGCCAAAAACCTCATCTTTATTGTCTTTAGGTGTGGTTAAATATTTTTGAGCAAGAAGACCCAATTCAATAGGATCCTGACTAGCCTCAATTCTTCTAGGAGCAACAGGACTAGGTGTATGAATACTGGAAAGTGGGGTGAATGGATAATCTAATATGTTCCTAGCAGCTACAGGTACAAGCTCTGTGATCAAATCTTGATTTTGCTCTGTAACAGTTTTGATATTCTTACCTAAATTATTAATAGCATCAATGACAGGCTGTTCTGTTTGTTTGTGTTTTTCATAAATTCCACGGTTCTCTGATTTCCATCCCTTAAATCTTTTTACAAGATAATCTCTTAACTTAAGATCATCAATGACTGGTCGTTTCATGGTTGTTTATTTATGTCTCAACGTCTAGAAAATCGTTGATTTTATTTCTTTATTTGCCAGTATTAGGTGTTCTTGTCATATCAATTGTGACAAACCCATAACTGTCCTGGTTCCAGCACTTGCTGCAAAATTTGGAAAAATCATTGTAGCTCAGGTCCCCACCTACATATTCATCATGTATGTGTTTGAGGTTGGTATGATCCTGATGAAACACACATATAAAATTGCTGTTGTCTCGGATCAGCTGCTTCGGTATTTTAGAAAAAGTCTGTGCCAGGTAGAAGCAATCAATGTTTTTGTGTCGGCCCTGTGTAAAGAAATTTCTAACCTTGTTTTGATTATCCAGTATAATATCATCAAACACAACAACAGAATTATCGAGACATTCATGAAGTGGCTTAACATCTGGTTCAAAAGTGGCAATATCCAATCCATCATATAGCTTCATCAACTGCTGATATTTTAATTGTTCCAAGCTCTTAGAGAAAACATACAAGTACCTGTTTTTCCAGTCTAACCAGTTGGGTGCCAATAAAAAATTATCAACCATTAGTGTAGTTTTACCACAAGCAGATGGCCCAACAATAAGACACCTAATATTTTCAGGCAGCAACTTGCCATTTCTCTTATTCTGCTGTTCAGGTTCTGGCAGCCTTTTTATAACATCCCAGGTGCTCATATTATCACTTTGTCTGCATCGATCCAGCTGTTTTCCGGATGACCCAGCCATTTGACAAATAACTTGTTGCCTTTTCTGCGGATGATTTTTTCTATGAGATATGTGTCAGGCTGCTTAGTTTTGCTGAGTTCTTCTTCATAGAACCGGCCTTTGAGAATTTCTCCTCGGTGATCTTTTATTATATATGTGTTAAGGGTCCCGGGTTTAACTTGAACCACTGTAAATAATTCGGTGCTCCAGTTTCTCGTAAAGCCTCTCTTGAATAAGTGCTTATATTTGCTGATTCTTACTTGATCGCCCACCCTGTATTTGGCTTTTCTTGTTGTTGGCTGGTATCTAGGATAATAAACAGTCCTGATCAATTTTTGCTCATCAGATGAAGTTACTTCAGAGGGTTTCATGTTGATTGTGGAATGGACCGAGTTGTTATATTTATGTAGAAGTTCTGGAAGAATATTAAGCCATTTATAATTACCTTGGAGGGTAAATTGTTTATACATAAGATTTTTTAAGGTTCTGTTGAATCTCTCTACAATTGAGGCTTTGAGATCACTGTAACTCGAGTAATGTTTTATTGCCTGGCTTTTAATAAATTGTTGGAACACAGAATTATAAAATTCTTTGCCATTATCTGTTTGCAAATAGCGCGGTGATCTTCCACTCTGATTGATGATTGTCCTGATGGCTTCTGTAACACATTTTCCAGTCTTGGATTTGAGTGGCACAGCCCAGGCAAATTTTGAAAATGTGTCTATGACAGTGAGTAGATACTTGTAGCCCTTGTTGATTTTGTCTAAGTTTTTCAACTGTCCACTTGCCATTTCAATCAAGTCGCTCTGCCATAAATCATCTATGCCCTTTGTGACTACTGGCAGTCTCTTAAAATTATGTCTGGCCTGTCTGTGTAATTCATCAACAATAATTTGTCTAGACATAATATGTAAACAAGAATATTGCAACTATAGGATGTTCAGCAGCTGATACTGCAGGATTTTCTAAATATAATTTGTCCCCTATTTGTATATTAAATTCCAAAGAGCCATCATCTTCAGCATAGGCTGTTTCTAATGTATCGGGGTCTGTAAAATCCTCTAACTCTACACTGGTGATTTTTGGTTTGTTATCAGCATTTGTTATTGATAAGGTGGGGTAGTGGTGTGCCTGTGGTTGAAGCCAATATTTGATCTTGATTGGTCTCAATGTGCCTCCAACAAAAAACTGGTAATAAAATTGTGCAGGGGACAGCATATATATTTTGCCACCTGGTGTAAATGGAGAATCATATTCTTTGTTGGGGATGCTGTACAATTCAAGAATTACTGTATGTTTTGGATTCTCGATTATGCCGGTTATTTCCTTTTCTGCTGTGAGCAATCTGCTTGTTACAGATTCAAGGTGCTCATTGATGGTCCTAACAACATCATCATGGCCTGGCTTGATCTTTATGTCCACAACAAGTTTCTTGTATTGTTGCACAATCTCTTGAAGCTGGGTGGCAAAAACAGACAGAGCATTTGCTTGATTGGATTCCATGGTCCCTAGCTGTTGCTTGATATTAGCTACAATTTGTTGCAAATTTTCAACAACTGCCAATTTTGAATTTTGAGCAGTAAGATCATGGACCTGTCTTCTGATATCCTCAAACAGGGCATGCAATTCATTAATATGTTGATTGGTTGGAAGAGTGGCCACTGTCTGAGTGAGTTGTTTGATCTCTGCCTGGATATTCTTGATATCTTCTGATTTCAATATCCTATTCACAGCTCTCTTAATATTTTTAAGTTCCTGTGATGTAGGAAGATTTGATACTGTATTCTGCAAAAATTCAAGTGCCAATTTTACATTGTTTAATTCAGAAGCATCAGCCACATTTTGCATAGCATTTTGGAGCAGGGCTATATCTGCCTGAGAGGGTGTGGATTGTTGTAAAATTTCAAGTTTTGTTTGGATATCATCTATCAAGTGATGAAAATGAGATAGCTCAGATTCGGTGTTGAGGTTTTCAAGCTTTGTGATCTGTTGCTGGACACTGACAAGGGTATCTACAATCCCAGGCAATCTGGATTCTAGTACATTTGCCAAATCACTTTGCACTGCTGCTATTGTACCTTCAAGATGGGTTATGGAACTTTGAATTTTTCCAAAATCTTCATATGTTTCAAGTTGCAGCTTGATGTTTGCAACACTCCGAGTTATTGCACTCAAAGCATCAGAAGATGGCAAATTGTTCATAAAATTTTCAAGTGTCTCAATTTTTTCTTTAACCTCGGCTATGGCATTGTTCAGAGGGTCCAGGTTAGGTATCTGGAGTGACTGAATCTGTTCTTTTAGAGTGGAAATCACTAGATCAAAATCTTCTTGTGATTTTATGCTTTTGACAATTGTTTGGAGCTGTGCCTGGACATTATTAATCTGCTCTTCCAATTGTTGTTTCAATAGCTCGGAGTTGGTGGCCTGGGTCTTAAATTTGGCTTGAAGAGCTGCTACAGCTTCTTCCAAACTTTGAAAATTATCCAATGTTGCCAGATCAGTATATTTCTGAAGCAGCACTTTGAGTTCAGAATCAATTTTAAGAAGAGGGTCCATGCATTGTGATTGCAAATTTGTAATTTCTAATTGAAGACTGGCATTGAGTGTGGTCTGTAAAGCTTGTAAATCACTTCTCAATTTCTTGACTCTGACATCAAGCATCAGAATCTCATCACTGTGATCTTCATGTCTTGTATGGCCAAATATATCATTAGGCATTTTTGTTTTAGTGGTTATTTATTATTGAATATCTGATTCTTAATTCTATAAAAAAGGGTATAAGCTTGTCATATGATCCCGGGACCTCAATATATAAGCAGTCACCAGCAGAAACAGTATATACAGTGCCAGAAACCATGTTTGAGTGCTTAATTCTATAAATATTTCTCCCTACTGAAATTTTAACATCACCCTCAGGGGTTGTAATAAATTGCAATTGCCCACCTACAGGTAATTGGTAATGATTTAAATTATTGTTAAATATGTACAATGTTTTGCCTGTTTCATCATCATTATCTGTAAGTATGCTGTTCAGATGAATAATTAACAAGCCACTCAGTTTAGACAGCATATCAGGAGAGGCTTGTGGTGTTGGCAGGTCCATAATACCTTGTTTCTTGAACCCAAATAAGTTCATAGGCATGTTTATTTATTTCAAATCATGCTCTGTAATTGAGCATTGTTTGCCATTTTTCAAATTACAATGCCCCCAAGGTAAAGTATGTATGTCACATGATAAAATGCATCTCTTATCATCATGTGGGTCCAGGGCCACTTTTCTTACAACATTTGAAGTCAGCAAGTGATCCTCACTCTGAATTCTATTTTCTGATGTTCTGATTAAACTCTGGGATTTGATGCAATTTTTATAATCTTCAAATACAAGATCTTTTTCCACAGTAACTCTGCCAATACCCTTGGCCTTTTTGACAACAGCACTACATGTTTTAAAACTATACACCTTGGCACTTAACCCAGCAAATTTCACAATAACATCACCAAGTGTCTCATCTTTTAACTTGCCAGGCACCTTTTTGTTGTGGGGTTGAATCCTTGTATGTTCACTGGTATCAAAGTATTGAAACAATTCAGGCTGTGACATATCTTGATAAACATCTTCTGTTTGAATATCAAGAATAAAACTATCCGTGTCCATGTACAATAATTTTACACGATCACCATAAAAAGGCTTCAACACATCATAATACAATGTTAACATATGTAATTTGGACAATTCCAATATCGCAGCCCCTACATAAATAGGTTTATCAAATTTGATCTTTGTTTTCATCATGTTGAAAAGTGCCATGTGCTCATCATAAATTCTTCTGTAATTGAAGTTGGGCTTTGCAACCAATTTTTTGCTCCGGCTGGGGTCAGTAATTATTTTAACATCGGTATGTTTCCTGACATTTTCAATTGTTTTGCCATACACTGAATTCACCATCAATTTAAACAAGGCCTTATCAAATTGACTTTTTGCAGATGTTCGAAGCTCCGTGTTTGTATCAATGTATGGTTTCAACCATTCTGAGTGCCTGAACCTTAAGACTTTTCTAACTTTGGTCACTTGGACACCATGTTTCATCAGGAACTGGAGGTTTTTGTAATATGTGACATATCCCTGTTTCGGCTCCAGAGTCATCATGAGCTTCTTCTGTTTAGAGCCAGGTGAGCACTGAACCTCGGGAATTGGGGGCAGATCAGAAAATTTATTGTGTAAATCATCAGGAATTGTCAGATCAACCTCTAAGAAGAGGCCATAGTCACTGTCATCAAAGTCCTGAAGATCCTCAATATTGAAATCTTCAACCCATTCAAGCCCTGCATATGGCAGTTTATCCATCATGGTATGACCATAGAGGCTGTTTGCATCTACATAGAGTATATAATTTGATGGCCGTGCTGGATCATAATCAGGCATATGCTTGTTATTTGCTCTGGCATATCTCTGGGAACATTGCACCATCCCCCCTCTTATACATTTCTCCATAAACAGATACATATCTTGATCGTGGATCAGATCCAATTGCATTTTGGTGTTGAAAAACGTTGCAGCCCATGCTAGGCCCGGGGCACTGTAAAAATACACTGGGTCCAGTCCATAATTTTGCATGGAAGATTTTCTGAATGCCTGCAATATATCAGCTAAGAGGGTGACATCAAGTTTCAAATATGCCATGTGATAATCACCAAATGTCTGGCATTTTAAATTGTTCCACATCAACTGAGCATGGCGATAATCATCATCACTGATTCCAGATCCTCTGATTCTGCTGTAAAACTCTTCTTGTGGTGGCAGGGAACACTCATCGAATTTAGAAAAATCTGTAACATAGTCATATGGATATACACCCTTTCGCCTAATTAATTTCAGGTCCTGATTTGGAAACAATGCACGTGTGATTTTGAATTGATCATCAGATAATTGAGTGGCCAGTGTAGCCAGGCTAGCAGATAAAAATCTGTAGGAATCAAGAAATCTTATGTGAATAGGAACACCATCAACTTTAATTATCTTGCTAATAGATATATATTTCTCGTCATTTTCAGCTAAAATATTTAAATTCTGCTTCTCAAACCCCTCGTACCTGATCAGATGATGAAAATCATAATTGGATGCTCCATGGCAAAATATGGGGATAAATCTTGGTCTCTTGATCTTAATATTACAGCTATTACACAGGGCCATTAAGAATTTACCATCTGTATGAGAATGGTGATGTACCTTGATATTTGTATCTGAAAATTCACAATCACATACCGGGCATTTTTCTGCATTGTTGAAATCTTCAATCTGTTCCTCTGTTAAAGGCAACATAGGCTTTGATATTAATAAGATGTTAGATGCTATGTCACGGCACTCATTTTCTATTCTATGTGCAAATATTTTGATGGCATTTGGTCCCTTGTATGAATATTCTTTAATAACAACACCATCCCGTATAACCATATAACAAAAGCTGGAAGGTTCATGTTGCTGGTATGGTGTACTTGAAGATTCTTCGGGATCTGGGCTACAGAATGCAAGAGATTTGAGATTTGATTCAGAATCCCAGACAATATATGCTGGGTGTTCCAACGAGGCTTCATACTTTTTGAATTTGCAATTTTCACTTGGATTGGGCATCACCATATGAACAGGTTTATGGTTGCCACAGTATTTCAGATGCTCAATTAACTTGTTTTTTGCAATTTCTGCACTCTCTTCACAAACACCATTCACCATTTTTCTACCATCAAATTCAGTTAAACATCTTCTGCACAACTTGAATATTTTTTTATATTTGTCTAGTTGTGTTCTCACTAAAGCTTCAAGATTATGTATCAGAGTGTAATGATATGTACCATCCTTTTCAATTAAGAGCAGATCAATCGGAATTGCAGATTCATCATCAAGTGTACTGATTCTGAGAGGATCTATCAAGCAATTGCCAGTGGAACAAGTAAATACATTAATAGATAATTGCTTGCCATTGATGTGCCTGGCCCTTTTTTCAAATTTATCAATATTCTGAACTGACATTGGATATTCCAAACCCTCCATTGCATCGTCAAAAAGATGTTCATGCTGTTTGTAATAACTTATTCTCTCAGGATGCCTTGAAACTAGAAACAAAGCAGCTAATATACACCACAAAAAGCATTTCTGGTCGGTATTTTCAATATTAACCACTGCTCTTCTGTTTTTAATATTGTCAGGTAATGGCAGATATGTAGATCCTTGTAATGGGCTGAATTCAGAAATATTAACATATAACTTGTGTGGAGAGCCACATAGGGTCCATCCAGACTCTTTTGCTGCAAATTCAGAGTGTTTAATATTCAGTTGATTTATCAATCTGCTTATTATTCTGTCTAAATTTGCATTTGAATATACAGGTACAGTTTCTGTTATGTGGGGCTGTATAAATTTTGTGCCATTTGGTTTCTTATATTGTGTATACAATTTGAGGGACAGTTTATAAGAGCCATTTTGTGCATTTAGAATTGCCTGCACTTTAGGATTTACACTGTTCAAGAAATTCTCAATGCCGCATCTTGGCTCTGATACAAACCGGTGATCCCTTAATTGGCCGTTAAAACTGCTACGGATGGGTTCATAGCGTGGCTGCTTTGCTGCTCTGGCATTAAGAGGTGCTTCGTGCTTTCTTTTCAGACCAGATGTAGATGGTTGTGCAGAGCAAGTATTTTTATGTTTATATGTGAAATATTCCATGTTATATTTTCTATTGCATTTGGGGCAAATTTTTGTGGGAGTTCTGTATTTGTCCGGGTTACAAATATTTTGATGTTTGGCCCAATTGGGGCTGGATATATCCTTATTGCATTGATTACAATATTTTTGATTCGGCATTTTTGCTGTTGTTTATTATATACAATTTCCTGGGATTCAATTCAAAATTCTATGCTGATTCAGCACTGTGCTTTGTGTGTGTATATATGTGTGTATGTGTATTAATATTTTTGGCTTTGGTATTTATATACAATTTCTTGGGGTTCAAATCAAAGCTCTATGCTGGATCAGTTGGGTTCAGCACAGTGCTTTGTATGTGTATGTATATATGACCTTACTTGAGTTATTCCGCCAATCCAGCAATGGTGAAGAATCTGCACTGTGCCCTGGCTTATATAGTTTTACAGAGCCAATAGAAACACTGTGGGGGTGCATTCAGAAACATGAGATATTCTCTAACATTTTTGCCGAAGTACTTTCTTCTGAATGCACATCCCGTTTTTCTGCTGAGCGTACATGCAATCCAGACCGCAGCGCCATTTCCCCACTGCAGGGCGGTGTGTGCGTCTGGAACTAATCGATCAGAATAAAACTGCCGGAGCTCTAATAAGACTCAATGCAGGCAAATAGGACTGTGCACCGTGCGGAAAGTATCGATCCCACCGCTTTGGGGCCGTCATGCGCACATATTGTTCAAGTATTGATCTTATACAGTAGTGGGGTTTACGGGGGGATAAACTCAAGAAAGTATGAACCCCCCCTTAAGCAGATTTGCTATACTTAAAACTATCTTAACATGAGCATATGAGCTTTTTGCTCAAGTGTGAAACCCCCGTATAATCCAAGATTTTTATGAAAAAGCCCTCATGGATTCCATGAGAAAGTATGACCCCCTCAGATTGATGAGGCTACACTTATAAAAGCTACTTCTGTAAGATTGTTATCCATAAATTTGTTAAAAATATGCCCCTCTTGGGCCACACTTAAAACTAGGCTATCCACACACATACACACATACACATACCCACACACACATACACACACACACACCCACACACACATACACACATATTTATTTCTGGTTTAAGTTCAATTGGGCACCAGGCTTAATTTGTTTATCTAATATTAAAACAATGTAATTCTTCTAGAATTGCTCCGTGACTCGCTCATTTCTTACATCATAAACATATGATTTTTCACCTATGAGAATGACACTACATATGGTGTCATCTGGTAATGCCTCGTGGAATTCACAGATAATTTTAATGTTTGTTCTGTCATTCACCACAACTTGTTTTCTTTTCGAAGCATTGATGACAAACATGGGTCTCCGTGTTTTGAATTCATCTGGTGTGTAATACATATCCGTATTGCCAGTAGTGACACGCTTGAAAGCCGAAAAAGCTTCATATAATTTGAGAAAATCACCCTTGGACATGTCTAAATTGTAATTTTCTCTAGGAAATACCTCATTTCTGCCATTTTTAAGATAAATGTTCTTGATGTTGCAGTTATCAAATTTGCTTGAATTTTTTTCCTGATTATTGTGTCTTCCAGTCTGAAACAATACCACTACAAAATCCGGCATGTCATATTGTATACTGGAGAATGAATTTGTAGCATCAAACTCATAGTAAGTACCAGCGGCAGGCTTCTGTACACATTGATATGTATAAAATTGTAAAGGAATCTGTGGATTTTTTACTATATCTGCTTTGTATTTAAGAGCATAGCCGGCTTCATATTCAACAACCGGGATTCTTAACTCCATAGTCTGAATAATGCACTTGCCCTCATCAGGTAGGGTATTGGGCAGAGCTTCCCCTGTAGGGTTTATCGCACTGTACCTCATCAAAGCATTGTTATCATTGGCAGCTCTTCTAAATGTAATTCTTAACCCACCCTTCCACATGATTTCTTTGTAATCCGAGAAGAATCCTGGCAACAGGCGCATAGGGAACAGCACTGTGTGATTTTTAGATAATATCTTATCACCAGCCTCAAATCCACCGATTCTGTAGTATGAAGCCTCGGTTTTGGATAATTTTAGAGTGGCCAAAGCCGTGGAGGTAATGCCGGGATAATCTATTCTGTTTATAACAACACCATGCTTTCTGATCTCAATTTCAGAGAACAGATGCGGCACAAAATTGTCCACCAGTCTTATGTTCGAATTTGCCGGATAATCTGTACCATCGAGCTTTACAACATCAAATTTGATGTATAGATCTGCTCTGTGGGGGTGTATAAAGCCATCCCCTACATCAAGATCAACCTCGATCTCCGTGTTGGGTTGATTTAAATTTGCAAATGTCCTCCTGTTTGGAGGGAATGATTGTAGCTCATAACTCTCAATATTTTCCATTGTATGTATTTTTATTTAAATGTTAATCTCTATGATAGCAGTTGTTGTGGCTCCAGCAAAATCAACTAATTCTTCTTTTTCATTAGTGACCATCAATTCAATGTTATCTATTCTATTATGGCACACGGGAAAATATAATGTTGGGGATGGATTGTAGATGATTGGCTCCATAAATTCGGAATTAGGTTTGAATGTTGCAATGATGCCGGTTTGTTTGTGAGTGCCTATGCCATTTGATTTGGTGATCATACCCTCGGCCACATTACAGTGAATATTCAGAGTCTCTATGGCCAAGAATTTAGGTATATTCATAGCAGTGTGTTTGATGGCCGGTTCAAGTTTTGTGTTGTTCTCAAATCCTAACAGTTCTCCTATAGTACCCAGATCCACTGTCTCCGTAGCAGACACAATCTCTACTCTGTGAGTGACAGAATTTTGACTTAAAACTATACCTCTGGGTAACTGTGCATTTAAAGTGGACAGATTATACTGCCCTGGAGTTATGACAATTTTTTGATCCCCTACTGCAATTGTATTGTTGTGGTGTGTAATATTTGGGATCAGGTACATGCCGTAAAATGCTCTGAGAGCTATTGTTTTGGGATACACTATGTCATCATGCAATTTGAGTTTCAATATTGAATTTTGGCTGGTGAGATGGAATACCCCCATGATGTTTCAGATACCACAAGGCTTTTTGAAAATCTTCAATTGATGGTTTATTTATTTGAGACATGTATCTGAGAACAGATAAACACAAATGTCCGCAATTAACATCTTTGAAATTTTGAACACGGGCATTATTGTAATAAAGATTAGCTGATTTTAGATATTTTATTAAATTTTCAGGTGGAACACCTCCAAATGAATCAAACACAAATGCCTCATTTTTTAAATATTTAAGATAACAAATCCAGTGAGTGCCCTGATTTTTGTACTCATCCAAATTAACAATGCCACACTCTTTGTTGAGTGGTTGTTCCGGTAAAGAATCAGACATGTACACACCTCTAAAATTTTTGATGCCCAATGGCTTGATTAAAGCTTCAATATCTTGGTTTGTAAGCGGCTCTTGTTTTTTTTAAACTTATTCATGGCTCTCTTAAGACCTTTGCCTTGTTTCTCCATTGCCAGGTTATGGCGCCTCTGCTCATCTAATTCTGCCCTATTCTTCTTGGCATCTATTACTGTTTTTGCTATGGCAGCTGATCCCCCAGCCAAGCTCCCCACAGCCCCAAGTGCTGCTAAGATGGCCGGGATGGTAAATATGAATCCCCCTACATGTGATTTTTTTCTTGATTGCTGTAATTTTTTTAATTGGGGGGTACTAAGCAACAATTTCATACCATGTCCCTTTGCAAGACAAGAGCTTTTTTTCTTGCGCTGCTTTTTGGTCAAAAGACTATCAATAGTTTTAAGAGATTTGAGACCTGCATAAGGTATTTGATACATAACACCCTTGGCCTTCATCCTATGTTTATTATATACATATTCACAGCCCCCACCCCAGTTTTTGTTTGGTGCTCATAGCTATGGTGGTTCCCAATGCTGCTATTTTTTCACTTAAAGAAGCATCTTTGCTTACAAATCTGCCAAATGCAGCCTCTTCTAATTTCTTGTCTGCAACATGTCTCTTGTCAAGATCGGTATGTGTGTTGTATGCTATGTCATGGTCTCTACAAGCAGCATCTAGGGGATTAACACCAGGATCCCCTCTATTTAATCTATGATCCAATTTTGTACCGGGACCACAATATTGATAGCCTGGAATGTGCAGTTCAAATGGCAGCTTGTTTATAATGTCATTAACAAGGCCCCGACCCTCAGAAACATTCCAAAATTTAGGTGGTAGAGTATTAATAATTTTTATGAGATATCCAATCCCTTTAGGGTCATTCACTATAAAATTAGATAATTTTGTGCTTATCATGTCCATAATTCCAACCTTTTCATTGTAAAAATTGTGGTTGCCAGCATTTTCCTCCCCAGCTATCACCAATAACCTATCTACAAGTTTCCTGACATCATCAACCCATACAAAGTCTTTGGGCAGAGTATTGTATTGTTTGATTCCACTCCCTGTCTTCATTTGTGACCATATGGGCTTGATTAAATTATTGTATTTTGCCCCACTACTCGACTTGACTCTTTTTTGTGTGGGATCATTGTTCTGGTATAGAGCATCTGATTTTATTAATATTTCTTTGTAATGTTCATAATCTTGATCTGTATAGCTGCCAGGCCTTTTCCTAGTCATCAGTTCCCACAATCCAGGTGTTCCGGGATACTTAACAAAAGCACCTTTTTCTCCGAGACGAGATTCTGAATATACAATGATATCATCCCCCATAAAAGTTACTCTGAAATTACCGATTCTATGAATAATGCTGCCATCAAGCTCTGTGTCGGCATATAAGCCAAAAACCTCATCTTTGTTGTCTTTAGGTGTGGTTAAATATTTTTGAGCAAGAAGACCCAATTCAATAGGATCCAGAGTAGCTTCAATTCTTCGAGGGGCAACAGGACTAGGTGTATGAATACTGGAAAGTGGGGTGAATGGATAATCTAATATGTTCCTTGCAGCTACAGGTACGAGCTCTGTGATCAAATCTTGATTTTGCTCTGTAACAGTTTTGATATTCTTACCTAAATTATTAATAGCATCAATGACAGGCTGTTCTGTTTGTTTGTGTTTTTCATAAATTCCACGGTTCTCTGATTTCCATCCCTTAAATCTTTTTACAAGATAATCTCTTAACTTAAGATCATCAATGACTGGTCGTTTCATGGTTGTTTATTTATGTCTCAACGTCTAGAAAATCGTTGATTTTATTTCTGTATTTGCCAGTATTAGGTGTTCTTGTCATATCAATTGTGACAAACCCATAACTGTCCTGGTTCCAGCACTTGCTGCAAAATTTGGAAAAATCATTGTAGCTCAAGTCCCCACCTACATATTCATCATGTATGTGTTTGAGGTTGGTATGATCTTGATGAAACACACATATAAAATTGCTGTTGTCTCGGATCAGCTGCTTCGGAATTTTAGAAAAAGTCTGTGCCAGGTAGAAGCAATCTATGTTTTTGTGGCGGCCCTGTGTAAAGAAATTTCTAACCTTGTTTTGATTATCCAGTATAATGTCATCAAACACAACAACAGAATTATCGAGACATTCATGAAGTGGCTTAACATCTGATTCAAAAGTGCCAATATCCAATCCATCATATAGCTTCATCAGCTGCTGATATTTTAATTGTTCCAAGCTCTTAGAGAAGACATACAAGTGCCTGTTTTTCCAGTCTAACCAGTTGGGTGCCAATAAAAAATTATCAACCATTAGTGTAGTTTTACCACAAGCAGATGGCCCAACAATAAGACACCTAATATTATCAGGCAGCAGCACTCCATTTATCTTATTCTGCTGTTCAGGTTCTGGCAGCCTTTTTATAACATCCCAGGTGCTCATATTATTATTTTGTCTGCATTGATCCAGCTGTTTTCCGGATGACCCAGCCATTTGACAAGTAACTTGTTGCCTTTTCTGCGGATGATTTTTTCTATGAGATATGTGTCAGGCTGTTTAGTTTTGCTGAGCTCTTGTTCATAGAATCGGCCTTTGAGAATTTCTCCTCGGTGATCTTTTATTATATATGTGTTAAGGGTCCCGGGTTTAACTTGAACCACTGTAAATAATTCGGTGCTCCAGTTTCTCGTAAAGCCTCTCTTGAATAAGTGCTTATATTTGCTGATTCTTACTTGATCGCCCACCCTGTATTTGGCCTTTCTTGTTGTTGGCTGGTATCTAGGATAATAAACAGTCCTGATCAATTTTTGCTCATCAGATGAAGTTACTTCAGAGGGTTTCATGTTGATTGTGGAATGGACAGAATTGTTATATTTATGTAGAAGTTCTGGAAGAATATTAATCCATTTATAATTACCTTGGAGGGTAAATTGTTTATACATAAGATTTTTTAAGGTTCTGTTGAATCTCTCTACAATTGAGGCTTTGAGGTCACTGTAACTCGAATAATGTTTTATTGCCTGGCTTTTAATAAATTGTTGAAACACTGAGTTATAAAATTCTTTACCATTATCTGTTTGCAAATAGCGGGGTGATCTTCCTGAATGATTGATGATTGTCCTGAGGGCTTCTGTAACACATTTTCCAGTCTTGGATTTGAGTGGCACAGCCCATGCAAATTTTGAAAATGTGTCTATTACAGTGAGTAGATACTTGTAGCCCTTGTTGATTTTGTCTAAGTTTTTCAACTGCCCACTTGCCATTTCAATCAAGTCGCTCTGCCATAAATCATCTATGCCCTTTGTGACTACTGGAAGTCTCTTATAATTATGTCTGGCTTGTCTGTGTAATTCATCAACAATAATTTGTCTAGACATAATATGTAAACAAGAATATTGCAACTATGGGGTGTTCAGCAGCTGAGACTGCAGGATTTTCTAAATATAATTTGTCCCCTATTTGTATTTTAAATTCCAGAGTGCCATCATCTTCAGTATAGGCTGTTTCTAATGTATCGGGGTCTGTAAAATCCTCTAACTCTACACTGGTGATTTTTGCTTTGTTCTCAGCATTTGTTATTGATAAGGTGGGGTAGTGGTGTGCCTGTGGCTGATGCCAATATTTGATCTTGATTGGTCTCAGTGTGCCTCCAACAAAAAACTGGTAATAAAATTGTGCAGGGGACAGCATATATATTTTGCCACCTGGTGTAAATGGAGAATCATATTCTTTGTTGGGGATGCTGTACAATTCAAGAATTACTGTATGTTTTGGATTCTCGATTATGCCTGTTATTTCCTTTTCTGCTGTGAGCAATCTGCTTGTTACAGATTCAAGGTGCTCATTGATGGTCCTAACAACATCATCATGGCCTGGCTTGATTTTTATGTCCACAGCAAGTCTCTTGTATTGTTGCACAATTTCTTGAAGCTGGGTGGCAAAAACAGACAGAGCATTTGCTTGATTGGATTCCATGGTCCCTAGCTGTTGCTTGATATTAGCTACAATTTGCTGTAAATTTTCAACAACTGACAATTTTGAATTTTGAGCAGTAAGATCATGGACCTGTCTTCTGATATCCTCAAACAGGGCATGCAGTTCATTAATATGTTGATTGGTTGGAAGAGTGGCCACTGTCTGAGTGAGTTGTTTGATCTCTGTCTGGATATTCTTGATATCTTCTGATTTCAATATCCTATTCACTGCCCTCTTAATATTTTTAAGTTCCTGTGATGTGGGAAGATTTGATACTGTATTTTGCAAAAATTCAAGTGCCAATTTCACATTATTTAATTCAGAAGCATCAGCCACATTTTGCATAGCATTTTGGAGCAGGGCTATATCTGCCTGAGAGGGTGTGGATTGTTGTAAAATTTCAAGCTTTGTTTGGATATCATCGATCAAGTGATGAAAATGAGATAGCTCAGATTCAGTGTTGAGGTTTTCAAGCTTTGTGATTTGTTGCTGGACACTGACAAGTGTGTCTACAATACCGGGCAGGCGAGTTTCTTGTACATTTGTCAAATCACTTTGCACTGCTGCTATTGTACCTTCAAGATGGGTTATGGTACTTTGAATTTTTCCAAAATCTTCATATGTTTCAAGTTGCAGCTTGATGTTTGCAACACTCCGAGTTATTGCATTCAAAGCATCAGAAGATGGCAAGTTGTTCATAAAATTTTCAAGTGTATCAATTTTTTCTTTAACCTCGGCTATGGCATTGTGCAGAGGGTCCAGATTAGGTATCTGGAGTGACTGAATCTGTTCCTTTAGAGTGGAAATCACTAGATCAAAATCTTCCTGTGATTTTATGCTTTTGACAATTGTTTGGAGCTGTGCCTGGACATTATTTATCTGCTCTTCCAATTGCTGTTTCAATTGCTCGGAGTTGGTGGCCTGGGTCTTAAATTTGGCTTGAAGAGCTGCTACAGCTTCTTCTAAACTTTGAAAATTATCCAATGTGGCCAAATCAGTATATTTCTGAAGCAATAATTTAAGTTCAGAATCAATTTTAAGAAGAGGGTCCATGCATTGTGATTGTAAATTTGTAATTTCTAATTGAAGACTGGCATTGAGTGTGGTTTGTAAAGCTTGCAAATCACTTCTTAATTTCTTGACTCTGACATCAAGCATCAGAATCTCATCACTGTGATCTTCATGCCTTGTGTGGCCAAATATATCATTAGGCATTTTTGTTTTACTGGTTATTTATTATAGAGTATCTGATTCTTAATTCTATAAAAAAGGGTATAAGCTTGTCATATGATCCAGGGACCTCAATATATAAGCAGTCACCAGCAGAAACAGTATATACAGTGCCAGAAACCATGTTTGAGTGCTTAATTCTATAAATATTTCTCCCTACTGAAATCTTGACATCACCCTCAGGGGTTGTAATAAATTGCAATTGACCACCTACAGGTAATTGGTAATGATTTAAATTATTGTTAAATATGTACAATATTTTGCCTGTTTCTTCATCATTATCTGTAAATATGCTGTTCAGATGAATAATTAACAAGCCACTCAGTTTAGACATTACAGATTGTAAATCAGGAGAGGGTTGTGGTGTCGGCAGGTCCATAATAGCTTGTTTTTTGAACCCAAATAAGTTCATAGGCATGTTTATTTATTTCAAATCATGCTCTGGAATTGGGCATTGTTTCCCATTTTTCAAATCACAATGCCCCCAAGGTAGAGTATGTATGTTACATGACAAAATGCATCTCTTGTCATCATGCGGGTCCAGAGCCACTTTTGTTACAATATTTGAAGTCAATAAGTGATTCTCACTCTGAATTCTATTTTCTGATGTTCTAATTGAATTCTGTGATTTGATGCAATTTTTATAATCTTCAAATACAAGATCTTTTTCAACAGTAACTCTGCCAATGCCCTTGGCCTTTTTGGCAACAGCACTACATGTTTTAAAACTATACATCTTGGCACTTAACCCAACAAATTCCACAATAACATCACCAAGTGTCTCATCTTTTAACTTGCCAGGCACTTTTTTGTTGTGGGGTTGAATTCTTGTATGTTCACTGGTATCAAAGTATTGAAGCAATTCAGGCTGTGACATATCTTGATAAACATCTTCTGTTTGAATATCAAGAATAAAACTATCCGTGTCCATGTACAATAATTTTACACGATCACCATAAAAAGGTTTCAGCACATCATAATACAATATTAACATATGTAATTTGGACAATTCCAATATCACAGCCCCTACATAAATAGGTTTATCAAACTTGATCTTTGTTTTCATCATGTTGAAAAGTGCCATGTACTCATCATAAATTCTTCTGTAATTGAAGTTGGGCTTTGCAACCAATTTTTTGCTCAGGCTGGGGTCAGTAATTATTTTAACATCGGTATGTTTCCTGACATTTTCAATAGTTTTGCCATACACTGAATTCACCATCAATTTAAACAAGCCCTTATCAAATTGGCTCTTTGCAGATGTTCGAAGCTCCGTGTTTGTGTCAATATATGGTTTCAACCATCTTGAGTGCCTGAACCTCAAAACTTTTCCAACTTTGGGCACTTGAACACCATGTTTCATCAGGAACTGGAGGTTTTTGTAATATATGACACAACCCTGTTTCGGCTCCAGGGTCATCATGAGCTTCCTCTGTTTAGAGCCAGGTGAGCACTGAACCTCGGGTATTGGGGGCAGATCAGAAAATTTATTGTGCAAATGATCTGGAATTGTCAGATCAACCTCTAAGATGAGGCCATACTCACTGTCATCATAATCTTTAAGATCCTCAATATTAAAATTTTCAACCCATTCAAGCCCTGCATGTGGCAATTTATCCATCATGGCGTGACCATAGAGGTTGTTTGCATCTCCATAAAGTATATAATTTGATGGCAATGCTGGATCATAATCAGGCATATACTTGTTATTTGCTCTGGCATATCTCTGGGAACATTGCACCATGCCTCCTCTTATACATTTCTCCATAAACAGATACATATCTTGATCGTGGATCAGATCCAATGGCTTTTTGGTGTTGAAAAACATTGCGGCCCATGCTAGACCAGGGGCACTGTAAAAATACACTGGGTCCAGTCCATAATTTTGCATGGAAGATTTTCTGAATGCCTGCAGTATATCAGCTAAGAGAGTGACATCAAGTTTCAAATATGCCATGTGATAATCACCAAATGTCTTGCATTTTAAACTCTTCCACATCAACTGAGCATGGTGATAATCTTCATCAGTAATTCCAGATCCTCTGATTTTGCTGTAAAATGCTTCTTGCGGTGGCAGGGAACACTCATCAAATTTAGAAAAATCTGTAACATAGTCGTATGGATATACACCCTTCCGCCTAATTAATTTCAGCTCCTGATCTGGAAACGAGGCACGTGTGATTTTCAAGTCATCATCAGATAATTGAGAGGCCAGTATAGCCAGGCTAGCAGATAAAAATCTGTAAGAATCAAGAAATCTTATGTGAATAGGAACACCATCAACTTTAATTATCTTGCTAATAGATATATATTTTTCATCATTTTCAGCTAAAATATTTAAATTCTGCTTCTCAAACCCCTCGTACCTGATCAAATGATGGAAATCATAATTAGATGCTCCGTGGCAAAATATGGGGACAAATCTTGGTCTCTTGATCTGAATATTGCAGCTATTACACAGGGCCATTAAGAATTTACCATCTGTATGAGAATGGTGATGAACCTTGATATTTGTATCTGAAAATTCACAATCACATACCGGGCATTTTTTTGCATTGTTGAAATCTTCAATCTGTTCCTCTGTTAAAGGCAACATAGGCTTTGATATTAATAAGATGTTAGATGCTATGTCACGGCACACATTTTCTATTATATGTGCAAATATTTTGATGGCATTTGGTCCCTTGTATGAATATTCTTTAATAACAACACCATCCCGTATAACCATAAAACAAAAGCTGGAAGGTTCATGTTGCTGGTATGGTGTACTTGACGATTCTTCTGGATCTGGGCTACAGAATGCAATAGGTTTGAGGTTCGATTCGAAATCACAGACAATATATGCTGGGTGTTCCAACAAGGCTTCATACTTTTTGAATTTGCTATTTTCACTTGGATTAGGCATCACCATATGAACAGGTTTATGGTTCCCACAGTATTTCAGATGCTCAATTAACTTGTTTTTAGCAATTTCTGCACTCTCTTCCCGAACCCCCTTCACCATTTTTTGACCATCAAATACAGTTAAACATCTTCTGCACAACTTGAATATTTTTTTATATTTGTCTAGTTGTGTTCTCACTAAAGCTTCAAGATTATGTATCAGAGTATAATGATATGTACCATCCTTTTCAATTAAGAGCAGATCAATCGGAACTGCAGATTCATCATCAATTGTACTGATTCTGAGAGGTGCTATCAAGCAATTGCCAGTGGAACAAGTAAATACATTAATAGATAATTGTTTGCCATCGATGTGCCTGGCCTTTTTTTCAAATTTATCAATATTCTGAACTGACATTGGATATTCCAAACCCTCCATTGCATCGTCAAAAATATGTTCATGCTGTTTGTAATAATTTATTCTCTGAGGATTTCTTGAAGCTGGAAACAGAGCAGCTAATATACACCACAAAAAGCATTTCTGGTCAGTATTTTCAATATTGACCACGGCTCTTTTGTTTTTGATATTAGCAGGTAATGGCAGATATGTAGAACCTTTTAATGGGCTGAATTCAGAAATATTAACATATAACTTGTGCGGAGAGCCGCATAGGCTCCATCCGGACTCTTTTGCCGCAAATTCAGAGTGTTTGATGTTCAGTTGATCTATCAAATTGCCTATTATTTTGTCTGAATTTGAATTTGAATATATAGGTACAGTTTCTGTTATGTGGGGCTGTGTAAATTTTGTGCCATTTGGTTTCTTATATTGTACAAACAATTTGAGGGACAGTTTATAAGAGCCATTTTGTGCATTAAGAATTGCCTGCAGATCAGAATTTACACTGTTCAAGAAATTCTCAATGCCACATCTTAGCTCTGATACAAACCGGTAATCCCTAAGTTGGGCATTAAAACTGCTACGCCATGCACCTATCCGTAGCAGTTTTGCTGCTCTGGTATTAACAGGTGCTTCGTGCTTTCTTTTCAGACCAGATGTAGATGGTTGAGAGGGCAATGCAGAGCAAGTATTTTTATGTATATATGTGAAGTATTGCATGTTATATTTTCTATTGCATTTGGGGCAAATTTTTGTGGGAGTTCTGCTTTTGTCTGGATTACAAATTTTTTGATGCTTGGCCCAATTGGGGCTGGATATATTCTTATTGCATTGATTACAATGTTTTTGATTTGGCATTTTTGTTGTTGTTTATTATATACAATTTCCTGGGTTTCAATTCAAAACTTTATACTGAATAAAAAATATCAGTTGGGGTTCAGCACTGTGATTTGTATGTGTATATGTATATATGTGTATATACACTTAATATTTTGGTTTTGGTATTTATATACAATTTCTTGGGTTTTAAATCTAATCTCTATGCTGGATCAGTTGGTTCAGCACTGTGCTTTGTATGTGTGTATGTATATATGACATTACTTGGGTTATTCCGCCAAATTATATGCTTCAAGTCTCCAATCCAGCAATGGTGAAGAATCTGCACTGTACCCTGGCTTTTATAGTTTTACAGAGCCAATAGAAACACTGTAGGGGTACATTCAGAAACATGAGCTATTCTCTAACATTTTTGCCGAAGTACTTTCTTCTGAATGAACCTCCCGTTTTTCTGCTGAGCATACATGCAATCCGTATCGCAGCGCCTCCACGCTTAGGGGAGCGGAATTGTCTGGAACTAATCGATGCAATCCATATCGCAGCGCCATTGCCTCCCGGCGCGACGGTGGACAACTCTGGAACTAATCGATCAGAATAAAACTGCCGGAGCTCGCTCTAATAAGACTCAATGCAGGCAAATAGAACTGTGCACCGTGCGGAAAGTATCGATCCCACCGCTTTGGGGCTGTCATGCGCACATATTGTTCAAGTATTGATCTTATACTTTCTCGGGGCTTGATTTTATATATGAACAGATTACAACAAAGAAACTGAATATAACAAATGCAAAATATCCTAGTTTCTATTCAATCCTTTTATCTGAATTGAAGAAACCAACAATTCACATATCCCCATATCATTGTATGCTTGTCCTATTATTTTACAAATAGGCAATGTTCTTGAAGAGTCCTAATAGGCAATGTTCTCAAAGAGGCCTAATAGAACAAGATACAGCGGTATGAGAAAATATGTAAATTAAAGATATTTTAGTAATATACGACGTCTAAGAAAGGAATATTCAGCTCCAAAGTACTTTGTTTATTGCTTGCTACCATTTCCCTATTACTGGCAAAAGAAGTTAAAAATATTGACATAATGAAAAAAATTGACTTGTTCCCAAGTATTCACCGAGTTCAGGCATTTGCACATAGATGGGTCTGTTGTCACGGAGCAATTCTAGAAGAATTACATTGTTTTAATATTAGATAAACAAATTAAGCCTGGTGCCCAATTGAACTTAAACCAGAAATAAATATGTGTGTATGTGTGTGTGGGTGTGTGTGTGTGTATGTGTGTGTGGGTATGTGTATGTGTGTATGTGTGTGGATAGCCTAGTTTTAAGTGTGGCCCAAGAGGGGCATATTTTTAACAAATTTATGGATAACAATCTTACAGAAGTAGCTTTTATAAGTGTAGCCTCATCAATCTGAGGGGGTCATACTTTCTCATGGAATCCATGAGGGCTTTTTCATAAAAATCTTGGATTATACGGGGGTTTCACACTTGAGCAAAAAGCTCATATGCTCATGTTAAGATAGTTTTAAGTATAGCAAATCTGCTTAAGGGGGGGTTCATACTTTCTTGAGTTTATCCCCCCGTAAACCCCACTACTTTATACCCTCTCGGTGCTTGATTTTATATATGAATAGATTACAATAAACAAACTGAATGTAACAAATGCAAAATATCCCAGTTTCAATTCAATCCATTTATCTGAATTGAAGAAACCAACAATTCACATATCCCCATATCATTGTATGCTTGTCCTATTGGTACCTCTTTTGCTGGTGTGCAATTTTCTTGAAGAGGCAATTTTATTGAACAAACCTAATAGAACAAGATACAGCGGTATGAGAAATATGTGAATTAAAGATATTTTAGTAATATACGACGTCTAAGAAAGGCATATTCTGCTCCAAAGTACTTTGTTTATTGCTTATTACCATTCCCTATTACTGGCAGAAAGAGTTAAAAATATTGACATAATGAAAAAAAAATGGACTTGTTCCCAAGTGTTCACCGAGTTCAGGCATTTGCACATAGATGGCTCTTTGTTGTTGCTTTTTTTTTGAGGCTGGTGTCCAATTGAACTCAAACCAGAAATAAATATGTGTGTGTGTGTGTGTGTGTGTGTGTGTGTGTGTGTGTGTGTGAGTTCGCAAATCCGTTGTTCCGAGGTGCCCCATGAGATTAAACACCAACGTTCCGAGGTAAAAAATTTAACCGAGGTAAAAATGACGGTACCTCGGAAAGCTCTCCCAATTTTTTGGACTCTACGACCTGTAAATAGCCCAGAAAATTGTTTCCAGCGAAAAGTTATTTTTACCTCGGATATGCTACACACAAACCACGATACACAAACTTGAGGGTCGGGACGGGGGGGTATGTGGCGCTAGTGTAGCTTTTTTTGACAATTTCGCGATACACAAATGACGGTTATGGTCGTTAGAATTCGTTGCAGATGGCGGGCTCCCATACACAGCGTCAGATGCACTTACTTTCCGAGGTTCGTGCGCATGCGTGTACGGTCGACAAGGACGGAAGGAGAGGGAAATCAGCTAACGGTCCCCAACCACGTGTCTTAGCTTCTAGTTCCAGGCGCAAGAGGGCAGACTCGTTGACAAACCACGGCAGGCATAGCCAGGGGGTTAAAGAGAAACACAGAGCAATGATAGGTGCTGTCGACTGATACACTGGCGGATTTAGCGGGATATAGGGGCGCACGTAGGGGCACATAACAATGACTGAGTATTATGAAGAATGATAATATCAATAACGAAAAAATAAATTTTGTTAGCAACATTAAATTGAAAAATCGTATAAATGAAATATTAGTGATAGTGGTAAACGTTACGTCGTTGCCTTGTAATCAAGAGCTCCCAGATTCGATACCCGGGGTGGGTGGGAGGGCACATACTTGTTCGGATCCCAAATAAAAATGTAGGTTCAGTCCCGATTAACCTATCTTTGTATAAATGAACTTAACAACTCAAAAATCATTCACGGATAGTATGAAGAATGTTAATAGTATGGGGAAAATAAAACTATAATACATATTAAATATTACACATATTCATTCGTTCGAGCTAAATATTCCACATTTTTCAATGATAAGATTGTCTTTCTTCTCTTGGATAGGTAGTAACATCCAAACTTGTCTCCCGATGTACTTTTCTTACCCGTGCCGTACGAGAAACTTACTTCCCTGTGCGGGGGGCGGGGTTCATAGGCCCACATATAATAATTTATTGATTTTTTTGCTGTTCTTTCTTCATTTTTTGGAAATTCAACACCACTTGCCGGACTCTCTGGCCGAGTGGTTAGCACATCGCGCTGCAAAGCCAAGGGTCCCGGGTTCGATTCCCGCTCGGGCTTGGTTGTTTGTGAATGTCCATTAATCAATTTCATCATTTCATCACTCATCCCCATCTTCGCAAATTAGCCAAGAGGTACAAAACGCGAAGGAAAATAAAATAAATCAAATCAGAAAAATCTTTGTCGTTATCACAGACCCAAACAGCACAGGTGACGTCACAGAAAGCACAGCGCGTCCCATATAGCGTTTAGGCTTTATTCACGTCTGCGCTCAAGCAACACTCGGGTCATTCATTCTTCCCTAAAGCTCCGCTCACAGTCGGAGGGTATCCACACTAGAGGTCACGCTTCGCTCCGTCAAGATACGATCAACGTGTCTGGTGTTGGTTTCCTCCAGACAGAGTACACGGATTTTTCTGTATGAAAAGCCTGTCTATTGTGCTAACTACAATGATTAAGATATTTTCAACAACGGACTTGGCTGTTGCAGCACTGGCGTTAATTAGAAGAAATTGACAAAGAAGAAAAGTAATTGTGAAAGCGGGGATTCATTGACTTGGTTGATTTACTTCGTTTTTATGCCAGTTTTGACTAATCTAGAGGATGAGAATGAATGGTAATACGATTAAATTGATGAAAGAACATCACAATGAACATCCATGCCCAGGCCGGGATTCGAACCTGGTGGCGTAGCACGCTCTGCTAACCACTCTGACAGTACAATGTTATACCTTTGGTTAGAAATCGGCAAACGTTTATTTGCAAGTACAATGTGCAAAACTGTAAATGTCAGCAATGGTAACACTACTTTGTCGATCTAGGTTCGACATAAAAAATTTCGGGCTCATTGTTTCACATCGACATTGTTGACCATCTCTTTTATTAGAAAGTTTCCCACACAACACATGACAAATATACAGCAGGCTGTAAGCCTAGCTTCAAGGACCCGATTGTTACGCGCATCGTGTGGAACGTGGCTTTCCTCGACTTTTTTTTTAAAAAAAAAATAAAATAGGGAGTAATTTTGTATCGTTTTCCTTAAACGAAGAACAAGTTCGTTGTTAATCTTGATTCGGGGCCACTTATCAAAAATGATTTTTCCCTTGGCAGAGGTTCGACCAACCACCACCTCCCTTCCCTTTGCACACACAAAAATGACAACTTGGTTGTACGGGAAAATATGACCGCCAATAGGTTAGCTTCTTGACTTAAGGATTTTAATTGATGCAACGAGATGAAAAAATGTAGTTACAACTAGTGTTTACGGATCGTACTTGTGGTTAGTTCCCTATTTAACTTTCTTTCATTTGCTAATTGTAATTTGGTTGTTTCGGTCAGTTTTTTTTTCTTAAATTTATTTTAGTCAGGTTCTTGAAATCACATATTTGGACCAATGTTTTAAAAACAGAACTGAGAGGAAAATATTGTGGGATTTTATTGCTCAATGGACCCATCAATCAATTTCATAATTACTCGCCTTTTTTTCAGTTGTTACAATAGGTCGTTGCCTTCTGACGGCTCATCTTCTCGCACAAAACTTGGTCACGTATTCTTTGCGACGGGGCTGAACCTATCAGACGTTCACATCAATGACCGAGCTTCGCAAAGTCAAGCTCCTCCTCCTCACGCTCCGGTCAAATATTATTTCCACCCGATTGTGACCGGACCTCGAGCTGAGCGCGATTGAACGAACCTTGACCGGACCATGGGGGGAGGGTGATCCGAGCTTTACTGGAGAGATGTGAATGGTCAACATGTTCTGCGCCGATCAGTGTTCTGTTTTTTAGCCCATTCGTCAAACAACCGATTGGAAATTTTCGGCTGAAAATTAACGCCTTAGCCTCCAATACTATCATAATAATATAAATTATAATCTTATAACATGAAACAAACTCTTCAACAAAGTTTTAATTGTAGTTATAACAACCGACCTATTAAATTCTATTCTTCAACCAATATGAATGTTAAACGGATATTCTTACAGATCACTTTTAACGCCAGTTAAAATATGTTTATATTTTCAATCAATGGTTGTCGTAATTTCCTGAGCGGAACGGTATGAAAAGATTAATTCCACCCACTTCTAAAGCATACTCTCTGTCTAAAGGTTGTAGTCTGTGAGCGAGTACGCTGATTCGTTGACTGCAGGAGCTCGCCACCGTATGCTCCGGGTTCGAGTCCCGTCAGCCTAGACGTTTTTTTTTTGTTTTTTTGTCTCTTCATCCATACAACATAATCAGCATTCATCGTCGCGATAAGCCAAAAGTGGCAAAAAAGTGACGTAAAATAATTATAATATACAAATGACTTTTAAAGAACACTGGCCTGGCAGACGACAACGTTTGGTGCTGTCCATAAACTGCATGAACCTCGCCGTCCATCACCCCCCCCCCCTTCCCTTCCCCCTTTGAACTGGGGTTCATTTCGTAGGGCTTATAACTGCACAAATAAGTTTCAGCGGTGGCCAATGACATAGCAGCAACTCCCACAACTTTCTTTCAAATGAAGTATATACATTTCCTAAAATAACACGTCCGACAGGTTTAAAAGTTTAATGATGTGTAAAGGGTGTGTCGAATTTTGTTGTTCTCTTTGTTCTCCCTCCACCTACGGTATGAATGCACAAATATTGCTCAATAATCACTGGCAACTTCTCTAACTGAATGCAATGTATTCGCTATATGTTACACGTTTAATAATAATATTATTATTATTAATAATAATAATAATAATAATAATCAATACATGTTAACTGAATCAAGTGTTTTTGATATTACGTGCTTACGATCCCCTAGAATCTTAGAAAGCGATGTTTGTGTCTGAGAAGAGACCTTTGCCCCACCCTGGAAGTGGACGCTACTAAACTATTTGGCGCAACTTGCCTAGGAAAGCCAAGTCTTCTCAAGCAGTTTTTCATTGAATGACACGATGTCAGTGTATCGAGTCCCATTAAATTTCAAAGAAATGCAGAACGAAACGATCGCGTACCAAAATTAATAAATAAGCACAAGAAGAATAATCACGAAAAGTTTAAACACGAACGCTTTAAGCGCAAATGGAAAGAATTAAGCGCAAACGAAGTAAAGGTGCAGCTTTTCCCGTGCATTGCGCCATGACTGAAGGCATATATGTCATGGTAGTGTGGCCGGGTTCGATACCCGGTGGAGGTACATAGTGGTTCGTATCCCACTTTAAACTGTAGGCCCAGTCCCAAATAGCCTGTCCCAAATAGCCTTACTGCGCATAAGGTGGTCTTAAAACACTAACTCAATCAATCAATCAATCATGTAAGTGTGGAGTTATATGGCTTATGATAATCTAACCTGATTTCTATGTTGTCTCTGCCAGAAAAATGTACGCAATTTTAGGAATACAGGTGACTTTGGACACACTGTCGTGCATGAAGACTCCATTCCGAGACCGAAAGTGAAAGAAAACAATAATAATAATAACGATAAATTGAATTCTTCCCGTTTCTCCAAGATCCAACCTATTTTATTGAATAGTTCTGAACTTTGCGTACGTGTTATAAGCGTCCATATTTATAGTATTAATTTAAATTATGAAACTAATTAGTATGTTTACACCTGCTATTTATATATCAAGTTAGCACTTTGCTGAAAGAGTTAAAAGGTGCTTGTACTTAAAATGTGATAAGGAGACAAAGAACAGGCGATTCATTTACAAGGCCATTTAGGGACCTGCAGAATGTTTTAGTTGTTCGGTTCTTCACACGTGGCAGGCCGAGTGGGATGAGATAAGGGGAAACAAGCTGCGAGCTATCAAGCCCATCGCTGCTTCCTCGTTTCGTCCCTAGCGGCGAGAAGAAGTAATATTAAAGCGGCTCCGAATCGGACACAGTCGTCTAACACATCGACGTTTGCTGCAAGAACTGGTCTCTCTTTTGTGCCGTACTTGCAACGTTGTTTTAAGCGTTCGACACATTCTTCTCGAATGTGCCGATTTTAGTCACATCAGACAGGGATTTAACCTCCCTAAGGATTTGTCATCCTCTTTGGGTGACAATGTCAATGTTTTAGACAATTTTTAAAAAAAAAAAATTCAGAAGAGCAGGTCTGTTCCACTGCTTCTGTGGTAGTTTTTAAATATCCTTACCTTTCTCATGTGTTGTGTTTGTTTAATGCAGGTTCATTTACAACCTGTATTTTTAACCTTTCTTGAGGGGCTTTTTACACTCCTTTTTTTATCTTTTTTTTAAAATTGAAGTAAGGGTTTTAGATAAGGGAATCTTCCCGCATTCATTGAAGGGTGCAAAATGGCCTGATGTGCCGACGCACCCAAAAATTTTGATTGAAGCAATCAATACAAGGTGTTAACATGTGCTGTTCCTGAACAGCGATTTGTCTTTATATCTAATCATCACGATCTCTCGCACAAACGCTGCGTCATAAAGGAAACAATAAAGAAAGAATCCGGCGCACTACTGTCCGATTAAAAATTATGACTACTCGAGTTTTCACTACAATTAGAAATTTACCATTAGACCTACAGAAATACGAGTTACATCAAATTTAACTTAATGAATTCTGGGGTAATCTACAGTAACTAACGGTTTTTTTTTTTCGAGTATGTATTAGATTTCTTATCGTCGTGAGAACAAAAAAAAAGTGCAGCTTTTTGTGTTTTCAAAACAACCGCTCTCTTTGAGATTAACTAAATAAAAACTTATGGTCGAATTGTGATGGTCCACATTAACGCTCGAATAAGCTAAATGTTGGTGTAAATCGTTTTTATGTAGGTACACTACAACAGCCCATTGAGATACCGGGCCTACCTACCGACTACCGTCCTCACTCCCACCTGCCAAGGAGGGAGTTCATTCAACCAATTTCCTCACGATGTTGAGTGGCCACCGGTCCCATACACTGGCCGAAATCTCAGAGGAAAGTTGCCACGCTTCCCCAGGAGACTCGAACCTTAGTGCATCCCGTACCCGGACCCCAAAGCATCAATCACACCTTAGACCGCACTGCGACGGTGCAGGACTATGTAGGTCTACTGGTTAATTTTTAATGGGAATCCAAACATTATTATCCATAAAGTTTAATCCGACTTGAGACAATCATTTGCTTTCAGGCCACATGCTCAGAAATATTACCAACACAGAGAAAACAGCAATGGCATAATTTCCCTCCTTTCCGTACTTTGAAGCGGCAACGCTGCAGCCATGAACGTCGTCTACCCCCTCCCCTCCCTTGAGCTCCCCTCGCCCACAAGCAAGAAGCACAGCATCGTAGTAAAATAGGAGAAATCCAATTCTGTACATGGGCTAATCTTGAGGTTATGAAACAATTACTAAAATTCTGGTTTTAAAGTCTTGTTAACTACTTTTTCACAGTTTTCCGTAAAGTATAGCTAAATGTAAAGAATAAACGCGATAACATGGAATCATGGACATCGTGTTTGTTCCTTCATCATTCTATCACTCCATCATTCCACCTCATTGTTTCGATTAACCCGCGAAATACACCAGCGACATAAAATAACCAAAATATAAATATTTATGTATGAAACATTTTAATTAAATAGGTCGTGAACCAAATTGTCAACCAAAGACTGAGCCCAAGAGCATAGATGTCTGCGCAAATCTCAGACATCTGTGCGAACAATTTGTGCGTGTGGACGCTCCCCTCAGTCTTTTGTGCACCTGTCGCTCAGTTCTCATTCTACCCTAGTGTCGAAACACTATTAGCGGAGGTCGAGAATTTGTTTTCTTTTTTTCCCTGATAAATTAGACCTTTACGACGAAGACCAATCTTCGTCAGTGTTCACGCGAGTATTTAGCTGAGTTCATTGAACTCTACAAGAGCTTTCCATGTTTGTGGCAGGTAAAATCAAAGGACTACAGTGACCGTGACAAGAATCAGGCCTATGACGGCTTATTACAAGAATACAAGTAGATTGACGCTGCAACAAACAGAGACACAGAAGTAAGAAAACTCAATTCTATGAGGAGAGTTTATCGTAAAGAATTGGTCAAGGTGAACAAATCAATTTGTTCTGGTGCTGGAGATAACGTTATTTATAAGCCAATGTTATGGTATTTTCATTTATTTAGATTTTTGACCAATCAGGAAACTTTGAGGGAGTCTACGAATTCCATGGATGACGAGTCTGCTATATTGATTAGGTGTTTTAAGTCCACGTTGTGCACAGTAAGGCTAATCGGGATTGGACATACAGTTTAAAGTGGGATCAGAAACACTATGTGCCTCCACCGGGTATCGAACCCGGGACCCCTTGATTACAAGACAAGGACGCTACCACTGCGCCAACGGGGAGGCCTTCAATTGATTCAAGCGATGAGGTACACTCAAGTCTTTCATTTCGTAGTGGTAAATCTGTCGCCATATAATCCAGGGGACTTGAGTTCAGTCTCCGTAGGAGTACATTAAACTGTGGTTGGAATTCCAATTATAGGTCCAGAGTGGATTAGCCTATCTTCGTGTCCGAGGCGGAGTGGGTATCACACTGTACTTCGACGCCAAAGGTCCCGGGTTCGAGTCCCGAACTGATCATATGTGTTTGTGAGTGTCCATTCATCAATTTCATCATGTCATCTCTCATCCCCATCTTCGCAGTTAGCCAAAAGTAGCGTAAAAGTGTAGTAAAATAAACCAAACCACAAATGATAACATGATGGTACTTTTTCAACCTCACAGGAAGTGTACTTTAATATTACCTTACCCTATCTCTATGGCAATACTCTCAGCAAAATATACCAGAAAGACAGAAGTCTCAGGTTCGTACCATGGTCATGTGCGTATGTATCACTTTGTTCGTCCAATCATCATTAAATCTTTCATCATCCATTCTCATCATCGCAATTAATCCAAGAGGTACAAGAGCGGCATAAAATAATGAAAATATAAGTATCGTGTATATTGTTGTTGATTTCTTACTTATAATAGAAGCATTTTTAAGCAAACTGAATTATAAATAACTTTCTCATTAGAGAACCGTCAAAAAAGGCTATTATGTTAACTTTTGATTTTTGAACATTGGAAAGTATTCCAACTAAGAGGGGCCTCCCCCGTGCCGCAATGGTGAAATTGTTTTTCTCATACAAGTGCTTTGTTTCGTGATATGTGGGGTTACTAATTCCAGTAAATGATTGTATGTTTCAATATCCATTCGTAAGTAATTTCGCCAGTCATCAGGCTCACCACGTGAGAAAAAAATGCAAATTGCGAAAATGGACCACAGTAGCACTTCCTACATGATGGACTGCACGGAACTGAGTAGGTAAAAGACGTAGCGTGTGAACTGCAACATCTTTAAAGGTACAATTTTGAACTGCGCAAGCAAGACGTACTATAAGACGTAGGGTGTGGACCGGCTTTAAGCGGCTGCAGGGGAGGTAATCTAGAGTTATCTAGGGGAGGCAGAAAATGACTCGTCTGACCAATCCCTTCCCCAAGCACAAAGGGTTCCTATATAAAATGTAAAAAGGTAAAGTGTTCCCTGTGCTTAGCACCATGCCGGGGGTAATGCCCCACACTTTCTTGATCCGGTCTCGTGAGTGGGGGTGTGATCAGCATCACGCCCCTGACCGCATTTACCCCCCCAGGGTTTCCCCCAGGTACTCATGTTATTTATTCGACGCTGGGTGGGCGCCGGGGCCGCTTCCAACGTTAGAAAAGTACCCGTATTTGAACCGGCCGGGGATCGAACCCGGGACCTTTAGCATGGTAATCAGACGCGTTACCGACTGAGCTACCGCAGCCACTCCTATATAAAATGAGTAGGCATAATTAATAATAGTCGTTAAGTTAATACTGGCTATGATTTGATTAGGATGATTACACATATCTTTCAGATATCTGTATTTAAACTGACTCGCAAAATTGGTTTAGCATGATTATTCTTTGGCATCTGTTGAACAACGAAAACTGGGAACATTCAAAATTGTTCGACCATTTCTTACATTAATAAAACGCAAATGCGCGTAGGCGTGGAACTAAACGTACTTCCAATCACACGTGCATGTGCTTTAACTTTGTTTCTGGCGTGGTATAATACAAGGAAACCCAATAAAATACATCTAATTTCTGCGTTTTCCGTACCTTGTGGGGGGTGATGCATCTACTCTCCCCTCCCACGCAGCTAACGGCGCCAGCAATCTTCCAACCTCTGCATTGAGCACTTGTAGCCAACAAGAAGGAAAGACGAGGTGGCAACAACCGAAGAGGGAATGATATTTGAAAGTGAAAACAAGCACGAATGCAGAAGCAGTGCCCTCGAAAAAATATATATACTTAATGAAATCCACTTCGGAGCAAGAGCTAGGGTTGGATGATATCCGAAATTTGATATTGCGATATATCGTCAAGAAAATTTCGTCACAGACGACACAATACGATATTTTCTCCCTATCGTGATATCGGCGATATATATCGCCACATTTCGTGACGATATACCGTGTAGTTGATATCGCCTGGACGATATAGTTTCAATATCGCGATATAACGTCCAGACGGTATATCGCCCAACACTAGTAAGAGCTAATAACCAAGTAAAATTGGAAGTTTAATTCGAAAATAATCGAAAGAAGGCAAGAAGAGGAAATTAAAAATTACAAACAGATTTCATAAGGGATTCTGTGGTTCGAATGTAAGCCAATATAGGGTGGTGGGCACTGGATAAAATGCTAACAGCCCGACTATTTCTTAAAAGTTCTTGAAAGAAATAGGCCGGAGGAAACAGGCTGTCCCTTTGCCTGGTTGCAGGTGTGAAAGAACCAACGCTGAAGAAAGAAAACATGCAGTTTCTGGTTCCGCCCTTGTTTGAAATCTTCATTGCCGAAGTTGAAACTAAAATATTATCGAAAGGAAAGTACTGACACTTTCATGTTTTGAAACATAAAAATAAACAATGCACTTTTTTTAGCGTACTGAACCGTGCTCTTGGTTATTTGTTTGTTTGACTTTTCCAACTAATTCTCTGCTCGAACATACCACACACGTACCTGGGGCCTATCCGATGGCGTAGTGGCAACGTCGTCGCTTTATACATAGTGTCGTCGGCACATAGTACAGTGGTTCGGATCCCACTTTAAACTGTAGGCCCAGTTCCGATTATCCTATCTGTGCATAAAGTGGATTTAAAACAACCACACATACACATTTTTGTGTGAAGTTAGATAGAAGTGATAGAAAAAGTATAAAAATATTTTTTAATGTTTTGTTATTTATTATATTATGAAAATTCAATTACTGTTGTCCCCTCCAAAAATTCCCATTAAGCATCGTGTCCCAACCGTCTCCGCTTCCTCTGAACACCCCTGGCTCCAGTTTGTTTAACGACAGAGTTGACTGAAAACCTAGTCAGGTCAACTTAAGTAGCTGAAAGCGTTTTTGTTTTATTCGTACGTTTCTAATTTTACGCCTCCTTTCTGATACTTTTGATTGATTGCGAAGATGAGAACAAATGATGAAGACACGAAATCGCAAAAAATATTTAAAACTTTGCTTTAAGTCGACTCCTTGCAAAGATAGGTTAACCGAGACTGTACCTACAGTTTAAATTGGAATCCGAACCAATGCACAATGTGCTTCCACAGGGGACAGAATCTGGAAACCCTTGATTACAAGCCAACAGTGTTACGCACTGCACGATACACTACACAAAAATAAAACACTCATTCCGAAACAAGGGGTTTAGGCTTTATGTGAATAATATGGACTTATAAAAAATATAAAAAGAAATATACTCAAAGGACTCAACTTTGAACCGTTGCTGGCGATACCGTGAGTGAGCGTCTACATTCTGTCATTTGTCATCTGAAACCTTTGGTCGGTTTCCGTTGCGGAGTAAACGGCGTAACACGCTACGAAGGTCCAGGTTCGTACCTGGTCAGTCGTGGATGTATCATTTTGTGTGTCCCATCACAATTTCATCGGTTCATCATTTATCCTCATCGTCGCGATTAACCCGATAGGTAGAAAATCGGTGTAAAATAGCCAAAACAGAAATACACTGGAAACCTTAGTATATTGTTCACACTGGGGATGAATGATGGAACTGCGCACACAAACACTCGTGTATTAGCCGACCAGGATTTGAAAGCTAGGCTCCTTTTCGAAGACCACAGCAAAACATCCTCTTGCTGTATACAGTCAACGGCAAACATTATAGCAGGCAAAATGCTCATCGTTTTTTCATTATTTTCTTATTCAGTCCAACCCTTGAAGATCACATTGAGGGACACAGATAATTGATTGATTGATTGGGTTTATTTTACTTCGCGTTTTGTTCCTCTTGGCTAATTTGCGAAGATGAGGTTGAGGGATGAAATTATGAAATTGATGAATGGACATTTACAAACAACCAAGCCCGAGCGGGATTCGAACCCGGGACCCCTAGCGTCGCAGCGCGATATGCTAACCGCTCGGCCACGGGGTCCAGCGCAGATAATTAATTAACATAATGATCAGTGTAGTAGCGTTATAGTACGCCCATACGCCCTTCGTACCGTGATTTAAAATTTCAAAAATGCGTGAATTATGAAAATACAATATAAAGTAAAACTTGACTAATTTCATATATGTTTGACCGTCATAGCATTATAATAACTATTTTTCGCGATCCGCTTGCAGCGCTCCACTAACAACAGTCGTTCTAGCATTTTTTCAATGCCTTTCCTGGCCGGACGCCTGTCAGGTTTGGCGTAAATGACTATATTCCCAGCTGCCTATCTGGAGGTTGAATCTCTACAGCATGCGGGCAATGCTCTCTTGGACGCTAGCTTACGGAGCAGAGATTGGTTCTAGGGCTCATGTGACCTTTCCTTTCTTCTGTCGCAGATGACAGAAGCAGAATTCCTACTCGTTTAATCGGGCTCGTGCTGTTTGATGCAACAATACGCAATATTGACTGACGCAACTTTACCAAACTCAAATATACCATTTCTTAATGACCACTGCATTGCATAATTTATCGCATGAACAGAGATGTGCATTAAAAACTAATAGATCAACAGTTTTTGTCAAATAAGTTGGTGAAGCTCTCGTGATATAAGTTCAGCATGTGACTGCTCTACCACTTAACCCGCAAAAACTATTCTTTTTTATTATTATTATTTCGTTAGTATCTAACCGCTTAATATTGTGTCAGTGGGAATGTTTAGTATTCATTTGAAAACTCTTAACATCGAATGGTCTCTGGACAAAATTATTTTAAAATGTTTATCAGCATTCTCAAGATGCAATAAACAGTAGTCTGAATTACTAATCGGCACTTTTACGTTAGTAGAGTGTACGATAGTTGGATCATCCGCCACACCTCCGTGTCAGAGTGTTTTGCATAGCGCGCCAAGACGACAGAGGACCCTGGTTCAAATCCCGGCGTGAGCACGGGTGTTCTTTGTGAGTGTCACTTCATCAATATCATCACTCATATTCATATTCGCGATTAACTAAAAGTGGTAGAAAAGCGAAGTAAAATAAACCAAATCAATCAGTAGTTGGATCACCCACAACAATAACATCTACTGTTGTTCAGAGGCGCTTGTGATTCAGGTAGGTTTCTTAATGACTTGCGTCACGCCGAAAGGTATAAGAAAGGTGTAAAACACCAGAGTTCAAAACATTTTTGGCGTAGTGAGGCATCTAATTTTCTAGCTAAAACATGCATGGATGATGTTTTTTTGAAAACCCAGCTGACTTCATGCAAATAAAATACCTGTAGCTACTAATTCCATAAGTAAATTATTAAGGGCCGACCCTTCCTTTGGACTTGGCTTTCCAACCCGAAATGCCCATGCTACGCCAATGATAATGATAAGCAATTTGTCTATTATTACATATGCCTTCGATTGCACGCACAACACAGGATTTCTGTATTTAACCTAAGTTACACAAGAAGAGCGAGAAAAGTGCTTCTACAGATAACATCTAATAACAACACGTACTGGTTTTCTCCCTTCGCTTGTCTGGGAGGGGATTAGTGGGCATCGTTGCCACTACCTCAGAAACACATGTAGGTCGTGTGGGAAGAGAGAGAAGCAGGAAAGCTCACTTCCGTGTTCTCTCAGCACTACTTCACGACACGTACAGCAATTTTTTTTATTTTCAATTTAAACTGTGTAAACCAACTTTATGTTTTAATGTTGAAAAAATTACGTTATTTAAAAGCAGCGAAGTTAAGCATAAAAGATGAGTGTCTGGCAACCTTAGATACCGATAGCAGAGAAACAAGATCGACTGTTCAACAACTACCCTATCCTGTCTCCTCGTTTGTGAAGTCATCGAAAAAAAAGTTTAAAAGAAGTTGGTTTCTTTAAAGATTATTCTGTCTACGAACTAAAGACAATAGTAATTGAATAGAATGGCCATATTTTCACGCGATAAATTTACTTTTTACTCTCTAGTTTTTTTTGTTGTTTTTTTTGTTGTTTTTTTTGTCTGATTCCCTTCTTTCTTTGGGGCCGAGATCGTACCGGGGGTGCTGGTCTGTAGACCCCCCAAATCTGTGGCAAAAATCAAATAAGTATGTACAAGTGACTTACTAAGTACGAAATTACCTCGCATATAATTTTGTTGTGAAATTTTCACATTCTGCATTGTTATATGGACAATTTTCGTCTGCGATAAACAAATGCTTAGCTTTCTTTAAGCTGTCATTGAATAGAAGTCAACTAAGGAAAAAACAGAAATCCTCAGCATTTATCACCAATATGTGACACGGGCGACACCAGACAAAATTAGATAAATTTCGTAATAGAATGACCTCGTACTCTAAATCAAATGAATGCAATTTTTAAGTTATAATTAGATCTCGGATTTCCGGTGTTTAACCTATTTTTTCTTTACAGGTATGTAAGAAATAATAAGTTATGTCAACGTTTGATTAAAAAGCGCAACAACTGATGAAGTTTTATAGTTACGAAAAAAATATTTCGCTTGTTAGAACCTATTTTAAGTTTTTGTGCCTAAATGAAGCCTTTTTTTAGGTTTTTATATATTTTGAAGGATTTTACAGAAATTTTATGTCACACAGAAGCATTTGCTTTGTTTCGTCACGAAAAAATTCAATGACGAACGTGTTTGAAATGTACTCTCTGTCGATTTCCCTTCCTCCAAGTCCATGGTGATTTTTCAAAGCTCTTAACAAAGCAAAATGTCTGGTTCCACTGTTACCTGTACAATCCAAAGTGGTCCGATCTGTGTCGCCTTGCTCACTTTCGAGTCACTTCGGTGCTTTGTGGCATTCACCAACATTTCAGCATTGAAGTTTGAACCATTGACTATGTTTTTGTTGAAAGATTATTTTCAGCATACAAGATGATCCTCAGAAACAAAATTGCGGAGTTTGACTGTGAATAACATGTAAAAAGGCTGTTGCCTAACTATACGGTAAAGAGTGGATTTTAATAGCCAATTTCCAATGGTAAGTTCTGCCATTGCCGTAGGGTTAGGCAACACACATAATGTTATGCAAGATAGTGCGTATTTCAGGATATAGATGACTATACCTAATCAGCATTTTCAAGAATTTTGAACAATTTAAATTTTTTTTTAACCTATTTCAGGGTTTTTCGTGAGTAACTTAATATGTTTAGGATTTTTAGAACCTATTTTAAGGTTTTTCGAACATATTTTAGGATTTTAGAGCCTATTTTAGGAATCTAAAAGCACACTTTTCAGAACCTAAAAATCCGTCTAATCATAACTCATCCCCATTTTTGCGATTAGCCAAAAGTGGCACAAAAGGTAAGTAAAATAAACCAATTCAATCAATAAATAAATCTTTCAACAGTTAAATAATTGTTAAATAATAAAACAATTTCAACAATTTTTAAATTTATTGACTCTTTAAAGTAATCAGTTCGCTACTTTGTACAGATCTGATATTTATAAAAATAAGTCAAATATTTAATAATGCATTTTTAATTTAATAATTAGTAACTCCATATTTAATTTTATATATATATTATATACACACACATATTCGCGCGCACTTGTGTGTAGATTAAGATATTTTTTCCCTCAGCCAATCTTCAGTGATTTCACACTATGTACGCCAAGCAAAAAGAAGGAGAATCAGTATGATCATGTAACAACCACATTCTGCGTTTCGTTTCAAAGGTAATTGAATGCAACTCTGTCACTTTGTAATCAAGGGGTTCCGAGATCGAACTTCCATCTCTTCTGGGTGCACATTGCTCAGTGGCTCGAATCTCACTTTAAACTGTAGGTCCTTCCCGATTAGCCTATGTAGCAAAAGTGAACTCGAAATAAAGTTAAACCACAGACAAAAGTGGTTTGACCACCTTTTTATAGCTTAAAGAAAGGAACATGCTAGTATTAACTTCTGTGAAGTTAGGTATTTTTTCGTGTTAGTGTAGTATTTTTTTTTGTCCCTAAGTAACTTGGAGTTACTTCCCCGATGGTGTAGGAGGAACGTCCTTGCCTTGTAATCAAGGGTCCTGTGTTCGTTGGAGACACATAGTGTTATGATTTAACTTTAAATTGTAGGTCCACAATGACTAGCCTATTTATATATAAAGTGGGTTTGAAATAAAGCTCAAGTCAATTTAACTCACCTGATTCATCTAACCTATTAAGCACAAAACATTAACAACATTTAGGACAGCTGTATTATTCGTAAATCCTCGTAACTTCTTTTTCTCTTAAATTTTACAATTATTTTACACTTCTTCTTACAATCCAGTAATATAATATTTTTCCCAGTGCTGACATTTTTCTGTACATATATTAATAGTGGACAAAGAACGCTGTCACTTTATAATCAAGCTTTGTAAGCAAGTGGTCCCGGATTGGATGTCAGGTGGAGGCACATAGTCCGGATCCCATCCAGTCCCGATTAGTTTATCTGTTCAAAAAGCGGACTTGCAACAAATCTTTAGCTCTTTACCTGAATATCCAGGAGCAGTAAGTTGTTGATCTGAAGTAATTCTACACATGTTTATGTAGTTTATTTATTTGTATTAACATCATTAGAATTAAATGCAAAATTAACATTAAAAGTTTTCCTTCTAAATGCTTTGAATTCAAAGCTTTATTCTTCCATAGCATTTGAGCTTCAGAGGGAAGCAGGCATGAGAAGAACGCTTGGCACTTCGAAGTCTGGACAAGACTCCGACAAGATTAGGGATGAACAAGCGAAAATAACAATTATACCAACACAAAATTAGATTTATTCAATTACTTTAGTTTTGTTACTCCCAGTTTCCAAATGCAGCAGTAGGCAAGTTGTCCATCATTGTGAATATTATGCACATTGTTGTATGCAATAAAAATCGAGGATTGAAAGAAAAGCTCTAAGAAAACCGAATACAATATCAGAATGTCAAATAACAGGCACACAGTAGTGATAAGAGAGATGGGAGAAGATAATGTAATGCAACGTGCACACGTCGCGAAAATTGGCTGCTAAGGCCTAAGAGCCTTAAACCTGCTCTCCTAGCCTAACAACGTAGGCAGTATTAGAATTATAATTGTAAAAAATATATACCTGCTAGTTGCTTAGGAGTGTTAAGTTTGGTGCAGTCAGCAATTTTTATCATCACTTGATCCCGAGCGGCGTTCACCGACAAGAAAAACATAGATCGGGTCTATTTAGTGCCCACATCAGTGAATTTCGAGTTCAAATTTTGTCATTGTTGACGTGCATTTTGTCTATTTCGTATTTTTTTTTTTAAAAAAAACAACCGACACTGTATAAAATTTCAGGAGCTTAGAGACCACCATTGCGGGGACGTCTGCTATGCCACTGTCATAAAGGAAAGAAATCAATATCTTCAACTCAAGGTTTTTTCCTTCCCCAAAGTTTCCTGGTGGGGACCATTACCAAAGGTACATTCATTGTTCTCTCTGTTGTCTTGTATATAGGAAAATGTATTATACGCATATACGAGTATCAATGCTAATATCCCTGCGTAAGTATTTGTATGTTGTTTCTTTATATTTTTACTTTGAATGCAAACATTTAAACAGAAAGTTCTGCAAAAGACAACGAGTTTTGGGCGCGGGCTTGCCAGATGGAGCTGGAATACTGTGACCAAGGATTATAGAGTATTATAGAAAGAGCATTCCGATACACAGCGGTCTCCCATTGGCCAGGAGCCGCTACAAGCTCTGACTTGACCAAGAGGTATGTCAAGCTTGCGAGTCTCGCGTAGCAAGGCAAACTTACGGGAAATGTATTAAGTTTTAATCGTACATATCTTGGTTCTATCAACCATTTACAGTTGGGTATTAGGCAAAAAGCAAGGAATAAGACCTAGGCAATAATATGAAGAAGTTTACAGCACGTAATAACAATAAATTTCGTTATACAAATCAAGCAAAAATAATCATGACTATCATCAAGTATCAAATATCAAAAAGTAATCACGCTACATTGAAATCTAAAGTTGCTTGTGGGAAAATAAATGCAATTTACGTATGAAATATTTCGCTACGCCACCAACACTTATTGTGGCCGCGGTGGCTCAGTCGGTAACGCGTCTGACTACCATGCTCAAGGTCCCGGGTTCGATCCCCGGCCGGTTCAAATCCGGGAACTTTTCTAACGGTGGAAGCGGCCCCGGCGCACACCCAGCGTCGAATAACATGGGTACCTGGGGGAAACCCTGGGGGGTAAAGGCAGTCAGGGGCGTGATGCTGATCACATCACCCCCACTCACGACCGGATCAAGAAAGTGTGGGGCGTTACCCCCACACCCCCTATACGCCTTCATGGCGTGGTGCTATGCACAGGGGAACACTTTACCTTTTTTTCACCAACACTTATTATCCTTCATACCTTCAAATTTCCACAGATGTTTGTTATTTATAATGGCGTGTTCATAATAACTTATATATGTCTAGTATATGTAGGATGCAGCTGTTGATATTTGACGTCGCTTTCTACGTCTTTATGGTAACCGCAACATTAAAAATGAATGATGAAATGATAAATTTGATGGGACCGTAGGCAAGATGAGTGTGGCAACTCTGTTCAAATCAACATTTCCCACGTAATTCACTGTCCACAAACTAAGGGAAAACTGCAGATATATTCTACCTGAAGTGATTTGTGTTTAGAAAACCGTAACTCAGATATATTTTATTTTTGAAAAATTGAAATTGTTTTCTAGACATTGTAAAAGGATAGAATCTAATGTCGTGGGAAAACGTAATCCATCAATAAAAGATTAACTTCCTCCTCCTTTTGTGGATGAATTACAAAGAAACTCGTGCCAGCTCGATGGCCAATGTGGTCAAGTGCGTTAAGTGTTTGATTTTGGATCCCGTCATTAAAGTTTCCGAGTTCGAGTCACTCGTGGGCATGGATATTCTTTGTGACTGCCCTTTCATCAATTTCATGTGATTATCACTCATCGCCGCGATTAACCAAAAGTGGTTAATCGCTTGTCGCCTGTTACGTGTCGTTTTCGCTTCAGTGTGAAATTTCCCTTACAAAGCGAGAAGCTGGAAGCAACAGGCGACAAGCGATACGGAGAATTCACACAGAAGCTGTAAGCGACAAGTGACACCATGGACGGTATTGAGAACACGGGCCAGTTTGAGCGACACACAAGCTACAAGCGGCACGTGCGGTTTGTTCTGTCGCTTCTGTTGGAAAGGTTCACTTGATTACTGGGGGTTCGTTTCCAAGCGACTCGTGTCGCTTGTCGTCTGTCATTTGTCGCAAGGTGTGAAATCTCTCTAAAGCTAAACATTCACTGCGAACAACGGACTGAGACAACAGGATTATAAAAGCCCAATTCGAGCAATTGGCAGCTTGTCTTATCGCGTGTTTCTTTCCTCTCGAAGCTACATTAAGCTATTATTGTATTGTCTTCACCTAAGGAAAGGAAGAATATGCTTACGCAAAGGCAGTATCCGCAGAACTTTTGCAAAGCCACTCACTACATATTTTCTGTGCACACTCAGTGTGCACTATAATCTACTGAAGCGACCCTAAAAAAATATTGCTGAAACTAAGTTTTCACCTTTTTCAACGTTCTGAAATGTCACTCACAATACAGATGTTAAGATTCTTGCGCCCTGGGCGTGAACAGATTTAGGATACCCTTCAGTCAACTACAATAGATTGATTGATTGATTTGCTTTATTTTACTTCGCTTTTTGTACCACTTTTGGCTACTTTGCGAAGATGGAGATGAGTGATGACATGATGAAATTAATGAAAGGACATTCACAAACATCATGCCCAGGCCGGGATTCAAACCCGTGACCCCCGGCGTCGTAGCGCGATGTGATTGATTGATTGATTGATTTAGTTTATTTTACTTCGCGTTTTGTGCCTCTTGTCTAATTTGCGAAGATGGGGATGAGTGACGATGTGATGAAATTGATGAATGGACATTCACAAACAACCAAGCCCGAGTGGGATTCCAACCCTGGACCCTTGGCATCGCAGCGCGATGTGCTAGCCACTTCCCCACTTAACTAAAATTTTACCTTTGTTGTAATTATTTGCTTGGGGGAGGATGAGGTCGCATCACGTGGCTTTTGCGAATATACTATATTTCAACAAAGAGAGCGAAGGACAAAGTCACTTATTTCATTCCTTTTTAAAATGACCATAGTGTTAATTTTAGAAGGCCGCGGTGGCTCAGTCGGTAACGCGTCTGACTACCATGCTCAAGATCCCGGGTTCGATCCCCGGCCGGTTCAAATCCGGGAACTTTTCTAACGTTGGAAGCGGCCCCGGCGCCCACCCAGCGTCGAATAACAGGGTACAGGGGCATGATGCTGATCACATCACCCGCACTCACGACCGGATCAAGAAAGTGTGGGGCGTTACCCTCACACCCCCCTATACGCCTTCATGGCGTGGTGCTAAGCACAGGGGAGCACTTTACCTTTTGATAGTGTTAATTTCTCAGAGAACCAGTACAGTAAATTTACAAGAATAAAATCGTGTCTCTTAATGGAAATGTCAATAGAATCTTTCATCTCAAACAAATTCAATATTAATTGAATAGTGCATAATTGAATAAATATTTAATTGAAAGTAGAGAGTATGAACTTGATGTGAAGTTTACAGAAATGTTTGTTTCGCGAATGGAGCGAAGAAGAAAACGTTTTCTAAATCTCATCCTTTGTAACCACCCAATCACGCTAACTGTTGGTCACCTGACCTCTACTTCCACGTCATCCGAGAAATCTGCTGGTGCTTCTTTGCGTCCAAGTTCATAGACAATTAGCCTTTCGTTTTTGCGATTTTTTTTTTTTTACCGGACTCCGCTCCTTTCTTATTTCGGGATTTTTCTCCCTGCAGTGAAGCACGAGAAATACGAGTTCCACCTGCGCCAAAAGCAAGCATACAGTCACGTTTAAATATCGTATGTGGATGTCGATCCCCTGTCTCAAACGCGGGATACAATAAAGAACCCTTTTTACCAACTTGTTGCCTCGAAACACTTCATCCTTGCGATAGGCAACCGCAGGGAGCAGGCAAGGTTGAATGAATGAATGATTTGATTTATTTTACTTCGCTTCTTGTGCCACTTCTGGCTAATTTGCGAAGATGGGGATGAGTGATGATATGATGAAATTGATGAATGGACACTCACAAATATCCATGCCCAGGCCAGGATTCGAATCCGGGAACCCTGGCGTTGTAGCGCGATGTGCTAACCACTCCGCCACGGGGCCGGCGCATGCAAGGTTGAGACCAACCTCTTCTCAGCTTTTCATATACAAGATTATGAAACTTCGAGTGACGTTATGAGGTAGTAACATTGCAGCAATGCGTCCTCTGCGTCTCTGTTGATTCAGTGACATTTTTCTTTGGAATCTCTTCCCGTCAGCATGTCGTTGTAAAATACGAGTGTATTTGTTCTGACAGACAGTTGTAACTCGTGTACAGTAAAATATATCACATATTCCTTTATTGTTCCTAGCTTACTAGAAACATACTTTGTACATTTTTCAAACTTTACAAAATATTTCCTATTTAATATGCTGTTGCAACTTACATTTGAAACTTCTTTCGTGTAATATTCATTTTGTTGCAGCCCCACCTCCCCCGTGGCGGAGTGGTTAGAACATCGCGCTACGACGGCAGGGGACCCGGGCTTGAATCCCGGCCTGGGTATGGATATTTGTGAATGTCCGTTCAATCCTCCGTACTTTCACGTGTCGCCAAAATAGAAAAACGCAAATACAATCTATACTTCGACTCCCTTTTCGGTTGCCGTGTTCTTGTGGATCCCTCGCTGTTCTTTTGTTTTCAATCCAGCGCGTCGTTAGGTAGTAATATACAGGTGGGTCCATTATACTTGTTTCGGCGATTTGAAGTGTGACGTCAGCAGGAGTAGATTATTACGTACTTTTGAATATCAAATTCAATTAACGGTTTCACCTTATTAATGTTGTGTTATATATTTAATATTATTTTCTAAATATTTTTTTATTTTCTACCTATTAAAAAGAAATTGTATCGATAATGATGCATGATTTTTATATGAAGTTCACTCACAAATGTACCAACATGTCCTGATCAAGTCTCGAACCTTTAAACTACAATTTCGCCCGACCCTGTGGCCGAGTGGTTAGCACATCGCGCTGCGACGCCAAGGGTCCCGGGTTCGAATCCCGGTCGGGCTTGGTTGTTTGTGAATGTCCATTCATCAATTTCATCATTTCATCACTCATCCCCATCTTCGCAAATTAGCCAAGAGGCACAAAACGCGAAGTAAAATAAACTAAATCAAATCAAATCAAATTAACTTTACAGCTGACATATCATAACACCCATCTATCACCCAGTAACAGAATTCACCTCCTATTAGCGTGAAACACAATAATAGCATGCTTTGTTAATGTTTTCTCGCCAATCTTATATAAAACAGTTACGATGAAAAAACTCCGTGGCGAAACGGCCTTGAATAACAAAGGCCTGTTAAGTGGCTTTCTTATAAGTTGACACGTGGTCAGCACATCGAATCCCTTTGCCGCTGTTATCTTTATCCTCTATTTCACGTAGCTCCCCAATTGCCTTCAAGAAACCGAAATGTTCGGTAATGGAACCTGTGATCACGCTAAATTGAGTTCTAAGTCTACTTTATGCAAAGATGGGCTAATCGGTGCTGACCTATAATTAGAAGTGGTATCCGAACCACAACGTGCATAAGTCCAACAGTAAGGGAGCGGTCGGAGCGTGGGTGACGGCAAGCAGCTCTTTACAATGTAATCCTGCCCCTGCGTCGTCAAAATGTTCAGCATTCTTGAACAGATGGTCGTCGCCTTTATTCAGTGCTAAGCATTTGTATTATCATGTAACTCAAACATCGAAAGTAGAGATGTAATATTTATCGTTTTTGAAGCTTTTGACAACGAAGCACTGAAGGAAACTGGCAACAAGGCGGTACTCGGCTAAAAGCGATGTGGAAAGGAGAAAACAAATGACTGTCAGTGACGAATCTACATATTTTTGGCCCATAGCAAAGCATTATTTAAGTTCCCTTGAATGTAAAACAAACACACTTGTGAAAGGAAATGACAAAACATTTCCTCCTGTTCAGTTTCTTCCATTTATGTATGTTGTTTGCGTGTGTCTGCAAAGATTTGATTTTGTTATTTAGCTTCGCTTTTCTACCACTTTGGCTAATCGCGACGATGAGGATGAGTGATGATAGGATGAAATTAGGAAATTGATGCAGAAACACTTACAAAGCAAACCCACGTCCAAGGGGAGATGCGAACCGTAACCATTGGCTTCGTAAACTCTGTGCTAAGCAGTCCGTGCGGAGATCGGAATATCTCTGTAGTTTTTTAATGTATAGTTTTAAGTTCACTTTTTTGCACAGATCGGTTAAATGGGACAGGACCTATAGTTTTAAAATGACATCCGAACCACTATGTGCCTCCATCGGTTATCTAACATGCTATACCTCTGTAGAGGGAAGTAGAATTGGAGAGGTAGTGTTTGGCAAAATCATGTGCAGATGAAACTTTCGATAAGTCACTTGTAAGAGATGTTTAAGGATACAATTCATCTGGGAATGATGGACTAATATCTATTGCATAATATTTCTACATTTGCTCGCTTTTACTTTTAATTTGTTGAGATTTGGGTTGGCTATGCAGTGGTTGTTAGATAACTAAATCACGTTTGATGGTTCCCAATGTAAATAGTAATTTCGTTCTATCCACGGGATTTTCGCCCCTTGCTCCGCCTGTCTGTCGCAATTATTAATCATTCATTGGACAAACCATTCGTTAAATTAATATTACGCACGTTCTCCCCAAGAACCAAGTACTAAAGTTAACTGTTGCATTTAGAAGTCCTTCCCACCTTTCGTTTCACGCTATGGGGTTAAGAACTTCAAATAAGACGTCCTTATGTTTCTTTGTTTGATTTTCCTTGTAGATACGAGATTTAAAGAAGAATAATATAATATATAATAACGAAATATTGGATCACAGGTCTGTTTCCTAATTAAATCGTCAAAGAAAAGCAAACGCTGTTATTAATTTCGTTGATTCATAGTTCATTCTTTGCTATCCTCTTTATGTTAATTTTAGCGAAAGAGAAAACTATTTCACTACTTAATCTTTAATAATAATAATAATAATAATAATAATAATAATAATCGCCATGTTATATCACATGAGGTATAATTTTGTTACACTTTGCTTGCAGCCAGCAGCGAAAATTACATACCAGTCAAAATAATTGAAAGCACTACTCTCGCAGCCTGGCAGGTGGAACAAGGGAGTGTAGATTACTGAAGCAGATAACATCCACTCCTGCAAGCAGCAGAAGAGCTCTGAAATTGAATTATATCGAGCTGAGGCATTTGTACATCTTATCATGATGCAAGAAAGGACAAGTGCAAAATCATGCTTTTCTGGGTTTAAAACACCAAAACTTTAACCTTTCGCGCTACACGTAAACAAAGACGGACTGCAAATAGAGAAACGCTCGTTTTTTTTTTAATTTTTAGTTGATCTTTGTTATGAGGGAAAGGGTATATGCAGCAGATCTTTGGAAACACTCATATAGTTTGAAGGTAATGATAATTCCGTGTTAAAGTATTATATTCTGTGAAGTAAGGTATTTTTTGTGGGGGTTAGTGTAGGTTTTTTTTGTCACCAAGTAACTTGGAGTTCTAAATTATAATTTGACTGGTACAGTCCGGCCAAGGGAAACGAAACTAGCTGGAAAGTACGATTCCAAACGCGAGAGGGGAAGCAGGTAGAACACCACCCTGTGGCTCTTGCCTGCTATAGTAAAGCACAAGCAAAAAAAACTGCGCAGACCCGCAAAGCCTGTGCACCGTACTCCTGCGAGGAGGGGAGGGGGAGAGTGGACCAGGCTTCCTTATGGCACGAGCTGAACGGAAGAAGGGAAAGCTACGCTGGGACTTTTCGTCCAAGGTTTTTTTCCTTGTGGTCGCTGTGTAGGGTTCGCTTGCTGTGTTTATTACTGCTTTCTGTATTGTGTTTGTGATGTCTCTTACAATTCGTAACAAACTGTTTCGAAGTGGAACAAAGAAAACAAAGACGTATTGGTCCCTGTTGCACATTCTACAAAACACCCTTGATATAATACACAATGCCACAAACCATTCAGTTACTACATTTTCTTTACTGTATTTATAATAGTTTGCGTAATAATAATACTGTTGATACTATTCTGATTACTGCTGTGTACATTTGTGCTAATTATACGATTTACTAAGGATACCAATTAAATCGAATGACCGAAAATAAAGTTCCATGTTTACAAACAAGTTTATCTACTAATGTGACGTAATGAATACTTTCCTGATATGTTCCGTTTGCTTATATAGTATATGGATGGTTATTTTTTTTCATTCTGTACCCTTACATAATTCGTAAACATCTATACGTATTTTGGCGGCGATGTTACTACGTTTGAAACTTCATTGTTTTTTAAACAGCTGACGATTTTCACGAAACCCGCTTCCTGAACAAAGTGCCCCTATTTTGCCAATGAACACTTTCGTCCATGGTCTCAGTTAAGGTAGCCAGACAGTATGTCTGTAGGGCCACCCCGATGGTGGCAATCTCGGTGCCTTGTAAGCAAGGGGTCCTGTGTTCGATGGAGGCACGTAGTTTTATAATTCAACATTAAACTCTAGGTCCACCATGACTAACCTATTTGTACATAAAGTGGATTTATAATAAAACCTCAAATCAATTTAACTGATTCTTCTAAGCTTTTAGGCCCAAAACATTAACAAAATATAGGATATTCATAAAATAAATAATTACGTATATATTCATAAAAGTTATAAACATGCAAATACATAAATGTAGAGTACTCTAAGTACGTGCAAATTAGTTCTAAGTACATGCAAATTAATTAAAACCCGTGCAAATTAAATTGCGAATATTAATTAGCAACATCCACTGGCGCAGATCTCTACTACTGATATAGCCTAATGAAATTGATGAAGAGACTCGCACAAACAGCCATCTTCTGGCCAGGATTCGAACCAGGGACCCCTGGCGTCGTAGCACGCTGTGCTAGCCACTCCACCACGGAGGCCGGTTGCTGAAACCATCGATATACGATATCCGTTATCTGTACTCGAAAACATGACCTCTAAATATCGATATACTGAGAACCGACATTTTCGGTATCTTCGGTAACCAACATAAAGTACTCTCTTTAATGGTGACATTCATTTATATCTTGTAAGGTTGAAGAGTAGAGGCACTAACGTTAGGCCCTACGAGAATATTTGTGAGCGTCTGTATTTATTTTCTCTCATACCAACCACTTCGACTCATTGTTATCTTTGCGATAGAGACGGCCGAAACACGCCCGCTCTAGTAAAGACGATTTTATTATTATCACTATTAATATTATTATGAGTTGTATATATTATCTGCCCCAACAGGCAGTGAGCTAGCAGACGGGCGATTGAGTTGTGTAGAACAGAGCCACAGCTGATAACCGAGACGCACTGCGAAACCCTCCCGCCGCCTTTTTTTTTTTCAGAAGCGTGCGGTAACGGAAGCGGAGCAAGCACCACTTGCGTTGTTTTCTTTAACATTTTTGTATCTTAAGTTCATGTTTTTCAATGCATTTAACACCTTAGAATGGAATTAATTTCTACAACATATTTACATGTGCAGACCTTTCAGTTCTCCTATTTGCAGTCGTATTGCCTGCAAACATAAACCGGCTCGCTCAGCCACGCGGGTTAGCTGATCGCGTTAAAAGGAAGAGACTGAAGCTTGACGGCCACTGAGACGCGGCGAAACATGGAAATTTCCGGCAACAGATCTGCTGTCCGCTTCTACTTAAATCAAATGGTGTAACGCCTACTACAGGGAAACGCGCGAAACCGAAGCACGAAATTTTTGGCAGGTTATCTTACAGATTATCGCCCACTGAGACGCCGGAAACGGGTCTGTCGTTTTCATGTGCTGGGTTTCTACGGGTCTCAGTGGACGTCATGCTTTATGCAGTTCTTACATGGTCACTGTGCGTCCCCCTTCACGCTAAATAAATAGTCGAAAGCAAGCTATTCCAGGCCCGCGTTTGTCCTTGGCAAGTGTGTTGGAAATAACTCGTCTACGCTGCCCAAAAGTGTTCTAAATTCCAGAATTTTACATGCATCTGTAGAACCACCTAACTCGGTACGATTATTCATGTGTGAAACTTTTCACTAATCAACAAATTACCTTATAAAGTTAGTCGATGATCAATGGTCGTATGGTATATTATTATAAGTAAAATCACCAACCAATACTTGCGCATATCCGTCATGTGATCAGTAACTCCGAAATATAGAGCGTATGTAACATTGCAAATAGGGTGATGAAGAGGGTGCTATTTGAAAGCGTAGCGTGGGAGCTGCGGACACGTGTTTTCTTTGCTGTGGCCATCGTCCTGTTTTATTCTGTTCTTTTGTGTTGTGCTTCTGCTATCTTGAGTGAAAGTAGGGTCTATATTGAAAATGACCGCCATGGATGACAAACCAGACGAGCCACCGATTTGCAGTGGTGCAGGTAAGTACAGTACTCGATTAGGGATATTTTTTCAATCAGTTGAAGAACTTCTACCGAAAAGCTGGAGGTGGTGCATTATGAGAGACCTTGCCCTGAACTATGCATAACCAAATCAAGTAAGAAAAACGGGAAAATTTTCAATAATCAATTAAAAGTGTCTCAGTAAAAAACAATATTATGTGGTGGTTCTTTTTGAATTTGTTTTAATTCCACTTTTTAAGTACCACAAAAAGGCTAATTTGGATTAGGCCACAGTTTAAAGTGGGAACTGGCTACGCCTCGACCGAGTATCGAACCCTTTGATTACAAGTTAACGACGTTAAGTATTATGTGTGTTATAATTAGCCGAAATGGAAAATTAACCCGTCGTTTGCCTATCACGAAAAGTCACGCCCCTGTCCCCCTTCCTATTGTTTAGCTGTTTGACTGTGCATTCTGGCGAATGTCAGTGAGAGAAGGGCACGCTTAAAATAATATATTAGTAAAAACATTAAAATGACGGCAGATTCACAGTTTAGAAGTATATAAGATAGTCACGGTTAACCCAGTACAAAGAAAAGTGCCATAAAATTACTTAGTATAAATAGAAGTAATACTTAATTTATCTAAAGTTGCATTATTTTCATAAAGGTTATACCTTTTGTGTTCATTCCCAATTTAGTAAAAAAAAAAAAACGAGCGCACGTTCACCCTCCATATATTTTTAGTTTTGAGTTTATATTTTAAGGCCACTTTATGCATAGATAGGCTAATCGGAACTGGACCTACAGAAGTGCAGAAATTCAGGACTTTGTCTGATACCAAAATAAATACAACTTGTAAGAAACGTGATACTTATTAGGGCTGCTGGAAATATCAATATAGCAGACCCCCAAGTATTGGCATCAAACAAATATGTTGTAGAGTGATCACAAAGTCCCATTACCCTCTACGCGTGTCCACATCGTCGTAGATGGTCGTATTGTATTAATGTGAGAACATGGCAGAGGACAACTCGGAGGTAGTGTGACTATTCGTTATGATTTAGTCCAGAGTGTCTGTGTGTACACCATCGTTTTCATAACAGAGTATGATTCTCCGCCATGTACGATGGGACATTCTCCTCAACATTGCTGGCGTGATGGCAGTAAATGCAACAATAAGAAACAACAATTCATTAACATCTATGTAATACATAGGGGGTAATGGGACTTCGTGCCCACTAACATCTATGTATTACATAGGGGGTAATGGGACTTTGTGATCACCCTGTACATCTTCGATGTGACCTGTATTTCAATACACCGAAACCTGGTATCTAAAATCCATAACTGGCTGTCCTACGCATTTTATTCTGGGATTGACACTTCCAAGGCACAGTCAACGACAAAGATAATGGTAGGAAAATTGCCCAACGCTATTTTCATTACATTTTCATTCTATTGTACATCCTATGTTGTTTTTAGGTGTAAATTACGTTAGTTCGAAGCGGGCAATGGCCTCTGCTTATTAATGTCATTATTTCAATTCATTATAATCACACTGTGTAATACAGACTGAATGAAAATGGTGATGGATAGTGGCTGCGATTAGGTTCTAAAACTGGGGTGCAAGGTGCCAAAACTAGGGGGGAAGGTGGCAAGGACAGTTTACTTTCCCTTCGTATATAAGGTTTAGCATAAAAGTTGCAAAAAAAAAAAAAAAATGGGAGGAAGTGCCCCCTCGCCGCCACTGGCAATGGACAATTCGTCGTTACCAGGATTTCTGAATAATAGAGCTGTCCTATGTTTTGTTGATGTTTTGTGCATAATAGGTTAGACGAACCAGGTAATTTAAATTGACTTGAGCTTTTATTATAAATCCACTTTGTATAGAAATAGGCTAGTCACGGTGGACCCACAGTTAAAAGTTGAATCATAACACTATGTGTCTCCATCGAACACAGGACATCTTGATTACAAGACAACGAAGTTGCCACTACACCATCGGGGAGGGCCTCTACAGACACACCAGCCAAATTATAATCGAGAACTCCAAGTTACTTAGGGACAAATAAAAAAGATACTACACTAACCCGAAAATGTAATACTAGTATGTTCCTTTCTTTAACACGAAATTAGCATCACCTGCAGACTACATGAGTGTTTCCAAAGACCAAAGATATGTTACTTATACTCTCTCCTTCACAACAAACTTCAACTAAAAATTAAAACACGAGTGTTTCTCTTCGTCATATTCTGGTGAGCCTGATTAACAAAAATGTCAGATCTAAATTTTACTTCCAGTCCGTCTTTATTTACGTGCAGCGCGCAAGGGTAACGTTTCAGGTTTCGAATCCCAGAAAAGCATGCTTTGTACTTGTATTTCTTGCATCATGACAAGCTGTACAGTCACGAACAGTTCTGGGTTGTAACGATTTCATTGACTTTCAATTGGATAATTACAAACCAGTAATGTCAGTGACTGTACAAATGTCCCAATTCGATATTTCAACGGCAGAGTGCTTCCACTGCTTGCGCAAGTGGGTGTTATCTGCTGCCGTAATCTACAGTCGTTGCCCTTCTCCCATTTGTTTGGCTGCGAGAGTAGTGCGTAAGAATTATTTTGACTGGTATCTAATTTCCGCTGCGGGCTACAAGCAAGGTGTAACATGATTGATTGATTTAGTTTGTTTTACTTCGCGTTTTGTGCCTCTTGGCTAATTTGCGAAGATGGGGATGAGTGATGAAATGATAAAATTGATGAATGGACATTTACAAACAACCAAACCCGACCGGGATTCGAACCCGGGACCCTTGGCGTCGCAGCGCGATGTGCTAACCACTCGGCCACAGGGTCGGGTAACAAGGTGTAACAAAATTATACCTAATGTCACATATAACATGACGATTATTATTAGAGATTAATTATGATTGCCCTTTTGCAGAGTGAAATACTTTTCTCTTTCGCAATAACTAACAACAACGGGATAACAAAGTTATGAACTATGAATTAACGAAATGATTAACAGCGTTGGTTTTTCTGTGACAGTTTACTTAGGAAACTCACCTGTGATCGAACGTTTCATTCCCAGTTTTTCTAAATGTAATATTATTATTTTATTATTTTTCTAAATCTTGTATTTACAACGACAATCAAAGAAAAGTAAGAATACCTTATTTGAAATTGTTAATCCCCCGAGACAAAGGGAGACTGAGTTCGGAATGCAAAAGTTAACCTTCGTACTTGGTTCTTGGAGAGAACCTGCATAGTATTAATATTACGAATGGTTTGTCCAATGAATGAGTAATAATTGCAACAGACAGGCGGAGCAAGGGACGAAAATCCCGTGGATAGAACGAAATTACTATTTACATTGGGAACCATCAAACCTGATTTGCTTACCTAAACACTACTGCATACCCAGCCCAAAGCTTGACAAATTAAAAGTAATAACGAGCAAATGTAGAAATATTATGAAACAGTTATTGGTCCATCATTCCCAGCTGAGTTTTATCTTTAGACATCTCTCATAAGTGACTCATCAAAAGTTTCATCTGTCCATGATTTTGCAAAACTCTACCTTTCCAATTCTACCTTCCTCTTCAGAGGTATACCTTGTTCGATACCCGGTGGAGCACATAGTGGTTCGGATCTGATTTTAAAACTTTAGGTCCAGTCCCATTTAGCCTACCTGTGCACAAAAATGGACTTAAAACTATCCGTAAAAAATCCAGAGATATACCGACCTCCGTACGAAGTGGTTAGCACAGAGTTTACGACGCCCGTGGTAACGGGTTCGCATCTCTGCCTGGGCATGGCTGTTCTTTGTGAGTGTTGCTGCATCCATTCCGTAATTTCATCCTCACTCATCCTCATCGTCGCGATTAGACACACTTTGTAAAAAAGCGACGCTAAATAACAAAATAAAATTTTTCCAGGGGCCCGCACGCACGAACAATATATACATACATTGAAGAAACGGAATAGCAGCAAAGGTTTTGACATTTCCTTTCACATACTTCTGTATTTTACATTGAAGGGACCTTAAGCGATGTTTGCCCAAAATATGTAGATCCGTCAATGACATTAATTTATTTTCTCCTCTCTCTTCCGCATTTACCCGAGTACCGCCGTGTTGCCAGTTTCCTTCACTCCTTCGTTATCAAAAGCTTCAACAACGATAAATATTACATCTCGACTTTCGATGTGTGACGTTCATGATGATAATGCTTAGCACTGAATGAAGGTGACGACCATCTGTTGAAGAATGCTGAACATTTTGGCAACGCAGGGGCAGGATTACATGGTAAAGAGCTCATTGCGTCACCACTCTCCGACCGCTCCCTTACTATTGAAAATTAAATAACAGGGCCAATGGATTTTTCTCATCTTGGTGAATCTTAAACATCAAATTCATTCTCTCTATTTTTCTTAGGTGGAGTTCGACTTTCAATCATACTTCGGCTAATTCCGTCCTTTGATGCTGATATGTTTTCACCTTTCAAGTAAATGCAGGATTGATTGATTTGGTGTTTTAATAGCACTTTCTGCTAATCGGGACTGGACCTACAGTTTAAAGTGGGATCCAAACCACTGTGTGTCTCCACCGGGTTTAGAACCTGGGACCTCTTCATTACAAGGCGACAACGCTACCACTGCGCTATCGGGGGGACCCAAGTAAATGCAGGAAAAATATGCCTTGTGTAAGAACTAAGAAGCTAAGAGGATGAAAAACGATTCTGCTCTGTCCCTCTCCCTTCCTGCAAGAGAGCGATAAGAAGTGCGTGCTTTTTTTTTCCTTTCGCCAAACTACATTGTACATGCAGTACAAGAAGACCTGTGTCCGGTGGTTGACTGCGGACGGAATAGATAGTCAAAATGCTACAAAAGGAACGTTTGACCCATCTTTCAGGGCTGAAAGACGGTGTTACGGAGTATCTTTGCGAAACTTTTCTTTGGTTTGTTCAAAAGATGTACTGGTAATTCATTACTGCAAGGATTACTGTAACTGTGTTTGTTTTATCAATATTATTTCCGTACTAAACTCACGATTTTCAAAGTGCTTTGAAGCAGTCGAACGGTTAGTGCCTAACATATAGGCCTGTCCTATGTAGTTGTGGTAATTTCTTCGGCCTGTAATCAAGGAGATCCGGGTTCGATACCCGGGGGAGATACAACTTTAAACTGTAGATCCAGTCCTGATTAGCCCATCTTTGCATAAAGTAAACTTAAAACTCAAGTTAGCGTGATAACAGATTTATTTACTGGTGGGAGCTCGAACATTTCTGGCTCTTGAAGCCAGTTGGGAAGCTACGTGAATCAGTGGGATCCAATCGAGAAAACGTGATAACAGCGGCAATGCGATTCGATGTTCTGACCACGTGTCAACCAATCAACAGGTGTTTGTTATTCAAGGGCCGTTTTGCCACGGTATTCATCGTGACTGTTATATAGATCATTAATTGATAAGATGAGCGGGAAAATATTGAAGAATCAGTCTGTTATCCTAACCATTACGTCAGCTTGTATTATGTTTCACGCTAAACAGAGCCGAATTCTGTCACTGGGTGATTCACGTGTGTTATGATATGCCTGCTGCAAAGTTATGTAACAGCTGCCTATCTACTCGTACAAGGGGTTTTAGAGCAATTTTTCTTTTAAGAAAACGTCAAATTTAGGAAAAAATTGCATGATCCAGGAGTGGTAAGAAATAACTCGTAACCTCCTTATGGTCACATCCCTTTACTACATTTTTAGGCACGCCACTGAGAGGGTGGGAATATTGCCCACAAACAGGAGCGGGGTGTAACGGATGACTTTCCTTCAAGCGCCAAAATGTCAACGTCTCTTTTAGGTATGACACGATGGACTCAAGGAAGGGGGGCGGGGGGTTGGTACTAGGATACCTAGGGACCTCACAAAAATGAGAAGCTGAAGGAGCAGAAGCGAAAAAGACCATGGACTATTAAAATTTCTTAACGTTGTTATAATAGCAAAATAGAACATGTCAAATCCTTTTACTTGCTTATTTCATGAACGAAGGAGTATCTAGCGCTTAAATAAGTTCTTACATCATGACCATATTTTCAAAGGTCACGTGATACAAACAATATGTACAATTTTATTGCTCGAATATAAACAATTGTTCCTCGAAATAAACGAATGTAAACATTTTGAATGCCAACAATTAAAAGTCAAGTGGAGAGATATTGAAGGCTGAAATCAACATCCTTGTTTCTTGGTTCGCGTCCAGTGTGGCGAAATACATATTGAAAGTGGCAGTTTTAAAGAACAACGAAGTTTAATGAATTTTTTTTAATCAGATATATCGATATTTTAAACTATACAAGTGCTATTAGTACAGAGTGTGCATTTTGCAGACGAACGTGGCTTTGGCGTCTAGACTCACACTCAGTCTGTGTGTTGCTAACCGCCCATGCGTGTTCGTCATTGCCTGGCTTCAATTTCGCCCTGGCTTCAATTTCACCCTAATCTTCGCGAGTGACCAAAATAGACAGAAGCGAGATGTAAACTAATCAAATCAATAAGTAGATAACAGCAGCAAATGTTGTGTCTTCATGCAAATGTCGCATATAATATGAAGGCTAGGATGAATGATGAAACAGACTGTTGGAACAAACACAACTTCATGTCCAGGTTTTTTTAACGGGATGCGAACCTAGGACACCGTGTTTTGTGACACGCTACGCTAACAATTCAGCCACAGAGCCGAACTGAAATACCTTGTGCTTGCGGGAGTGATTCCCGAGACGTAAACGATATAAATGTGAAAATGAAAAGAGACTGTTGCATTGGCGTCTTCAAGTCTGCACGGAGCATTCACCACATCAGTTGCAAGACCTTAACTTGATTTTGCGGTTTCATGGGTGAATATTATTTATTCCCATACTTCCGGTCATTGTGTTTCTGTATAATCAAGGGGTCCCGGGTTCGATACCTGGTGGAGGCACTAGTGGTTCGGATCCCAATTTAAACTGTAGGTCCAGTCCCGATTAACCTGACTGTGAATAAAGTGGACTTGAAACAAAAAATCAATCAATCAATCTTATCCAAAACGCTAGTAACAATTAAAAAGAGGGTGGGAAAAGTTGTTTTGAGCACTCTGTCGCTGTCCTCAATATTTCGGCATTCATGTCTTACTTGAGAAGCACGGACTTGAACTTTCCTACAGTATAAACGAAAAATTACGTGCAACCCTCCCCCACTCTATGCGCCAAAAAATCTGCTGATACCAGGGGGCTCTCGGGTCTACTCTAACTCCACGCTTATAATCCGAGGAGACGGGGTTCTTCACACATTGACTCAGATGCTAGCCTTTCATGAAAATCCGCGCTTTTACAGTAGTAGGTCATTCCCAATAAATAAAACTGCGGAGGTATAGCTCGCGCACATTGAAACAATGTTTGTTAAAAAGAACTTACGAAGCTTGGTTCACGTCAAAATAGAGGCCTAGCAGTCTTTGTCGAATTGTATGACTCATTCCCGTGTGTCTCCACATCGAGGCGGGGCAATCGTTTCACGGTTAAGCTCTCGAAATTAGTAATATTTTATAATTACTGCAAGAATTATGCGTTACTTTTCCTTTCCATTATGCTTACTTGAGAAATGTAGATTATTTATTTCAATTTCACTGGTTTTTATAGTTTTCACTTTGTTCTACAATACGTATATTCTATCAACATACGTATTTTGTATTTTTACCTGCTCAAATGATTTAACTTGGTTCTCTAATATCTAGAGTTGAAGCACGGCCAATTTGTAGCCAGTTTTATACCTTACTTAAAACTGTTATTCCGACAAAAATGATTTGTGTTATTGAAGTCGTGACTTTACAATTTTATGATCTGTGGGAATCGAAGATGAAAGAGGTACAAATTAAATTACCTATACCTTTTTTCGACTACATTTGAATTGTATTCTAGCTCAGGAGTAAAAGACAGGAGAGGAAAGGTGGCAGCCAAATTGTTGAATGAATGGGAATCTGACCAAAGCGAAGAACCCTTGCAGCAATAATATATAATACATGATTGCAAGCATAAAACCATTGTTTTACAAAAGAACTGCAGTTAAGACTGGAAGAAGTTTGTTTTTTCTTATCCCTAGCTTCCCCTGGTGTACAAGAAATTAACATACATGAGGGGGTCCCAGAGGCCCAGACATTTTTTTCCTTTTTAACATTAAAATTAATTCATGGAACAATTTTTTAATGAATCATTTCTTCTTTTGTTGTTCATATAGTTGCACTTATATAACAAATATATAATAATTGCAAAATGACCATCGTGTGAACCAATTATTGCACGAGTGTCACACACATTTTATCATTCACTAGACCTCAAAATTACATGTTAATGATGAATCAATGCTATTTCTTGTTTTCGTATGTGCTGCTCTCAAGTAATTATAATAACTACATTAATTACCATAATTACTAACCAATTGTACACTGTTACAGGCACAAGTTTCATGGCGGAACATACTGATAGGCCCACAGCGTGAATTTTCCTCCTATGTAAGTTACCTTCATCATTGTATGAGCAAAGGTAATTCAGAAATATTGGTAGGGACCATTGCAACGTATTTTAATTTATTTTCATTTTTTAAATACAAATATCCACATTTGACAAACAAGACGTGGTTGGCCTGGAATCCCCCCCCCCCGGGTAAGCTAGTGCTAACAATATATCATTTTAATTAAGGGCGCGGGGGGAGGGGCTGATTCCAAATAAATAATGGTTATACACAATATAATGTAATCTAGTCAGTAGGGCGCCTGGCTGCCACACGGGAGTCCCTTGGATGATCTAAGGTCGAAATGTTTCCGCCGTTGTCCCCGCGTACAGCGACTGGAGCTCATCCAGCCTCAAATAAATGTTGGGTAACTAGAAGTAAAACTCTGGGGTGTAAAGGCGGCAGGAACGTAGTGCTGATCACATCATCTTCAAATTGGCCGTAATCGAAGCATATCTTTTTAGATAGTCTGATAGATAGTCTGGTAATTTTTACGAGACTAAAACAAAATGAAGAAGAACTGCATTTAGAATGTAATCGTTATATGCGTACCTTCAGTCACTGCCACAAATACTGTAGGCGCAATGCCTATCAAGTGTGTTAAAAAAACACCCCGAAACGTTTGCCGAAATCCTGGCCATGACGGTGGGTGTGATTTCGCGCAATGAATATCATCCAGTGGAAACTGAACCACTGAGGCTCGAACGCCGGACCGCCGCATCGTTACATGTGATACCGTTACCACTACGTGACTTGCGATAGTGGACAACAGTCAGACTATTTCCCCATCTTTCTTTGCAGTTCACGTTAATTGTGCAGCGAACTTGCGTTCCCAACGCCACTGATGCTTGGGTGTATACATTACTCTTGTTAACTTGGAAGTGAACCCGAAACTCGAGCTCTCAAAGAACTCGTAGATCCAGTACACATGTCTGGGCGAAACAACTCCAGAGTCCAGACGCTTAGGCGCCAGTAAAAGATAGCGGTCGAGTCGTGCGAGTTTTGTTGAAAGGAACGTTCATTTCTACACACGTGGCCAAAGCCCTTTGTTACACTGGTTTTGTTGCGTTTTTACTGTTGTCAATATTTAGCTGCAGGATACATGCAAGGCGTAACAAAATTACGATTTATCTTTTGCAGAGTAAAAAAAATCTCTTTCGATAAAGTTAACAACAACGAGATAGGAAAACACTTAACCAGACATCAACAAAGTGAATAACAGCATTTGCTTTTCTTCACCTTTTGATGTATTACCAACGCAAATAGATGCCATTGTTTTTTTAGAAACTGCCGATACTGTGCGTAGATGCAGTGAGTACTTCTGCCACCAAAATGGCATGTTTACTGTTTTACCCAGAATTTTTGGTGCTAAGATAATGAGCCCACGAGATTTTACAATCCTAACGTCCTTTAACTTTTCCAAGCAATCATAGCTGAAAGATATAAAAGGTTTCGATTATAATTCTGTTAAAGTAGAAGCATTTTTCGTAAGTAACGAAAGCGCTTTGCTCATATTCGAATAGCACCGTTCAGTAAACAAACGATTCATTGATTGAATTTGTCTTTTAAGTACACTTTATGCACAGTATGGCTAATCGGGACTAGACCTACAGTTTAAACCCAAAACACTATATTCCTTTGCCTTCATCGGCTATCGAACCCGCGACCCCTTGATTAGAAGGCAACGACGTTACCACTACACCAACGGGGAGGTCCCAGTTAACAAACGAAACACAATACGAGTACAAGGAAGAGTAACAGTGTAAATAATGCTTTCTTTTCTTCTACAACACACCCGATATTAACAAACTTTCAAACAACATTGCTAATTTTGGTTACCGTCAATACTTTCTTCTACACATGAAGCAAATGAAAATTGATATGTGAGGGCATAGTCTTGCGCACGGGGGGGCGCCAATGGTGCCTGACCACCCTCGAATGTGTCCTCAAAAAATAAAATATGTAGAAACAACCATTACAATAATGAAAGTTGTATCTCCCGTACTGCCTCCAAATTTGAATTTTAACAGTTTGGTCTTTCTCGAGTTCTAGCCAGATGGGAGAAGCGATGATTTGCAGCCAAAGCTGGGAACATCTGGAAAGACGGCCTCTCGTTCTCTCATTCTCATTCTACCTTTACTAACCAGATATCGGTGTTGAGAAGCATCGACATGGAGAAAAAGAATACAAAATTGATTTATGTAAGAGAGGTGGTCAGAATTGCAACAGCGTAGAGCTAGAATTTATGTTTGCATTCTTTAATATTTACATCGCTTTTCAGCCACTATTGGCGACGACGAAGATGAATTATGAGTTACACTTACAAAGGTAGACTCATGCAGGCCGGAACTTACTTGATTGGTTTATTTAAATTATGGACACGTCAGCACATTTAACACTCACTCTGGTCCCCCATTCTCCAGTTCTTCACTGCCTTTATTTGAAAATGTTGATTTTCTTAAAATTTCGGAGTGGACTGTAGCCTCTTCAAACATCCCCCCTCGGCCTAAGCCAGTGATTACATACAGTCGAGGCAAATACTAGAACTGGAAATGTTGATATTGGAGTGCCTTCTAACAGTTCACTCATTAGGTCCTTAGTTATGTTGTCATTTATATAGTGTGACCGTACGTCCCGTTTTGACCGAGACAGTCCCGTTTGAGAGGCGTGTCCCGGTCGTCCCTTCGATATTATTTTAGAACACTATTTGTACCCTTTTAGAAAAGTCTAGGGGTTAGCTTGAAAACCAAGTATAAAGTTGAGACATTTCATGCTAAAAAAAAAGTTGTATTGTTTTGCGTGTGTTCCGTTATTTGTAGAGAGTGCATAAGCATGCCCAAGAAGCGTACATGCAGTTTCAATATGAACTTGGGAGAAGACACAAACCACAAACTCAAATGGCAAATCTCGCGTCAGATGTGTGGGGTAAGGTTTTCGTGGAGATTTACAAACGGTTGGTGTAAAATAAAGCCGCTCTCAAGAAGATTGATTGTTCTGATACATACTTCTGGCACTCCCCAACTTCTGCGTAGGGCTAACATCAAAGGTTGATCAGAAGGAAAACTTGGTCTGTCCATCAGAGTGACGTTGCCTTCGGAGAAACAGGAGGCGTGTGACTCACCATCTTCTTCACAGGTAGAAGAACCAATATCGGGCTGCCAAATGTTGAAAAAGCGCTGTTGTTGGTTAAATATTGTTTCAGTAAGGACGGACGGTCAGAAGAAAGAATAGATAAATGTGCATATTTGCTTTAATTGTGCTGCAGAATTTACAAAATATTATTAATAGTATCCGTGTACATTCCAATAAACTATGTGTATCACACTTAATAAAACAGTTCGCAGGATGTTTATACTAAATGAGATACTGCATACGCTGGCGTACACAGAGGGAGGCTGATGGGGCTACAGATCCTTCCAAAAGTTTTAGAAAATCAACATTTTTAAATGAAAGTAGTAGAGAACTCTGTAAAAACAATGTGGTAAATGCACACATCCATTAAAATGCGTCCCGATTGCCAGTTTTGAGAATGGAAACTTCTAAAAATACAAAATATATTGCGAATGCCGCGCCCCCTAGAAATCAGCTATGTGGTATATACCTGCAAAATTCCAGCCCCTACCGAAAAAAACCTTGTGTACGCCAGTGACTACATATATATTTGCGGGAAACCTAGAAAAACGACAACTTGTATTTGTGCAGAAAATTATGCACTTCTTCCCATGTATACAATGTAATCCCCATGTCACGGGCTGCTAATTTAATAAATAACTAATTAACTCAACTGACTCAACTGAGCTGAGCTTAGCAACGCAACAACGAAGAATCTCTCGCCTCACCTGCTGGGCGAATTAAACATTACATGAAATATAATACGGTCAGGATAAGTGCCTAACAGTCGGAGTTACCGAGAATAAACCTAGGAGGATATGATTTTAAATACCTGAAATGACGTTACATAATACTACGGTGTTTCTGAATATACACATATATTAAAGCACAGATAAAAACACAGTACATCTTGCCCTCTTTCACTCGATCTCACATTCATACTCTCATTCCATGGCATATGGCGACAATATGACAATTACAAAGGTTAGATTAATTACTACTTTGACCATACTCTTGTTATGTCTGGCTACATTGCCTTTTACAATTTATCGTTTAGGATTTTAAGCATAAAGTGAATAATTGTTCCTTGTGCGAACCCCTTCTATCTTTTCTGAAGGTATAAATATTTTTCATGAACTGTCGTTTGCGGCTAACATAAACTCTCATCTTTAACATTGATTACTTCCGCCGGAAAACAGATGTCTAGGGATGCCATAGCACTGATTTAAGTTAAGCAATGATTTGATTCACGCAGATTCGCGGTAGATAGTCGTCATCTTTCTCACACACGCACATGGTTGGATCTTACCTTAGCTGCATTCCCTCTGACCTGGGTTGGGTGAAAGTGGTCCTATAGTTCTGGAAGACATCCCCACACTCCATCGTTGCACCTCGCGGTTATCCTGGTTGGCGAAAGTGGATCAGTCGGCAGCTCCATCTGGCCTCATCGGATCCTGGCTTCACTCGTTCACTGTCGACTCCATACGACAACTTGCGCAATAATAGGTCAGTTCTTCGCGGTCACTCGTAAGTACAGATACGTGACTTGGGCGATGATACGAACATACGCGATGAGCCATTCGCGGTTTCACATGGATATCAAATGTTATTAACTTTCACTACTTAGGACGTTGTTTCGGACGATTGACACGGGTGGACGTGTCTGGCGTTATTCTCACATAACCACACGTATGTGCACGGATGCGTTGACGGCAAGGGGAGAACGACCCCCTGGTTCTATTCTGCTCTACTCCATGGCTCTGAAACACTCACTCGAGGAAAAACAAATCCAGACCTCGAATCTGCTTGCAACTCGCAGCTCGGTCGCGCGTAGCTCACACTCCGGTGGCGATTGTAGGCAAACTGTGCAAAACTGTTTCAAATCATCCCTTTTATTCCAGATTTGAACGTAGTGACGCGCTACCCTCTATGATCAGGTGCTTGTTTATTGTTTCTGGTGCTTTGACCGTTGTCCTCCTATCCTGGTCAATGCTCACTCCGGTCCTTAACCTTTGGTAGCAGCCCCTCGCGCAGAGATTAGGCTAACTCTTTCTCCATTGTATTCAGTCACGAAAAGCAAGGGCAACTCAGTAGGGTAGCGTCTCCCTTTCAATTCAGCGATGAATCTTTAATAATTCATAACTCCCGTAGTTCTGTTCTGATTAGGCTCAAATCTTGGAATCAGTACTTTCATGATGTGGTCTTCCGCTGGTTGAAATCTCATCAAATTCGGTCCATTGGTTTAGAAGTTGCATTTTTCTTGTTATTCCCATAAGAATGCATGTAAATCCGAATTCGGGCGAAAAACGGTGGTTGAGCAATCTAGTGTTGGCTAAGGCAGTTCGCTAGACACCTGTATTCGCGACGGATATTAATATTACCAATTGCAATTAATTCCTACTAACCGGCAATTAGATTAATTACTTGTCACTCAATATTTGACCGCTATACCCAGTTCACATGGGGGTAATGAAATTTGGAAGTTTGTCTTTGCTTCTTAGACCTATAGATTCTACATGATCAAATAATCAGCGTGCTACTACGCCAGGGATTCCGGATTGGATTCACGGCATGGATATCCTTTATGAACATCTGGTCATCAATTTCATCATATTGTTATTCATCTTCATCTTTCTAATTTGCCAAAAGTGACAGAAATATGAAGCAAAATATACCGAACCAAACATATTTTCTCCAATTGTTATAGTATCCCACATCAGTAGTTAAGTCTTTTCACCACATAATGAGACAATTTCAGTTTTGTTGTAGCATTCCCATCAAACTAGTTCACCTTCACCATGAATTCACGCACACATTAGTAATCGCAAATATTCCTCGTATTGTCAAACACAAATAGTACTTCGATATGAAGTTATACGAGTGTATAAATTTTCCTCAGAAGTCTACACACACTAATACCTTAATATGCATTCACGCCCATATTAGTAATAGCTTGAACATACACAGATATGACAATCATTCCTCGTATTGTCAAACGCAAAGAGTTCCTAGGTATGAAGTTATGCGAGTGTATGAATTTTCCTCGGAAGTTGATACACCACGTGAATACCTCACCATGCATTCACGCCCATAGTAGTAATTCCTTAAACATACACAGATATGACAAACATTCCTCGTATTGTTAAAGACAAAAAGTACCTCTGTATGAAGTTATGCGAGTGTATGAATTTTCCTCGGAAGTTCTACACACATGAATACCTCAATATGCATTCACTCCCATATTAGTAATAGCTTGAACATACACAGATATGACAAACATTCCTCGTATTGTTAAACACAAAAAGTACCTCTGTATGAAGTTATGCGAGTGTATGAATTTTCCTCGGAAGTTCTACACACATGAATACCTCAATATGCATTCACGCCCATATTAGTAATAGCTTGAACATACACAGATATGACAAACATTCCTCGTATTGTCAAACACAAAAAGTACCTCTGTATGAAGTTATGCGAGTGTATAAATTCTCCTCGGAAGTTCTACACACATGAATACCTCAATATGCATTCACGACCATATTAGAAATAGCTTGAACATACACAAATATGACGAACATGCCTCGTATTGTCAAACACAAAAAAAGTACCTCGGTATGAAGTTATAGGAGTGTATGAAGGTTCCCACATAAATTTCAAGTCCATTATCCGTGATATTTCCCCTAGTTTTCAGAAACGTTTTTTTTTTTTTCAGAATGCCTGATACATTGTTCATTAATATTGTAAATTCATGTTATAAAGCCCTTTACATTTTGCCTTACAACCATAATACCCTCACCTCATCTTACATTACTAACATTAAGAGTGTTGCAGATTAATTAGTATCCTATCAGTATTAGCTGATATAGGTATACCCGTTTGATTGCTTGACTTGGTGTTTTAAGTCCACTTTATGTACAGTAAGGCTAATCGAGACTAGACCTACAGTTTAAAGTGGAATCCGAACCACTATGTGCCTCCACCGGGAATCGAAAACGGGACCACTGCGCCATAGGGGAGGCCCAATATAGGCATATCCGTTTATCACGAAAATTACAGGTAATTTTATCAGTCATACACATTTATTAATGACCAGTAATTTAGTGAAAAATTAAAATATTTGTTAATATTTTCATGTGCCGTACCTTTGGAAAAAATTCTAAATACCTGTTTCCTTTTCAAAGACAAAACCCATTGGGGTCACCTGGTTATACACAATAACTAAGAGGTGTATGAACTGCTCATGTTCTTCAAGGAAAGTTTGCAATTTTACATTGGATCACTATAATATTGGTTATCAATATCAGTAAATTTATCAAAATCAGTAAATTTTATGGTTTACTGATAGTAGCATAAACTTACATCGGATCATCCCTAATTATTACTTTCTCATACGACTCAAGAAACAAATTATAAAGCGACATATATTTGCATTTAATTAAAGACAAAGGTAGAAAAATTTATTGAAATAAAACATCTGTTCTAACTATATTACAGTTCAAAAAATAAAATGTCAAACAAATCATATAGAAAAACTCTATATGATTTCAGTTTTTGACAAACAGAATTTTACAAATGTTCACGATGTTAAATAATGTGTAATGAGAAACTAAAGTCTATGTCCTCAAAGTAGCTTGTGTAAAGTAAGTTATTGCAGTTGAAATTATTAATGCTTATTAATTGTAATGAATATTACTTATTAGTCGTAGGAAGAATCATATTCTAGTGCCTCTGATGCGCTCAAATGGTATTACATTTATCAATTAGAAGATTTTCCAGGATATTTGCACGAGATTTGTAATTTATTCAAATTGCTTGAAATTCCAGATTCTCCCGAGTTTTTAGGTTTCTGTGTTGGAATCCTGAAAACATGAATACCTTATCATAAAGAAGTCTTCAAACGGGTGGGGAAGGGGGGGGGTTCAACGCCCTTCCTCTCCTCTGGAGCCATTAATACACAATTTCTTGTATTGCCATATGTACAAATGGAAATTCCTCGGAAGTCGATACACAGGTGAATACCTCGATGTGCATACACAACGACAATAATTTGAAATTTTCCTCGAAGTTCCATAAACAATTTGAAAATTCAAATTTTACCTCGAAATTCCATACACACAAGAATTACCTCTTAAAGTAGGTGTAACAAACCCCATACACATTCTATACACAATTCAAATTTTTCCTCTGAATGCAGATTTTAGGTTTGTAAAATACCTCGGTTCTAAATTTCTATTTTTGGGGTTTAAAATAAGCCTGACACGCCAAAGTCAGATTTTTTCTAGTAAACCACATCAAAAACTATCATTTAAGACATGTCAGATTGCAATCGGAGAGGTACCTCGGAACGCCTGTGAAAAGTTGATTTTCCTCGGATCTACATCTCACAAACGGGGGTGTGTGTGTGTGTGTGTGTGTGTGTGTGTGTGTGTGTGTGTGTGTATGTGTGTGTGGCCTAGTTTTAAGTGTGGCCACAAGAGGGGCATATTTTTAACAAATTTATGGACAACAATCTCACAAAAGTGCCTTTTATAAGTGTAGCCTCATCAATCTGAGGGGGGTCATACTTTCTCATGGAATCCATGAGGGCTTTTTTACAAAAATCTTGGATTAAACAGGGGTTCCACACTTGAACAAAAAACTCATATGGCCATGTTGAGCAAGTTTTAAGTATAAGCAAAGCTGCTAGAGGAGAGTTCATACTTTCTCGGGTTTATCCCACCACAAACACCACTACTTCCAATGTATCCCTGCAAAGTTTGGTGAAGATCTGAGTATGTCGTTTTTGACCTTATCTGGAACATCCTTTCTGAAAATTTGAAAATTCTTAAAAAATTCGTCCAAAATCTTGATGTCTCCAATCTCTTGTTTTGTACGTTTTTTCCACGTGTCTTGACATCCAATGTATCCATGCAAAGTTTGGTGAAGATCTGAGTATGTCGTTTTTGACCTTATCTGGAACCTCCCATCTGAAAATTTGAAAATTCTTAAAAAATTCGTCGAAAATCTTGATGTCTCCAATCTTTTGTTTTGTACGTTTTTTCCACGTGTCTTGACATGCAAAGTATCCCTGCAACGTTTGGTGAAGATCTGAGTATGTAGTTTTTGACCTTATCTGGAACCTCCTATCTGAAAATTTGAAAATTCTTAAAAAATTCGTCGAAAATCTTGATGTCTCCAATCTCTTGTTTTGTACGTTTTTTCCACGTGTCTTGATATCCAATGTATCCCTGCAAAGTTTGGTGAAGATCTGAGTATGTCGTTTTTGACCTTATCTGGAACATCCTTTCTGAAAATTTGAAAATTGTTAAAAAATTCGTCCAAAATCTTGATGTCTCCAATCTCTTTTTTGTACGTTTTTTCCACGTGTCTTGACATCCAATGTATCCCTGCAAAGTTTGGTGAAGATCTGAGTATGTAGTTTTTGACCTTATCTGGAACCTCCCATCTGAAAATTTGAAAATTCTTAAAAAATTCGACCAAAATCTTGATGTCTCCAATCTTTTGTTTTGTACGTTTTTTCCACGTGTCTTGACACATAATGTATCCATGCAAAGTTTGGTGAAGATCTGAGTATGTAGTTTTTGACCTTATATGGAACCTCCTATCTGAAAATTTGAAAATTCTTAAAAAATTCGTCCAAAATCTTGATGTCTCCAATCTCTTGTTTTGTACGTTTTTTCCACGTGTCTTGACATCCAATGTATCCCTGCAAAGTTTGGTGAAGATCTGAGTATGTAGTTTTTGACCTTATCTGGAACCTCCCATCTGAAAATTTGAAAATTCCTAAAAAATCCGTGCAAAATCTTGATGACCCCAATCTCTTGTTTTGTACGTTTTTTCCACGTGTCTTGACATCCAATGTATCCATGCAAATTTTGGTGAAGATCTGAGTATGTCGTTTTTGACCTTATCTGGAACATCCTTTCTGAAAATTTGAAAATTGTTAAAAAATTCGTCCAAAATCTTGATGTCTCCAATCTCTTTTTTGTACGTTTTTTCCACGTGTCTTGACATCCAATGTATCCCTGCAAAGTTTGGTGAAGATCTGAGTATGTAGTTTTTGACCTTATCTGGAACCTCCCATCTGAAAATTTGAAAATTCTTCAAAAATTCGTCGAAAATCTTGATGTCTCCAATCTCTTGTTTTGTACGTTTTTTCCACGTGTCTTGACATCCAATGTATCCCTGCAATGTTTGGTGGAGATCTGAGTATGTAGTTTTTGACCTTATCTGGGACCTCCTATCAGAAAATTTGAAAATTCTTCAAAAATTCGTCCAAAATCTTGATGTCTCCAATCTCTTGTTTTGTACGTTTTTTCCACGTGTCTCGACCTCCAATGTATCCCTGCAAAGTTTGGTGAAGATCTGAGTATGTCGTTTTTGACCTTATCTGGAACATCCTTTCTGAAAATTTGAAAATTCTTAAAAAATTCGTCGAAAATCTTGATGTCTCCAATCTCTTGTTTTGTACGTTTTTTCCACGTGTCTTGACATCCAATGTATCCCTGCAAAGTTTGGTGAAGATCTGAGTATGTAGTTTTTGACCTTATATGGAACCTCCTTTCTGAAAATTTGAAAATTCTCAAAAAATTCGTCCATAATCTTGATGTCTCCAATCTCTTGTTTTGTACGTTTTTTCCACGTGTCTTGACATCCAATGTATCCCTGCAAAGTTTGGTGAAGATCTGAGTATGTAGTTTTTGACCTTATCTGGAACCTCCCATCTGAAAATTTGAAAATTCTTAAAAAATTCGACCAAAATCTTGATGTCTCCAATCTTTTGTTTTGTACGTTTTTTCCACGTGTCTTGACACATAATGTATCCATGCAACGTTTGGTGAAGATCTGAGTATGTAGTTTTTGACCTTATCTGGAACCTCCTATCTGAAAATTTGAAAATTCTTCAAAAATTCGTCGAAAATCTTGATGTCTCCAATCTCTTGCTTTGTACGTTTTTTCCACGTGTCTTGACATCCAATGTATCCCTGCAATGTTTGGTGGAGATCTGAGTATGTAGTTTTTGACCTTATCTGGAACCTCCTATCTGAAAATTTGAAAATTCTTCAAAAATTCGTCCAAAATCTTGATGTCTCCAATCTCTTGTTTTGTACGTTTTTTCCACGTGTCTCGACCTCCAATGTATCCCTGCAAAGTTAGTGAAGATCTGAGTATGTCGTTTTTGACCTTATCTGGAACATCCTTTCTGAAAATTTGAAAATTCTTAAAAAATTCGTCGAAAATCTTGATGTCTCCAATCTCTTGTTTTGTACGTTTTTTCCACGTTTCTTGACATCCAATGTATCCCTGCAAAGTTTGGTGAAGATCTGAGTATGTAGTTTTTGACCTTATATGGAACCTCCTTTCTGAAAATTTGAAAATTCTCAAAAAATTCGTCCATAATCTTGATGTCTCCAATCTCTTGTTTTGTACGTTTTTTCCACGTGTCTTGACATCCAATGTATCCCTGCAAAGTTTGGTGAAGATCTGAGTATGTAGTTTTTGACCTTATATGGAACCTCCTATCTGAAAATTTGAAAATTCTTAAAAAATTCGTCCAAAATCTTGATGTCACCAATCCTATGTTTTGTATGTTTTTTCCACGTGTCTTGACATCCAATGTATCCATGCAAAGTTTGGTGAAGATCTGAGTATGTCGTTTTTGACCTTATCTGGAACCTCCCATCTGAAAATTTGAAAATTCTTAAAAAATTCGTCGAAAATCTTGATGTCTCCGATCTCTTGTTTTGTACGTTTTTTCCACGTGTCTTGACATGCAAAGTATTCCTGCAAAGTTTGGTGAAGATCTGAGTATGTAGTTTTTGACCTCATCTGGAACCTCCTATCTGAAAATTTGAAAATTCTTAAAAAATTCGTCCAAAATTTTGATGTCTCCAATCTCTTGTTTTGTACGTTTTTTCCACGTGTCTTGACATCCAATGTATCCCTGCAATGTTTGGTGAAGATCTGAGTATGTAGTTTTTGACCTTATCTGGAACCTCCCATCTGAAAATTTGAAAATTCCTAAAAAATCCGTCCAAAATCTTGATGACCCCAATCTCTTGTTTTGTACGTTTTTTCCACGTGTCTTGACATCCAATGTATCCCTGCAAAGTTTGGTGAAGATCTGAGTATGTAGTTTATGACCTTATCTGGAACCTCCTATCTGAAAATTTGAAAATTCTTAAAAAATTCGTCCAAAATCTTGATGTCTCCAATCTCTTGTTTTGTACGTTTTTTCCACGTGTCTTGATATCCAATGTATCCCTGCAAAGTTTGGTGAAGATCTGAGTATGTCGTTTTTGACCTTATCTGGAACATCCTTTCTGAAAATTTGAAAATTGTTAAAAAATTCGTCCAAAATCTTGATGTCTCCAATCTCTTTTTTGTACGTTTTTTCCACGTGTCTTGACATCCAATGTATCCCTGCAAAGTTTGGTGAAGATCTGAGTATGTAGTTTTTGACCTTATCTGGAACCTCCCATCTGAAAATTTGAAAATTCTTAAAAAATTCGACCAAAATCTTGATGTCTCCCATCTTTTGTTTTGTACGTTTTTTCCACGTGTCTTGACACATAATGTATCCATGCAAAGTTTGGTGAAGATCTGAGTATGTAGTTTTTGACCTTATATGGAACCTCCTATCTGAAAATTTGAAAATTCTTAAAAAATTCGTCCAAAATCTTGATGTCTCCAATCTCTTGTTTTGTACGTTTTTTCCACGTGTCTTGACATCCAATGTATCCCTGCAAAGTTTGGTGAAGATCTGAGTATGTAGTTTTTGACCTTATCTGGAACCTCCCATCTGAAAATTTGAAAATTCCTAAAAAATCCGTGCAAAATCTTGATGACCCCAATCTCTTGTTTTGTACGTTTTTTCCACGTGTCTTGACATCCAATGTATTCCTGCAATGTTTGGTGAAGATCTGAGTATGTAGTTTTTGACCTTATATGGAACCTCCTATCTGAAAATTTGAAAATTCTTAAAAAATTCGACCAAAATCTTGATGTTCCGAATCCTATGTTTTGTATGTTTTTTCCACGTGTCTTGACATCCAATGTATCCATGCAAAGTTTGGTGAAGATCTGAGTATGTAGTTTTTGACCTTATATTGAACCTCCCATCTGAAAATTTGAAAATTCTTAAAAAATTCGTCCAAAATCTTGATGACCCCAATCTCTTGTTTTGTACGTTTTTTCCACGTGTCTTGACATCCAAAGTATCCCTGCAAAGTTTGGTGAAGATCTGAGTATGTAGTTTTTGACCTTATATGGAACCTCCTTTCTGAAAATTTGAGAATTCTTAAAAAATTCGTCCAAAATCTTGATGTCTCCAATCTCTTGTTTTGTACGTTTTTTCCACGTGTCTTGACATCCAATGTATCCATGCAAAGTTTGGTGAAGATCTGAGTATGTCGTTTTTGACCTTATCTGGAACCTCCCATCTGAAAATTTGAAAATTCTTAAAAAATTCGTCGAAAATCTTGATGTCTCCAATCTCTTGTTTTGTACGTTTTTTCCACGTGTCTTGACATGCAAAGTATCCCTGCAACGTTTGGTGAAGATCTGAGTATGTAGTTTTTGACCTTATCTGGAACCTCCTATCTGAAAATTTGAAAATTCTTCAAAAATTCGTCGAAAATCTTGATGTCTCCAATCTCTTGTTTTGTACGTTTTTTCCACGTGTCTTGACATCCAATGTATTCCTGCAATGTTTGGTGGAGATCTGAGTATGTAGTTTTAGACCTTATCTGGAACCTCCTATCTGAAAATTTGAAAATTCTTCAAAAATTCGTCCAAAATCTTGATGTCTCCAATCTCTTGTTTTGTACGTTTTTTCCACGTGTCTCGACCTCCAATGGATCCCTGCAAAGTTTGGTGAAGATCTGAGTATGTCGTTTTTGACCTTATCTGGAACATCCTTTCTGAAAATTTGAAAATTCTTAAAAAATTCGTCCAAAATCTTGATGTCTCCAATCTCTTGTTTTGTACGTTTTTTCCACGTGTCTTGATATCCAATGTATCCCTGCAAAGTTTGGTGAAGATCTGAGTATGTCGTTTTTGACCTTATCTGGAACCTCCTATCTGAAAATTTGAAAATTCTTAAAAAATTCGTCCAAAATCTTGATGTCTCCAATCTCTTTTTTGTACGTTTTTTCCACGTGTCTTGACATCCAATGTATCCCTGCAAAGTTTGGTGAAGATCTGAGTATGTAGTTTTTGACCTTATCTGGAACCTCCCATCTGAAAATTTGAAAATTCTTAAAAAATTCGACCAAAATCTTGATGTCTCCAATCTTTTGTTTTGTACGTTTTTTCCACGTGTCTTGACACATAATGTATCCAGGCTAAGTTTGGTGAAGATCTGAGTATGTAGTTTTTGACCTTATATGGAACCTCCTATCTGAAAATTTGAAAATTCTTAAAAAATTCGTCCAAAATCTTGATGTCTCCAATCTCTTGTTTTGTACGTTTTTTCCACGTGTCTTGACATCCAATGTATCCCTGCAAAGTTTGGTGAAGATCTGAGTATGTAGTTTTTGACCTTATCTGGAACCTCCCATCTGAAAATTTGAAAATTCCTAAAAAATCCGTGCAAAATCTTGATGACCCCAATCTCTTGTTTTGTACGTTTTTTCCACGTGTCTTGACATCCAATGTATTCCTGCAATGTTTGGTGAAGATCTGAGTATGTAGTTTTTGACCTTATATGGAACCTCCTATCTGAAAATTTGAAAATTCTTAAAAAATTCGACCAAAATCTTGATGTTCCGAATCCTATGTTTTGTATGTTTTTTCCACGTGTCTTGACATCCAATGTATCCATGCAAAGTTTGGTGAAGATCTGAGTATGTAGTTTTTGACCTTATATTGAACCTCCCATCTGAAAATTTGAAAATTCTTAAAAAATTCGTCCAAAATCTTGATGACCCCAATCTCTTGTTTTGTACGTTTTTTCCACGTGTCTTGACATCCAAAGTATCCCTGCAAAGTTTGGTGAAGATCTGAGTATGTAGTTTTTGACCTTATATGGAACCTCCTTTCTGAAAATTTGAGAATTCTTAAAAAATTCGTCCAAAATCTTGATGTCTCCAATCTCTTGTTTTGTACGTTTTTCCACGTGTCTTGACATCCAATGTATCCATGCAAAGTTTGGTGAAGATCTGAGTATGTCGTTTTTGACCTTATCTGGAACCTCCCATCTGAAAATTTGAAAATTCTTAAAAAATTCGTCGAAAATCTTGATGTCTCCAATCTTTTGTTTTGTACGTTTTTTCCACGTGTCTTGACATGCAAAGTATCCCTGCGACGTTTGGTGAAGATCTGAGTATGTAGTTTTTGACCTTATCTGGAACCTCCTATCTGAAAATTTGAAAATTCTTAAAAAATTCGTCGAAAATCTTGATGTCTCCAATCTCTTGTTTTGTACGTTTTTTCCACGTGTCTTGATATCCAATGTATCCCTGCAAAGTTTGGTGAAGATCTGAGTATGTCGTTTTTGACCTTATCTGGAACATCCTTTCTGAAAATTTGAAAATTGTTAAAAAATTCGTCCAAAATCTTGATGTCTCCAATCTCTTTTTTGTACGTTTTTTCCACGTGTCTTGACATCCAATGGATCCCTGCAAAGTTTGGTGAAGATCTGAGTATGTAGTTTTTGACCTTATCTGGAACCTCCCATCTGAAAATTTGAAAATTCTTAAAAAATTCTACCAAAATCTTGATGTCTCCAATCTTTTGTTTCGTACGTTTTTTCCACGTGTCTTGACACATAATGTATCCATGCAAAGTTTGGTGAAGATCTGAGTATGTAGTTTTTGATCTTATATGGAACCTCCTATCTGAAAATTTGAAAATTCTTAAAAAATTCGTCCAAAATCTTGATGTCTCCAATCTCTTGTTTTGTACGTTTTTTCCACGTGTCTTGACATCCAATGTATCCCTGCAAAGTTTGGTGAAGATCTGAGTATGTAGTTTTTGACCTTATCTGGAACCTCCCATCTGAAAATTTGAAAATTCCTAAAAAATCCGTGCAAAATCTTGATGACCCCAATCTCTTATTTTGTACGTTTTTTCCACGTGTCTTGACATCCAATGTATTCCTGCAATGTTTGGTGAAGATCTGAGTATGTAGTTTTTGACCTTATATGGAACCTCCTATCTGAAAATTTGAAAATTCTTAAAAAATTCGACCAAAATCTTGATGTTCCGAATCCTATGTTTTGTATGTTTTTTCCACGTGTCTTGACATCCAATGTATCCCTGCAAAGTTTGGTGAAGATCTGAGTATGTAGTTTTTGACCTTATATTGAACCTCCCATCTGAAAATTTGAAAATTCTTAAAAAATTCGTCCAAAATCTTGATGACCCCAATCTCTTGTTTTGTACGTTTTTTCCACGTGTCTTGACATCCAAAGTATCCCTGCAAAGTTTGGTGAAGATCTGAGTATGTAGTTTTTGACCTTATATGGAACCTCCTTTCTGAAAATTTGAGAATTCTTAAAAAATTCGTCCAAAATCTTGATGTCTCCAATCTCTTGTTTTGTACGTTTTTTCCACGTGTCTTGACATCCAATGTATCCATGCAAAGTTTGGTGAAGATCTGAGTATGTCGTTTTTGACCTTATCTGGAACCTCCCTTCTGAAAATTTGAAAATTCTTAAAAAATTCGTCGAAAATCTTGATGTCTCCAATCTTTTGTTTTGTACGTTTTTTCCACGTGTCTTGACATGCAAAGTATCCCTGCAACGTTTGGTGAAGATCTGAGTATGTAGTTTTTGACCTTATCTGGAACCTCCGATCTGAAAATTTGAAAATTCTTAAAAAATTCGTCGAAAATCTTGATGTCTCCAATCTCTTGTTTTGTACGTTTTTTCCACGTGTCTTGATATCCAATGTATCCCTGCAAAGTTTGGTGAAGATCTGAGTATGTCGTTTTTGACCTTATCTGGAACATCCTTTCTGAAAATTTGAAAATTGTTAAAAAATTCGTCCAAAATCTTGATGTCTCCAATCTCTTTTTTGTACGTTTTTTCCACGTGTCTTGACATCCAATGTATCCCTGCAAAGTTTGGTGAAGATCTGAGTATGTAGTTTTTGACCTTATCTGGAACCTCCCATCTGAAAATTTGAAAATTCTTAAAAAATTCGACCAAAATCTTGATGTCTCCAATCTTTTGTTTTGTACGTTTTTTCCACGTGTCTTGACACATAATGTATCCATGCAAAGTTTGGTGAAGATCTGAGTATGTAGTTTTTGACCTTATATGGAACCTCCTATCTGAAAATTTGAAAATTCTTAAAAAATTCGTCCAAAATCTTGATGTCTCCAATCTCTTGTTTTGTACGTTTTTTCCACGTGTCTTGACATCCAATGTATCCCTGCAAAGTTTGGTGAAGATCTGAGTATGTAGTTTTTGACCTTATCTGGAACCTCCCATCTGAAAATTTGAAAATTCCTAAAAAATCCGTGCAAAATCTTGATGACCCCAATCTCTTGTTTTGTACGTTTTTTCCACGTGTCTTGACATCCAATGTATCCATGCAAAGTTTGGTGAAGATCTGAGTATGTCGTTTTTGACCTTATCTGGAACATCCTTTCTGAAAATTTGAAAATTGTTAAAAAATTCGTCCAAAATCTTGATGTCTCCAATCTCTTTTTTGTACGTTTTTTCCACGTGTCTTGACATCCAATGTATCCCTGCAAAGTTTGGTGAAGATCTGAGTATGTAGTTTTTGACCTTATCTGGAACCTCCCATCTGAAAATTTGAAAATTCTTCAAAAATTCGTCGAAAATCTTGATGTCTCCAATCTCTTGTTTTGTACGTTTTTTCCACGTGTCTTGACATCCAATGTATCCCTGCAATGTTTGGTGGAGATCTGAGTATGTAGTTTTTGACCTTATCTGGGACCTCCTATCAGAAAATTTGAAAATTCTTCAAAAATTCGTCCAAAATCTTGATGTCTCCATCTCTTGTTTTGTACGTTTTTTCCACGTGTCTCGACCTCCAATGTATCCCTGCAAAGTTTGGTGAAGATCTGAGTATGTCGTTTTTGACCTTATCTGGAACATCCTTTCTGAAAATTTGAAAATTCTTAAAAAATTCGTCGAAAATCTTGATGTCTCCAATCTCTTGTTTTGTACGTTTTTTCCACGTGTCTTGACATCCAATGTATCCCTGCAAAGTTTGGTGAAGATCTGAGTATGTAGTTTTTGACCTTATATGGAACCTCCTTTCTGAAAATTTGAAAATTCTCAAAAAATTCGTCCATAATCTTGATGTCTCCAATCTCTTGTTTTGTACGTTTTTTCCACGTGTCTTGACATCCAATGTATCCCTGCAAAGTTTGGTGAAGATCTGAGTATGTAGTTTTTGACCTTATCTGGAACCTCCCATCTGAAAATTTGAAAATTCTTAAAAAATTCGACCAAAATCTTGATGTCTCCAATCTTTTGTTTTGTACGTTTTTTCCACGTGTCTTGACACATAATGTATCCATGCAACGTTTGGTGAAGATCTGAGTATGTAGTTTTTGACCTTATCTGGAACCTCCTATCTGAAAATTTGAAAATTCTTCAAAAATTCGTCGAAAATCTTGATGTCTCCAATCTCTTGCTTTGTACGTTTTTTCCACGTGTCTTGACATCCAATGTATCCCTGCAATGTTTGGTGGAGATCTGAGTATGTAGTTTTTGACCTTATCTGGAACCTCCTATCTGAAAATTTGAAAATTCTTCAAAAATTCGTCCAAAATCTTGATGTCTCCAATCTCTTGTTTTGTACGTTTTTTCCACGTGTCTCGACCTCCAATGTATCCCTGCAAAGTTAGTGAAGATCTGAGTATGTCGTTTTTGACCTTATCTGGAACATCCTTTCTGAAAATTTGAAAATTCTTAAAAAATTCGTCGAAAATCTTGATGTCTCCAATCTCTTGTTTTGTACGTTTTTTCCACGTTTCTTGACATCCAATGTATCCCTGCAAAGTTTGGTGAAGATCTGAGTATGTAGTTTTTGACCTTATATGGAACCTCCTTTCTGAAAATTTGAAAATTCTCAAAAAATTCGTCCATAATCTTGATGTCTCCAATCTCTTGTTTTGTACGTTTTTTCCACGTGTCTTGACATCCAATGTATCCCTGCAAAGTTTGGTGAAGATCTGAGTATGTAGTTTTTGACCTTATATGGAACCTCCTATCTGAAAATTTGAAAATTCTTAAAAAATTCGTCCAAAATCTTGATGTCACCAATCCTATGTTTTGTATGTTTTTTCCACGTGTCTTGACATCCAATGTATCCATGCAAAGTTTGGTGAAGATCTGAGTATGTCGTTTTTGACCTTATCTGGAACCTCCCATCTGAAAATTTGAAAATTCTTAAAAAATTCGTCGAAAATCTTGATGTCTCCGATCTCTTGTTTTGTACGTTTTTTCCACGTGTCTTGACATGCAAAGTATTCCTGCAAAGTTTGGTGAAGATCTGAGTATGTAGTTTTTGACCTCATCTGGAACCTCCTATCTGAAAATTTGAAAATTCTTAAAAAATTCGTCCAAAATTTTGATGTCTCCAATCTCTTGTTTTGTACGTTTTTTCCACGTGTCTTGACATCCAATGTATCCCTGCAATGTTTGGTGAAGATCTGAGTATGTAGTTTTTGACCTTATCTGGAACCTCCCATCTGAAAATTTGAAAATTCCTAAAAAATCCGTCCAAAATCTTGATGACCCCAATCTCTTGTTTTGTACGTTTTTTCCACGTGTCTTGACATCCAATGTATCCCTGCAAAGTTTGGTGAAGATCTGAGTATGTAGTTTTTGACCTTATCTGGAACCTCCTATCTGAAAATTTGAAAATTCTTAAAAAATTCGTCCAAAATCTTGATGTCTCCAATCTCTTGTTTTGTACGTTTTTTCCACGTGTCTTGATATCCAATGTATCCCTGCAAAGTTTGGTGAAGATCTGAGTATGTCGTTTTTGACCTTATCTGGAACATCCTTTCTGAAAATTTGAAAATTGTTAAAAAATTCGTCCAAAATCTTGATGTCTCCAATCTCTTTTTTGTACGTTTTTTCCACGTGTCTTGACATCCAATGTATCCCTGCAAAGTTTGGTGAAGATCTGAGTATGTAGTTTTTGACCTTATCTGGAACCTCCCATCTGAAAATTTGAAAATTCTTAAAAAATTCGTCGAAAATCTTGATGTCTCCAATCTCTTGTTTTGTACGTTTTTTCCACGTGTCTTGACATGCAAAGTATCCCTGCAACGTTTGGTGAAGATCTGAGTATGTAGTTTTTGACCTTATCTGGAACCTCCCATCTGAAAATTTGAAAATTCTTAAAAAATTCGTCCAAAATCTTGATGACCCCAATCTCTTGTTTTGTACGTTTTTTCCACGTGTCTTGACATCCAAAGTATCCCTGCAAAGTTTGGTGAAGATCTGAGTATGTAGTTTTTGACCTTATATGGAACCTCCTTTCTGAAAATTTGAGAATTCTTAAAAAATTCGTCCAAAATCTTGATGTCTCCAATCTCTTGTTTTGTACGTTTTTTCCACGTGTCTTGACATCCAATGTATCCATGCAAAGTTTGGTGAAGATCTGAGTATGTCGTTTTTGAACTTATCTGGAACCTCCCATCTGAAAATTTGAAAATTCTTAAAAAATTCGTCGAAAATCTTGATGTCTCCAATCTCTTGTTTTGTACGTTTTTTCCACGTGTCTTGACATGCAAAGTATCCCTGCAACGTTTGGTGAAGATCTGAGTATGTAGTTTTTGACCTTATCTGGAACCTCCTATCTGAAAATTTGAAAATTCTTCAAAAATTCGTCGAAAATCTTGATGTCTCCAATCTCTTGTTTTGTACGTTTTTTCCACGTGTCTTGACATCCAATGTATTCCTGCAATGTTTGGTGGAGATCTGAGTATGTAGTTTTAGACCTTATCTGGAACCTCCTATCTGAAAATTTGAAAATTCTTCAAAAATTCGTCCAAAATCTTGATGTCTCCAATCTCTTGTTTTGTACGTTTTTTCCACGTGTCTCGACCTCCAATGGATCCCTGCAAAGTTTGGTGAAGATCTGAGTATGTCGTTTTTGACCTTATCTGGAACATCCTTTCTGAAAATTTGAAAATTCTTAAAAAATTCGTCCAAAATCTTGATGTCTCCAATCTCTTGTTTTGTACGTTTTTTCCACGTGTCTTGATATCCAATGTATCCCTGCAAAGTTTGGTGAAGATCTGAGTATGTCGTTTTTGACCTTATATAGAACCTCCTATCTGAAAATTTGAAAATTCTTAAAAAATTCGTCCAAAATCTTGATGTCTCCAATCTCTTTTTTGTACGTTTTTTCCACGTGTCTTGACATCCAATGTATCCCTGCAAAGTTTGGTGAAGATCTGAGTATGTAGTTTTTGACCTTATCTGGAACCTCCCATCTGAAAATTTGAAAATTCTTAAAAAATTCGACCAAAATCTTGATGTCTCCAATCTTTTGTTTTGTACGTTTTTTCCACGTGTCTTGACACATAATGTATCCATGCAAAGTTTGGTGAAGATCTGAGTATGTAGTTTTTGACCTTATATGGAACCTCCTATCTGAAAATTTGAAAATTCTTAAAAAATTCGTCCAAAATCTTGATGTCTCCAATCTCTTGTTTTGTACGTTTTTTCCACGTGTCTTGACATCCAATGTATCCCTGCAAAGTTTGGTGAAGATCTGAGTATGTAGTTTTTGACCTTATCTGGAACCTCCCATCTGAAAATTTGAAAATTCCTAAAAAATCCGTGCAAAATCTTGATGACCCCAATCTCTTGTTTTGTACGTTTTTTCCACGTGTCTTGACATCCAATGTATTCCTGCAATGTTTGGTGAAGATCTGAGTATGTAGTTTTTGACCTTATATGGAACCTCCTATCTGAAAATTTGAAAATTCTTAAAAAATTCGACCAAAATCTTGATGTTCCGAATCCTATGTTTTGTATGTTTTTTCCACGTGTCTTGACATCCAATGTATCCATGCAAAGTTTGGTGAAGATCTGAGTATGTAGTTTTTGACCTTATATTGAACCTCCCATCTGAAAATTTGAAAATTCTTAAAAAATTCGTCCAAAATCTTGATGACCCCAATCTCTTGTTTTGTACGTTTTTTCCACGTGTCTTGACATCCAAAGTATCCCTGCAAAGTTTGGTGAAGATCTGAGTATGTAGTTTTTGACCTTATATGGAACCTCCTTTCTGAAAATTTGAGAATTCTTAAAAAATTCGTCCAAAATCTTGATGTCTCCAATCTCTTGTTTTGTACGTTTTTTCCACGTGTCTTGACATCCAATGTATCCATGCAAAGTTTGGTGAAGATCTGAGTATGTCGTTTTTGACCTTATCTGGAACCTCCCTTCTGAAAATTTGAAAATTCTTAAAAAATTCGTCGAAAATCTTGATGTCTCCAATCTTTTGTTTTGTACGTTTTTTCCACGTGTCTTGACATGCAAAGTATCCCTGCAACGTTTGGTGAAGATCTGAGTATGTAGTTTTTGACCTTATCTGGAACCTCCGATCTGAAAATTTGAAAATTCTTAAAAAATTCGTCGAAAATCTTGATGTCTCCAATCTCTTGTTTTGTACGTTTTTTCCACGTGTCTTGATATCCAATGTATCCCTGCAAAGTTTGGTGAAGATCTGAGTATGTCGTTTTTGACCTTATCTGGAACATCCTTTCTGAAAATTTGAAAATTGTTAAAAAATTCGTCCAAAATCTTGATGTCTCCAATCTCTTTTTTGTACGTTTTTTCCACGTGTCTTGACATCCAATGTATCCCTGCAAAGTTTGGTGAAGATCTGAGTATGTATTTTTTGACCTTATCTGGAACCTCCCATCTGAAAATTTGAAAATTCTTAAAAAATTCGACCAAAATCTTGATGTCTCCAATCTTTTGTTTTGTACGTTTTTTCCACGTGTCTTGACACATAATGTATCCATGCAAAGTTTGGTGAAGATCTGAGTATGTAGTTTTTGACCTTATATGGAACCTCCTATCTGAAAATTTGAAAATTCTTAAAAAATTCGTCCAAAATCTTGATGTCTCCAATCTCTTGTTTTGTACGTTTTTTCCACGTGTCTTGACATCCAATGTATCCCTGCAAAGTTTGGTGAAGATCTGAGTATGTAGTTTTTGACCTTATCTGGAACCTCCCATCTGAAAATTTGAAAATTCCTAAAAAATCCGTGCAAAATCTTGATGACCCCAATCTCTTGTTTTGTACGTTTTTTCCACGTGTCTTGACATCCAATGTATCCATGCAAAGTTTGGTGAAGATCTGAGTATGTCGTTTTTGACCTTATCTGGAACATCCTTTCTGAAAATTTGAAAATTGTTAAAAAATTCGTCCAAAATCTTGATGTCTCCAATCTCTTTTTTGTACGTTTTTTCCACGTGTCTTGACATCCAATGTATCCCTGCAAAGTTTGGTGAAGATCTGAGTATGTAGTTTTTGACCTTATCTGGAACCTCCCATCTGAAAATTTGAAAATTCTTCAAAAATTCGTCGAAAATCTTGATGTCTCCAATCTCTTGTTTTGTACGTTTTTTCCACGTGTCTTGACATCCAATGTATCCCTGCAATGTTTGGTGGAGATCTGAGTATGTAGTTTTTGACCTTATCTGGGACCTCCTATAAGAAAATTTGAAAATTCTTCAAAAATTCGTCCAAAATCTTGATGTCTCCATCTCTTGTTTTGTACGTTTTTTCCACGTGTCTCGACCTCCAATGTATCCCTGCAAAGTTTGGTGAAGATCTGAGTATGTCGTTTTTGACCTTATCTGGAACATCCTTTCTGAAAATTTGAAAATTCTTAAAAAATTCGTCGAAAATCTTGATGTCTCCAATCTCTTGTTTTGTACGTTTTTTCCACGTGTCTTGACATCCAATGTATCCCTGCAAAGTTTGGTGAAGATCTGAGTATGTAGTTTTTGACCTAATATGGAACCTCCTTTCTGAAAATTTGAAAATTCTCAAAAAATTCGTCCATAATCTTGATGTCTCCAATCTCTTGTTTTGTACGTTTTTTCCACGTGTCTTGACATCCAATGTATCCCTGCAAAGTTTGGTGAAGATCTGAGTATGTAGTTTTTGACCTTATCTGGAACCTCCCATCTGAAAATTTGAAAATTCTTAAAAAATTCGACCAAAATCTTGATGTCTCCAATCTTTTGTTTTGTACGTTTTTTCCACGTGTCTTGACACATAATGTATCCATGCAACGTTTGGTGAAGATCTGAGTATGTAGTTTTTGACCTTATCTGGAACCTCCTATCTGAAAATTTGAAAATTCTTCAAAAATTCGTCGAAAATCTTGATGTCTCCAATCTTTTGCTTTGTACGTTTTTTCCACGTGTCTTGACATCCAATGTATCCCTGCAATGTTTGGTGGAGATCTGAGTATGTAGTTTTTGACCTTATCTGGAACCTCCTATCTGAAAATTTGAAAATTCTTCAAAAATTCGTCCAAAATCTTGATGTCTCCAATCTCTTGTTTTGTACGTTTTTTCCACGTGTCTCGACCTCCAATGTATCCCTGCAAAGTTAGTGAAGATCTGAGTATGTCGTTTTTGACCTTATCTGGAACATCCTTTCTGAAAATTTGAAAATTCTTAAAAAATTCGTCGAAAATCTTGATGTCTCCAATCTCTTGTTTTGTACGTTTTTTCCACGTTTCTTGACATCCAATGTATCCCTGCAAAGTTTGGTGAAGATCTGAGTATGTAGTTTTTGACCTTATATGGAACCTCCTTTCTGAAAATTTGAAAATTCTCAAAAAATTCGTCCATAATCTTGATGTCTCCAATCTCTTGTTTTGTACGTTTTTTCCACGTGTCTTGACATCCAATGTATCCCTGCAAAGTTTGGTGAAGATCTGAGTATGTAGTTTTTGACCTTATATGGAACCTCCTATCTGAAAATTTGAAAATTCTTAAAAAATTCGTCCAAAATCTTGATGTCACCAATCCTATGTTTTGTATGTTTTTTCCACGTGTCTTGACATCCAATGTATCCATGCAAAGTTTGGTGAAGATCTGAGTATGTCGTTTTTGACCTTATCTGGAACCTCCCATCTGAAAATTTGAAAATTCTTAAAAAATTCGTCGAAAATCTTGATGTCTCCGATCTCTTGTTTTGTACGTTTTTTCCACGTGTCTTGACATGCAAAGTATTCCTGCAAAGTTTGGTGAAGATCTGAGTATGTAGTTTTTGACCTCATCTGGAACCTCCTATCTGAAAATTTGAAAATTCTTAAAAAATTCGTCCAAAATTTTGATGTCTCCAATCTCTTGTTTTGTACGTTTTTTCCACGTGTCTTGACATCCAATGTATCCCTGCAATGTTTGGTGAAGATCTGAGTATGTAGTTTTTGACCTTATCTGGAACCTCCCATCTGAAAATTTGAAAATTCCTAAAAAATCCGTCCAAAATCTTGATGACCCCAATCTCTTGTTTTGTACGTTTTTTCCACGTGTCTTGACATCCAATGTATCCCTGCAAAGTTTGGTGAAGATCTGAGTATGTAGTTTTTGACCTTATCTGGAACCTCCTATCTGAAAATTTGAAAATTCTTAAAAAATTCGTCCAAAATCTTGATGTCTCCAATCTCTTGTTTTGTACGTTTTTTCCACGTGTCTTGATATCCAATGTATCCCTGCAAAGTTTGGTGAAGATCTGAGTATGTCGTTTTTGACCTTATCTGGAACATCCTTTCTGAAAATTTGAAAATTGTTATAAAATTCGTCCAAAATCTTGATGTCTCCAATCTCTTTTTTGTACGTTTTTTCCACGTGTCTTGACATCCAATGTATCCCTGCAAAGTTTGGTGAAGATCTGAGTATGTAGTTTTTGACCTTATCTGGAACCTCCCATCTGAAAATTTGAAAATTCTTAAAAAATTCGTCGAAAATCTTGATGTCTCCAATCTCTTGTTTTGTACGTTTTTTCCACGTGTCTTGACATGCAAAGTATCCCTGCAACGTTTGGTGAAGATCTGAGTATGTAGTTTTTGACCTTATCTGGAACCTCCCATCTGAAAATTTGAAAATTCTTAAAAAATTCGTCCAAAATCTTGATGACCCCAATCTCTTGTTTTGTACGTTTTTTCCACGTGTCTTGACATCCAAAGTATCCCTGCAAAGTTTGGTGAAGATCTGAGTATGTAGTTTTTGACCTTATATGGAACCTCCTTTCTGAAAATTTGAGAATTCTTAAAAAATTCGTCCAAAATCTTGATGTCTCCAATCTCTTGTTTTGTACGTTTTTTCCACGTGTCTTGACATCCAATGTATCCATGCAAAGTTTGGTGAAGATCTGAGTATGTCGTTTTTGAACTTATCTGGAACCTCCCATCTGAAAATTTGAAAATTCTTAAAAAATTCGTCGAAAATCTTGATGTCTCCAATCTCTTGTTTTGTACGTTTTTTCCACGTGTCTTGACATGCAAAGTATCCCTGCAACGTTTGGTGAAGATCTGAGTATGTAGTTTTTGACCTTATCTGGAACCTCCTATCTGAAAATTTGAAAATTCTTCAAAAATTCGTCGAAAATCTTGATGTCTCCAATCTCTTGTTTTGTACGTTTTTTCCACGTGTCTTGACATCCAATGTATTCCTGCAATGTTTGGTGGAGATCTGAGTATGTAGTTTTAGACCTTATCTGGAACCTCCTATCTGAAAATTTGAAAATTCTTCAAAAATTCGTCCAAAATCTTGATGTCTCCAATCTCTTGTTTTGTACGTTTTTTCCACGTGTCTCGACCTCCAATGGATCCCTGCAAAGTTTGGTGAAGATCTGAGTATGTCGTTTTTGACCTTATCTGGAACATCCTTTCTGAAAATTTGAAAATTCTTAAAAAATTCGTCCAAAATCTTGATGTCTCCAATCTCTTGTTTTGTACGTTTTTTCCACATGTCTTGATATCCAATGTATCCCTGCAAAGTTTGGTGAAGATCTGAGTATGTCGTTTTTGACCTTATATAGAACCTCCTATCTGAAAATTTGAAAATTCTTAAAAAATTCGTCCAAAATCTTGATGTCTCCAATCTCTTTTTTGTACGTTTTTTCCACGTGTCTTGACATCCAATGTATCCCTGCAAAGTTTGGTGAAGATCTGAGTATGTAGTTTTTGACCTTATCTGGAACCTCCCATCTGAAAATTTGAAAATTCTTAAAAAATTCGACCAAAATCTTGATGTCTCCAATCTTTTGTTTTGTACGTTTTTTCCACGTGTCTTGACACATAATGTATCCATGCAAAGTTTGGTGAAGATCTGAGTATGTAGTTTTTGACCTTATATGGAACCTCCTATCTGAAAATTTGAAAATTCTTAAAAAATTCGTCCAAAATCTTGATGTCTCCAATCTCTTGTTTTGTACGTTTTTTCCACGTGTCTTGACATCCAATGTATCCCTGCAAAGTTTGGTGAAGATCTGAGTATGTAGTTTTTGACCTTATCTGGAACCTCCCATCTGAAAATTTGAAAATTCCTAAAAAATCCGTGCAAAATCTTGATGACCCCAATCTCTTGTTTTGTACGTTTTTTCCACGTGTCTTGACATCCAATGTATTCCTGCAATGTTTGGTGAAGATCTGAGTATGTAGTTTTTGACCTTATATGGAACCTCCTATCTGAAAATTTGAAAATTCTTAAAAAATTCGACCAAAATCTTGATGTTCCGAATCCTATGTTTTGTATGTTTTTTCCACGTGTCTTGACATCCAATGTATCCATGCAAAGTTTGGTGAAGATCTGAGTATGTAGTTTTTGACCTTATATTGAACCTCCCATCTGAAAATTTGAAAATTCTTAAAAAATTCGTCCAAAATCTTGATGACCCCAATCTCTTGTTTTGTACGTTTTTTCCACGTGTCTTGACATCCAAAGTATCCCTGCAAAGTTTGGTGAAGATCTGAGTATGTAGTTTTTGACCTTATATGGAACCTCCTTTCTGAAAATTTGAGAATTCTTAAAAAATTCGTCCAAAATCTTGATGTCTCCAATCTCTTGTTTTGTACGTTTTTTCCACGTGTCTTGACATCCAATGTATCCATGCAAAGTTTGGTGAAGATCTGAGTATGTCGTTTTTGACCTTATCTGGAACCTCCCATCTGAAAATTTGAAAATTCTTAAAAAATTCGTCGAAAATCTTGATGTCTCCAATCTTTTGTTTTGTACGTTTTTTCCACGTGTCTTGACATGCAAAGTATCCCTGCAACGTTTGGTGAAGATCTGAGTATGTAGTTTTTGACCTTATCTGGAACCTCCTATCTGAAAATTTGAAAATTCTTAAAAAATTCGTCGAAAATCTTGATGTCTCCAATCTCTTGTTTTGTACGTTTTTTCCACGTGTCTTGATATCCAATGTATCCCTGCAAAGTTTGGTGAAGATCTGAGTATGTCGTTTTTGACCTTATCTGGAACATCCTTTCTGAAAATTTGAAAATTGTTAAAAAATTCGTCCAAAATCTTGATGTCTCCAATCTCTTTTTTGTACGTTTTTTCCACGTGTCTTGACATCCAATGTATCCCTGCAAAGTTTGGTGAAGATCTGAGTATGTAGTTTTTGACCTTATCTGGAACCTCCCATCTGAAAATTTGAAAATTCTTAAAAAATTCGACCAAAATCTTGATGTCTCCAATCTTTTGTTTTGTACGTTTTTTCCACGTGTCTTGACACATAATGTATCCATGCAAAGTTTGGTGAAGATCTGAGTATGTAGTTTTTGACCTTATATGGAACCTCCTATCTGAAAATTTGAAAATTCTTAAAAAATTCGTCCAAAATCTTGATGTCTCCAATCTCTTGTTTTGTACGTTTTTTCCACGTGTCTTGACATCCAATGTATCCCTGCAAAGTTTGGTGAAGATCTGAGTATGTAGTTTTTGACCTTATCTGGAACCTCCCATCTGAAAATTTGAAAATTCCTAAAAAATCCGTGCAAAATCTTGATGACCCCAATCTCTTGTTTTGTACGTTTTTTCCACGTGTCTTGACATCCAATGTATCCATGCAAAGTTTGGTGAAGATCTGAGTATGTCGTTTTTGACCTTATCTGGAACCTCCCATCTGAAAATTTGAAAATTCTTAAAAAATTCGTCGAAAATCTTGATGTCTCCAATCTCTTGTTTTGTACGTTTTTTCCACGTGTCTTGACATGCAAAGTATCCCTGCAACGTTTGGTGAAGATCTGAGTATGTAGTTTTTGACCTTATCTGGAACCTCCTATCTGAAAATTTGAAAATTCTTCAAAAATTCGTCGAAAATCTTGATGTCTCCAATCTCTTGTTTTGTACGTTTTTTCCACGTGTCTTGACATCCAATGTATCCCTGCAATGTTTGGTGGAGATCTGAGTATGTAGTTTTTGACCTTATCTGGGACCTCCTATCAGAAAATTTGAAAATTCTTCAAAAATTCGTCCAAAATCTTGATGTCTCCAATCTCTTGTTTTGTACGTTTTTTCCACGTGTCTCGACCTCCAATGTATCCCTGCAAAGTTTGGTGAAGATCTGAGTATGTCGTTTTTGACCTTATCTGGAACATCCTTTCTGAAAATTTGAAAATTCTTAAAAAATTCGTCGAAAATCTTGATGTCTCCAATCTCTTGTTTTGTACGTTTTTTCCACGTGTCTTGACATCCAATGTATCCCTGCAAAGTTTGGTGAAGATCTGAGTATGTAGTTTTTGACCTTATATGGAACCTCCTTTCTGAAAATTTGAAAATTCTCAAAAAATTCGTCCATAATCTTGATGTCTCCAATCTCTTGTTTTGTACGTTTTTTCCACGTGTCTTGACATGCAAAGTATCCCTGCAACGTTTGGTGAAGATCTGAGTATGTAGTTTTTGACCTTATATTGAACCTCCCATCTGAAAATTTGAAAATTCTTAAAAAATTCGTCCAAAATCTTGATGACCCCAATCTCTTGTTTTGTACGTTTTTTCCACGTGTCTTGACATCCAAAGTATCCCTGCAAAGTTTGGTGAAGATCTGAGTATGTAGTTTTTGACCTTGTATGGAACCTCCTTTCTGAAAATTTGAGAATTCTTAAAAAATTCGTCCAAAATCTTGATGTCTCCAATCTCTTGTTTTGTACGTTTTTTCCACGTGTCTTGACATCCAATGTATCCCTGCAAAGTTTGGTGAAGATCTGAGTATGTAGTTTTTGACCTTATCTGGAACCTCCCATCTGAAAATTTGAAAATTCTTAAAAAATTCGACCAAAATCTTGATGTCTCCAATCTTTTGTTTTGTACGTTTTTTCCACGTGTCTTGACACATAATGTATCCATGCAAAGTTTGGTGAAGATCTGAGTATGTAGTTTTTGACCTTATATGGAACCTCCTATCTGAAAATTTGAAAATTCTTAAAAAATTCGTCCAAAATCTTGATGTCTCCAATCTCTTGTTTTGTACGTTTTTTCCACGTGTCTTGACATCCAATGTATCCCTGCAAAGTTTGGTGAAGATCTGAGTATGTAGTTTTTGACCTTATCTGGAACCTCCCATCTGAAAATTTGAAAATTCCTAAAAAATCCGTGCAAAATCTTGATGACCCCAATCTCTTGTTTTGTACGTTTTTTCCACGTGTCTTGACATCCAATGTATTCCTGCAATGTTTGGTGAAGATCTGAGTATGTAGTTTTTGACCTTATATGGAACCTCCTATCTGAAAATTTGAAAATTCTTAAAAAATTCGACCAAAATCTTGATGTTCCGAATCCTATGTTTTGTATGTTTTTTCCACGTGTCTTGACATCCAATGTATCCATGCAAAGTTTGGTGAAGATCTGAGTATGTAGTTTTTGACCTTATATTGAACCTCCCATCTGAAAATTTGAAAATTCTTAAAAAATTCGTCCAAAATCTTGATGACCCCAATCTCTTGTTTTGTACGTTTTTTCCACGTGTCTTGACATCCAAAGTATCCCTGCAAAGTTTGGTGAAGATCTGAGTATGTAGTTTTTGACCTTATATGGAACCTCCTTTCTGAAAATTTGAGAATTCTTAAAAAATTCGTCCAAAATCTTGATGTCTCCAATCTCTTGTTTTGTACGTTTTTTCCACGTGTCTTGACATCCAATGTATCCATGCAAAGTTTGGTGAAGATCTGAGTATGTCGTTTTTGACCTTATCTGGAACCTCCCATCTGAAAATTTGAAAATTCTTAAAAAATTCGTCGAAAATCTTGATGTCTCCAATCTTTTGTTTTGTACGTTTTTTCCACGTGTCTTGACATGCAAAGTATCCCTGCAACGTTTGGTGAAGATCTGAGTATGTAGTTTTTGACCTTATCTGGAACCTCCTATCTGAAAATTTGAAAATTCTTAAAAAATTCGTCGAAAATCTTGATGTCTCCAATCTCTTGTTTTGTACGTTTTTTCCACGTGTCTTGATATCCAATGTATCCCTGCAAAGTTTGGTGAAGATCTGAGTATGTCGTTTTTGACCTTATCTGGAACATCCTTTCTGAAAATTTGAAAATTGTTAAAAAATTCGTCCAAAATCTTGATGTCTCCAATCTCTTTTTTGTACGTTTTTTCCACGTGTCTTGACATCCAATGTATCCCTGCAAAGTTTGGTGAAGATCTGAGTATGTAGTTTTTGACCTTATCTGGAACCTCCCATCTGAAAATTTGAAAATTCTTAAAAAATTCGACCAAAATCTTGATGTCTCCAATCTTTTGTTTTGTACGTTTTTTCCACGTGTCTTGACACATAATGTATCCATGCAAAGTTTGGTGAAGATCTGAGTATGTAGTTTTTGACCTTATATGGAACCTCCTATCTGAAAATTTGAAAATTCTTAAAAAATTCGTCCAAAATCTTGATGTCTCCAATCTCTTGTTTTGTACGTTTTTTCCACGTGTCTTGACATCCAATGTATCCCTGCAAAGTTTGGTGAAGATCTGAGTATGTAGTTTTTGACCTTATCTGGAACCTCCCATCTGAAAATTTGAAAATTCCTAAAAAATCCGTGCAAAATCTTGATGACCCCAATCTCTTGTTTTGTACGTTTTTTCCACGTGTCTTGACATCCAATGTATCCATGCAAAGTTTGGTGAAGATCTGAGTATGTCGTTTTTGACCTTATCTGGAACCTCCCATCTGAAAATTTGAAAATTCTTAAAAAATTCGTCGAAAATCTTGATGTCTCCAATCTCTTGTTTTGTACGTTTTTTCCACGTGTCTTGACATGCAAAGTATCCCTGCAACGTTTGGTGAAGATCTGAGTATGTAGTTTTTGACCTTATCTGGAACCTCCTATCTGAAAATTTGAAAATTCTTCAAAAATTCGTCGAAAATCTTGATGTCTCCAATCTCTTGTTTTGTACGTTTTTTCCACGTGTCTTGACATCCAATGTATCCCTGCAATGTTTGGTGGAGATCTGAGTATGTAGTTTTTGACCTTATCTGGGACCTCCTATCAGAAAATTTGAAAATTCTTCAAAAATTCGTCCAAAATCTTGATGTCTCCAATCTCTTGTTTTGTACGTTTTTTCCACGTGTCTCGACCTCCAATGTATCCCTGCAAAGTTTGGTGAAGATCTGAGTATGTAGTTTTTGACCTTATCTGGAACATCCTTTCTGAAAATTTGAAAATTCTTAAAAAATTCGTCGAAAATCTTGATGTCTCCAATCTCTTGTTTTGTACGTTTTTTCCACGTGTCTTGACATCCAATGTATCCCTGCAAAGTTTGGTGAAGATCTGAGTATGTAGTTTTTGACCTTATATGGAACCTCCTTTCTGAAAATTTGAAAATTCTCAAAAAATTCGTCCATAATCTTGATGTCTCCAATCTCTTGTTTTGTACGTTTTTTCCACGTGTCTTGACATGCAAAGTATCCCTGCAACGTTTGGTGAAGATCTGAGTATGTAGTTTTTGACCTTATATTGAACCTCCCATCTGAAAATTTGAAAATTCTTAAAAAATTCGTCCAAAATCTTGATGACCCCAATCTCTTGTTTTGTACGTTTTTTCCACGTGTCTTGACATCCAAAGTATCCCTGCAAAGTTTGGTGAAGATCTGAGTATGTAGTTTTTGACCTTGTATGGAACCTCCTTTCTGAAAATTTGAGAATTCTTAAAAAATTCGTCCAAAATCTTGATGTCTCCAATCTCTTGTTTTGTACGTTTTTTCCACGTGTCTTGACATCCAATGTATCCATGCAAAGTTTGGTGAAGATCTGAGTATGTCGTTTTTGACCTTATCTGGAACCTCCCATCTGAAAATTTGAAAATTCTTAAAAAATTCGTCGAAAATCTTGATGTCTCCAATCTTTTGTTTTGTACGTTTTTTCCACGTGTCTTGACATGCAAAGTATCCCTGCAACGTTTGGTGAAGATCTGAGTATGTAGTTTTTGACCTTATCTGGAACCTCCTATCTGAAAATTTGAAAATTCTTAAAAAATTCGTCGAAAATCTTGATGTCTCCAATCTCTTGTTTTGTACGTTTTTTCCACGTGTCTTGATATCCAATGTATCCCTGCAAAGTTTGGTGAAGATCTGAGTATGTCGTTTTTGACCTTATCTGGAACATCCTTTCTGAAAATTTGAAAATTGTTAAAAAATTCGTCCAAAATCTTGATGTCTCCAATCTCTTTTTTGTACGTTTTTTCCACGTGTCTTTACATCCAATGTATCCCTGCAAAGTTTGGTGAAGATCTGAGTATGTAGTTTTTGACCTTATCTGGAACCTCCCATCTGAAAATTTGAAAATTCTTAAAAAATTCGACCAAAATCTTGATGTCTCCAATCTTTTGTTTTGTACGTTTTTTCCACGTGTCTTGACACATAATGTATCCATGCAAAGTTTGGTGAAGATCTGAGTATGTAGTTTTTGACCTTAAATGGAACCTCCTATCTGAAAATTTGAAAATTCTTAAAAAATTCGTCCAAAATCTTGATGTCTCCAATCTCTTGTTTTGTACGTTTTTTCCACGTGTCTTGACATCCAATGTATCCCTGCAAAGTTTGGTGAAGATCTGAGTATGTAGTTTTTGACCTTATCTGGAACCTCCCATCTGAAAATTTGAAAATTCCTAAAAAATCCGTGCAAAATCTTGATGACCCCAATCTCTTGTTTTGTACGTTTTTTCCACGTGTCTTGACATCCAATGTATCCATGCAAAGTTTGGTGAAGATCTGAGTATGTCGTTTTTGACCTTATCTGGAACCTCCCATCTGAAAATTTGAAAATTCTTAAAAAATTCGTCGAAAATCTTGATGTCTCCAATCTCTTGTTTTGTACGTTTTTTCCACGTGTCTTGACATGCAAAGTATCCCTGCAACGTTTGGTGAAGATCTGAGTATGTAGTTTTTGACCTTATCTGGAACCTCCTATCTGAAAATTTGAAAATTCTTCAAAAATTCGTCGAAAATCTTGATGTCTCCAATCTCTTGTTTTGTACGTTTTTTCCACGTGTCTTGACATCCAATGTATCCCTGCAATGTTTGGTGGAGATCTGAGTATGTAGTTTTTGACCTTATCTGGGACCTCCTATCAGAAAATTTGAAAATTCTTCAAAAATTCGTCCAAAATCTTGATGTCTCCAATCTCTTGTTTTGTACGTTTTTTCCACGTGTCTCGACCTCCAATGTATCCCTGCAAAGTTTGGTGAAGATCTGAGTATGTCGTTTTTGACCTTATCTGGAACATCCTTTCTGAAAATTTGAAAATTCTTAAAAAATTCGTCGAAAATCTTGATGTCTCCAATCTCTTGTTTTGTACGTTTTTTCCACGTGTCTTGACATCCAATGTATCCCTGCAAAGTTTGGTGAAGATCTGAGTATGTAGTTTTTGACCTTATATGGAACCTTTTTTCTGAAAATTTGAAAATTCTCAAAAAATTCGTCCATAATCTTGATGTCTCCAATCTCTTGTTTTGTACGTTTTTTCCACGTGTCTTGACATCCAATGTATCCCTGCAAAGTTTGGTGAAGATCTGAGTATGTAGTTTTTGACCTTATCTGGAACCTCCCATCTGAAAATTTGAAAATTCTTAAAAAATTCGACCAAAATCTTGATGTCTCCAATCTTTTGTTTTGTACGTTTTTTCCACGTGTCTTGACACATAATGTATCCATGCAAAGTTTGGTGAAGATCTGAGTATGTAGTTTTTGACCTTATATGGAACCTCCTATCTGAAAATTTGAAAATTCTTAAAAAATTCGTCCAAAATCTTGATGTCTCCAATCTCTTGTTTTGTACGTTTTTTCCACGTGTCTTGACATCCAATGTATCCCTGCAAAGTTTGGTGAAGATCTGAGTATGTAGTTTTTGACCTTATCTGGAACCTCCCATCTGAAAATTTGAAAATTCCTAAAAAATCCGTGCAAAATCTTGATGACCCCAATCTCTTGTTTTGTACGTTTTTTCCACGTGTCTTGACATCCAATGTATTCCTGCAATGTTTGGTGAAGATCTGAGTATGTAGTTTTTGACCTTATATGGAACCTCCTATCTGAAAATTTGAAAATTCTTAAAAAATTCGACCAAAATCTTGATGTTCCGAATGCTATGTTTTGTATGTTTTTTCCACGTGTCTTGACATCCAATGTATCCATGCAAAATTTGGTGAAGATCTGAGTATGTAGTTTTTGACCTTATATTGAACCTCCCATCTGAAAATTTGAAAATTCTTAAAAAATTCGTCCAAAAACTTGATGACCTCAATCTCTTGTTTTGTACGTTTTTTCCACGTGTCTTGACATCCAAAGTATCCCTGCAAAGTTTGGTGAAGATCTGAGTATGTAGTTTTTGACCTTATATTGAACCTCCCATCTGAAAATTTGAAAATTCTTAAAAAATTCGTCCAAAATCTTGATGTCTCCAATCTCTTGTTTTGTACGTTTTTTCCACGTGTCTTGACATCCAATGTATCCATGCAAAGTTTGGTGAAGATCTGAGTATGTCGTTTTTGACCTTATCTGGAACCTCCCATCTGAAAATTTGAAAATTCTTAAAAAGTTCGTCGAAAATCTTGATGTCTCCAATCTTTTGTTTTGTACGTTTTTTCCACGTGTCTTGACATCCAATGGATCCCTGCAAAGTTTGGTGAAGATCTGAGTATGTCGTTTTTGACCTTATCTGGAACATCCTTTCTGAAAATTTGAAAATTCTTAAAAAATTCGTCGAAAATCTTGATGTCTCCAATCTCTTGTTTTGTACGTTTTTTCCACGTGTCTTGACATCCAATGTATCCCTGCAAAGTTTGGTGAAATCTGAGTATGTAGTTTTTGACCTTATATGGAACCTCCTATCTGAAAATTTGAAAATTCTTAAAAAATTCGTCCAAAATCTTGATGTCTCCAATCTCTTGTTTTGTACGTTTTTTCCACGTGTCTCGACCTCCAATGGATCCCTGCAAAGTTTGGTGAAGATCTGAGTATGTCGTTTTTGACCTTATCTGGAACCTCCCATCTGAAAATTTGAAAATTCTTAAAAAATTCGTCGAAAATCTTGATGTCTCCGATCTCTTGTTTTGTACGTTTTTTCCACGTGTCTTGACATGCAAAGTATTCCTGCAAAGTTTGGTGAAGATCTGAGTATGTAGTTTTTGACCTCATCTGGAACCTCCTATCTGAAAATTTGAAAATTCTTAAAAAATCCGTGCAAAATCTTGATGACCCCAATCTCTTGTTTTGTACGTTTTTTCCACGTGTCTTGACATCCAATGTATTCCTGCAATGTTTGGTGAAGATCTGAGTATGTAGTTTTTGACCTTATATGGAACCTCCTATCTGAAAATTTTAAAATTCTTAAAAAATTCGACCAAAATCTTGATGTTCCGAATCCTATGTTTTGTATGTTTTTTCCACGTGTCTTGACATCCAATGTATCCATGCAAAGTTTGGTGAAGATCTGAGTATGTAGTTTTTGACCTTATATTGAACCTCCCATCTGAAAATTTGAAAATTCTTAAAAAATTCGTCCAAAATCTTGATGTCTCCAATCTCTTGTTTTGTACGTTTTTTCCACGTGTCTTGACATCCAAAGTATCCCTGCAAAGTTTGGTGAAGATCTGAGTATGTAGTTTTTGACCTTATATGGAACCTCCTTTCTGAAAATTTGAGAATTCTTAAAAAATTCGTCCAAAATCTTGATGTCTCCAATCTCTTGTTTTGTACGTTTTTTCCACGTGTCTTGACATCCAATGTATCCATGCAAAGTTTGGTGAAGATCTGAGTATGTCGTTTTTGACCTTATCTGGAACATCCTTTCTGAAAATTTGAAAATTGTTAAAAAATTCGTCCAAAATCTTGATGTCTCCAATCTCTTTTTTGTACGTTTTTTCCACGTGTCTTGACATCCAATGTATCCCTGCAAAGTTTGGTGAAGATCTGAGTATGTAGTTTTTGACCTTATCTGGAACCTCCCATCTGAAAATTTGAAAATTCTTAAAAAATTCGACCAAAATCTTGATGTCTCCAATCTTTTGTTTTGTACGTTTTTTCCACGTGTCTTGACACATAATGTATCCATGCAAAGTTTGGTGAAGATCTGAGTATGTAGTTTTTGACCTTATATGGAACCTCCTATCTGAAAATTTGAAAATTCTTAAAAAATTCGTCCAAAATCTTGATGTCTCCAATCTCTTGTTTTGTACGTTTTTTCCACGTGTCTTGACATCCAATGTATCCCTGCAAAGTTTGGTGAAGATCTGAGTATGTAGTTTTTGACCTTATCTGGAACCTCCCATCTGAAAATTTGAAAATTCCTAAAAAATCCGTGCAAAATCTTGATGACCCCAATCTCTTGTTTTGTACGTTTTTTCCACGTGTCTTGACATCCAATTTATTCCTGCAATGTTTGGTGAAGATCTGAGTATGTAGTTTTTGACCTTATATGGAACCTCCTATCTGAAAATTTGAAAATTCTTAAAAAATTCGACCAAAAAATCTTGATGTTCCGAATCCTATGTTTTGTATGTTTTTTCCACGTGTCTTGACATCCAATGTATCCATGCAAAGTTTGGTGAAGATCTGAGTATGTAGTTTTTGACCTTATATTGAACCTCCCATCTGAAAATTTGAAAATTCTTAAAAAATTCGTCCAAAATCTTGATGACCCCAATCTCTTGTTTTGTACGTTTTTTCCACGTGTCTTGACATCCAAAGTATCCCTGCAAAGTTTGGTGAAGATCTGAGTATGTAGTTTTTGACCTTATATTGAACCTCCCATCTGAAAATTTGAAAATTCTTAAAAAATTCGTCCAAAATCTTGATGTCTCCAATCTCTTGTTTTGTACGTTTTTTCCACGTGTCTTTACATCCAATGTATCCATGCAAAGTTTGGTGAAGATCTGAGTATGTAGTTTTTGACCTTATCTGGAACCTCCTATCTGAAAATTTGAAAATTCTTAAAAAATTCGTCGAAAATCTTGATGTCTCCAATCTCTTGTTTTGTACGTTTTTTCCACGTGTCTTGACATCCAATGTATTCCTGCAATGTTTGGTGGAGATCTGAGTATGTAGTTTTAGACCTTATCTGGAACCTCCTATCTGAAAATTTGAAAATTCTTAAAAAATTCGTCCAAAATCTTGATGTCTCCAATCTCTTGTTTTGTACGTTTTTTCCACGTGTCTCGACCTCCAATGGATCCCTGCAAAGTTTGGTGAAGATCTGAGTATGTCGTTTTTGACCTTATCTGGGACATCCTTTCTGAAAATTTGAAAATTCTTAAAAAATTCGTCGAAAATCTTGATGTCTCCAATCTCTTGTTTTGTACGTTTTTTCCACGTGTCTTGACATCCAATGTATCCCTGCAAAGTTTGGTGAAGATCTGAGTATGTAGTTTTTGACCTTATATGGAACCTCCTATCTGAAAATTTGAAAATTCTTAAAAAATTCGTCCAAAATCTTGATGACCCCAATCTCTTGTTTTGTACGTTTTTTCCACGTGTCTTGACATCCAATGTATCCCTGCAAAGTTTGGTGAAGATCTGAGTATGTAGTTTTTGACCTTATCTGGAACCTCCCATCTGAAAATTTGAAAATTCTTAAAAAATTCGACCAAAATCTTGATGTCTCCAATCTTTTGTTTTGTACGTTTTTTCCACGTGTCTTGACACATAATGTATCCATGCAAAGTTTGGTGAAGATCTGAGTATGTAGTTTTTGACCTTATATGGAACCTCCTATCTGAAAATTTGAAAATTCTTAAAAAATTCGTCCAAAATCTTGATGTCTCCAATCTCTTGTTTTGTACGTTTTTTCCACGTGTCTTGACATACAATGTATCCCTGCAAAGTTTGGTGAAGATCTGAGTAAATAGTTTTTGACCTTATCTGGAACCTCCCATCTGAAAATTTGAAAATTCCTAAAAAATCCGTGCAAAATCTTGATGACCCCAATCTCTTGTTTTGTACGTTTTTTCCACGTGTCTTGACATCCAATGTATTCCTGCAATGTTTGGTGAAGATCTGAGTATGTAGTTTTTGACCTTATATGGAACCTCCTATCTGAAAATTTGAAAATTCTTAAAAAATTCGATCAAAATCTTGATGTTCCGAATCCTATGTTTTGTATGTTTTTTCCACGTGTCTTGACATCCAATGTATCCATGCAAAGTTTGGTGAAGATCTGAGTATGTAGTTTTTGACCTTATATTGAACCTCCCATCTGAAAATTTGAAAATTCTTAAAAAATTCGTCCAAAATCTTGATGACCCCAATCTCTTGTTTTGTACGTTTTTTCCACGTGTCTTGACATCCAAAGTATCCCTGCAAAGTTTGGTGAAGATCTGAGTATGTAGTTTTTGACCTTATATGGAACCTCCTTTCTGAAAATTTGAGAATTCTTAAAAAATTCGTCCAAAATCTTGATGTCTCCAATCTCTTGTTTTGTACGTTTTTTCCACGTGTCTTGACATCCAATGTATCCATGCAAAGTTTGGTGAAGATCTGAGTATGTCGTTTTTGACCTTATCTGGAACCTCCCATCTGAAAATTTGAAAATTCTTAAAAAATTCGTCGAAAATCTTGATGTCTCCAATCTTTTGTTTTGTACGTTTTTTCCACGTGTCTTGACATGCAAAGTATCCCTGCAACGTTTGGTGAAGATCTGAGTATGTAGTTTTTGACCTTATCTGGAACCTCCTATCTGAAAATTTGAAAATTCTTAAAAAATTCGTCGAAAATCTTGATGTCTCCAATCTCTTGTTTTGTACGTTTTTTCCACGTGTCTTGATATCCAATGTATCCCTGCAAAGTTTGGTGAAGATCTGAGTATGTCGTTTTTGACCTTATCTGGAACATCCTTTCTGAAAATTTGAAAATTGTTAAAAAAATCGTCCAAAATCTTGATGTCTCCAATCTCTTTTTTGTACGTTTTTTCCACGTGTCTTGACATCCAATGTATCCCTGCAAAGTTTGGTGAAGATCTGAGTATGTAGTTTTTGACCTTATCTGGAACCTCCCATCTGAAAATTTGAAAATTCTTAAAAAATTCGACCAAAATTTTGATGTCTCCAATCTTTTGTTTTGTACGTTTTTTCCACGTGTCTTGACACATAATGTATCCATGCAAAGTTTGGTGAAGATCTGAGTATGTAGTTTTTGACCTTATATGGAACTTCCTATCTGAAAATTTGAAAATTCTTAAAAAATTCGTCCAAAATCTTGATGTCTCCAATCTCTTGTTTTGTACGTTTTTTCCACGTGTCTTGACATCCAATGTATCCCTGCAAAGTTTGGTGAAGATCTGAGTATGTAGTTTTTGACCTTATCTGGAACCTCCCATCTGAAAATTTGAAAATTCCTAAAAAATCCGTGCAAAATCTTGATGACCCCAATCTCTTGTTTTGTACGTTTTTTCCACGTGTCTTGACATCCAATGTATCCATGCAAAGTTTGGTGAAGATCTGAGTATGTCGTTTTTGACCTTATCTGGAACCTCCCATCTGAAAATTTGAAAATTCTTAAAAAATTCGTCGAAAATCTTGATGTCTCCAATCTCTTGTTTTGTACGTTTTTTCCACGTGTCTTGACATGCAAAGTATCCCTGCAACGTTTGGTGAAGATCTGAGTATGTAGTTTTTGACCTTATCTGGAACCTCCTATCTGAAAATTTGAAAATTCTTCAAAAATTCGTCGAAAATCTTGATGTCTCCAATCTCTTGTTTTGTACGTTTTTTCCACGTGTCTTGACATCCAATGTATCCCTGCAATGTTTGGTGGAGATCTGAGTATGTAGTTTTTGACCTTATCTGGGACCTCCTATCAGAAAATTTGAAAATTCTTCAAAAATTCGTCCAAAATCTTGATGTCTCCAATCTCTTGTTTTGTACGTTTTTTCCACGTGTCTCGACCTCCAATGTATCCCTGCAAAGTTTGGTGAAGATCTGAGTATGTCGTTTTTGACCTTATCTGGAACATCCTTTCTGAAAATTTGAAAATTCTTAAAAAATTCGTCGAAAATCTTGATGTCTCCAATCTCTTGTTTTGTACGTTTTTTCCACGTGTCTTGACATCCAATGTATCCCTGCAAAGTTTGGTGAAGATCTGAGTATGTAGTTTTTGACCTTATATGGAACCTCCTTTCTGAAAATTTGAAAATTCTCAAAAAATTCGTCCATAATCTTGATGTCTCCAATCTCTTGTTTTGTACGTTTTTTCCACGTGTCTTGACATCCAATGTATCCCTGCAAAGTTTGGTGAAGATCTGAGTATGTAGTTTTTGACCTTATCTGGAACCTCCCATCTGAAAATTTGAAAATTCCTAAAAAATCCGTGCAAAATCTTGATGACCCCAATCTCTTGTTTTGTACGTTTTTTCCACGTGTCTTGACATCCAATGTATTCCTGCAATGTTTGGTGAAGATCTGAGTATGTAGTTTTTGACCTTATATGGAACCTCCTATCTGAAAATTTGAAAATTCTTAAAAAATTCGACCAAAATCTTGATGTTCCGAATCCTATGTTTTGTATGTTTTTTCCACGTGTCTTGACATCCAATGTATCCATGCAAAGTTTGGTGAAGATCTGAGTATGTAGTTTTTGACCTTATATTGAACCTCCCATCTGAAAATTTGAAAATTCTTAAAAAATTCGTCCAAAATCTTGATGACCCCAATCTCTTGTTTTGTACGTTTTTTCCACGTGTCTTGACATCCAAAGTATCCCTGCAAAGTTTGGTGAAGATCTGAGTATGTAGTTTTTGACCTTATATTGAACCTCCCATCTGAAAATTTGAAAATTCTTAAAAAAATCGTCCAAAATCTTGATGTCTCCAATCTCTTGTTTTGTACGTTTTTTCCACGTGTCTTGACATCCAATGTATCCATGCAAAGTTTGGTGAAGATCTGAGTATGTCGTTTTTGACCTTATCTGGAACCTCCCATCTGAAAATTTGAAAATTCTTAAAAAATTCGTCGAAAATCTTGATGTCTCCAATCTTTTGTTTTGTACGTTTTTTCCACGTGTCTTGACATGCAAAGTATCCCTGCAACGTTTGGTGAAGATCTGAGTATGTAGTTTTTGACCTTATCTGGAACCTCCTATCTGAAAATTTGAAAATTCTTCAAAAATTCGTCGAAAATCTTGATGTCTCCAATCTCTTGTTTTGTACGTTTTTTCCACGTGTCTTGACATCCAATGTATTCCTGCAATGTTTGGTGGAGATCTGAGTATGTAGTTTTAGACCTTATCTGGAACCTCCTACCTGAAAATTTGAAAATTCTTCAAAAATTCGTCCAAAATCTTGATGTCTCCAATCTCTTGTTTTGTACGTTTTTTCCACGTGTCTCGACCTCCAATGGATCCCTGCAAAGTTTGGTGAAGATCTGAGTATGTCGTTTTTGACCTTATCTGGAACATCCTTTCTGAAAATTTGAAAATTCTTAAAAAATTCGTCGAAAATCTTGATGTCTCCAATCTCTTGTTTTGTACGTTTTTTCCACGTGTCTTGACATCCAATGTATCCCTGCAAAGTTTGGTGAAGATCTGAGTATGTAGTTTTTGACCTTATATGGAACCTCCTATCTGAAAATTTGAAAATTCTTAAAAAATTCGTCCAAAATCTTGATGTCTCCAATCCCTTGTTTTGTACGTTTTTTCCACGTGTCTCGACCTCCAATGGATCCCTGCAAAGTTTGGTGAAGATCTGAGTATGTCGTTTTTGACCTTATCTGGAACCTCCCATCTGAAAATTTGAAAATTCTTAAAAAATTCGTCGAAAATCTTGATGTCTCCGATCTCTTGTTTTGTACGTTTTTTCCACGTGTCTTGACATGCAAAGTATTCCTGCAAAGTTTGGTGAAGATCTGAGTATGTAGTTTTTGACCTCATCTGGAACCTCCCATCTGAAAATTTGAAAATTCCTAAAAAATCCGTGCAAAATCTTGATGACCCCAATCTCTTGTTTTGTACGTTTTTTCCACGTGTCTTGACATCCAATGTATTCCTGCAATGTTTGGTGAAGATCTGAGTATGTAGTTTTTGACCTTATATGGAACCTCCTATCTGAAAATTTGAAAATTCTTAAAAAATTCGACCAAAATCTTGATGTTCCGAATCCTATGTTTTGTATGTTTTTTCCACGTGTCTTGACATCCAATGTATCCATGCAAAGTTTGGTGAAGATCTGAGTATGTAGTTTTTGACCTTATATTGAACCTCCCATCTGAAAATTTGAAAATTCTTAAAAAATTCGTCCAAAATCTTGATGACCCCAATCTCTTGTTTTGTACGTTTTTTCCACGTGTCTTGACATCCAAAGTATCCCTGCAAAGTTTGGTGAAGATCTGAGTATGTAGTTTTTGACCTTATATGGAACCTCCTTTCTGAAAATTTGAGAATTCTTAAAAAATTCGTCCAAAATCTTGATGTCTCCAATCTCTTGTTTTGTACGTTTTTTCCACGTGTCTTGACATCCAATGTATCAATGCAAAGTTTGGTGAAGATCTGAGTATGTCGTTTTTGACCTTATCTGGAACCTCCCATCTGAAAATTTGAAAATTCTTAAAAAATTCGTCGAAAATCTTGATGTCTCCAATCTTTTGTTTTGTACGTTTTTTCCACGTGTCTTGACATGCAAAGTATCCCTGCAACGTTTGGTGAAGATCTGAGTATGTAGTTTTTGACCTTATCTGGAACCTCCTATCTGAAAATTTGAAAATTCTTAAAAAATTCGTCGAAAATCTTGATGTCTCCAATCTCTTGTTTTGTACGTTTTTTCCACGTGTCTTGATATCCAATGTATCCCTGCAAAGTTTGGTGAAGATCTGAGTATGTCGTTTTTGACCTTATCTGGAACATCCTTTCTGAAAATTTGAAAATTGTTAAAAAATTCGTCCAAAATCTTGATGTCTCCAATCTCTTTTTTGTACGTTTTTTCCACGTGTCTTGACATCCAATGTATCCCTGCAAAGTTTGGTGAAGATCTGAGTATGTAGTTTTTGACCTTATCTGGAACCTCCCATCTGAAAATTTGAAAATTCTTAAAAAATTCGACCAAAATCTTGATGTCTCCAATCTTTTGTTTTGTACGTTTTTTCCACGTGTCTTGACACATAATGTATCCATGCAAAGTTTGGTGAAGATCTGAGTATGTAGTTTTTGACCTTATATGGAACCTCCTATCTGAAAATTTGAAAATTCTTAAAAAATTCGTCCAAAATCTTGATGTCTCCAATCTCTTGTTTTGTACGTTTTTTCCACGTGTCTTGACATCCAATGTATCCCTGGAAAGTTTGGTGAAGATCTGAGTATGTAGTTTTTGACCTTATCTGGAACCTCCCATCTGAAAATTTGAAAATTCCTAAAAAATCCGTGCAAAATCTTGATGACCCCAATCTCTTGTTTTGTACGTTTTTTCCACGTGTCTTGACATCCAATGTATCCATGCAAAGTTTGGTGAAGATCTGAGTATGTCGTTTTTGACCTTATCTGGAACATCCTTTCTGAAAATTTGAAAATTGTTAAAAAATTCGTCCAAAATCTTGATGTCTCCAATCTCTTTTTTGTACGTTTTTTCCACGTGTCTTGACATCCAATGTATCCCTGCAAAGTTTGGTGAAGATCTGAGTATGTAGTTTTTGACCTTATCTGGAACCTCCCATCTGAAAATTTGAAAATTCTTCAAAAATTCGTCGAAAATCTTGATGTCTCCAATCTCTTGTTTTGTACGTTTTTTCCACGTGTCTTGACATCCAATGTATCCCTGCAATGTTTGGTGGAGATCTGAGTATGTAGTTTTTGACCTTATCTGGGACCTCCTATCAGAAAATTTGAAAATTCTTCAAAAATTCGTCCAAAATCTTGATGTCTCCAATCTCTTGTTTTGTACGTTTTTTCCACGTGTCTCGACATCCAATGTATCCCTGCAAAGTTTGGTGAAGATCTGAGTATGTCGTTTTTGACCTTATCTGGAACATCGTTTCTGAAAATTTGAAAATTCTTAAAAAATTCGTCGAAAATCTTGATGTCTCCAATCTCTTGTTTTGTACGTTTTTTCCACGTGTCTTGACATCCAATGTATCCCTGCAAAGTTTGGTGAAGATCTGAGTATGTAGTTTTTGACCTTATATGGAACCTCCTTTCTGAAAATTTGAAAATTCTCAAAAAATTCGTCCATAATCTTGATGTCTCCAATCTCTTGTTTTGTACGTTTTTTCCACGTGTCTTGACATCCAATGTATCCCTGCAAAGTTTGGTGAAGATCTGAGTATGTAGTTTTTGACCTTATCTGGAACCTCCCATCTGAAAATTTGAAAATTCTTAAAAAATTCGACCAAAATCTTGATGTCTCCAATCTTTTGTTTTGTACGTTTTTTCCACGTGTCTTGACACATAATGTATCCATGCAAAGTTTGGTGAAGATCTGAGTATGTAGTTTTTGACCTTATATGGAACCTCCTATCTGAAAATTTGAAAATTCTTAAAAAATTCGTCCAAAATCTTGATGTCTCCAATCTCTTGTTTTGTACGTTTTTTCCACGTGTCTTGACATCCAATGTATCCCTGCAAAGTTTGGTGAAGATCTGAGTATGTAGTTTTTGACCTTATCTGGAACCTCCCATCTGAAAATTTGAAAATTCCTAAAAAATCCGTGCAAAATCTTGATGACCCCAATCTCTTGTTTTGTACGTTTTTTCCACGTGTCTTGACATCCAATGTATTCCTGCAATGTTTGGTGAAGATCTGAGTATGTAGTTTTTGACCTTATATGGAACCTCCTATCTGAAAATTTGAAAATTCTTAAAAAATTCGTCGAAAATCTTGATGTCTCCAATCTCTTGTTTTGTACGTTTTTTCCACGTGTCTTGACATGCAAAGTATCCCTGCAACGTTTGGTGAAGATCTGAGTATGTAGTTTTTGACCTTATCTGGAACCTCCTATCTGAAAATTTGAAAATTCTTCAAAAATTCGTCGAAAATCTTGATGTCTCCAATCTCTTGTTTTGTACGTTTTTTCCACGTGTCTTGACATCCAATGTATTCCTGCAATGTTTGGTGAAGATCTGAGTATGTAGTTTTTGACCTTATATGGAACCTCCTATCTGAAAATTTGAAAATTCTTAAAAAATTCGTCGAAAATCTTGATGTCTCCAATCTCTTGTTTTGTACGTTTTTTCCACGTGTCTTGACATGCAAAGTATCCCTGCAACGTTTGGTGAAGATCTGAGTATGTAGTTTTTGACCTTATCTGGAACCTCCTATCTGAAAATTTGAAAATTCTTAAAAAATTCGTCCAAAATCTTGAAGACCCCAATCTCTTGTTTTGTACGTTTTTTCCACGTGTCTTGACATCCAATGTATCCCTGCAAAGTTTGGTGAAGATCTGAGTATGTAGTTTTTGACCTTATATGGAACCTCCTTTCTGAAAATTTGAGAATTCTTAAAAAATTCGTCCAAAATCTTGATGTCTCCAATCTCTTGTTTTGTACGTTTTTTCCACGTGTCTTGACATCCAATGTATCCATGCAAAGTTTGGTGAAGATCTGAGTATGTCGTTTTTGACCTTATCTGGAACCTCCCATCCGAAAATTTGAAAATTCTTAAAAAATTCGTCGAAAATCTTGATGTCTCCAATCTCTTGTTTTGTACGTTTTTTTCCACGTGTCTTGACATGCAAAGTATCCCTGCAACGTTTGGTGAAGATCTGAGTATGTAGTTTTTGACCTTATCTGGAACCTCCTATCTGAAAATTTGAAAATTCTTCAAAAATTCGTCGAAAATCTTGATGTCTCCAATCTCTTGCTTTGTACGTTTTTTCCACGTGTCTTGACATCCAATGTATCCCTGCAATGTTTGGTGGAGATCTGAGTATGTAGTTTTTGACCTTATCTGGAACCTCCTATCTGAAAATTTGAAAATTCTTCAAAAATTCGTCCAAAATCTTGATGTCTCCAATCTCTTGTTTTGTACGTTTTTTCCACGTGTCTCGACCTCCAATGTATCCCTGCAAAGTTAGTGAAGATCTGAGTATGTCGTTTTTGACTTTATCTGGAACATCCTTTCTGAAAATTTGAAAATTCTTAAAACATTCGTCGAAAATCTTGATGTCTCCAATCTCTTGTTTTGTACGTTTTTTCCACGTTTCTTGACATCCAATGTATCCCTGCAAAGTTTGGTGAAGATCTGAGTATGTAGTTTTTGACCTTATATGGAACCTCCTATCTGAAAATTTGAAAATTCTTAAAAAATTCGTCCAAAATCTTGATGTCACCAATCCTATGTTTTGTATGTTTTTTCCGCGTGTCTTGACATCCAATGTATCCATGCAAAGTTTGGTGAAGATCTGAGTATGTCGTTTTTGACCTTATCTGGAACCTCCCATCTGAAAATTTGAAAATTCTTAAAAAATTCGTCGAAAATCTTGATGTCTCCGATCTCTTGTTTTGTACGTTTTTTCCACGTGTCTTGACATGCAAAGTATTCCTGCAAAGTTTGGTGAAGATCTGAGTATGTAGTTTTTGACCTCATCTGGAACCTCCTATCTGAAAATTTGAAAATTCTTAAAAAATTCGTCCAAAATTTTGATGTCTCCAATCTCTTGTTTTGTACGTTTTTTCCACGTGTCTTGACATCCAATGTATCCCTGCAATGTTTGGTGAAGATCTGAGTATGTAGTTTTTGACCTTATCTGGAACCTCCCATCTGAAAATTTGAAAATTCCTAAAAAATCCGTCCAAAATCTTGATGACCCCAATCTCTTGTTTTGTACGTTTTTTCCACGTGTCTTGACATCCAATGTATCCCTGCAAAGTTTGGTGAAGATCTGAGTATGTAGTTTTTGACCTTATCTGGAACCTCCTATCTGAAAATTTGAAAATTCTTAAAAAATTCGTCCAAAATCTTGATGTCTCCAATCTCTTGTTTTGTACGTTTTTTCCACGTGTCTTGATATCCAATGTATCCCTGCAAAGTTTGGTGAAGATCTGAGTATGTCGTTTTTGACCTTATCTGGAACATCCTTTCTGAAAATTTGAAAATTGTTAAAAAATTCGTCCAAAATCTTGATGTCTCCAATCTCTTTTTTGTACGTTTTTTCCACGTGTCTTGACATCCAATGTATCCCTGCAAAGTTTGGTGAAGATCTGAGTATGTAGTTTTTGACCTTATCTGGAACCTCCCATCTGAAAATTTGAAAATTCTTAAAAAATTCGACCAAAATCTTGATGTCTCCAATCTTTTGTTTTGTACGTTTTTTCCACGTGTCTTGACACATAATGTATCCATGCAAAGTTTGGTGAAGATCTGAGTATGTAGTTTTTGACTTTATATGGAACCTCCTATCTGAAAATTTGAAAATTCTTAAAAAATTCGTCCAAAATCTTGATGTCTCCAATCTCTTGTTTTGTACGTTTTTTCCACGTGTCTTGACATCCAATGTATCCCTGCAAAGTTTGGTGAAGATCTGAGTATGTAGTTTTTGACCTTATCTGGAACCTCCCATCTGAAAATTTGAAAATTCCTAAAAAATCCGTGCAAAATCTTGATGACCCCAATCTCTTGTTTTGTACGTTTTTTCCACGTGTCTTGACATCCAATGTATTCCTGCAATGTTTGGTGAAGATCTGAGTATGTAGTTTTTGACCTTATATGGAACCTCCTATCTGAAAATTTGAAAATTCTTAAAAAATTCGACCAAAATCTTGATGTTCCGAATCCTATGTTTTGTATGTTTTTTCCACGTGTCTTGACATCCAATGTATCCATGCAAAGTTTGGTGAAGATCTGAGTATGTAGTTTTTGACCTTATATTGAACCTCCCATCTGAAAATTTGAAAATTCTTAAAAAATTCGTCCAAAATCTTGATGACCCCAATCTCTTGTTTTGTACGTTTTTTCCACGTGTCTTGACATCCAAAGTATCCCTGCAAAGTTTGGTGAAGATCTGAGTATGTAGTTTTTGACCTTATATGGAACCTCCTTTCTGAAAATTTGAGAATTCTTAAAAAATTCGTCCAAAATCTTGATGTCTCCAATCTCTTGTTTTGTACGTTTTTTCCACGTGTCTTGACATCCAATGTATCCATGAAAAGTTTGGTGAAGATCTGAGTATGTCGTTTTTGACCTTATCTGGAACCTCCCATCTGAAAATTTGAAAATTCTTAAAAAATTCGTCGAAAATCTTGATGTCTCCAATCTCTTGTTTTGTACGTTTTTTCCACGTGTCTTGACATGCAAAGTATCCCTGCAACGTTTGGTGAAGATCTGAGTATGTAGTTTTTGACCTTATCTGGAACCTCCTATCTGAAAATTTGAAAATTCTTCAAAAATTCGTCGAAAATCTTGATGTCTCCAATCTCTTGTTTTGTACGTTTTTTCCACGTGTCTTGACATCCAATGTATTCCTGCAATGTTTGGTGGAGATCTGAGTATGTAGTTTTAGACCTTATCTGGAACCTCCTATCTGAAAATTTGAAAATTCTTCAAAAATTCGTCCAAAATCTTGATGTCTCCAATCTCTTGTTTTGTACGTTTTTTCCACGTGTCTTGATATCCAATGTATCCCTGCAAAGTTTGGTGAAGATCTGAGTATGTCGTTTTTGACCTTATCTGGAACATCCTTTCTGAAAATTTGAAAATTGTTAAAAAATTCGTCCAAAATCTTGATGTCTCCAATCTCTTTTTTGTACGTTTTTTCCACGTGTCTTGACATCCAATGTATCCCTGCAAAGTTTGGTGAAGATCTGAGTATGTAGTTTTTGACCTTATATGGAACCTCCCATCTGAAAATTTGAAAATTCTTAAAAAATTCGACCAAAATCTTGATGTCTCCAATCTTTTGTTTTGTACGTTTTTTCCACGTGTCTTGACACATAATGTATCCATGCAAAGTTTGGTGAAGATCTGAGTATGTAGTTTTTGACCTTATATGGAACCTCCTATCTGAAAATTTGAAAATTCTTAAAAAATTCGTCCAAAATCTTGATGTCTCCAATCTCTTGTTTTGTACGTTTTTTCCACGTGTCTTGACATCCAATGTATCCCTGCAAAGTTTGGTGAAGATCTGAGTATGTAGTTTTTGACCTTATCTGGAACCTCCCATCTGAAAATTTGAAAATTCCTAAAAAATCCGTGCAAAATCTTGATGACCCCAATCTCTTGTTTTGTACGTTTTTTCCACGTGTCTTGACATCCAATGTATTCCTGCAATGTTTGGTGAAGATCTGAGTATGTAGTTTTTGACCTTATATGGAACCTCCTATCTGAAAATTTGAAAATTCTTAAAAAATTCGACCAAAATCTTGATGTTCCGAATCCTATGTTTTGTATGTTTTTTCCACGTGTCTTGACATCCAATGTATCCATGCAAAGTTTGGTGAAGATCTGAGTATGTAGTTTTTGACCTTATCTGGAACCTCCCATCTGAAAATTTGAAAATTCTTAAAAAATTCGTCGAAAATCTTGATGTCTCCGATCTCTTGTTTTGTACGTTTTTTCCACGTGTCTTGACATGCAAAGTATTCCTGCAAAGTTTGGTGAAGATCTGAGTATGTAGTTTTTGACCTCATCTGGAACCTCCTATCTGAAAATTTGAAAATTCTTAAAAAATTCGTCCAAAATTTTGATGTCTCCAATCTCTTGTTTTGTACGTTTTTTCCACGTGTCTTGACATCCAATGTATCCCTGCAATGTTTGGTGAAGATCTGAGTATGTAGTTTTTGACCTTATCTGGAACCTCCCATCTGAAAATTTGAAAATTCCTAAAAAATCCGTCCAAAATCTTGATGACCCCAATCTCTTGTTTTGTACGTTTTTTCCACGTGTCTTGACATCCAATGTATCCCTGCAAAGTTTGGTGAAGATCTGAGTATGTAGTTTTTGACCTTATCTGGAACCTCCTATCTGAAAATTTGAAAATTCTTAAAAAATTCGTCCAAAATCTTGATGTCTCCAATCTCTTGTTTTGTACGTTTTTTCCACGTGTCTTGATATCCAATGTATCCCTGCAAAGTTTGGTGAAGATCTGAGTATGTCGTTTTTGACCTTATCTGGAACATCCTTTCTGAAAATTTGAAAATTGTTAAAAAATTCGTCCAAAATCTTGATGTCTCCAATCTCTTTTTTGTACGTTTTTTCCACGTGTCTTGACAACCAATGTATCCCTGCAAAGTTTGGTGAAGATCTGAGTATGTAGTTTTTGACCTTATCTGGAACCTCCCATCTGAAAATTTGAAAATTCTTAAAAAATTCGACCAAAATCTTGATGTCTCCAATCTTTTGTTTTGTACGTTTTTTCCACGTGTCTTGACACATAATGTATCCATGCAAAGTTTGGTGAAGATCTGAGTATGTAGTTTTTGACCTTATATGGAACCTCCTATCTGAAAATTTGAAAATTCTTAAAAAATTCGTCCAAAATCTTGATGTCTCCAATCTCTTGTTTTGTACGTTTTTTCCACGTGTCTTGACATCCAATGTATCCCTGCAAAGTTTGGTGAAGATCTGAGTATGTAGTTTTTGACCTTATCTGGAACCTCCCATCTGAAAATTTGAAAATTCCTAAAAAATCCGTGCAAAATCTTGATGACCCCAATCTCTTGTTTTGTACGTTTTTTCCACGTGTCTTGACATCCAATGTATTCCTGCAATGTTTGGTGAAGATCTGAGTATGTAGTTTTTGACCTTATATGGAACCTCCTATCTGAAAATTTGAAAATTCTTAAAAAATTCGACCAAAATCTTGATGTTCCGAATCCTATGTTTTGTATGTTTTTTCCACGTGTCTTGACATCCAATGTATCCATGCAAAGTTTGGTGAAGATCTGAGTATGTAGTTTTTGACCTTATATTGAACCTCCCATCTGAAAATTTGAAAATTCTTAAAAAATTCGTCCAAAATCTTGATGACCCCAATCTCTTGTTTTGTACGTTTTTTCCACGTGTCTTGACATCCAAAGTATCCCTGCAAAGTTTGGTGAAGATCTGAGTATGTAGTTTTTGACCTTATATGGAACCTCCTTTCTGAAAATTTGAGAATTCTTAAAAAATTCGTCCAAAATCTTGATGTCTCCAATCTCTTGTTTTGTACGTTTTTTCCACGTGTCTTGACATCCAATGTATCCATGCAAAGTTTGGTGAAGATCTGAGTATGTCGTTTTTGACCTTATCTGGAACCTCCCATCTGAAAATTTGAAAATTCTTAAAAAATTCGTCGAAAATCTTGATGTCTCCAATCTTTTGTTTTGTACGTTTTTTCCACGTGTCTTGACATGCAAAGTATCCCTGCAACGTTTGGTGAAGATCTGAGTATGTAGTTTTTGACCTTATCTGGAACCTCCTATCTGAAAATTTGAAAATTCTTAAAAAATTCGTCGAAAATCTTGATGTCTCCAATCTCTTGTTTTGTACGTTTTTTCCACGTGTCTTGATATCCAATGTATCCCTGCAAAGTTTGGTGAAGATCTGAGTATGTCGTTTTTGACCTTATCTGGAACATCCTTTCTGAAAATTTGAAAATTGTTAAAAAATTCGTCCAAAATCTTGATGTCTCCAATCTCTTTTTTGTACGTTTTTTCCACGTGTCTTGACATCCAATGTATCCCTGCAAAGTTTGGTGAAGATCTGAGTATGTAGTTTTTGACCTTATCTGGAACCTCCCATCTGAAAATTTGAAAATTCTTAAAAAATTCGACCAAAATCTTGATGTCTCCAATCTTTTGTTTTGTACGTTTTTTCCACGTGTCTTGACACATAATGTATCCATGCAAAGTTTGGTGAAGATCTGAGTATGTAGTTTTTGACCTTATATGGAACCTCCTATCTGAAAATTTGAAAATTCTTAAAAAATTCGTCCAAAATCTTGATGTCTCCAATCTCTTGTTTTGTACGTTTTTTCCACGTGTCTTGACATCCAATGTATCCCTGCAAAGTTTGGTGAAGATCTGAGTATGTAGTTTTTGACCTTATCTGGAACCTCCCATCTGAAAATTTGAAAATTCCTAAAAAATCCGTGCAAAATCTTGATGACCCCAATCTCTTGTTTTGTACGTTTTTTCCACGTGTCTTGACATCCAATGTATCCATGCAAAGTTTGGTGAAGATCTCAGTATGTCGTTTTTGACCTTATCTGGAACCTCCCATCTGAAAATTTGAAAATTCTTAAAAAATTCGTCGAAAATCTTGATGTCTCCAATCTCTTGTTTTGTACGTTTTTTCCACGTGTCTTGACATGCAAAGTATCCCTGCAACGTTTGGTGAAGATCTGAGTATGTAGTTTTTGACCTTATCTGGAACCTCCTATCTGAAAATTTGAAAATTCTTCAAAAATTCGTCGAAAATCTTGATGTCTAAAATCTCTTGTTTTGTACGTTTTTTCCACGTGTCTTGACATCCAATGTATCCCTGCAATGTTTGGTGGAGATCTGAGTATGTAGTTTTTGACCTTATCTGGGACCTCCTATCAGAAAATTTGAAAATTCTTCAAAAATTCGTCCAAAATCTTGATGTCTCCAATCTCTTGTTTTGTACGTTTTTTCCACGTGTCTCGACCTCCAATGTATCCCTGCAAAGTTTGGTGAAGATCTGAGTATGTCGTTTTTGACCTTATCTGGAACATCCTTTCTGAAAATTTGAAAATTCTTAAAAAATTCGTCCAAAATCTTGATGTCTCCAATCTCTTGTTTTGTACGTTTTTTCCACGTGTCTTGACATCCAATGTATCCCTGCAAAGTTTGGTTAAGATCTGAGTATGTAGTTTTTGACCTTATATGGAACCTCCTTTCTGAAAATTTGAAAATTCTCAAAAAATTCGTCCATAATCTTGATGTCTCCAATCTCTTGTTTTGTACGTTTTTTCCACGTGTCTTGACATCCAATGTATCCCTGCAAAGTTTGGTGAAGATCTGAGTATGTAGTTTTTGACCTTATCTGGAACCTCCCATCTGAAAATTTGAAAATTCTTAAAAAATTCGACCAAAATCTTGATGTCTCCAATCTTTTGTTTTGTACGTTTTTTCCACGTGTCTTGACACATAATGTATCCATGCAAAGTTTGGTGAAGATCTGAGTATGTAGTTTTTGACCTTATATGGAACCTCCTATCTGAAAATTTGAAAATTCTTAAAAAATTCGTCCAAAATCTTGATGTCTCCAATCTCTTGTTTTGTACGTTTTTTCCACGTGTCTTGACATCCAATGTATCCCTGCAAAGTTTGGTGAAGATCTGAGTATGTAGTTTTTGACCTTATCTGGAACCTCCCATCTGAAAATTTGAAAATTCCTAAAAAATCCGTGCAAAATCTTGATGACCCCAATCTCTTGTTTTGTACGTTTTTTCCACGTGTCTTGACATCCAATGTATTCCTGCAATGTTTGGTGCAGATCTGAGTATGTAGTTTTTGACCTTATATGGAACCTCCTATCTGAAAATTTGAAAATTCTTAAAAAATTCGTCGAAAATCTTGATGTCTCCAATCTCTTGTTTTGTACGTTTTTTCCACGTGTCTTGACATGCAAAGTATCCCTGCAACGTTTGGTGAAGATCTGAGTATGTAGTTTTTGACCTTATCTGGAACCTCCTATCTGAAAATTTGAAAATTCTTCAAAAATTCGTCGAAAATCTTGATGTCTCCAATCTCTTTTTTTTTGTACGTTTTTTCCACGTGTCTTGACATCCAATGTATTCCTGCAATGTTTGGTGAAGATCTGAGTATGTAGTTTTTGACCTTATATGGAACCTCCTATCTGAAAATTTGAAAATACTTAAAAAATTCGTCGAAAATCTTGATGTCTCCAATCTCTTGTTTTGTACGTTTTTTCCACGTGTCTTGACATGCAAAGTATCCCTGCAACGTTTGGTGAAGATCTGAGTATGTAGTTTTTGACCTTATCTGGAACATCCTTTCTGAAAATTTGAAAATTCTTAAAAAATTCGTCGAAAATCTTGATGTCTCCAATCTCTTGTTTTGTACGTTTTTTCCACGTGTCTTGACATCCAATGTATCCCTGCAAAGTTTGGTGAAGATCTGAGTATGTAGTTTTTGACCTTATATGGAACCTCCTTTCTGAAAATTTGAAAATTCTCAAAAAATTCGTCCATAATCTTGATGTCTCCAATCTCTTGTTTTGTACGTTTTTTCCACGTGTCTTGACATCCAATGTATCCCTGCAAAGTTTGGTGAAGATCTGAGTATGTAGTTTTTGACCTTATCTGGAACCTCCCATCTGAAAATTTGAAAATTCTTAAAAAATTCGACCAAAATCTTGATGTCTCCAATCTTTTGTTTTGTACGTTTTTTCCACGTGTCTTGACACATAATGTATCCATGCAAAGTTTGGTGAAGATCTGAGTATGTAGTTTTTGACCTTATATGGAACCTCCTATCTGAAAATTTGAAAATTCTTAAAAAATTCGTCCAAAATCTTGATGTCTCCAATCTCTTGTTTTGTACGTTTTTTACACGTGTCTTGACATCCAATGTATCGCTGCAAAGTTTGGTGAAGATCTGAGTATGTAGTTTTTGACCTTATCTGGAACCTCCCATCTGAAAATTTGAAAATTCCTAAAAAATCCGTGCAAAATCTTGATGACCCCAATCTCTTGTTTTGTACGTTTTTTCCACGTGTCTTGACATCCAATGTATTCCTGCAATGTTTGGTGCAGATCTGAGTATGTAGTTTTTGACCTTATATGGAACCTCCCATCTGAAAATTTGAAAATTCTTAAAAAATTCGTCGAAAATCTTGATGTCTCCAATCTCTTGTTTTGTACGTTTTTTCCACGTGTCTTGACATGCAAAGTATCCCTGCAACGTTTGGTGAAGATCTGAGTATGTAGTTTTTGACCTTATCTGGAACCTCCTATCTGAAAATTTGAAAATTCTTCAAAAATTCGTCGAAAATCTTGATGTCTCCAATCTCTTGTTTTGTACGTTTTTTCCACGTGTCTTGACATCCAATGTATTCCTGCAATGTTTGGTGAAGATCTGAGTATGTAGTTTTTGACCTTATATGGAACCTCCTATCTGAAAATTTGAAAATACTTAAAAAATTCGTCGAAAATCTTGATGTCTCCAATCTCTTGTTTTGTACGTTTTTTCCACGTGTCTTGATATCCAATGTATCCCTGCAAAGTTTGGTGAAGATCTGAGTATGTCGTTTTTGACCTTATCTGGAACATCCTTTCTGAAAATTTGAAAATTGTTAAAAAATTCGTCCAAAATCTTGATGTCTCCAATCTCTTTTTTGTACGTTTTTTCCACGTGTCTTGACATCCAATGTATCCCTGCAAAGTTTGGTGAAGATCTGAGTATGTAGTTTTTGACCTTATATGGAACCTCCCATCTGAAAATTTGAAAATTCTTAAAAAATTCGACCAAAATCTTGATGTCTCCAATCTTTTGTTTTGTACGTTTTTTCCACGTGTCTTGACACATAATGTATCCATGCAAAGTTTGGTGAAGATCTGAGTATGTAGTTTTTGACCTTATATGGAACCTCCTATCTGAAAATTTGAAAATTCTTAAAAAATTCGTCCAAAATCTTGATGTCTCCAATCTCTTGTTTTGTACGTTTTTTCCACGTGTCTTGACATCCAATGTATCCCTGCAAAGTTTGGTGAAGATCTGAGTATGTAGTTTTTGACCTTATCTGGAACCTCCCATCTGAAAATTTGAAAATTCCTAAAAAATCCGTGCAAAATCTTGATGACCCCAATCTCTTGTTTTGTACGTTTTTTCCACGTGTCTTGACATCCAATGTATTCCTGCAATGTTTGGTGAAGATCTGAGCATGTAGTTTTTGACCTTATATGGAACCTCCTATCTGAAAATTTGAAAATTCTTAAAAAATTCGACCAAAATCTTGATGTTCCGAATCCTATGTTTTGTATGTTTTTTCCACGTGTCTTGACATCCAATGTATCCATGCAAAGTTTGGTGAAGATCTGAGTATGTAGTTTTTGACCTTATATTGAACCTCCCATCTGAAAATTTGAAAATTCTTAAAAAATTCGTCCAAAATCTTGATGACCCCAATCTCTTGTTTTGTACGTTTTTTCCACGTGTCTTGACATCCAAAGTATCCCTGCAAAGTTTGGTGAAGATCTGAGTATGTAGTTTTTGACCTTATATGGAACCTCCTTTCTGAAAATTTGAGAATTCTTAAAAAATTCGTCCAAAATCTTGATGTCTCCAATCTTTTGTTTTGTACGTTTTTTCCACGTGTCTTGACATCCAATGTATCCATGCAAAGTTTGGTGAAGATCTGAGTATGTCGTTTTTGACTTTATCTGGAACCTCCCATCTGAAAATTTGAAAATTCTTAAAAAATTCGTCGAAAATCTTGATGTCTCCAATCTTTTGTTTTGTACGTTTTTTCCACGTGTCTTGACATGCAAAGTATCCCTGCAACGTTTGGTGAAGATCTGAGTATGTAGTTTTTGACCTTATCTGGAACCTCCTATCTGAAAATTTGAAAATTCTTAAAAAATTCGTCGAAAATCTTGATGTCTCCAATCTCTTGTTTTGTACGTTTTTTCCACGTGTCTTGATATCCAATGTATCCCTGCAAAGTTTGGTGAAGATCTGAGTATGTCGTTTTTGACCTTATCTGGAACATCCTTTCTGAAAATTTGAAAATTGTTAAAAAATTCGTCCAAAATCTTGATGTCTCCAATCTCTTTTTTGTACGTTTTTTCCACGTGTCTTGACATCCAATGCATCCCTGCAAAGTTTGGTGAAGATCTGAGTATGTATTTTTTGACCTTATCTGGAACCTCCCATCTGAAAATTTGAAAATTCTTAAAAAATTCGACCAAAATCTTGATGTCTCCAATCTTTTGTTTTGTACGTTTTTTCCACGTGTCTTGACACATAATGTATCCAAGCAAAGTTTGGTGAAGATCTGAGTATGTAGTTTTTGACCTTATATGGAACCTCCTATCTGAAAATTTGAAAATTCTTAAAAAATTCGTCCAAAATCTTGATGTCTCCAATCTCTTGTTTTGTACGTTTTTTCCACGTGTCTTGACATCCAATGTATCCCTGCAAAGTTTGGTGAAGATCTGAGTATGTAGTTTTTGACCTTATCTGGAACCTCCCATCTGAAAATTTGAAAATTCCTAAAAAATCCGTGCAAAATCTTGATGACCCCAATCTCTTGTTTTGTACGTTTTTTCCACGTGTCTTGACATCCAATGTATTCCTGCAATGTTTGGTGAAGATCTGAGCATGTAGTTTTTGACCTTATATGGAACCTCCTATCTGAAAATTTGAAAATTCTTAAAAAATTCGACCAAAATCTTGATGTTCCGAATCCTATGTTTTGTATGTTTTTTCCACGTGTCTTGACATCCAATGTATCCATGCAAAGTTTGGTGAAGATCTGAGTATGTAGTTTTTGACCTTATATTGAACCTCCCATCTGAAAATTTGAAAATTCTTAAAAAATTCGTCCAAAATCTTGATGACCCCAATCTCTTGTTTTGTACGTTTTTTCCACGTGTCTTGACATCCAAAGTATCCCTGCAAAGTTTGGTGAAGATCTGAGTATGTAGTTTTTGACCTTATATGGAACCTCCTTTCTGAAAATTTGAGAATTCTTAAAAAATTCGTCCAAAATCTTGATGTCTCCAATCTCTTGTTTTGTACGTTTTTTCCACGTGTCTTGACATCCAATGTATCCATGCAAAGTTTGGTGAAGATCTGAGTATGTCGTTTTTGACCTTATCTGGAACCTCCCATCTGAAAATTTGAAAATTCTTAAAAAATTCGTCGAAAATCTTGATGTCTCCAATCTTTTGTTTTGTACGTTTTTTCCACGTGTCTTGACATGCAAAGTATCCCTGCAACGTTTGGTGAAGATCTGAGTATGTAGTTTTTGACCTTATCTGGAACCTCCTATCTGAAAATTTGAAAATTCTTAAAAAATTCGTCGAAAATCTTGATGTCTCCAATCTCTTGTTTTGTACGTTTTTTCCACGTGTCTTGATATCCAATGTATCCCTGCAAAGTTTGGTGAAGATCTGAGTATGTCGTTTTTGACCTTATCTGGAACATCCTTTCTGAAAATTTGAAAATTGTTAAAAAATTCGTCCAAAATCTTGATGTCTCCAATCTCTTTTTTGTACGTTTTTTCCACGTGTCTTGACATCCAATGTATCCATGCAAAGTTTGGTGAAGATCTGAGTATGTCGTTTTTGACCTTATCTGGAACCTCCCATCTGAAAATTTGAAAATTCTTAAAAAATTCGTCGAAAATCTTGATGTCTCCAATCTCTTGTTTTGTACGTTTTTTCCACGTGTCTTGACATGCAAAGTATCCCTGCAACGTTTGGTGAAGATCTGAGTATGTAGTTTTTGACCTTATCTGGAACCTCCTATCTGAAAATTTGAAAATTCTTCAAAAATTCGTCGAAAATCTTGATGTCTAAAATCTCTTGTTTTGTACGTTTTTTCCACGTGTCTTGACATCCAATGTATCCCTGCAATGTTTGGTGGAGATCTGAGTATGTAGTTTTTGACCTTATCTGGGACCTCCTATCAGAAAATTTGAAAATTCTTCAAAAATTCGTCCAAAATCTTGATGTATCCAATCTCTTGTTTTGTACGTTTTTTCCACGTGTCTCGACCTCCAATGTATCCCTGCAAAGTTTGGTGAAGATCTGAGTATGTCGTTTTTGACCTTATCTGGAACATCCTTTCTGAAAATTTGAAAATTCTTAAAAAATTCGTCGAAAATCTTGATGTCTCCAATCTCTTGTTTTGTACGTTTTTTCCACGTGTCTTGACATCCAATGTATCCCTGCAAAGTTTGGTGAAGATCTGAGTATGTAGTTTTTGACCTTATATGGAACCTCCTTTCTGAAAATTTGAAAATTCTCAAAAAATTCGTCCATAATCTTGATGTCTCCAATCTCTTGTTTTGTACGTTTTTTCCACGTGTCTTGACATCCAATGTATCCCTGCAAAGTTTGGTGAAGATCTGAGTATGTAGTTTTTGACCTTATCTGGAACCTCCCATCTGAAAATTTGAAAATTCTTAAAAAATTCGACCAAAATCTTGATGTCTCCAATCTTTTGTTTTGTACGTTTTTTCCACGTGTCTTGACACATAATGTATCCATGCAAAGTTTGGTGAAGATCTGAGTATGTAGTTTTTGACCTTATATGGAACCTCCTATCTGAAAATTTGAAAATTCTTAAAAAATTCGTCCAAAATCTTGATGTCTCCAATCTCTTGTTTTGTACGTTTTTTACACGTGTCTTGACATCCAATGTATCCCTGCAAAGTTTGGTGAAGATCTGAGTATGTAGTTTTTGACCTTATCTGGAACCTCCCATCTGAAAATTTGAAAATTCCTAAAAAATCCGTGCAAAATCTTGATGACCCCAATCTCTTGTTTTGTACGTTTTTTCCACGTGTCTTGACATCCAATGTATTCCTGCAATGTTTGGTGCAGATCTGAGTATGTAGTTTTTGACCTTATATGGAACCTCCCATCTGAAAATTTGAAAATTCTTAAAAAATTCGTCGAAAATCTTGATGTCTCCAATCTCTTGTTTTGTACGTTTTTTCCACGTGTCTTGACATGCAAAGTATCCCTGCAACGTTTGGTGAAGATCTGAGTATGTAGTTTTTGACCTTATCTGGAACCTCCTATCTGAAAATTTGAAAATTCTTCAAAAATTCGTCGAAAATCTTGATGTCTCCAATCTCTTGTTTTGTACGTTTTTTCCACGTGTCTTGACATCCAATGTATTCCTGCAATGTTTGGTGAAGATCTGAGTATGTAGTTTTTGACCTTATATGGAACCTCCTATCTGAAAATTTGAAAATACTTAAAAAATTCGTCGAAAATCTTGATGTCTCCAATCTCTTGTTTTGTACGTTTTTTCCACGTGTCTTGATATCCAATGTATCCCTGCAAAGTTTGGTGAAGATCTGAGTATGTCGTTTTTGACCTTATCTGGAACATCCTTTCTGAAAATTTGAAAATTGTTAAAAAATTCGTCCAAAATCTTGATGTCTCCAATCTCTTTTTTGTACGTTTTTTCCACGTGTCTTGACATCCAATGTATCCCTGCAAAGTTTGGTGAAGATCTGAGTATGTAGTTTTTGACCTTATATGGAACCTCCCATCTGAAAATTTGAAAATTCTTAAAAAATTCGACCAAAATCTTGATGTCTCCAATCTTTTGTTTTGTACGTTTTTTCCACGTGTCTTGACACATAATGTATCCATGCAAAGTTTGGTGAAGATCTGAGTATGTAGTTTTTGACCTTATATGGAACCTCCTATCTGAAAATTTGAAAATTCTTAAAAAATTCGTCCAAAATCTTGATGTCTCCAATCTCTTGTTTTGTACGTTTTTTCCACGTGTCTTGACATCCAATGTATCCCTGCAAAGTTTGGTGAAGATCTGAGTATGTAGTTTTTGACCTTATCTGGAACCTCCCATCTGAAAATTTGAAAATTCCTAAAAAATCCGTGCAAAATCTTGATGACCCCAATCTCTTGTTTTGTACGTTTTTTCCACGTGTCTTGACATCCAATGTATTCCTGCAATGTTTGGTGAAGATCTGAGCATGTAGTTTTTGACCTTATATGGAACCTCCTATCTGAAAATTTGAAAATTCTTAAAAAATTCGACCAAAATCTTGATGTTCCGAATCCTATGTTTTGTATGTTTTTTCCACGTGTCTTGACATCCAATGTATCCATGCAAAGTTTGGTGAAGATCTGAGTATGTAGTTTTTGACCTTATATTGAACCTCCCATCTGAAAATTTGAAAATTCTTAAAAAATTCGTCCAAAATCTTGATGACCCCAATCTCTTGTTTTGTACGTTTTTTCCACGTGTCTTGACATCCAAAGTATCCCTGCAAAGTTTGGTGAAGATCTGAGTATGTAGTTTTTGACCTTATATGGAACCTCCTTTCTGAAAATTTGAGAATTCTTAAAAAATTCGTCCAAAATCTTGATGTCTCCAATCTCTTGTTTTGTACGTTTTTTCCACGTGTCTTGACATCCAATGTATCCATGCAAAGTTTGGTGAAGATCTGAGTATGTCGTTTTTGACCTTATCTGGAACCTCCCATCTGAAAATTTGAAAATTCTTAAAAAATTCGTCGAAAATCTTGATGTCTCCAATCTTTTGTTTTGTACGTTTTTTCCACGTGTCTTGACATGCAAAGTATCCCTGCAACGTTTGGTGAAGATCTGAGTATGTAGTTTTTGACCTTATCTGGAACCTCCTATCTGAAAATTTGAAAATTCTTAAAAAATTCGTCGAAAATCTTGATGTCTCCAATCTCTTGTTTTGTACGTTTTTTCCACGTGTCTTGATATCCAATGTATCCCTGCAAAGTTTGGTGAAGATCTGAGTATGTCGTTTTTGACCTTATCTGGAACATCCTTTCTGAAAATTTGAAAATTGTTAAAAAATTCGTCCAAAATCTTGATGTCTCCAATCTCTTTTTTGTACGTTTTTTCCACGTGTCTTGACATCCAATGTATCCCTGCAAAGTTTGGTGAAGATCTGAGTATGTAGTTTTTGACCTTATCTGGAACCTCCCATCTGAAAATTTGAAAATTCTTAAAAAATTCGACCAAAATCTTGATGTCTCCAATCTTTTGTTTTGTACGTTTTTTCCACGTGTCTTGACACATAATGTATCCAAGCAAAGTTTGGTGAAGATCTGAGTATGTAGTTTTTGACCTTATATGGAACCTCCTATCTGAAAATTTGAAAATTCTTAAAAAATTCGTCCAAAATCTTGATGTCTCCAATCTCTTGTTTTGTACGTTTTTTCCACGTGTCTTGACATCCAATGTATCCCTGCAAAGTTTGGTGAAGATCTGAGTATGTAGTTTTTGACCTTATCTGGAACCTCCCATCTGAAAATTTGAAAATTCCTAAAAAATCCGTGCAAAATCTTGATGACCCCAATCTCTTGTTTTGTACGTTTTTTCCACGTGTCTTGACATCCAATGTATCCATGCAAAGTTTGGTGAAGATCTGAGTATGTCGTTTTTGACCTTATCTGGAACCTCCCATCTGAAAATTTGAAAATTCTTAAAAAATTCGTCGAAAATCTTGATGTCTCCAATCTCTTGTTTTGTACGTTTTTTCCACGTGTCTTGACATGCAAAGTATCCCTGCAACGTTTGGTGAAGATCTGAGTATGTAGTTTTTGACCTTATCTGGAACCTCCTATCTGAAAATTTGAAAATTCTTCAAAAATTCGTCGAAAATCTTGATGTCTAAAATCTCTTGTTTTGTACGTTTTTTCCACGTGTCTTGACATCCAATGTATCCCTGCAATGTTTGGTGGAGATCTGAGTATGTAGTTTTTGACCTTATCTGGGACCTCCTATCAGAAAATTTGAAAATTCTTCAAAAATTCGTCCAAAATCTTGATGTATCCAATCTCTTGTTTTGTACGTTTTTTCCACGTGTCTCGACCTCCAATGTATCCCTGCAAAGTTTGGTGAAGATCTGAGTATGTCGTTTTTGACCTTATCTGGAACATCCTTTCTGAAAATTTGAAAATTCTTAAAAAATTCGTCGAAAATCTTGATGTCTCCAATCTCTTGTTTTGTACGTTTTTTCCACGTGTCTTGACATCCAATGTATCCCTGCAAAGTTTGGTGAAGATCTGAGTATGTAGTTTTTGACCTTATATGGAACCTCCTTTCTGAAAATTTGAAAATTCTCAAAAAATTCGTCCATAATCTTGATGTCTCCAATCTCTTGTTTTGTACGTTTTTTCCACGTGTCTTGACATCCAATGTATCCCTGCAAAGTTTGGTGAAGATCTGAGTATGTAGTTTTTGACCTTATCTGGAACCTCCCATCTGAAAATTTGAAAATTCTTAAAAAATTCGACCAAAATCTTGATGTCTCCAATCTTTTGTTTTGTACGTTTTTTCCACGTGTCTTGACACATAATGTATCCATGCAAAGTTTGGTGAAGATCTGAGTATGTAGTTTTTGACCTTATATGGAACCTCCTATCTGAAAATTTGAAAATTCTTAAAAAATTCGTCCAAAATCTTGATGTCTCCAATCTCTTGTTTTGTACGTTTTTTACACGTGTCTTGACATCCAATGTATCCCTGCAAAGTTTGGTGAAGATCTGAGTATGTAGTTTTTGACCTTATCTGGAACCTCCCATCTGAAAATTTGAAAATTCCTAAAAAATCCCTGCAAAATCTTGATGACCCCAATCTCTTGTTTTGTACGTTTTTTCCACGTGTCTTGACATCCAATGTATTCCTGCAATGTTTGGTGCAGATCTGAGTATGTAGTTTTTGACCTTATATGGAACCTCCCATCTGAAAATTTGAAAATTCTTAAAAAATTCGTCGAAAATCTTGATGTCTCCAATCTCTTGTTTTGTACGTTTTTTCCACGTGTCTTGACATGCAAAGTATCCCTGCAACGTTTGGTGAAGATCTGAGTATGTAGTTTTTGACCTTATCTGGAACCTCCTATCTGAAAATTTGAAAATTCTTCAAAAATTCGTCGAAAATCTTGAAGTCTCCAATCTCTTGTTTTGTACGTTTTTTCCACGTGTCTTGACATCCAATGTATTCCTGCAATGTTTGGTGAAGATCTGAGTATGTAGTTTTTGACCTTATATGGAACCTCCTATCTGAAAATTTGAAAATACTTAAAAAATTCGTCGAAAATCTTGATGTCTCCAATCTCTTGTTTTGTACGTTTTTTCCACGTGTCTTGACATGCAAAGTATCCCTGCAACGTTTGGTGAAGATCTGAGTATGTAGTTTTTGACCTTATCTGGAACCTCCTATCTGAAAATTTGAAAATTCTTAAAAAATTCGTCCAAAATCTTGAAGACCCCAACCTCTTGTTTTGAACGTTTTTTCCACGTGTCTTGACATCCAATGTATCCCTGCAAAGTTTGGTGAAGATCTGAGTATGTAGTTTTTGACCTTATATGGAACCTCCTTTCTGAAAATTTGAGAATTCTTAAAAAATTCGTCCAAAATCTTGATGTCTCCAATCTCTTGTTTTGTACGTTTTTTCCACGTGTCTTGACATCCAATGTATCCATGCAAAGTTTGGTGAAGATCTGAGTATGTCGTTTTTGACCTTATCTGGAACCTCCCATCCGAAAATTTGAAAATTCTTAAAAAATTCGTCGAAAATCTTGATGTCTCCAATCTCTTGTTTTGTACGTTTTTTCCACGTGTCTTGACATGCAAAGTATCCCTGCAACGTTTGGTGAAGATCTGAGTATGTAGTTTTTGACCTTATCTGGAACCTCCTATCTGAAAATTTGAAAATTCTTCAAAAATTCGTCGAAAATCTTGATGTCTCCAATCTCTTGCTTTGTACGTTTTTTCCACGTGTCTTGACATCCAATGTATCCCTGCAATGTTTGGTGGAGATCTGAGTATGTAGTTTTTGACCTTATCTGGAACCTCCTATCTGAAAATTTGAAAATTCTTCAAAAATTCGTCCAAAATCTTGATGTCTCCAATCTCTTGTTTTGTACGTTTTTTCCACGTGTCTCGACCTCCAATGTATCCCTGCAAAGTTAGTGAAGATCTGAGTATGTCGTTTTTGACCTTATCTGGAACATCCTTTCTGAAAATTTGAAAATTCTTAAAAAATTCGTCGAAAATCTTGATGTCTCCAATCTCTTGTTTTGTACGTTTTTTCCACGTGTCTTGACATCCAATGTATCCCTGCAAAGTTTGGTGAAGATCTGAGTATGTAGTTTTTGACCTTATATGGAACCTCCTTTCTGAAAATTTGAAAATTCTCAAAAAATTCGTCCATAATCTTGATGTCTCCAATCTCTTGTTTTGTACGTTTTTTCCACGTGTCTTGACATCCAATGTATCCCTGCAAAGTTTGGTGAAGATCTGAGTATGTAGTTTTTGACCTTATCTGGAACCTCCCATCTGAAAATTTGAAAATTCTTAAAAAATTCGACCAAAATCTTGATGTCTCCAATCTTTTGTTTTGTACGTTTTTTCCACGTGTCTTGACACATAATGTATCCATGCAAAGTTTGGTGAAGATCTGAGTATGTAGTTTTTGACCTTATATGGAACCTCCTATCTGAAAATTTGAAAATTCTTAAAATAATTCGTCCAAAATCTTGATGTCTCCAATCTCTTGTTTTGTACGTTTTTTCCACGTGTCTTGACATCCAATGTATCCCTGCAAAGTTTGGTGAAGATCTGAGTATGTAGTTTTTGACCTTATCTGGAACCTCCCATCTGAAAATTTGAAAATTCCTAAAAAATCCGTGCAAAATCTTGATGACCCCAATCCCTTGTTTTGTACGTTTTTTCCACGTGTCTTGACATCCAATGTATTCCTGCAATGTTTGGTGAAGATCTGAGTATGTAGTTTTTGACCTTATATGGAACCTCCTATCTGAAAATTTGAAAATTCTTAAAAAATTCGTCGAAAACCTTGATGTCTCCAATCTCTTGTTTTGTACGTTTTTCCACGTGTCTTGACATGCAAAGTATCCCTGCAACGTTTGGTGAAGATCTGAGTATGTAGTTTTTGACCTTATCTGGAACCTCCTATCTGAAAATTTGAAAATTCTTCAAAAATTCGTCGAAAATCTTGATGTCTCCAATCTCTTGTTTTGTACGTTTTTTCCACGTGTCTTGACATCCAATGTATTCCTGCAATGTTTGGTGAAGATCTGAGTATGTAGTTTTTGACCTTATATGGAACCTCCTATCTGAAAATTTGAAAATTCTTAAAAAATTCGTCGAAAATCTTGATGTCTCCAATCTCTTGTTTTGTACGTTTTTTCCACGTGTCTTGACATGCAAAGTATCCCTGCAACGTTTGGTGAAGATCTGAGTATGTAGTTTTTGACCTTATCTGGAACCTCCTATCTGAAAATTTGAAAATTCTTAAAAAATTCGTCAAAAATCTTGAAGACCCCAATCTCTTGTTTTGTACGTTTTTTCCACGTGTCTTGACATCCAATGTATCCCTGCAAAGTTTGGTGAAGATCTGAGTATGTAGTTTTTGACCTTATATGGAACCTCCTTTCTGAAAATTTGAGAATTCTTAAAAAATTCGTCCAAAATCTTGATGTCTCCAATCTCTTGTTTTGTACGTTTTTTCCACGTGTCTTGACATCCAATGTATCCATGCAAAGTTTGGTGAAGATCTGAGTATGTCGTTTTTGACCTTATCTGGAACCTCCCATCCGAAAATTTGAAAATTCTTAAAAAATTCGTCGAAAATCTTGATGTCTCCAATCTCTTGTTTTGTACGTTTTTTCCACGTGTCTTGACATGCAAAGTATCCCTGCAACGTTTGGTGAAGATCTGAGTATGTAGTTTTTGACCTTATCTGGAACCTCCTATCTGAAAATTTGAAAATTCTTCAAAAATTCGTCGAAAATCTTGATGTCTCCAATCTCTTGCTTTGTACGTTTTTTCCACGTGTCTTGACATCCAATGTATCCCTGCAATGTTTGGTGGAGATCTGAGTATGTAGTTTTTGACCTTATCTGGAACCTCCTATCTGAAAATTTGAAAATTCTTAAAAAATTCGTCCAAAATCTTGATGTCTCCAATCTCTTGTTTTGTACGTTTTTTCCACGTGTCTCGACCTCCAATGTATCCCTGCAAAGTTAGTGAAGATCTGAGTATGTCGTTTTTGACCTTATCTGGAACATCCTTTCTGAAAATTTGAAAATTCTTAAAAAATTCGTCGAAAATCTTGATGTCTCCAATCTCTTGTTTTGTACGTTTTTTCCACGTTTCTTGACATCCAATGTATCCCTGCAAAGTTTGGTGAAGATCTGAGTATGTAGTTTTTGACCTTATATGGAACCTCCTTTCTGAAAATTTGAAAATTCTCAAAAAATTCGTCCATAATCTTGATGTCTCCAATCTCTTGTTTTGTACGTTTTTTCCACGTGTCTTGACATCCAATGTATCCCTGCAAAGTTTGGTGAAGATCTGAGTATGTAGTTTTTGACCTTATATGGAACCTCCTATCTGAAAATTTGAAAATTCTTAAAAAATTCGTCCAAAATCTTGATGTCACCAATCCTATGTTTTGTATGTTTTTTCCACGTGTCTTGACATCCAATGTATCCATGCAAAGTTTGGTGAAGATCTGAGTATGTCGTTTTTGACCTTATCTGGAACCTCCCATCTGAAAATTTGAAAATTCTTAAAAAATTCGTCGAAAATCTTGATGTCTCCGATCTCTTGTTTTGTACGTTTTTTCCACGTGTCTTGACATGCAAAGTATTCCTGCAAAGTTTGGTGAAGATCTGAGTATGTAGTTTTTGACCTCATCTGGAACCTCCTATCTGAAAATTTGAAAATTCTTAAAAAATTCGTCCAAAATTTTGATGTCTCCAATCTCTTGTTTTGTACGTTTTTTCCACGTGTCTTGACATCCAATGTATCCCTGCAATGTTTGGTGAAGATCTGAGTATGTAGTTTTTGACCATATCTGGAACCTCCCATCTGAAAATTTGAAAATTCCTAAAAAATCCGTCCAAAATCTTGATGACCCCAATCTCTTGTTTTGTACGTTTTTTCCACGTGTCTTGACATCCAATGTATGCCTGCAAAGTTTGGTGAAGATCTGAGTATGTAGTTTTTGACCTTATCTGGAACCTCCTATCTGAAAATTTGAAAATTCTTAAAAAATTCGTCCAAAATCTTGATGTCTCCAATCTCTTGTTTTGTACGTTTTTTCCACGTGTCTTGATATCCAATGTATCCCTGCAAAGTTTGGTGAAGATCTGAGTATGTCGTTTTTGACCTTATCTGGAACATCCTTTCTGAAAATTTGAAAATTGTTAAAAAATTCGTCCAAAATCTTGATGTCTCCAATCTCTTTTTTGTACGTTTTTTCCACGTGTCTTGACATCCAATGTATCCCTGCAAAGTTTGGTGAAGATCTGAGTATGTAGTTTTTGACCTTATCTGGAACCTCCCATCTGAAAATTTGAAAATTCTTAAAAAATTCGACCAAAATCTTGATGTCTCCAATCTTTTGTTTTGTACGTTTTTTCCACGTGTCTTGACACATAATGTATCCATGAAAAGTTTGGTGAAGATCTGAGTATGTAGTTTTTGACCTTATATGGAACCTCCTATCTGAAAATTTGAAAATTCTTAAAAAATTCGTCCAAAATCTTGATGTCTCCAATCTCTTGTTTTGTACGTTTTTTCCACGTGTCTTGACATCCAATGTATCCCTGCAAAGTTTGGTGAAGATCTGAGTATGTAGTTTTTGACCTTATCTGGAACCTCCCATCTGAAAATTTGAAAATTCCTAAAAAATCCGTGCAAAATCTTGATGACCCCAATCTCTTGTTTTGTACGTTTTTTCCACGTGTCTTGACATCCAATGTATTCCTGCAATGTTTGGTGAAGATCTGAGTATGTAGTTTTTGACCTTATATGGAACCTCCTATCTGAAAATTTGAAAATTCTTAAAAAATTCGACCAAAATCTTGATGTTCCGAATACTATGTTTTGTATGTTTTTTCCACGTGTCTTGACATCCAATGTATCCATGCAAAGTTTGGTGAAGATCTGAGTATGTAGTTTTTGACCTTATATTGAACCTCCCATCTGAAAATTTGAAAATTCTTAAAAAATTCGTCCAAAATCTTGATGACCCCAATCTCTTGTTTTGTACGTTTTTTCCACGTGTCTTGACATCCAAAGTATCCCTGCAAAGTTTGGTGAAGATCTGAGTATGTAGTTTTTGACCTTATATGGAACCTCCTTTCTGAAAATTTGAGAATTCTTAAAAAATTCGTCCAAAATCTTGATGTCTCCAATCTCTTGTTTTGTACGTTTTTTCCACGTGTCTTGACATCCAATGTATCCATGCAAAGTTTGGTGAAGATCTGAGTATGTTGTTTTTGACCTTATCTGGAACCTCCCATCTGAAAATTTGAAAATTCTTAAAAAATTCGTCGAAAATCTTGATGTCTCCAATCTCTTGTTTTGTACGTTTTTTCCACGTGTCTTGACATGCAAAGTATCCCTGCAACGTTTGGTGAAGATCTGAGTATGTAGTTTTTGACCTTATCTGGAACCTCCTATCTGAAAATTTGAAAATTCTTCAAAAATTCGTCGAAAATCTTGATGTCTCCAATCTCTTGTTTTGTACGTTTTTTCCACGTGTCTTGACATCCAATGTATTCCTGCAATGTTTGGTGGAGATCTGAGTATGTAGTTTTAGACCTTATCTGGAACCTCCTATCTGAAAATTTGAAAATTCTTCAAAAATTCGTCCAAAATCTTGATGTCTCCAATCTCTTGTTTTGTACGTTTTTTCCACGTGTCTCGACCTCCAATGGATCCCTGCAAAGTTTGGTGAAGATCTGAGTATGTCGTTTTTGACCTTATCTGGAACATCCTTTCTGAAAATTTGAAAATTCTTAAAAAATTCGTCGAAAATCTTGATGTCTCCAATCTCTTGTTTTGTACGTTTTTTCCACGTGTCTTGACATCCAATGTATCCCTGCAAAGTTTGGTGAAGATCTGAGTATGTAGTTTTTGACCTCATCTGGAACCTCCTATCTGAAAATTTGAAAATTCTTAAAAAATTCGTCCAAAATCTTGATGTCTCCAATCTCTTGTTTTGTACGTTTTTTCCACGTGTCTCGACCTCCAATGTATCCCTGCAAAGTTAGTGAAGATCTGAGTATGTCGTTTTTGACCTTATCTGGAACATCCTTTCTGAAAATTTGAAAATTCTTTAAAAATTCGTCGAAAATCTTGATGTCTCCAATCTCTTGTTTTGTACGTTTTTTCCACGTTTCTTGACATCCAATGTATCCCTGCAAAGTTTGGTGAAGATCTGAGTATGTAGTTTTTGACCTTATATGGAACCTCCTTTCTGAAAATTTGAAAATTCTCAAAAAATTCGTCCATAATCTTGATGTCTCCAATCTCTTGTTTTGTACGTTTTTTCCACGTGTCTTGACATCCAATGTATCCCTGCAAAGTTTGGTGAAGATCTGAGTATGTAGTTTTTGACCTTATATGGAACCTCCTATCTGAAAATTTGAAAATTCTTAAAAAATTCGTCCAAAATCTTGATGTCACCAATCCTATGTTTTGTATGTTTTTTCCACGTGTCTTGACATCCAATGTATCCATGCAAAGTTTGGTGAAGATCTGAGTATGTCGTTTTTGACCTTATCTGGAACCTCCCATCTGAAAATTTGAAAATTCTTAAAAAATTCGTCGAAAATCTTGATGTCTCCGATCTCTTGTTTGGTACGTTTTTTCCACGTGTCTTGACATGCAAAGTATTCCTGCAAAGTTTGGTGAAGATCTGAGTATGTAGTTTTTGACCTCATCTGGAACCTCCTATCTGAAAATTTGAAAATTCTTAAAAAATTCGTCCAAAATTTTGATGTCTCCAATCTCTTGTTTTGTACGTTTTTTCCACGTGTCTTGACATCCAATGTATCCCTGCAATGTTTGGTGAAGATCTGAGTATGTAGTTTTTGACCTTATCTGGAACCTCCCATCTGAAAATTTGAAAATTCCTAAAAAATCCGTCCAAAATCTTGATGACCCCAATCTCTTGTTTTGTACGTTTTTTCCACGTGTCTTGACATCCAATGTATCCCTGCAAAGTTTGGTGAAGATCTGAGTATGTAGTTTTTGACCTTATCTGGAACCTCCTATCTGAAAATTTGAAAATTCTTAAAAAATTCGTCCAAAATCTTGATGTCTCCAATCTCTTGTTTTGTACGTTTTTTCCACGTGTCTTGATATCCAATGTATCCCTGCAAAGTTTGGTGAAGATCTGAGTATGTCGTTTTTGACCTTATCTGGAACATCCTTTCTGAAAATTTGAAAATTGTTAAAAAATTCGTCCAAAATCTTGATGTCTCCAATCTCTTTTTTGTACGTTTTTTCCACGTGTCTTGACATCCAATGTATCCCTGCAAAGTTTGGTGAAGATCTGAGTATGTAGTTTTTGACCTTATCTGGAACCTCCCATCTGAAAATTTGAAAATTCTTAAAAAATTCGACCAAAATCTTGATGTCTCCAATCTTTTGTTTTGTACGTTTTTTCCACGTGTCTTGACACATAATGTATCCATGAAAAGTTTGGTGAAGATCTGAGTATGTAGTTTTTGACCTTATATGGAACCTCCTATCTGAAAATTTGAAAATTCTTAAAAAATTCGTCCAAAATCTTGATGTCTCCAATCTCTTGTTTTGTACGTTTTTTCCACGTGTCTTGACATCCAATGTATCCCTGCAAAGTTTGGTGAAGATCTGAGTATGTAGTTTTTGACCTTATCTGGAACCTCCCATCTGAAAATTTGAAAATTCCTAAAAAATCCGTGCAAAATCTTGATGACCCCAATCTCTTGTTTTGTACGTTTTTTCCACGTGTCTTGACATCCAATGTATTCCTGCAATGTTTGGTGAAGATCTGAGTATGTAGTTTTTGACCTTATATGGAACCTCCTATCTGAAAATTTGAAAATTCTTAAAAAATTCGACCAAAATCTTGATGTTCCGAATACTATGTTTTGTATGTTTTTTCCACGTGTCTTGACATCCAATGTATCCATGCAAAGTTTGGTGAAGATCTGAGTATGTAGTTTTTGACCTTATATTGAACCTCCCATCTGAAAATTTGAAAATTCTTAAAAAATTCGTCCAAAATCTTGATGACCCCAATCTCTTGTTTTGTACGTTTTTTCCACGTGTCTTGACATCCAAAGTATCCCTGCAAAGTTTGGTGAAGATCTGAGTATGTAGTTTTTGACCTTATATGGAACCTCCTTTCTGAAAATTTGAGAATTCTTAAAAAATTCGTCCAAAATCTTGATGTCTCCAATCTCTTGTTTTGTACGTTTTTTCCACGTGTCTTGACATCCAATGTATCCATGCAAAGTTTGGTGAAGATCTGAGTATGTTGTTTTTGACCTTATCTGGAACCTCCCATCTGAAAATTTGAAAATTCTTAAAAAATTCGTCGAAAATCTTGATGTCTCCAATCTCTTGTTTTGTACGTTTTTTCCACGTGTCTTGACATGCAAAGTATCCCTGCAACGTTTGGTGAAGATCTGAGTATGTAGTTTTTGACCTTATCTGGAACCTCCTATCTGAAAATTTGAAAATTCTTCAAAAATTCGTCGAAAATCTTGATGTCTCCAATCTCTTGTTTTGTACGTTTTTTCCACGTGTCTTGACATCCAATGTATTCCTGCAATGTTTGGTGGAGATCTGAGTATGTAGTTTTAGACCTTATCTGGAACCTCCTATCTGAAAATTTGAAAATTCTTCAAAAATTCGTCCAAAATCTTGATGTCTCCAATCTCTTGTTTTGTACGTTTTTTCCACGTGTCTCGACCTCCAATGGATCCCTGCAAAGTTTGGTGAAGATCTGAGTATGTCGTTTTTGACCTTATCTGGAACATCCTTTCTGAAAATTTGAAAATTCTTAAAAAATTCGTCGAAAATCTTGATGTCTCCAATCTCTTGTTTTGTACGTTTTTTCCACGTGTCTTGACATCCAATGTATCCCTGCAAAGTTTGGTGAAGATCTGAGTATGTAGTTTTTGACCTCATCTGGAACCTCCTATCTGAAAATTTGAAAATTCTTAAAAAAGTCGTCCAAAATCTTGATGTCTCCAATCTCTTGTTTTGTACGTTTTTTCCACGTGTCTCGACCTCCAATGGATCCCTGCAAAGTTTGGTGAAGATCTGAGTATGTCGTTTTTGACCTTATCTGGAACCTCCCATCTGAAAATTTGAAAATTCTTAAAAAATTCGTCGAAAATCTTGATGTCTCCGATCTCTTGTTTTGTACGTTTTTTCCACGTGTCTTGACATGCAAAGTATTCCTGCAAAGTTTGGTGAAGATCTGAGTATGTCGTTTTTGACCTCATCTGGAACCTCCCATCTGAAAATTTGAAAATTCTTAAAAAATTCGTCGAAAATCTTGATGTCTCCAATCTTTTGTTTTGTACGTTTTTTCCACGTGTCTTGACATGCAAAGTATCCCTGCAACGTTTGGTGAAGATGTGAGTATGTAGTTTTTGACTTTATCTGGAACCTCCTATCTGAAAATTTGAAAATTCTTCAAAAATTCGTCGAAAATCTTGATGTCTAAAATCTCTTGTTTTGTACGTTTTTTCCACGTGTCTTGACATCCAATGTATTCCTGCAATGTTTGGTGGAGATCTGAGTATGTAGTTTTAGACCTTATCTGGAACCTCCTATCTGAAAATTTGAAAATTCTTCAAAAATTCGTCCAAAATCTTGATGTCTCCAATCTCTTGTTTTGTACGTTTTTTCCACGTGTCTCGACCTCCAATGGATCCCTGCAAAGTTTGGTGAAGATCTGAGTATGTCGTTTTTGACCTTATCTGGAACATCCTTTCTGAAAATTTGAAAATTCTTAAAAAATTCGTCGAAAATCTTGATGTCTCCAATCTCTTGTTTTGTACGTTTTTTCCACGTGTCTTGACATCCAATGTATCCCTGCAAAGTTTGGTGAAGATCTGAGTATGTAGTTTTTGACCTTATATGGAACCTCCTATCTGAAAATTTGAAAATTCTTAAAAAATTCGTCCAAAATCTTGATGTCTCCAATCTCTTGTTTTGTACGTTTTTTCCACGTGTCTCGACCTCCAATGGATCCCTGCAAAGTTTGGTGAAGATCTGAGTATGTCGTTTTTGACCTTATCTGGAACCTCCCATCTGAAAATTTGAAAATTCTTAAAAAATTCGTCGAAAATCTTGATGTCTCCGATCTCTTGTTTTGTACGTTTTTTCCACGTGTCTTGACATGCAAAGTATTCCTGCAAAGTTTGGTGAAGATCTGAGTATGTAGTTTTTGACCTCATCTGGAACCTCCTATCTGAAAATTTGAAAATTCTTAAAAAATTCGTCCAAAATCTTGATGTCTCCAATCTCTTGTTTTGTACGATTTTTCCACGTGTCTTGACATCCAATGTATCCCTGCAATGTTTGGTGAAGATCTGAGTATGTAGTTTTTGACCTTATCTGGAACCTCCCATCTGAAAATTTGAAAATTCCTAAAAAATCCGTCCAAAATCTTGATGACCCCAATCTCTTGTTTTGTACTTTTTTTCCACGTGTCTCGACCTCCAATGTATCCCTGCAAAGTTTGGTGAAGATCTGAGTATGTAGTTTTTGACCTTATATGGAACCTCCTATCTGAAAATTTGAAAATTCTTAAAAAATTCGTCCAAAATCTTGATGTCACCAATCCTATGTTTTGTATGTTTTTTCCACGTGTCTTGACATCCAATGTATCCATGCAAAGTTTGGTGAAGATCTGAGTATGTCGTTTTTGACCTTATCTGGAACCTCCCATCTGAAAATTTGAAAATTCTTAAAAAATTCGTCGAAAATCTTGATGTCTCCGATCTCTTGTTTTGTACGTTTTTTCCACGTGTCTTGACATGCAAAGTATTCCTGCAAAGTTTGGTGAAGATCTGAGTATGTAGTTTTTGACCTCATCTGGAACCTCCTATCTGAAAATTTGAAAATTCTTAAAAAATTCGTCCAAAATTTTGATGTCTCCAATCTCTTGTTTTGTACGTTTTTTCCACGTGTCTTGACATCCAATGTATCCCTGCAATGTTTGGTGAAGATCTGAGTATGTAGTTTTTGACCTTATCTGGAACCTCCCATCTGAAAATTTGAAAATTCCTAAAAAATCCGTCCAAAATCTTGATGACCCCAATCTCTTGTTTTGTACGTTTTTTCCACGTGTCTTGACATCCAATGTATCCCTGCAAAGTTTGGTGAAGATCTGAGTATGTAGTTTTTGACCTTATCTGGAACCTCCTATCTGAAAATTTGAAAATTCTTAAAAAATTCGTCCAAAATCTTGATGTCTCCAATCTCTTGTTTTGTACGTTTTTTCCACGTGTCTTGACATCCAAAGTATCCCTGCAAAGTTTGGTGAAGATCTGAGTATGTAGTTTTTGACCTTATATGGAACCTCCTTTCTGAAAATTTGAGAATTCTTAAAAAATTCGTCCAAAATCTTGATGTCTCCAATCTCTTGTTTTGTACGTTTTTTCCACGTGTCTTGACATCCAATGTATCCATGCAAAGTTTGGTGAAGATCTGAGTATGTCGTTTTTGACCTTATCTGGAACCTCCCATCTGAAAATTTGAAAATTCTTAAAAAATCCGTGCAAAATCTTGATGACCCCAATCTCTTGTTTTGTACGTTTTTTCCACGTGTCTTGACATCCAATGTATCCATGCAAAGTTTGGTGAAGATCTGAGTATGTCGTTTTTGACCTTATCTGGAACCTCCCATCTGAAAATTTGAAAATTCTTAAAAAATTCGTCGAAAATCTTGATGTCTCCAATCTCTTGTTTTGTACGTTTTTTCCACGTGTCTTGACATGCAAAGTATCCCTGCAACGTTTGGTGAAGATCTGAGTATGTAGTTTTTGACCTTATCTGGAACCTCCTATCTGAAAATTTGAAAATTCTTCAAAAATTCGTCGAAAATCTTGATGTCTCCAATCTCTTGTTTTGTACGTTTTTTCCACGTGTCTTGACATCCAATGTATCCCTGCAATGTTTGGTGGAGATCTGAGTATGTAGTTTTTGACCTTATCTGGGACCTCCTATCAGAAAATTTGAAAATTCTTCAAAAATTCGTCCAAAATCTTGATGTCTCCAATCTCTTGTTTTGTACGTTTTTTCCACGTGTCTCGACCTCCAATGTATCCCTGCAAAGTTTGGTGAAGATCTGAGTATGTCGTTTTTGACCTTATCTGGAACATCCTTTCTGAAAATTTGAAAATTCTTAAAAAATTCGTCGAAAATCTTGATGTCTCCAATCTCTTGTTTTGTACGTTTTTTCCACGTGTCTTGACATCCAATGTATCCCTGCAAAGTTTGGTGAAGATCTGAGTATGTAGTTTTTGACCTTATATGGAACCTCCTATCTGAAAATTTGAAAATTCTTAAAAAATTCGACCAAAATCTTGATGTTCCGAATCCTATGTTTTGTATGTTTTTCCACGTGTCTTGACATCCAATGTATCCATGCAAAGTTTGGTGAAGATCTGAGTATGTAGTTTTTGACCTTATATTGAACCTCCCATCTGAAAATTTGAAAATTCTTAAAAAATTCGTCCAAAATCTTGATGACCCCAATCTCTTGTTTTGTACGTTTTTTCCACGTGTCTTGACATCCAAAGTATCCCTGCAAAGTTTGGTGAAGATCTGAGTATGTAGTTTTTGACCTTATATGGAACCTCCTTTCTGAAAATTTGAGAATTCTTAAAAAATTCGTCCAAAATCTTGATGTCTCCAATCTCTTGTTTTGTACGTTTTTTCCACGTGTCTTGACATCCAATGTATCCATGCAAAGTTTGGTGAAGATCTGAGTATGTCGTTTTTGACCTTATCTGGAACCTCCCATCTGAAAATTTGAAAATTCTTAAAAAATCCGTGCAAAATCTTGATGACCACAATCTCTTGTTTTGTACGTTTTTTCCACGTGTCTTGACATCCAATGTATCCATGCAAAGTTTGGTGAAGATCTGAGTATGTCGTTTTTGACCTTATCTGGAACCTCCCATCTGAAAATTTGAAAATTCTTAAAAAATTCGTCGAAAATCTTGATGTCTCCAATCTCTTGTTTTGTACGTTTTTTCCACGTGTCTTGACATGCAAAGTATCCCTGCAACGTTTGGTGAAGATCTGAGTATGTAGTTTTTGACCTTATCTGGAACCTCCTATCTGAAAATTTGAAAATTCTTAAAAAATTCGTCCAAAATCTTGATGTCTCCAATCTCTTGTTTTGTACGTTTTTTCCACGTGTCTTGACATCCAATGTATCCCTGCAATGTTTGGTGAAGATCTGAGTCTGTAGTTTTTGACCTTATATGGAGCCTCCTATCTGAAAATTTGAAAATTCTTAAAAAATTCGTCCAAAATCTTGATGTCTCCAATCTCTTGTTTTGTACGTTTTTTCCACGTGTCTCGACCTCCAATGGATCCCTGCAAAGTTTGGTGAAGATCTGAGTATGTCGTTTTTGACCTTATCTGGAACCTCCCATCTGAAAATTTGAAAATTCTTAAAAAATTCGTCGAAAATCTTGATGTCTCCGATCTCTTGTTTTGTACGTTTTTTCCACGTGTCTTGACATGCAAAGTATTCCTGCAAAGTTTGGTGAAGATCTGAGTATGTCGTTTTTGACCTCATCTGGAACCTCCCATCTGAAAATTTGAAAATTCTTAAAAAATTCGTCGAAAATCTTGATGTCTCCAATCTTTTGTTTTGTACGTTTTTTCCACGTGTCTTGACATGCAAAGTATCCCTGCAACGTTTGGTGAAGATGTGAGTATGTAGTTTTTGACCTTATCTGGAACCTCCTATCTGAAAATTTGAAAATTCTTCAAAAATTCGTCGAAAATCTTGATGTCTAAAATCTCTTGTTTTGTACGTTTTTTCCACGTGTCTTGACATCCAATGTATTCCTGCAATGTTTGGTGGAGATCTGAGTATGTAGTTTTAGACCTTATCTGGAACCTCCTATCTGAAAATTTGAAAATTCTTCAAAAATTCGTCCAAAATCTTGATGTCTCCAATCTCTTGTTTTGTACGTTTTTTCCACGTGTCTCGACCTCCAATGGATCCCTGCAAAGTTTGGTGAAGATCTGAGTATGTCGTTTTTGACCTTATCTGGAACATCCTTTCTGAAAATTTGAAAATTCTTAAAAAATTCGTCGAAAATCTTGATGTCTCCAATCTCTTGTTTTGTACGTTTTTTCCACGTGTCTTGACATCCAATGTATCCCTGCAAAGTTTGGTGAAGATCTGAGTATGTAGTTTTTGACCTTATATGGAACCTCCTATCTGAAAATTTGAAAATTCTTAAAAAATTCGTCCAAAATCTTGATGTCTCCAATCTCTTGTTTTGTACGTTTTTTCCACGTGTCTCGACCTCCAATGGATCCCTGCAAAGTTTGGTGAAGATCTGAGTATGTCGTTTTTGACCTTATCTGGAACCTCCCATCTGAAAATTTGAAAATTCTTAAAAAATTCGTCGAAAATCTTGATGTCTCCGATCTCTTGTTTTGTACGTTTTTTCCACGTGTCTTGACATGCAAAGTATTCCTGCAAAGTTTGGTGAAGATCTGAGTATGTAGTTTTTGACCTCATCTGGAACCTCCTATCTGAAAATTTGAAAATTCTTAAAAAATTCGTCCAAAATCTTGATGTCTCCAATCTCTTGTTTTGTACGATTTTTCCACGTGTCTTGACATCCAATGTATCCCTGCAATGTTTGGTGAAGATCTGAGTATGTAGTTTTTGACCTTATCTGGAACCTCCCATCTGAAAATTTGAAAATTCCTAAAAAATCCGTCCAAAATCTTGATGACCCCAATCTCTTGTTTTGTACTTTTTTTCCACGTGTCTCGACCTCCAATGTATCCCTGCAAAGTTTGGTGAAGATCTGAGTATGTAGTTTTTGACCTTATATGGAACCTCCTATCTGAAAATTTGAAAATTCTTAAAAAATTCGTCCAAAATCTTGATGTCACCAATCCTATGTTTTGTATGTTTTTTCCACGTGTCTTGACATCCAATGTGTCCATGCAAAGTTTGGTGAAGATCTGAGTATGTCGTTTTTGACCTTATCTGGAACCTCCCATCTGAAAATTTGAAAATTCTTAAAAAATTCGTCGAAAATCTTGATGTCTCCGATCTCTTGTTTTGTACGTTTTTTCCACGTGTCTTGACATGCAAAGTATTCCTGCAAAGTTTGGTGAAGATCTGAGTATGTAGTTTTTGACCTCATCTGGAACCTCCTATCTGAAAATTTGAAAATTCTTAAAAAATTCGTCCAAAATTTTGATGTCTCCAATCTCTTGTTTTGTACGTTTTTTCCACGTGTCTTGACATCCAATGTATCCCTGCAATGTTTGGTGAAGATCTGAGTATGTAGTTTTTGACCTTATCTGGAACCTCCCATCTGAAAATTTGAAAATTCCTAAAAAATCCGTCCAAAATCTTGATGACCCCAATCTCTTGTTTTGTATGTTTTTTCCACGTGTCTTGACATCCAATGTATCCCTGCAAAGTTTGGTGAAGATCTGAGTATGTAGTTTTTGACCTTATCTGGAACCTCCTATCTGAAAATTTGAAAATTCTTAAAAAATTCGTCCAAAATCTTGATGTCTCCAATCTCTTGTTTTGTACGTTTTTTCCACGTGTCTTGACATCCAAAGTATCCCTGCAAAGTTTGGTGAAGATCTGAGTATGTAGTTTTTGACCTTATATGGAACCTCCTTTCTGAAAATTTGAGAATTCTTAAAAAATTCGTCCAAAATCTTGATGTCTCCAATCTCTTGTTTTGTACGTTTTTTCCACGTGTCTTGACATCCAATGTATCCATGCAAAGTTTGGTGAAGATCTGAGTATGTCGTTTTTGACCTTATCTGGAACCTCCCATCTGAAAATTTGAAAATTCTTAAAAAATCCGTGCAAAATCTTGATGACCCCAATCTCTTGTTTTGTACGTTTTTTCCACGTGTCTTGACATCCAATGTATCCATGCAAAGTTTGGTGAAGATCTGAGTATGTCGTTTTTGACCTTATCTGGAACCTCCCATCTGAAAATTTGAAAATTCTTAAAAAATTCGTCGAAAATCTTGATGTCTCCAATCTCTTGTTTTGTACGTTTTTTCCACGTGTCTTGACATGCAAAGTATCCCTGCAACGTTTGGTGAAGATCTGAGTATGTAGTTTTTGACCTTATCTGGAACCTCCTATCTGAAAATTTGAAAATTCTTCAAAAATTCGTCGAAAATCTTGATGTCTCCAATCTCTTGTTTTGTACGTTTTTTCCACGTGTCTTGACATCCAATGTATCCCTGCAATGTTTGGTGGAGATCTGAGTATGTAGTTTTTGACCTTATCTGGGACCTCCTATCAGAAAATTTGAAAATTCTTCAAAAATTCGTCCAAAATCTTGATGTCTCCAATCTCTTGTTTTGTACGTTTTTTCCACGTGTCTCGACCTCCAATGTATCCCTGCAAAGTTTGGTGAAGATCTGAGTATGTCGTTTTTGACCTTATCTGGAACATCCTTTCTGAAAATTTGAAAATTCTTAAAAAATTCGTCGAAAATCTTGATGTCTCCAATCTCTTGTTTTGTACGTTTTTTCCACGTGTCTTGACATCCAATGTATCCCTGCAAAGTTTGGTGAAGATCTGAGTATGTAGTTTTTGACCTTATATGGAACCTCCTATCTGAAAATTTGAAAATTCTTAAAAAATTCGACCAAAATCTTGATGTTCCGAATCCTATGTTTTGTATGTTTTTTCCACGTGTCTTGACATCCAATGTATCCATGCAAAGTTTGGTGAAGATCTGAGTATGTAGTTTTTGACCTTATATTGAACCTCCCATCTGAAAATTTGAAAATTCTTAAAAAATTCGTCCAAAATCTTGATGACCCCAATCTCTTGTTTTGTACGTTTTTTCCACGTGTCTTGACATCCAAAGTATCCCTGCAAAGTTTGGTGAAGATCTGAGTATGTAGTTTTTGACCTTATATGGAACCTCCTTTCTGAAAATTTGAGAATTCTTAAAAAATTCGTCCAAAATCTTGATGTCTCCAATCTCTTGTTTTGTACGTTTTTTCCACGTGTCTTGACATCCAATGTATCCATGCAAAGTTTGGTGAAGATCTGAGTATGTCGTTTTTGACCTTATCTGGAACCTCCCATCTGAAAATTTGAAAATTCTTAAAAAATCCGTGCAAAATCTTGATGACCACAATCTCTTGTTTTGTACGTTTTTTCCACGTGTCTTGACATCCAATGTATCCATGCAAAGTTTGGTGAAGATCTGAGTATGTCGTTTTTGACCTTATCTGGAACCTCCCATCTGAAAATTTGAAAATTCTTAAAAAATTCGTCGAAAATCTTGATGTCTCCAATCTCTTGTTTTGTACGTTTTTTCCACGTGTCTTGACATGCAAAGTATCCCTGCAACGTTTGGTGAAGATCTGAGTATGTAGTTTTTGACCTTATCTGGAACCTCCTATCTGAAAATTTGAAAATTCTTAAAAAATTCGTCCAAAATCTTGATGTCTCCAATCTCTTGTTTTGTACGTTTTTTCCACGTGTCTTGACATCCAATGTATCCCTGCAATGTTTGGTGAAGATCTGAGTATGTAGTTTTTGACCTTATATGGAGCCTCCTATCTGAAAATTTGAAAATTCTTAAAAAATTCGTCCAAAATCTTGATGTCTCCAATCTCTTGTTTTGTACGTTCTTTCCACGTGTCTTGACATCCAATGTATCCCTGCAATGTTTGGTGAAGATCTGAGTATGTAGTTTTTGACCTTATATGGAACCTCCTATCTGAAAATTTGAAAATTCTTAAAAGAATTTAACAAAATCTTGATGTCCCCAATCCTATGTTTTGTATGTTTTTTCCACGTGTCTTGACATACAATGTATCCCTGCAGAGTTTGGTGAAGATCTGAGTATGTAGTTTTTGACCTTATCTGGAACCTCCCATCTGAAAATTTGAAAATTCCTAAAAAATCCGTCCAAAATCTTGTTGACCCGAATCTCTTGTTTTGTACGTTTTTTCCACGTGTCTTGACATCCAATGTATCCCTGCAAAGTTTGGTGAAGATCTGAGTATGTAGTTTTTGACCTTATCTGGAACCGCATTTCTGAAAATTTGAAAATTTTTAAAAAAATCGTCCAAAATCTTGATGTCTCCAATCTCTTGTTTTGTACGTTTTTTCCACGTGTCTTGACATCCAATGTATCCCTGCAAAGTTTGGTGAAGATCTGAGTATGTAGTTTTTGACCTTATATGGAACCTCCTATCTGAAAATTTGAAAATTCTTAAAAAATTCGTCCAAAATCTTGATGTCTCCTATCTCTTGTTTTGTACGTTTTTTCCACGTGTCTCGACCTCCAATGGATCCCTGCAAAGTTTGGTGAAGATCTGAGTATGTCGTTTTTGACCTTATCTGGAACCTCCCATCTGAAAATTTGAAAATTCTTAAAAAATTCGTCGAAAATCTTGATGTCTCCGATCTCTTGTTTTGTACGTTTTTTCCACGTGTCTTGACATGCAAAGTATTCCTGCAAAGTTTGGTGAAGATCTGAGTATGTAGTTTTTGACCTCATCTGGAACCTCCTATCTGAAAATTTGAAAATTCTTAAAAAATTCGTCCAAAATCTTGATGTCTCCAATCTCTTGTTTTGTACGTTTTTTCCACGTGTCTTGACATCCAATGTATCCCTGCAAAGTTTGGTGAAGATCTGAGTATGTAGTTTTTGACCTTATCTGGAACCTCCTATCTGAAAATTTGAAAATTCTTAAAAAATTCGTCCAAAATCTTGATGTCTCCAATCTCTTGTTTTGTACGTTTTTTCCACGTGTCTTGATATCCAATGTATCCCTGCAAAGTTTGGTGAAGATCTGAGTATGTCGTTTTTGACCTTATCTGGAACATCCTTTCTGAAAATTTGAAAATTGTTAAAAAATTCGTCCAAAATCTTGATGTCTCCAATCTCTTTTTTGTACGTTTTTTCCACGTGTCTTGACATCCAATGTATCCCTGCAAAGTTTGGTGAAGATCTGAGTATGTAGTTTTTGACCTTATCTGGAACCTCCCATCTGAAAATTTGAAAATTCTTAAAAAATTCGACCAAAATCTTGATGTCTCCAATCTTTTGTTTTGTACGTTTTTTCCACGTGTCTTGACACATAATGTATCCATGCAAAGTTTGGTGAAGATCTGAGTATGTAGTTTTTGACCTTATATGGAACCTCCTATCTGAAAATTTGAAAATTCTTAAAAAATTCGTCCAAAATCTTGATGTCTCCAATCTCTTGTTTTGTACGTTTTTTCCACGTGTCTTGACATCCAATGTATCCCTGCAAAGTTTGGTGAAGATCTGAGTATGTAGTTTTTGACCTTATCTGGAACCTCCCATCTGAAAATTTGAAAATTCCTAAAAAATCCGTGCAAAATCTTGATGACCCCAATCTCTTGTTTTGTACGTTTTTTCCACGTGTCTTGACATCCAATGTATTCCTGCAATGTTTGGTGAAGATCTGAGTATGTAGTTTTTGACCTTATATGGAACCTCCTATCTGAAAATTTGAAAATTCTTAAAAAATTCGACCAAAATCTTGATGTTCCGAATCCTATGTTTTGTATGTTTTTTCCACGTGTCTTGACATCCAATGTATCCATGCAAAGTTTGGTGAAGATCTGAGTATGTAGTTTTTGACCTTATATTGAACCTCCCATCTGAAAATTTGAAAATTCTTAAAAAATTCGTCCAAAATCTTGATGACCCCAATCTCTTGTTTTGTACGTTTTTTCCACGTGTCTTGACATACAAAGTATCCCTGCAAAGTTTGGTGAAGATCTGAGTATGTAGTTTTTGACATTATATGGAACCTCCTTTCTGAAAATTTGAGAAATCTTAAAAAATTAGTCCAAAATCTTGATGTCTCCAATCTCTTGTTTTGTACGTTTTTTCCACGTGTCTTGACATCCAATGTATCCATGCAAAGTTTGGTGAAGATCTGAGTATGTCGTTTTTGACCTTATCTGGAACCTCCCATCTGAAAATTTGAAAATTCTTAAAAAATTCGTCCAAAATCTTGATGTCTCCAATCTTTTGTTTTGTACGTTTTTTCCACGTGTCTTGACATGCAAAGTATCCCTGCAACGTTTGGTGAAGATCTGAGTATGTAGTTTTTGACCTTATCTGGAACCTCCTATCTGAAAATTTGAAAATTCTTAAAAAATTCGTCGAAAATCTTGATGTCTCCAATCTCTTGTTTTGTACGTTTTTTCCACGTGTCTTGATATCCAATGTATCCCTGCAAAGTTTGGTGAAGATCTGAGTATGTCGTTTTTGACCTTATCTGGAACATCCTTTCTGAAAATTTGAAAATTGTTAAAAAATTCGTCCAAAATCTTGATGTCTCCAATCTCTTTTTTGTACGTTTTTTCCACGTGTCTTGACATCCAATGTATCCCTGCAAAGTTTGGTGAAGATCTGAGTATGTAGTTTTTGACCTTATCTGGAACCTCCCATCTGAAAATTTGAAAATTCTTAAAAAATTCGACCAAAATCTTGATGTCTCCAATCTTTTGTTTTGTACGTTTTTTCCACGTGTCTTGACACATAATGTATCCATGCAAAGTTTGGTGAAGATCAGAGTATGTAGTTTTTGACCATATATGGAACCTCCTTTCTAAAAATTTGAGAATTCTTAAAAAATTCGTCCAAAATCTTGATGTCTCCAATCTCTTGTTTTGTACGTTTTTTCCACGTGTCTTGACATCCAATGTATCCATGCAAAGTTTGGTGAAGATCTGAGTATGTCGTTTTTGACCTTATCTGGAACCTCCCATCTGAAAATTTGAAAATTCTTAAAAAATTCGTCGAAAATCTTGATGTCTCCAATCTCTTGTTTTGTACGTTTTTTCCACGTGTCTTGACATGCAAAGTATCCCTGCAACGTTTGGCGAAGATCTGAGTATGTAGTTTTTGACCTTATCTGGAACCTCCTATCTGAAAATTTGAAAATTCTTCAAAAATTCGTCGAAAACCTTGATGTCTCCAATCTCTTGTTTTGTACGTTTTTTCCACGTGTCTTGACATCCAATGTATTCCTGCAATGTTTGGTGGAGATCTGAGTATGTAGTTTTAGACCTTATCTGGAACCTCCTATCTGAAAATTTGAAAATTCTTCAAAAATTCGTCCAAAATCTTGATGTCTCCAATCTCTTGTTTTGAACGTTTTTTCCACGTGTCTCGACCTCCAATGGATCCCTGCAAAGTTTGGTGAAGATCTGAGTATGTCGTTTTTGACCTTATCTGGAACATCCTTTCTGAAAATTTGAAAATTCTTAAAAAATTCGTCGAAAATCTTGATGTCTCCAATCTCTTGTTTTGTACGTTTTTTCCACGTGTCTTGACATCCAATGTATCCCTGCAAAGTTTGGTGAAGATCTGAGTATGTAGTTTTTGACCTTATATGGAACCTCCTATCTGAAAATTTGAAAATTCTTCAAAAATTCGTCCAAAATCTTGATGTCACCAATCCTATGTTTTGTATGTTTTTTCCACGTGTCTTGACATCCAATGTATCCATGCAAAGTTTGGTGAAGATCTGAGTATGTCGTTTTTGACCTTATCTGGAACCTCCCATCTGAAAATTTGAAAATTCTTAAAAAATTCGTCGAAAATCTTGATGTCTCCGATCTCTTGTTTTGTACGTTTTTTCCACGTGTCTTGACATGCAAAGTATTCCTGCAAAGTTTGGTGAAGATCTGAGTATGTAGTTTTTGACCTCATCTGGAACCTCCTATCTAAAAATTTGAAAATTCTTAAAAAATTCGTCAAAAATTTTGATGTCTCCAATCTCTTGTTTTGTACGTTTTTTCCACGTGTCTTGACATCCAATGTATCCCTGCAATGTTTGGTGAAGATCTGAGTATGTAGTTTTTGACCTTATCTGGAACCTCCCATCTGAAAATTTGAAAATTCCTAAAAAATCCGTCCAAAATCTTGATGACCCCAATCTCTTGTTTTGTACGTTTTTTCCACGTGTCTTGACATCCAATGTATCCCTGCAAAGTTTGGTGAAGATCTGAGTATGTAGTTTTTGACCTTATCTGGAACCTCCTATCTGAAAATTTGAAAATTCTTAAAAAATTCGTCCAAAATCTTGATGTCTCCAATCTCTTGTTTTGTACGTTTTTTCCACGTGTCTTGACATCCAAAGTATCCCTGCAAAGTTTGGTGAAGATCTGAGTATGTAGTTTTTGACCTTATATGGAACCTCCTTTCTGAAAATTTGAGAATTCTTAAAAAATTCGTCCAAAATCTTGATGTCTCCAATCTCTTGTTTTGTACGTTTTTTCCACGTGTCTTGACATCCAATGTATCCCTGCAAAGTTTGGTGAAGATCTGAGTATGTAGTTTTTGACCTTATATGGAACCTCCTATCTGAAAATTTGAAAATTCTTAAAAAATTCGTCCAAAATCTTGATGTCTCCAATCTCTTGTTTTGTACGTTTTTTCCACGTGTCTCGACCTCCAATGGATCCCTGCAAAGTTTGGTGAAGATCTGAGTATGTCGTTTTTGACCTTATCTGGAACCTCCCATCTGAAAATTTGAAAATTCTTAAAAAATTCGTCGAAAATCTTGATGTCTCCGATCTCTTGTTTTGTACGTTTTTTCCACGTGTCTTGACATGCAAAGTATTCCAGCAAAGTTTGGTGAAGATCTGAGTATGTAGTTTTTGACCTCATCTGGAACCTCCTATCTGAAAATTTGAAAATTCTTAAAAAATTCGTCCAAAATCTTGATGTCTCCAATCTCTTGTTTTGTACGTTTTTTCCACGTGTCTTGACATCCAATGTATCCCTGCAATGTTTGGTGAAGATCTGAGTATGTAGTTTTTGACCTTATCTGGAACCTCCCATCTGAAAATTTGAAAATTCCTAAAAAATCCGTCCAAAATCTTGATGACCCCAATCTCTTGTTTTGTACTTTTTTTCCACGTGTCTCGACCTCCAATGTATCCCTGCAAAGTTTGGTTAAGATCTGAGTATGTAGTTTTTGACCTTATATGGAACCTCCTATCTGAAAATTTGAAAATTCTTAAAAAATTCGTCCAAAATCTTGATGTCACCAATCCTATGTTTTGTATGTTTTTTCCACGTGTCTTGACATCCAATGGATCCCTGCAAAGTTTGGTGAAGATCTGAGTATGTCGTTTTTGACCTTATCTGGAACCTCCCATCTGAAAATTTGAAAATTCTTAAAAAATTCGTCGAAAATCTTGATGTCTCCGATCTCTTGTTTTGTACGTTTTTTCCACGTGTCTTGACATGCAAAGTATTCCTGCAAAGTTTGGTGAAGATCTGAGTATGTAGTTTTTGACCTCATCTGGAACCTCCTATCTGAAAATTTGAAAATTCTTAAAAAATTCGTCCAAAATCTTGATGTCTCCAATCTCTTGTTTTGTACGTTTTTTCCACGTGTCTTGACATCCAATGTATCCCTGCAATGTTTGGTGAAGATCTGAGTATGTAGTTTTTGACCTTATCTGGAACCTCCCATCTGAAAATTTGAAAATTCCTAAAAAATCCGTCCAAAATCTTGATGACCCCAATCTCTTGTTTTGTACTTTTTTTCCACGTGTCTTGATATCCAATGTATCCCTGCAAAGTTAGGTGAAGATCTGAGTATGTAGTTTTTGACCTTATATGGAACCTCCTATCTGAAAATTTGAAAATTCTTAAAAAATTCGTCCAAAATCTTGATGTCACCAATCCTATGTTTTGTATGTTTTTTCCACGTGTCTTGACATCCAATGTATCCATGCAAAGTTTGGTGAAGATCTGAGTATGTCGTTTTTGACCTTATCCGGAACCTCCCATCTGAAAATTTGAAAATTCTTAAAAAATTCGTCGAAAATCTTGATGTCTCCGATCTCTTGTTTTGTACGTTTTTTCCACGTGTCTTGACATGCAAAGTATTCCTGCAAAGTTTGGTGAAGATCGTTGTATGTAGTTTTTGACCTCATCTGGAACCTCCTATCTGAAAATTTGAAAATTCTTAAAAAATTCGTCCAAAATTTTGATGTCTCCAATCTCTTGTTTTGTACGTTTTTTCCACGTGTCTTGACATCCAATGTATCCCTGCAATGTTTGGTGAAGATCTGAGTATGTAGTTTTTGACCTTATCTGGAACCTCCCATCTGAAAATTTGAAAATTCCTAAAAAATCCGTCCAAAATCTTGATGACCCCAATCTCTTGTTTTGTACGTTTTTTCCACGTGTCTTGACATCCAATGTATCCCTGCAAAGTTTGGTGAAGATCTGAGTATGTAGTTTTTGACCTTATCTGGAACCTCCTATCTGAAAATTTGAAAATTATTAAAAAATTCGTCCAAAATCTTGATGTCTCCAATCTCTTGTTTTGTACGTTTTTTCCACGTGTCTTGACATCCAAAGTATCCCTGCAAAGTTTGGTGAAGATCTGAGTATGTAGTTTTTGACCTTATATGGAACCTCCTTTCTGAAAATTTGAGAATTCTTAAAAAATTCGTCCAAAATCTTGATGTCTCCAATCTCTTGTTTTGTACGTTTTTTCCACGTGTCTTGACATCCAATGTATCCATGCAAAGTTTGGTGAAGATCTGAGTATGTCGTTTTTGACCTTATCTGGAACCTCCCATCTGAAAATTTGAAAATTCTTAAAAAATCCGTGCAAAATCTTGATGACCCCAATCTCTTGTTTTGTACGTTTTTTCCACGTGTCTTGACATCCAATGTATCCATGCAAAGTTTGGTGAAGATCTGAGTATGTCGTTTTTGACCTTATCTGGAACCTCCCATCTGAAAATTTGAAAATTCTTAAAAAATTCGTCGAAAATCTTGATGTCTCCAATCTCTTGTTTTGTACGTTTTTTCCACGTGTCTTGACATGCAAAGTATCCCTGCAACGTTTGGTGAAGATCTGAGTTTGTAGTTTTTGACCTTATCTGGAACCTCCTATCTGAAAATTTGAAAATTCTTCAAAAATTCGTCGAAAATCTTGATGTCTCCAATCTCTTGTTTTGTACGTTTTTTCCACGTGTCTTGACATCCAATGTATCCCTGCAATGTTTGGTGGAGATCTGAGTATGTAGTTTTTGACCTTATCTGGGACCTCCTATCAGAAAATTTGAAAATTCTTCAAAAATTCGTCCAAAATCTTGATGTCTCCAATCTCTTGTTTTGTACGTTTTTTCCACGTGTCTCGACCTCCAATGTATCCCTGCAAAGTTTGGTGAAGATCTGAGTATGTCGTTTTTGACCTTATCTGGAACATCCTTTCTGAAAATTTGAAAATTCTTAAAAAATTCGTCGAAAATCTTGATGTCTCCAATCTCTTGTTTTGTACGTTTTTTCCACGTGTCTTGACATCCAATGTATCCCTGCAAAGTTTGGTGAAGATCTGAGTATGTAGTTTTTGACCTTATATGGAACCTCCTATCTGAAAATTTGAAAATTCTTAAAAAATTCGACCAAAATCTTGATGTTCCGAATCCTATGTTTTGTATGTTTTTTCCACGTGTCTTGACATCCAATGTATCCATGCAAAGTTTGGTGAAGATCTGAGTATGTAGTTTTTGACCTTATATTGAACCTCCCATCTGAAAATTTGAAAATTCTTAAAAAATTCGTCCAAAATCTTGATGACCCCAATCTCTTGTTTTGTACGTTTTTGCCACGTGTCTTGACATCCAAAGTATCCCTGCAAAGTTTGGTGAAGATCTGAGTATGTAGTTTTTGACCTTATATGGAACCTCCTTTCTGAAAATTTGAGAATTCTTAAAAAATTCGTCCAAAATCTTGATGTCTCCAATCTCTTGTTTTGTACGTTTTTTCCACGTGTCTTGACATCCAATGTATCCATGCAAAGTTTGGTGAAGATCTGAGTATGTCGTTTTTGACCTTATCTGGAACCTCCCATCTGAAAATTTGAAAATTCTTAAAAAATCCGTGCAAAATCTTGATGACCCCAATCTCTTGTTTTGTACGTTTTTTCCACGTGTCTTGACATCCAATGTATCCATGCAAAGTTTGGTGAAGATCTGAGTATGTCGTTTTTGACCTTATCTGGAACCTCCCATCTGAAAATTTGAAAATTCTTAAAAAATTCGTCGAAAATCTTGATGTCTCCAATCTCTTGTTTTGTACGTTTTTTCCACGTGTCTTGACATGCAAAGTATCCCTGCAACGTTTGGTGAAGATCTGAGTATGTAGTTTTTGACCTTATCTGGAACCTCCTATCTGAAAATTTGAAAATTCTTAAAAAATTCGTCCAAAATCTTGATGTCTCCAATCTCTTGTTTTGTACGTTTTTTCCACGTGTCTTGACATCCAATGTATCCCTGCAATGTTTGGTGAAGATCTGAGTATGTAGTTTTTGACCTTATATGGAGCCTCCTATCTGAAAATTTGAAAATTCTTAAAAAATTCGTCCAAAATCTTGATGTCTCCAATCTCTTGTTTTGTACGTTCTTTCCACGTGTCTTGACATCCAATGTATCCCTGCAATGTTTGGTGAAGATCTGAGTATGTAGTTTTTGACCTTATATGGAACCTCCTATCTGAAAATTTGAAAATTCTTAAAAGAATTTAACAAAATCTTGATGTCCCCAATCCTATGTTTTGTATGTTTTTTCCACGTGTCTTGACATACAATGTATCCCTGCAGAGTTTGGTGAAGATCTGAGTATGTAGTTTTTGACCTTATCTGGAACCTCCCATCTGAAAATTTGAAAATTCCTAAAAAATCCGTCCAAAATCTTGTTGACCCGAATCTCTTGTTTTGTACGTTTTTTCCACGTGTCTTGACATCCAATGTATCCCTGCAAAGTTTGGTGAAGATCTGAGTATGTAGTTTTTGACCTTATCTGGAACCGCATTTCTGAAAATTTGAAAATTTTTAAAAAAATCGTCCAAAATCTTGATGTCTCCAATCTCTTGTTTTGTACGTTTTTTCCACGTGTCTTGACATCCAATGTATCCCTGCAAAGTTTGGTGAAGATCTGAGTATGTAGTTTTTGACCTTATATGGAACCTCCTATCTGAAAATTTGAAAATTCTTAAAAAATTCGTCCAAAATCTTGATGTCTCCAATCTCTTGTTTTGTACGTTTTTTCCACGTGTCTCGACCTCCAATGGATCCCTGCAAAGTTTGGTGAAGATCTGAGTATGTCGTTTTTGACCTTATCTGGAACCTCCCATCTGAAAATTTGAAAATTCTTAAAAAATTCGTCGAAAATCTTGATGTCTCCGATCTCTTGTTTTGTACGTTTTTTCCACGTGTCTTGACATGCAAAAAATTCCTGCAAAGTTTGGTGAAGATCTGAGTATGTAGTTTTTGACCTCATCTGGAACCTCCTATCTGAAAATTTGAAAATTCTTAAAAAATTCGTCCAAACTCTTGATGTCTCCAATCTCTTGTTTTGTACGTTTTTTCCACGTGTCTTGACATCCAATGTATCCCTGCAAAGTTTGGTGAAGATCTGAGTATGTAGTTTTTGACCTTATCTGGAACCTCCTATCTGAAAATTTGAAAATTCTTAAAAAATTCGTCCAAAATCTTGATGTCTCCAATCTCTTGTTTTGTACGTTTTTTCCACGTGTCTTGATATCCAATGTATCCCTGCAAAGTTTGGTGAAGATCTGAGTATGTCGTTTTTGACCTTATCTGGAACATCCTTTCTGAAAATTTGAAAATTGTTAAAAAATTCGTCCAAAATCTTGATGTCTCCAATCTCTTTTTTGTACGTTTTTTCCACGTGTCTTGACATCCAATGTATCCCTGCAAAGTTTGGTGAAGATCTGAGTATGTAGTTTTTGACCTTATCTGGAACCTCCCATCTGAAAATTTGAAAATTCTTAAAAAATTCGACCAAAATCTTGATGTCTCCAATCTTTTGTTTTGTACGTTTTTTCCACGTGTCTTGACACATAATGTATCCATGCAAAGTTTGGTGAAGATCTGAGTATGTAGTTTTTGACCTTATATGGAACCTCCTATCTGAAAATTTGAAAATTCTTAAAAAATTCGTCCAAAATCTTGATGTCTCCAATCTCTTGTTTTGTATGTTTTTTCCACGTGTCTTGACATCCAATGTATCCCTGCAAAGTTTGGTGAAGATCTGAGTATGTAGTTTTTGACCTTATCTGGAACCTCCCATCTGAAAATTTGAAAATTCCTAAAAAATCCGTGCAAAATCTTGATGACCCCAATCTCTTGTTTTGTACGTTTTTTCCACGTGTCTTGACATCCAATGTATTCCTGCAATGTTTGGTGAAGATCTGAGTATGTAGTTTTTGACCTTATATGGAACCTCCTATCTGAAAATTTGAAAATTCTTAAAAAATTCGACCAAAATCTTGATGTTCCGAATCCTATGTTTTGTATGTTTTTTCCACGTGTCTTGACATCCAATGTATCCATGCAAAGTTTGGTGAAGATCTGAGTATGTAGTTTTTGACCTTATATTGAACCTCCCATCTGAAAATTTGAAAATTCTTAAAAAATTCGTCCAAAATCTTGATGACCCCAATATCTTGTTTTGTACGTTTTTTCCACGTGTCTTGACATCCAAAGTATCCCTGCAAAGTTTGGTGAAGATCTGAGTATGTCGTTTTTGACCTTATATGGAACCTCCTTTCTGAAAATTTGAGAATTCTTAAAAAATTCGTCCAAAATCTTGATGTCTCCAATCTCTTGTTTTGTACGTTTTTTCCACGTGTCTTGACATCCAATGTATCCATGCAAAGTTTGGTGAAGATCTGAGTATGTAGTTTTTGACCTTATCTGGAACCTCCCATCTGAAAATTTGAAAATTCTTAAAAAATTCGTCCAAAATCTTGATGTCTCCAATCTCTTGTTTTGTACGTTTTTTCCACGTGTCTTGACATCCAATGTATCCATGCAAAGTTTGGTGAAGATCTGAGTATGTAGTTTTTGACCTTATATGGAACCTCCTATCTGAAAATTTGAAAATTCTTAAAAAATTCGTCCAAAATCTTGATGTCTCCAATCTCTTGTTTTGTATGTTTTTTCCACGTGTCTTGACATCCAATGTATCCCTGCAAAGTTTGGTGAAGATCTGAGTATGTCGTTTTTGACCTTATCTGGAACCTCCCATCTGAAAATTTGAAAATTCTTAAAAAATTCGTCGAAAATCTTGATGTCTCCAATCTTTTGTTTTGTACGTTTTTTCCACGTGTCTTGACATGCAAAGTATCCCTGCAACGTTTGGTGAAGATCTGAGTATGTAGTTTTTGACCTTATCTGGAACCTCCTATCTGAAAATTTGAAAATTCTTAAAAAATTCGTCGAAAATCTTGATGTCTCCAATCTCTTGTTTTGTACGTTTTTTCCACGTGTCTTGATATCCAATGTATCCCTGCAAAGTTTGGTGAATATCTGAGTATGTCGTTTTTGACCTTATCTGGAACATCCTTTCTGAAAATTTGAAAATTGTTAAAAAATTCGTCCAAAATCTTGATGTCTCCAATCTCTTTTTTGTACTTTTTTTCCACGTGTCTTGACATCCAATGTATCCCTGCAAAGTTTGGTGAAGATCTGAGTATGTAGTTTTTGACCTTATCTGGAACCTCCCATCTGAAAATTTGAAAATTCTTAAAAAATTCGACCAAAATTTTGATGTCTCCAATCTTTTGTTTTGTACGTTTTTTCCACGTGTCTTGACACATAATGTATCCATGCAAAGTTTGGTGAAGATCTGAGTATGTAGTTTTTGACCTTATATGGAACCTCCTATCTGAAAATTTGAAAATTCTTAAAAAATTCGTCCAAAATCTTGATGTCTCCAATCTCTTGTTTTGTACGTTTTTTCCACGTGTCTTGACATCCAATGTATCCCTGCAAAGTTTGGTGAAGATCTGAGTATGTAGTTTTTGACCTTATCTGGAACCTCCCATCTGAAAATTTGAAAATTCCTAAAAAATCCGTGCAAAATCTTGATGACCCCAATCTCTTGTTTTGTACGTTTTTTCCACGTGTCTTGACATCCAATGTATCCATGCAAAGTTTGGTGAAGATCTGAGTATGTCGTTTTTGACCTTATCTGGAACATCCTTTCTGAAAATTTGAAAATTGTTAAAAAATTCGTCCAAAATCTTGATGTCTCCAATCTCTTTTTTGTACGTTTTTTCCACGTGTCTTGACATCCAATGTATCCCTGCAAAGTTTGGTGAAGATCTGAGTATGTAGTTTTTGACCTTATCTGGAACCTCCCATCTGAAAATTTGAAAATTCTTCAAAAATTCGTCGAAAATCTTGATGTCTCCAATCTCTTGTTTTGTACGTTTTTTCCACGTGTCTTGACATCCAATGTATCCCTGCAATGTTTGGTGGAGATCTGAGTATGTAGTTTTTGACCTTATCTGGGACCTCCTATCAGAAAATTTGAAAATTCTTCAAAAATTCGTCCAAAATCTTGATGTCTCCAATCTCTTGTTTTGTACGTTTTTTCCACGTGTCTCGACCTCCAATGTATCCCTGCAAAGTTTGGTGAAGATCTGAGTATGTCGTTTTTGACCTTATCTGGAACATCCTTTCTGAAAATTTGAAAATTCTTAAAAAATTCGTCGAAAATCTTGATGTCTCCAATCTCTTGTTTTGTACGTTTTTTCCACGTGTCTTGACATCCAATGTATCCCTGCAAAGTTTGGTGAAGATCTGAGTATGTAGTTTTTGACCTTATATGGAACCTCCTTTCTGAAAATTTGAAAATTCTCAAAAAATTCGTCCATAATCTTGATGTCTCCAATCTCTTGTTTTGTACGTTTTTTCCACGTGTCTTGACATCCAATGTATCCCTGCAAAGTTTGGTGAAGATCTGAGTATGTAGTTTTTGACCTTATCTGGAACCTCCCATCTGAAAATTTGAAAATTCTTAAAAAATTCGACCAAAATCTTGATGTCTCCAATCTTTTGTTTTGTACGTTTTCTCCACGTGTCTTGACACATAATGTATCCATGCAAAGTTTGGTGAAGATCTGAGTATGTAGTTTTTGACCTTATATGGAACCTCCTATCTGAAAATTTGAAAATTCTTAAAAAATTCGTCCAAAATCTTGATGTCTCCAATCTCTTGTTTTGTACGTTTTTTCCACGTGTCTTGACATCCAATGTATCCCTGCAAAGTTTGGTGAAGATCTGAGTATGTAGTTTTTGACCTTATCTGGAACCTCCCATCTGAAAATTTGAAAATTCCTAAAAAATCCGTGCAAAATCTTGATGACCCCAATCTCTTGTTTTGTACGTTTTTTCCACGTGTCTTGACATCCAATGTATTCCTGCAATGTTTGGTGAAGATCTGAGTATGTAGTTTTTGACCTTATATGGAACCTCCTATCTGAAAATTTGAAAATTCTTAAAAAATTCGTCGAAAATCTTGATGTCTCCAATCTCTTGTTTTGTACGTTTTTTCCACGTGTCTTGACATGCAAAGTATCCCTGCAACGTTTGGTGAAGATCTGAGTATGTAGTTTTTGACCTTATCTGGAACCTCCTATCTGAAAATTTGAAAATTCTTCAAAAATTCGTCGAAAATCTTGATGTCTCCAATCTCTTGTTTTGTACGTTTTTTCCACGTGTCTTGACATCCAATGTATTCCTGCAATGTTTGGTGAAGATCTGAGTATGTAGTTTTTGACCTTATATGGAACCTCCTATCTGAAAATTTGAAAATTCTTAAAAAATTCGTCGAAAATCTTGATGTCTCCAATCTCTTGTTTTGTACGTTTTTTCCACGTGTCTTGACATGCAAAGTATCCCTGCAACGTTTGGTGAAGATCTGAGTATGTAGTTTTTGACCTTATCTGGAACCTCCTATCTGAAAATTTGAAAATTCTTAAAAAATTCGTCCAAAATCTTGAAGACCCCAATCTCTTGTTTTGTACGTTTTTTCCACGTGTCTTGACATCCAATGTATCCCTGCAAAGTTTGGTGAAGATCTGAGTATGTAGTTTTTGACCTTATATGGAACCTCCTTTCTGAAAATTTGAGAATTCTTAAAAAATTCGTCCAAAATCTTGATGTCTCCAATCTCTTGTTTTGTACGTTTTTTCCACGTGTCTTGACATCCAATGTATCCATGCAAAGTTTGGTGAAGATCTGAGTATGTCGTTTTTGACCTTATCTGGAACCTCCCATCCGAAAATTTGAAAATTCTTAAAAAATTCGTCGAAAATCTTGATGTCTCCAATCTCTTGTTTTGTACGTTTTTTCCACGTGTCTTGACATGCAGAGTATCCCTGCAACGTTTGGTGAAGATCTGAGTATGTAGTTTTTGACCTTATCTGGAACCTCCTATCTGAAAATTTGAAAATTCTTCAAAAATTCGTCGAAAATCTTGATGTCTCCAATCTCTTGTTTTGTACGTTTTTTCCACGTGTCTTGACATCCAATGTATTCCTGCAATGTTTGGTGGAGATCTGAGTATGTAGTTTTAGACCTTATCTGGAACCTCCTATCTGAAAATTTGAAAATTCTTCAAAAATTCGTCCAAAATCTTGATGTCTCCAATCTCTTGTTTTGTACGTTTTTTCCACGTGTCTCGAAATCCAATGGATCCCTGCAAAGTTTGGTGAAGATCTGAGTATGTCGTTTTTGACCTTATCTGGAACATCCTTTCTGAAAATTTGAAAATTCTTAAAAAATTCGTCGAAAATCTCGATGTCTCCAATCTCTTGTTTTGTACGTTTTTTCCACGTGTCTTGACATCCAATGTATCCCTGCAATGTTTGGTGAAGATCTGAGTATGTCGTTTTTGACCTTATCTGGAACCTCCCATCTGAAAATTTGAAAATTCTTAAAAAATTCGTCGAAAATCTTGATGTCTCCGATCTATTGTTTTGTACGTTTTTTCCACGTGTCTTGACATGCAAAGTATTCCTGCAAAGTTTGGTGAAGATCTGAGTATGTAGTTTTTGACCTCATCTGGAACCTCCTATCTGAAAATTTGAAAATTCTTAAAAAATTCGTCCAAAATCTTGATGTCTCCAATCTCTTGTTTTGTACGTTTTTTCCACGTGTCTTGACATCCAATGTATCCCTGCAATGTTTGGTGAAGATCTGAGTATGTAGTTTTTGATCTTATCTGGAACCTCCCATCTGAAAATTTGAAAATTCCTAAAAAATCCGTCCAAAATCTTGATGACCCCAATCTCTTGTTTTGTACTTTTTTTCCACGTGTCTCGACCTCCAATGTATCCCTGCAAAGTTTGGTGAAGATCTGAGTATGTAGTTTTTGACCTTATATGGAACCTCCTATCTGAAAATTTGAAAATTCTTAAAAAATTCGTCCAAAATCTTGATGTCACCAATCCTATGTTTTGTATGTTTTTTCCACGTGTCTTGACATCCAATGTATCCATGCAAAGTTTGGTGAAGATCTGAGTATGTCGTTTTTGACCTTATCTGGAACCTCCCATCTGAAAATTTGAAAATTCTTAAAAAATTCGTCGAAAATCTTGATGTCTCCGATCTCTTGTTTTGTACGTTTTTTCCACGTGTCTTGACATGCAAAGTATTCCTGCAAAGTTTGGTGAAGATCTGAGTATGTAGTTTTTGACCTCATCTGGAACCTCCTATCTGAAAATTTGAAAATTCTTAAAAAATTCGTCCAAAATTTTGATGTCTCCAATCTCTTGTTTTGTACGTTTTTTCCACGTGTCTTGACATCCAATGTATCCCTGCAATGTTTGGTGAAGATCTGAGTATGTAGTTTTTGACCTTATCTGGAACCTCCCATCTGAAAATTTGAAAATTCCTAAAAAATCCGTCCAAAATCTTGATGACCCCAATCTCTTGTTTTGTACGTTTTTTCCACGTGTCTTGACATCCAATGTATCCCTGCAAAGTTTGGTGAAGATCTGAGTATGTAGTTTTTGACCTTATCTGGAACTTCCTATCTGAAAATTTGAAAATTCTTAAAAAATTCGTCCAAAATCTTGATGTCTCCAATCTCTTGTTTTGTACGTTTTTTCCACGTGTCTTGATATCCAATGTATCCCTGCAAAGTTTGGTGAAGATCTGAGTATGTAGTTTTTGACTTTATATGGAACCTCCTATCTGAAAATTTGAAAATTCTTAAAAAATTCGTCCAAAATCTTGATGTCTCCAATCTCTTGTTTTGTACGTTTTTTCCACGTGTCTCGACCTCCAATGTATCCCTGCAAAGTTTGGTGAAGATCTGAGTATGTAGTTTTTGACCTTATATTGAACCTCCCATCTGAAAATTTGAAAATTCTTAAAAAATTCGTCCAAAATCTTGATGTCTCCAATCTCTTGTTTTGTACGTTTTTTCCACGTGTCTTGATATCCAATGTATCCCTGCAAAGTTTGGTGAAGATCTGAGTATGTAGTTTTTGACCTTATATGGAACCTCCTATCTGAAAATTTGAAAATTCTTAAAAAATTCGTCCAAAATCTTGATGTCACCAATCCTATGTTTTGTATGTTTTTTCCACGTGTCTTGACATCCAATGGATCCCTGCAAAGTTTGGTGAAGATCTGAGTATGTCGTTTTTGACCTTATCTGGAACCTCCCATCTGAAAATTTGAAAATTCTTAAAAAATTTTCGAAAATCTTGATGTCTCCGATCTCTTGTTTTGTACGTTTTTTCCACGTGTCTTGACATGCAAAGTATTCCTGCAAAGTTTGGTGAAGATCTGAGTATGTAGTTTTTGACCTCATCTGGAACCTCCTATCTGAAAATTTGAAAATTCTTAAAAAATTCGTCCAAAATCTTGATGTCTCCAATCTCTTGTTTTGTACGTTTTTTCCACGTGTCTTGACATCCAATGTATCCCTGCAATGTTTGGTGAAGATCTGAGTATGTAGTTTTTGACCTTATCTGGAACCTCCCATCTGAAAATTTGAAAATTTAAAAAAATCCGTCCAAAATCTTGATGACCCCAATCTCTTGTTTTGTACTTTTTTTCCACGTGTCTCGACCTCCAATGTATCCCTGCAAAGTTAGGTGAAGATCTGAGTATGTAGTTTTTGACCTTATATGGAACCTCCTATCTGAAAATTTGAAAATTCTTAAAAAATTCGTCCAAAATCTTGATGTCACCAATCCTATGTTTTGTATGTTTTTTCCACGTGTCTTGACATCCAATGTATCCATGCAAAGTTTGGTGAAGATCTGAGTATGTCGTTTTTGACCTTATCTGGAACCTCCCATCTGAAAATTTGAAAATTCTTAAAAAATTCGTCGAAAATCTTGATGTCTCCGATCTCTTGTTTTGTACGTTTTTTCCACGTGTCTTGACATGCAAAGTATTCCTGCAAAGTTTGGTGAAGATCTGAGTATGTAGTTTTTGACCTCATCTGGAACCTCCTATCTGAAAATTTGAAAATTCTTAAAAAATTCGTCCAAAATTTTGATGTCTCCAATCTCTTGTTTTGTACGTTTTTTCCACGTGTCTTGACATCCAATGTATCCCTGCAATGTTTGGTGAAGATCTGAGTATGTAGTTTTTGACCTTATATTGAACCTCCCATCTGAAAATTTGAAAATTCTTAAAAAATTCGTCCAAAATCTTGATGACCCCAATCTCTTGTTTTGTACGTTTTTTCCACGTGTCTTGACATCCAATGTATCCCTGCAAAGTTTGGTGAAGATCTGAGTATGTAGTTTTTGACCTTATCTGGAACCTCCTATCTGAAAATTTGAAAATTCTTAAAAAATTCGTCCAAAATCTTGATGTCTCCAATCTCTTGTTTTGTACGTTTTTTCCACGTGTCTTGACATCCAAAGTATCCCTGCAAAGTTTGGTGAAGATCTGAGTATGTAGTTTTTGACCTTATATGGAACCTCCTTTCTGAAAATTTGAGAATTCTTAAAAAATTCGTCCAAAATCTTGATGTCTCCAATCTCTTGTTTTGTACGTTTTTTCCACGTGTCTTGACATCCAATGTATCCATGCAAAGTTTGGTGAAGATCTGAGTATGTCGTTTTTGACCTTATCTGGAACCTCCCATCTGAAAATTTGAAAATTCTTAAAAAATCCGTGCAAAATCTTGATGACCCCAATCTCTTGTTTTGTACGTTTTTTCCACGTGTCTTGACATCCAATGTATCCATGCAAAGTTTGGTGAAGATCTGAGTATGTCGTTTTTGACCTTATCTGGAACCTCCCATCTGAAAATTTGAAAATTCTTAAAAAATTCGTCGAAAATCTTGATGTCTCCAATCTCTTGTTTTGTACGTTTTTTCCACGTGTCTTGACATGCAAAGTAACCCTGCAACGTTTGGTGAAGATCTGAGTTTGTAGTTTTTGACCTTATCTGGAACCTCCTATCTGAAAATTTGAAAATTCTTCAAAAATTCGTCGAAAATCTTGATGTCTCCAATCTCTTGTTTTGTACGTTTTTTCCACGTGTCTTGACATCCAATGTATTCCTGCAATGTTTGGTGAAGATCTGAGTATGTAGTTTTTGACCTTATATGGAACCTCCCATCCGAAAATTTGAAAATTCTTAAAAAATTCGTCGAAAATCTTGATGTCTCCAATCTCTTGTTTTGTACGTTTTTTCCACGTGTCTTGACATGCAGAGTATCCCTGCAACGTTTGGTGAAGATCTGAGTATGTAGTTTTTGACCTTATCTGCAACCTCCTATCTGAAAATTTGAAAATTCTTAAAAAATTCGTCGAAAATCTTGATGTCTCCAATCTCTTGTTTTGTACGTTTTTTCCACGTGTCTTGACATGCAAAGTATCCCTGCAACGTTTGGTGAAGATCTGAGTATGTAGTTTTAGACCTTATCTGGAACCTCCTATCTGAAAATTTGAAAATTCTTCAAAAATTCGTCCAAAATCTTGATGTCTCCAATCTCTTGTTTTGTACGTTTTTTCCACGTGTCTCGAAATCCAATGGATCCATGCAAAGTTTGGTGAAGATCTGAGTATTTCGTTTTTGACCTTTTCTGGAACATCCTTTCTGAAAATTTGAAAATTCTTAAAAAATTCGTCGAAAATCTCGATGTCTCCAATCTCTTGTTTTGTACGTTTTTTCCACGTGTCTTGACATCCAATGTATCCCTGCAAAGTTTGGTGAAGATCTGAGTATGTAGTTTTTGACCTTATATGGAACCTCCTATCTGAAAATTTGAAAATTCTTAAAAAATTCGTCCAAAATCTTGATGTCTCCAATCTCTTGTTTTGTACGTTTTTTCCACGTGTCTCGACCTCCAATGGATCCCTGCAAAGTTTGGTGAAGATCTGAGTATGTCGTTTTTGACCTTATCTGGAACCTCCCATCTGAAAATTTGAAAATTCTTAAAAAATTCGTCGAAAATCTTGATGTCTCCGATCTCTTGTTTTGTACGTTTTTTCCACGTGTCTTGACATGCAAAGTATTCCTGCAAAGTTTGGTGAAGATCTGAGTATGTAGTTTTTGACCTCATCTGGAACCTCCTATCTGAAAATTTGAAAATTCTTAAAAAATTCGTCCAAAATCTTGATGTCTCCAATCTCTTGTTTTGTACGTTTTTTCCACGTGTCTTGACATCCAATGTATCCCTGCAATGTTTGGTGAAAATCTGAGTATGTAGTTTTTGATCTTATCTGGAACCTCCCATCTGAAAATTTGAAAATTCCTAAAAAATTCGTCCAAAATCTTGATGTCACCAATCCTATGTTTTGTATGTTTTTTCCACGTGTCTTGACATCCAATGTATCCATGCAAAGTTTGGTGAAGATCTGAGTATGTCGTTTTTGACCTTATCTGGAACCTCCCATCTGAAAATTTGAAAATTCTTAAAAAATTCGTCGAAAATCTTGATGTCTCCGATCTCTTGTTTTGTACGTTTTTTCCACGTGTCTTGACATGCAAAGTATTCCTGCAAAGTTTGGTGAAGATCTGAGTATGTAGTTTTTGACCTCATCTGGAACCTCCTATCTGAAAATTTGAAAATTCTTAAAAAATTCGTCCAAAATTTTGATGTCTCCAATCTCTTGTTTTGTACGTTTTTTCCACGTGTCTTGACATCCAATGTATCCCTGCAATGTTTGGTGAAGATCTGAGTATGTAGTTTTTGACCTTATCTGGAACCTCCCATCTGAAAATTTGAAAATTCCTAAAAAATCCGTCCAAAATCTTGATGACCCCAATCTCTTGTTTTGTACGTTTTTTCCACGTGTCTTGACATCCAATGTATCCCTGCAAAGTTTGGTGAAGATCTGAGTATGTAGTTTTTGACCTTATCTGGAACTTCCTATCTGAAAATTTGAAAATTCTTAAAAAATTCGTCCAAAATCTTGATGTCTCCAATCTCTTGTTTTGTACGTTTTTTCCACGTGTCTTGATATCCAATGTATCCCTGCAAAGTTTGGTGAAGATCTGAGTATGTAGTTTTTGACTTTATATGGAACCTCCTATCTGAAAATTTGAAAATTCTTAAAAAATTCGTCCAAAATCTTGATGTCTCCAATCTCTTGTTTTGTACGTTTTTTCCACGTGTCTCGACCTCCAATGTATCCCTGCAAAGTTTGGTGAAGATCTGAGTATGTAGTTTTTGACCTTATATTGAACCTCCCATCTGAAAATTTGAAAATTCTTAAAAAATTCGTCCAAAATCTTGATGTCTCCAATCTCTTGTTTTGTACGTTTTTTCCACGTGTCTTGATATCCAATGTATCCCTGCAAAGTTTGGTGAAGATCTGAGTATGTAGTTTTTGACCTTATATGGAACCTCCTATCTGAAAATTTGAAAATTCTTAAAAAATTCGTCCAAAATCTTGATGTCACCAATCCTATGTTTTGTATGTTTTTTCCACGTGTCTTGACATCCAATGGATCCCTGCAAAGTTTGGTGAAGATCTGAGTATGTCGTTTTTGACCTTATCTGGAACCTCCCATCTGAAAATTTGAAAATTCTTAAAAAATTCGTCGAAAATCTTGATGTCTCCGATCTCTTGTTTTGTACGTTTTTTCCACGTGTCTTGACATGCAAAGTATTCCTGCAAAGTTTGGTGAAGATCTGAGTATGTAGTTTTTGACCTCATCTGGAACCTCCTATCTGAAAATTTGAAAATTCTTAAAAAATTCGTCCAAAATCTTGATGTCTCCAATCTCTTGTTTTGTACGTTTTTTCCACGTGTCTTGACATCCAATGTATCCCTGCAATGTTTGGTGAAGATCTGAGTATGTAGTTTTTGACCTTATCTGGAACCTCCCATCTGAAAATTTGAAAATTTAAAAAAATCCGTCCAAAATCTTGATGACCCCAATCTCTTGTTTTGTACTTTTTTTCCACGTGTCTCGACCTCCAATGTATCCCTGCAAAGTTAGGTGAAGATCTGAGTATGTAGTTTTTGACCTTATATGGAACCTCCTATCTGAAAATTTGAAAATTCTTAAAAAATTCGTCCAAAATCTTGATGTCACCAATCCTATGTTTTGTATGTTTTTTCCACGTGTCTTGACATCCAATGTATCCATGCAAAGTTTGGTGAAGATCTGAGTATGTCGTTTTTGACCTTATCTGGAACCTCCCATCTGAAAATTTGAAAATTCTTAAAAAATTCGTCGAAAATCTTGATGTCTCCGATCTCTTGTTTTGTACGTTTTTTCCACGTGTCTTGACATGCAAAGTATTCCTGCAAAGTTTGGTGAAGATCTGAGTATGTAGTTTTTGACCTCATCTGGAACCTCCTATCTGAAAATTTGAAAATTCTTAAAAAATTCGTCCAAAATTTTGATGTCTCCAATCTCTTGTTTTGTACGTTTTTTCCACGTGTCTTGACATCCAATGTATCCCTGCAATGTTTGGTGAAGATCTGAGTATGTAGTTTTTGACCTTATCTGGAACCTCCCATCTGAAAATTTGAAAATTCCTAAAAAATCCGTCCAAAATCTTGATGACCCCAATCTCTTGTTTTGTACGTTTTTTCCACGTGTCTTGACATCCAATGTATCCCTGCAAAGTTTGGTGAAGATCTGAGTATGTAGTTTTTGACCTTATCTGGAACCTCCTATCTGAAAATTTGAAAATTCTTAAAAAATTCGTCCAAAATCTTGATGTCTCCAATCTCTTGTTTTGTACGTTTTTTCCACGTGTCTTGACATCCAAAGTATCCCTGCAAAGTTTGGTGAAGATCTGAGTATGTAGTTTTTGACCTTATATGGAACCTCCTTTCTGAAAATTTGAGAATTCTTAAAAAATTCGTCCAAAATCTTGATGTCTCCAATCTCTTGTTTTGTACGTTTTTTCCACGTGTCTTGACATCCAATGTATCCATGCAAAGTTTGGTGAAGATCTGAGTATGTCGTTTTTGACCTTATCTGGAACCTCCCATCTGAAAATTTGAAAATTCTTAAAAAATCCGTGCAAAATCTTGATGACCCCAATCTCTTGTTTTGTACGTTTTTTCCACGTGTCTTGACATCCAATGTATCCATGCAAAGTTTGGTGAAGATCTGAGTATGTCGTTTTTGACCTTATCTGGAACCTCCCATCTGAAAATTTGAAAATTCTTAAAAAATTCGTCGAAAATCTTGATGTCTCCAATCTCTTGTTTTGTACGTTTTTTCCACGTGTCTTGACATGCAAAGTATCCCTGCAACGTTTGGTGAAGATCTGAGTTTGTAGTTTTTGACCTTATCTGGAACCTCCTATCTGAAAATTTGAAAATTCTTAAAAAATCCGTGCAAAATCTTGATGACCCCAATCTCTTGTTTTGTACGTTTTTTCCACGTGTCTTGACATCCAATGTATCCCTGCAAAGTTTGGTGAAGATCTGAGTATGTAGTTTTTGACCTTATATTGAACCTCCCATCTGAAAATTTGAAAATTCTTAAAAAATTCGTCCAAAATCTTGATGTCTCCAATCTCTTGTTTTGTACGTTTTTTCCACGTGTCTTGATATCCAATGTATCCCTGCAAAGTTTGGTGAAGATCTGAGTATGTAGTTTTTGACCTTATATGGAACCTCCTATCTGAAAATTTGAAAATTCTTAAAAAATTCGTCCAAAATTTTGATGTCTCCAATCTCTTGTTTTGTACGTTTTTTCCACGTGTCTTGACATCCAATGTATCCCTGCAATGTTTGGTGAAGATCTGAGTATGTAGTTTTTGACCTTATCTGGAACCTCCCATCTGAAAATTTGAAAATTCCTAAAAAATCCGTCCAAAATCTTGATGACCCCAATCTCTTGTTTTGTACGTTTTTTCCACGTGTCTTGACATCCAATGTATCCCTGCAAAGTTTGGTGAAGATCTGAGTATGTAGTTTTTGACCTTATATTGAACCTCCCATCTGAAAATTTGAAAATTCTTAAAAAATTCGTCCAAAATCTTGATGTCTCCAATCTCTTGTTTTGTACGTTTTTTCCACGTGTCTTGATATCCAATGTATCCCTGCAAAGTTTGGTGAAGATCTGAGTATGTAGTTTTTGACCTTATATGGAACCTCCCATCTGAAAATTTGAAAATTCTTAAAAAATTCGTCCAAAATCTTGATGTCTCCAATGTCTTGTTTTGTACGTTTTTTCCACGTGTCTCGACCTCCAATGGATCCCTGCAAAGTTTGGTGAAGATCTGAGTATGTAGTTTTTGACCTTATCTGGAACCTCCCATCTGAAAATTTGAAAATTCTTAAAAAATTCGACCAAAATCTTGATGTCTCCAATCTTTTGTTTTGTACGTTTTTTCCACGTGTCTTGACACATAATGTATCCCTGCAAAGTTTGGTGAAGATCTGAGTATGTAGTTTTTGACCTTATCTGGAACCTCCTATCTGAAAATTTGAAAATTCTTAAAAAATTCGTCGAAAATCTTGATGTCTCCAATCTTTTGTTTTGTACGTTTTTTCCACGTGTCTTGACATCCAATGTATCCCTGCAAAGTTTGGTGAAGATCTGAGTATGTAGTTTTTGACCTTATATGGAACCTCCTATCTGAAAATTTGAAAATTCTTAAAAAATTCGTCCAAAATCTTGATGTCTCCAATCTCTTGTTTTGTACGTTTTTTCCACGTGTCTCGACCTCCAATGGATCCCTGCAAAGTTTGGTGAAGATCTGAGTATGTCGTTTTTGACCTTATCTGGAACCTCCCATCTGAAAATTTGAAAATTCTTAAAAAATTCGTCGAAAATCTTGATGTCTCCGATCTCTTGTTTTGTACGTTTTTTCCACGTGTCTTGACATGCAAAGTATTCCTGCAAAGTTTGGTGAAGATCTGAGTATGTAGTTTTTGACCTTATCTGGAACCTCCTATCTGAAAATTTGAAAATTCTTAAAAAATTCGTCCAAAATCTTGATGTCTCCAATCTCTTGTTTTGTACGTTTTTTCCACGTGTCTTGACATCCAATGTAGCCCTGCAATGTTTGGTGAAGATCTGAGTATGTAGTTTTTGACCTTATATTGAACCTCCCATCTGAAAATTTGAAAATTCCTAAAAAATCCGTCCAAAATCTTGATGACCCCAATCTCTTGTTTTGTACTTTTTTTCCACGTGTCTCGACCTCCAATGTATCCCTGCAAAGTTTGGTGAAGATCTGAGTATGTAGTTTTTGACCTTATATGGAACCTCCTATCTGAAAATTTGAAAATTCTTAAAAAATTCGTCCAAAATCTTGATGTCACCAATCCTATGTTTTGTATGTTTTTTCCACGTGTCTTGACATCCAATGTATCCATGCAAAGTTTGGTGAAGATCTGAGTATGTCGTTTTTGACCTTATCTGGAACCTCCCATCTGAAAATTTGAAAATTCTTAAAAAATTCGTCGAAAATCTTGACGTCTCCAATCTCTTGTTTTGTACGTTTTTTCCACGTGTCTCGACCTCCAATGGATCCCTGCAAAGTTTGGTGAAGATCTGAGTATGTCGTTTTTGACCTTATCTGGAACCTCCCATCTGAAAATTTGAAAATTCTTAAAAAATTCGTCGAAAATCTTGATGTCTCCGATCTCTTGTTTTGTACGTTTTTTCCACGTGTCTTGACATGCAAAGTATTCCTGCAAAGTTTGGTGAAGATCTGAGTATGTAGTTTTTGACCTCATCTGGAACCTCCTATCTGAAAATTTGAAAATTCTTAAAAAATTCGTCCAAAATCTTGATGTCTCCAATCTCTTGTTTTGTACGTTTTTTCCACGTGTCTTGACATCCAATGTATCCCTGCAATGTTTGGTGAAGATCTGAGTATGTAGTTTTTGACCTTATCTGGAACCTCCCATCTGAAAATTTGAAAATTCCTAAAAAATCCGTCCAAAATCTTGATGACCCCAATCTCTTGTTTTGTACTTTTTTTCCACGTGTCTCGACCTCCAATGTATCCCTGCAAAGTTTGGTGAAGATCTGAGTATGTAGTTTTTGACCTTATATGGAACCTCCTATCTGAAAATTTGAAAATTCTTAAAAAATTCGTCCAAAATCTTGATGTCACCAATCCTATGTTTTGTATGTTTTTTCCACGTGTCTTGACATCCAATGTATCCATGCAAAGTTTGGTGAAGATCTAAATATGTCGTTTTTGACCTTATCTGGAACCTCCCATCTGAAAATTTGAAAATTCTTAAAAAATTCGTCGAAAATCTTGATGTCTCCGATCTCTTGTTTTGTACGTTTTTTCCACGTGTCTTGACATGCAAAGTATCCCTGCAACGTTTGGTGAAGATCTGAGTATGTAGTTTTTGACCTTATCTGGAACCTCCTATCTGAAAATTTGAAAATTCTTAAAAAATTCGTCCAAAATCTTGATGTCTCCAATCTCTTGTTTTGTACGTTTTTTCCACGTGTCTTGACATCCAATGTATCCCTGCAATGTTTGGTGAAGATCTGAGTATGTAGTTTTTGACCTTATATGGAGCCTCCTATCTGAAAATTTGAAAATTCTTAAAAAATTCGTCCAAAATCTTGATGTCTCCGATCTCTTGTTTTGTACGTTTTTTCCACGTGTCTTGACATCCAATGTATCCCTGCAATGTTTGGTGAAGATCTGAGTATGTAGTTTTTGACCTTATATGGAACCTCCTATCTGAAAATTTGAAAATTCTTAAAAGAATTTAACAAAATCTTGATGTCCCCAATCCTATGTTTTGTAGGTTTTTTCCACGTGTCTTGACATACAATGTATCCCTGCAGAGTTTGGTGAAGATCTGAGTATGTAGTTTTTGACCTTATCTGGAACCTCCAATCTGAAAATTTGAAAATTCCTAAAAAATCCGTCCAAAATCTTGTTGACCCGAATCTCTTGTTTTGTACGTTTTTTCCACGTGTCTTCACATCCAATGTATCCCTGCAAAGTTTGGTGAAGATCTGAGTATGTAGTTTTTGACCTTATCTGGAACCGCATTTCTGAAAATTTGAAAATTTTTAAAAAAATCGTCCAAAATCTTGATGTCTCCAATCTCTTGTTTTGTACGTTTTTTCCACGTGTCTTGACATCCAATGTATCCCTGCAAAGTTTGGTGAAGATCTGAGTATGTAGTTTTTGACCTTATATGGAACCTCCTATCTGAAAATTTGAAAATTCTTAAAAAATTCGTCCAAAATCTTGATGTCTCCAATCTCTTGTTTTGTACGTTTTTTCCACGTGTCTCGACCTCCAATGGATCCCTGCAAAGTTTGGTGAAGATCTGAGTATGTCGTTTTTGACCTTATCTGGAACCTCCCATCTGAAAATTTGAAAATTCTTAAAAAATTCGTCGAAAATCTTGATGTCTCCGATCTCTTGTTTTGTACGTTTTTCCACGTGTCTTGACATGCAAAGTATTCCTGCAAAGTTTGGTGAAGATCTGAGTATGTAGTTTTTGACCTCATCTGGAACCTCCTATCTGAAAATTTGAAAATTCTTAAAAAATTCGTCCAAAATCTTGATGTCTCCAATCTCTTGTTTTGTACGTTTTTTCCACGTGTCTTGACATCCAATGTATCCCTGCAAAGTTTGGTGAAGATCTGAGTATGTAGTTTTTGACCTTATCTGGAACCTCCTATCTGAAAATTTGAAAATTCTTAAAAAATTCGTCCAAAATCTTGATGTCTCCAATCTCTTGTTTTGTACGTTTTTTCCACGTGTCTTGATATCCAATGTATCCCTGCAAAGTTTGGTGAAGATCTGAGTATGTCGTTTTTGACCTTATCTGGAACATCCTTTCTGAAAATTTGAAAATTGTTAAAAAATTCGTCCAAAATCTTGATGTCTCCAATCTCTTTTTTGTACGTTTTTTCCACGTGTCTTGACATCCAATGGATCCCTGCAAAGTTTGGTGAAGATCTGAGTATGTAGTTTTTGACCTTATCTGGAACCTCCCATCTGAAAATTTGAAAATTCTTAAAAAATTCGACCAAAATCTTGATGTCTCCAATCTTTTGTTTTGTACGTTTTTTCCACGTGTCTTGACACATAATGTATCCATGCAAAGTTTGGTGAAGATCTGAGTATGTAGTTTTTGACCTTATATGGAACCTCCTATCTGAAAATTTGAAAATTCTTAAAAAATTCGTCCAAAATCTTGATGTCTCCAATCTCTTGTTTTGTACGTTTTTTCCACGTGTCTTGACATCCAATGTATCCCTGCAAAGTTTGGTGAAGATCTGAGTATGTAGTTTTTGACCTTATCTGGAACCTCCCATCTGAAAATTTGAAAATTCCTAAAAAATCCGTGCAAAATCTTGATGACCCCAATCTCTTGTTTTGTACGTTTTTTCCACGTGTCTTGACATCCAATGTATTCCTGCAATGTTTGGTGAAGATCTGAGTATGTAGTTTTTGACCTTATATGGAACCTCCTATCTGAAAATTTGAAAATTCTTAAAAAATTCGACCAAAATCTTGATGTTCCGAATCCTATGTTTTGTATGTTTTTTCCACGTGTCTTGACATCCAATGTATCCCTGCAAAGTTTGGTGAAGATCTGAGTATGTAGTTTTTGACCTTATATTGAACCTCCCATCTGAAAATTTGAAAATTCTTAAAAAATTCGTCCAAAATCTTGATGACCCCAATCTCTTGTTTTGTACGTTTTTTCCACGTGTCTTGACATCCAAAGTATCCCTGCAAAGTTTGGTGAAGATCTGAGTATGTAGTTTTTGACCTTATATGGAACCTCCTTTCTGAAAATTTGAGAATTCTTAAAAAATTCGTCCAAAATCTTGATGTCTCCAATCTCTTGTTTTGTAAGTTTTTTCCACGTGTCTTGACATCCAATGTATCCATGCAAAGTTTGGTGAAGATCTGAGTATGTCGTTTTTGACCTTATCTGGAACCTCCCATCTGAAAATTTGAAAATTCTTAAAAAAATCGTCGAAAATCTTGATGTCTCCAATCTTTTGTTTTGTACGTTTTTTCCACGTGTCTTGAGATGCAAAGTATCCCTGCAACGTTTGGTGAAGATCTGAGTATGTAGTTTTTGACCTTATCTGGAACCTCCTATCTGAAAATTTGAAAATTCTTAAAAAATTCGTCGAAAATCTTGATGTCTCCAATCTCTTGTTTTGTACGTTTTTTCCACGTGTCTTGATATCCAATGTATCCCTGCAAAGTTTGGTGAAGATCTGAGTATGTCGTTTTTGACCTTATCTGGAACATCCTTTCTGAAAATTTGAAAATTGTTAAAAAATTCGTCCAAAATCTTGATGTCTCCAATCTCTTTTTTGTACGTTTTTTCCACGTGTCTTGACATCCAATGTATCCCTGCAAAGTTTGGTGAAGATCTGAGTATGTAGTTTTTGACCTTATCTGGAACCTCCCATCTGAAAATTTGAAAATTCTTAAAAAATTCGACCAAAATCTTGATGTCTCCAATCTTTTGTTTTGTACGTTTTTTCCACGTGTCTTGACACATAATGTATCCATGCAAAGTTTGGTGAAGATCTGAGTATGTAGTTTTTGACCTTATATGGAACCTCCTATCTGAAAATTTGAAAATTCTTAAAAAATTCGTCCAAAATCTTGATGTCTCCAATCTCTTGTTTTGTACGTTTTTTCCACGTGTCTTGACATCCAATGTATCCCTGCAAAGTTTGGTGAAGATCTGAGTATGTAGTTTTTGACCTTATCTGGAACCTCCCATCTGAAAATTTGAAAATTCCTAAAAAATCCGTCCAAAACCTTGATGACCCCAATCTCTTGTTTTGTACGTTTTTTCCACGTGTCTTGACATCCAATGTATCCATGCAAAGTTTGGTGAAGATCTGAGTATGTCGTTTTTGACCTTATCTGGAACATCCTTTCTGAAAATTTGAAAATTGTTAAAAAATTCGTCCAAAATCTTGATGTCTCCAATCTCTTTTTTGTACGTTTTTTCCACGTGTCTTGACATCCAATGGATCCCTGCAAAGTTTGGTGAAGATCTGAGTATGTAGTTTTTGATTTTATCTGGAACCTCCCATCTGAAAATTTGAAAATTCTTAAAAAATTCGACCAAAATCTTGATGTCTCCAATCTTTTGTTTTGTACGTTTTTTCCACGTGTCTTGACACATAATGTATCGATGCAAAGTTTGGTGAAGATCTGAGTATGTAGTTTTTGACCTTATATGGAACCTCCTATCTGAAAATTTGAAAATTCTCAAAAAATTCGTCCAAAATCTTGATGTCTCCAATCTCTTGTTTTGTACGTTTTTTCCACGTGTCTTGACATCCAATGTATCCCTGCAAAGTTTGGTGAAGATCTGAGTATGTAGTTTTTGACCTTATCTGGAACCTCCCATCTGAAAATTTGAAAATTCCTAAAAAATCCGTGCAAAATCTTGATGACCCCAATCTCTTGTTTTGTACGTTTTTTCCACGTGTCTTGACATCCAATGTATTCCTGCAATGTTTGGTGAAGATCTGAGTATGTAGTTTTTGACCTTATATGGAACCTCCTATCTGAAAATTTGAAAATTCTTAAAAAATTCGACCAAAATCTTGATGTTCCGAATCCTATGTTTTGTATGTTTTTTCCACGTGTCTTGACATCCAATGTATCCCTGCAAAGTTTGGTGAAGATCTGAGTATGTAGTTTTTGACCTTATATTGAACCTCCCATCTGAAAATTTGAAAATTCTTAAAAAATTCGTCCAAAATCTTGATGACCCCAATCTCTTGTTTTGTACGTTTTTTCCACGTGTCTTGACATCCAAAGTATCCCTGCAAAGTTTGGTGAAGATCTGAGTATGTAGTTTTTGACCTTATATGGAACCTCCTTTCTGAAAATTTGAGAATTCTTAAAAATTTCGTCCAAAATCTTGATGTCTCCAATCTCTTGTTTTGTACGTTTTTTCCACGTGTCTTGACATCCAATGTATCCATGCAAAGTTTGGTGAAGATCTGAGTATGTCGTTTTTGACCTTATCTGGAACCTCCCATCTGAAAATTTGAAAATTCTTAAAAAATTCGTCGAAAATCTTGATGTCTCCAATCTTTTGTTTTGTACGTTTTTTCCACGTGTCTTGACATGCAAAGTATCCCTGCAACGTTTGGTGAAGATCTGAGTATGTAGTTTTTGACCTTATCTGGAACCTCCTATCTGAAAATTTGAAAATTCTTAAAAAATTCGTCGAAAATCTTGATGTCTCCAATCTCTTGTTTTGTACGTTTTTTCCACGTGTCTTGATATCCAATGTATCCCTGCAAAGTTTGGTGAAGATCTGAGTATGTCGTTTTTGACCTTATCTGGAACATCCTTTCTGAAAATTTGAAAATTGTTAAAAAATTCGTCCAAAATCTTGATGTCTCCAATCTCTTTTTTGTACGTTTTTTCCACGTGTCTTGACATCCAATGTATCCCTGCAAAGTTTGGTGAAGATCTGAGTATGTAGTTTTTGACCTTATCTGGAACCTCCCATCTGAAAATTTGAAAATTCTTAAAAAATTCGACCAAAATCTTGATGTCTCCAATCTTTTGTTTTGTACGTTTTTTCCACGTGTCTTGACACATAATGTATCCATGCAAAGTTTGGTGAAGATCTGAGTATGTAGTTTTTGACCTTATATGGAACCTCCTATCTGAAAATTTGAAAATTCTTAAAAAATTCGTCCAAAATCTTGATGTCTCCAATCTCTTGTTTTGTACGTTTTTTCCACGTGTCTTGACATCCAATGTATCCATGCAAAGTTTGGTGAAGATCTGAGTATGTAGTTTTTGACCTTATCTGGAACCTCCCATCTGAAAATTTGAAAATTCCTAAAAAATCCGTGCAAAATCTTGATGACCCCAGTCTCTTGTTTTGTACGTTTTTTCCACGTGTCTTGACATCCAATGTATTCCTGCAATGTTTGGTGAAGATCTGAGTATGTAGTTTTTGACCTTATATGGAACCTCCTATCTGAAAATTTGAAAATTCTTCAAAAATTCGTCGAAAATCTTGATGTCTCCAATCTCTTGTTTTGTACGTTTTTTCCACGTGTCTTGACATCCAATGTATTCCCTCAATGTTTGGTGGAGATCTGAGTATGTTGTTTTAGACCTTATCTGGAACCTCCTATCTGAAAATTTGAAAATTCTTCAAAAATTCGTCCAAAATCTTGATGTCTCCAATCTCTTGTTTTGTACGTTTTTTCCACGTGTCTCGACCTCCAATGGATCCCTGCAAAGTTTGGTGAAGATCTGAGTATGTCGTTTTTGACCTTATCTGGAACATCCTTTCTGAAAATTTGAAAATTCTTAAAAAATTCGTCGAAAATCTTGATGTCTCCAATCTCTTGTTTTGTACGTTTTTTCCACGTGTCTTGACATCCAATGTATCCCTGCAAAGTTTGGTGAAGATCTGAGTATGTAGTTTTTGACCTTATATGGAACCTCCTATCTGAAAATTTGAAAATTCTTAAAAAATTCGTCCAAAATCTTGATGTCTCCAATCTCTTGTTTTGTACGTTTTTTCCACGTGTCTCGACCTCCAATGGATCCCTGCAAAGTTTGGTGAAGATCTGAGTATGTCGTTTTTGACCTTATCTGGAACCTCCCATCTGAAAATTTGAAAATTCTTAAAAAATTCGTCGAAAATCTTGATGTCTCCGATCTCTTGTTTTGTACGTTTTTTCCACGTGTCTTGACATGCAAAGTATTCCTGCAAAGTTTGGTGAAGATCTGAGTATGTAGTTTTTGACCTCATCTGGAACCTCCTATCTGAAAATTTGAAAATTCTTAAAAAATTCGTCCAAAATCTTGATGTCTCCAATCTCTTGTTTTGTACGTTTTTTCCACGTGTCTTGACATCCAATGTATCCCTGCAATGTTTGGTGAAGATCTGAGTATGTAGTTTTTGACCTTATCTGGAACCTCCCATCTGAAAATTTGAAAATTCCTAAAAAATCCGTCCAAAATCTTGATGACCCCAATCTCTTGTTTTGTACTTTTTTTTCCACGTGTCTCGACCTCCAATGTATCCCTGCAAAGTTTGGTGAAGATCTGAGTATGTAGTTTTTGACCTTATATGGAACCTCCTATCTGAAAATTTGAAAATTCTTAAAAAATTCGTCCAAAATCTTGATGTCAACAATCCTATGTTTTGTATGTTTTTTCCACGTGTCTTGACATCCAATGTATCCATGCAAAGTTTGGTGAAGATCTGAGTATGTCGTTTTTGACCTTATCTGGAACCTCCCATCTGAAAATTTGAAAATTCTTAAAAAATTCGTCGAAAATCTTGATGTCTCCGATCTCTTGTTTTGTACGTTTTTTCCACGTGTCTTGACATGCAAAGTATTCCTGCAAAGTTTGGTGAAGATCTGAGTATGTAGTTTTTGACCTCATCTGGAACCTCCTATCTGAAAATTTGAAAATTCTTAAAAAATTCGTCCAAAATTTTGATGTCTCCAATCTCTTGTTTTGTACGTTTTTTCCACGTGTCTTGACATCCAATGTATCCCTGCAATGTTTGGTGAAGATCTGAGTATGTAGTTTTTGACCTTATCTGGAACCTCCCATCTGAAAATTTGAAAATTCCTAAAAAATCCGTCCAAAATCTTGATGACCCCAATCTCTTGTTTTGTACGTTTTTTCCACGTGTCTTGACATCCAATGTATCCCTGCAAAGTTTGGTGAAGATCTGAGTATGTAGTTTTTGACCTTATCTGGAACATCCTTTCTGAAAATTTGAAAATTGTTAAAAAATTCGTCCAAAATCTTGATGTCTCCAATCTCTTTTTTGTACGTTTTTTCCACGTGTCTTGACATCCAATGTATCCCTGCAAAGTTTGGTGAAGATCTGAGTATGTAGTTTTTGACGTTATCTGGAACCTCCCATCTGAAAATTTGAAAATTCTTAAAAAATTCGACCAAAATCTTGATGTCTCCAATCTTTTGTTTTGTACGTTTTTTCCACGTGTCTTGACACATAATGTATCCATGCAAAGTTTGGTGAAGATCTGAGTATGTAGTTTTTGACCTTATATGGAACCTCCTATCTGAAAATTTGAAAATTCTTAAAAAATTCGTCCAAAATCTTGATGTCTCCAATCTCTTGTTTTGTACGTTTTTTCCACGTGTCTTGACATCCAATGTATCCCTGCAAAGTTTGGTGAAGATCTGAGTATGTAGTTTTTGACCTTATCTGGAACCTCCCATCTGAAAATTTGAAAATTCCTAAAAAATCCGTGCAAAATCTTGATGACCCCAATCTCTTGTTTTGTACGTTTTTTCCACGTGTCTTGACATCCAATGTATTCCTGCAATGTTTGGTGAAGATCTGAGTATGTAGTTTTTGACCTTATATGGAACCTCCTATCTGAAAATTTGAAAATTCTTAAAAAATTCGACCAAAATCTTGATGTTCCGAATCCTATGTTTTGTATGTTTTTTCCACGTGTCTTGACATCCAATGTATCCATGCAAAGTTTGGTGAAGATCTGAGTATGTAGTTTTTGACCTTATATTGAACCTCCCATCTGAAAATTTGAAAATTCTTAAAAAATTCGTCCAAAATCTTGATGACCCCAATCTCTTGTTTTGTACGTTTTTTCCACGTGTCTTGACATCCAAAGTATCCCTGCAAAGTTTGGTGAAGATCTGAGTATGTAGTTTTTGACCTTATATTGAACCTCCCATCTGAAAATTTGAAAATTCTTAAAAAATTCGTCCAAAATCTTGATGTCTCCAATCTCTTGTTTTGTACGTTTTTTCCACGTGTCTTGACATCCAATGTATCCATGCAAAGTTTGGTGAAGATCTGAGTATGTCGTTTTTGACCTTATCTGGAACCTCCCATCTGAAAATTTGAAAATTCTTAAAAAATTCGTCGAAAATCTTGATGTCTCCAATCTTTTGTTTTGTACGTTTTTTCCACGTGTCTTGACATGCAAAGTATCCCTGCAACGTTTGGTGAAGATCTGAGTATGTAGTTTTTGACCTTATCTGGAACCTCCTATCTGAAAATTTGAAAATTCTTCAAAAATTCGTCGAAAATCTTGATGTCTCCAATCTCTTGTTTTGTACGTTTTTTCCACGTGTCTTGACATCCAATGTATTCCTGCAATGTTTGGTGGAGATCTGAGTATGTAGTTTTAGACCTTATCTGGAACCTCCTATCTGAAAATTTGAAAATTCTTCAAAAATTCGTCCAAAATCTTGATGTCTCCAATCTCTTGTTTTGTACGTTTTTTCCACGTGTCTCGACCTCCAATGGATCCCTGCAAAGTTTGGTGAAGATCTGAGTATGTCGTTTTTGACCTTATCTGGAACATCCTTTCTGAAAATTTGAAAATTCTTAAAAAATTCGTCGAAAATCTTGATGTCTCCAATCTCTTGTTTTGTACGTTTTTTCCACGTGTCTTGACATCCAATGTATCCCTGCAAAGTTTGGTGAATATCTGAGTATGTAGTTTTTGACCTTATATGGAACCTCCTATCTGAAAATTTGAAAATTCTTAAAAAATTCGTCCAAAATCTTGATGTCTCCAATCTCTTGTTTTGTACGTTTTTTCCACGTGTCTCGACCTCCAATGGATCCCTGCAAAGTTTGGTGAAGATCTGAGTATGTCGTTTTTGACCTTATCTGGAACCTCCCATCTGAAAATTTGAAAATTCTTAAAAAATTCGTCGAAAATCTTGATGTCTCCGATCTCTTGTTTTGTACGTTTTTTCCACGTGTCTTGACATGCAAAGTATTCCTGCAAAGTTTGGTGAAGATCTGAGTATGTAGTTTTTGACCTCATCTGGAACCTCCTATCTGAAAATTTGAAAATTCTTAAAAAATTCGTCCAAAATCTTGATGTCTCCAATCTCTTGTTTTGTACGTTTTTTCCACGTGTCTTGACATCCAATGTATCCCTGCAATGTTTGGTGAAGATCTGAGTATGTAGTTTTTGACCTTATCTGGAACCTCCCATCTGAAAATTTGAAAATTCCTAAAAAATCCGTCCAAAATCTTGATGACCCCAATCTCTTGTTTTGTACTTTTTTTCCACGTGTCTCGACCTCCAATGTATCCCTGCAAAGTTTGGTGAAGATCTGAGTATGTAGTTTTTGACCTTATATGGAACCTCCTATCTGAAAATTTGAAAATTCTTAAAAAATTCGTCCAAAATCTTGATGTCAACAATCCTATGTTTTGTATGTTTTTTCCACGTGTCTTGACATCCAATGTATCCATGCAAAGTTTGGTGAAGATCTGAGTATGTCGTTTTTGACCTTATCTGGAACCTCCCATCTGAAAATTTGAAAAATCTTAAAAAATTCGTCGAAAATCTTGATGTCTCCGATCTCTTGTTTTGTACGTTTTTTCCACGTGTCTTGACATGCAAAGTATTCCTGCAAAGTTTGGTGAAGATCTGAGTATGTAGTTTTTGACCTCATCTGGAACCTCCTATCTGAAAATTTGAAAATTCTTAAAAAATTCGTCCAAAATTTTGATGTCTCCAATCTCTTGTTTTGTACGTTTTTTCCACGTGTCTTGACATCCAATGTATCCCTGCAATGTTTGGTGAAGATCTGAGTATGTAGTTTTTGACCTTATCTGGAACCTCCCATCTGAAAATTTGAAAATTCCTAAAAAATCCGTCCAAAATCTTGATGACCCCAATCTCTTGTTTTGTACGTTTTTTCCACGTGTCTTGATATCCAATGTATCCCTGCAAAGTTTGGTGAAGATCTGAGTATGTAGTTTTTGACCTTATATTGAACCTCCCATCTGAAAATTTGAAAATTCTTAAAAAATTCGTCCAAAATCTTGATGTCTCCAATCTCTTGTTTTGTACGTTTTTTCCACGTGTCTTGATATCCAATGTATCCCTGCAAAGTTTGGTGAAGATCTGAGTATGTAGTTTTTGACCTTATATGGAACCTCCTATCTGAAAATTTGAAAATTCTTAAAAAATTCGTCCAAAATCTTGATGTCTCCAATCTCTTGTTTTGTACGTTTTTTCCACGTGTCTCGACCTCCAATGGATCCCTGCAAAGTTTGGTGAAGATCTGAGTATGTAGTTTTTGACCTTATCTGGAACCTCCCATCTGAAAATTTGAAAATTCTTAAAAAATTCGACCAAAATCTTGATGTCTCCAATCTTTTGTTTTGTACGTTTTTTCCACGTGTCTTGACACATAATGTATCCCTGCAAAGTTTGGTGAAGATCTGAGTATGTAGTTTTTGACCTTATCTGGAACCTCCTATCTGAAAATTTGAAAATTCTTAAAAAATTCGTCGAAAATCTTGATGTCTCCAATCTTTTGTTTTGTACGTTTTTTCCACGTGTCTTGACATCCAATGTATCCCTGCAAAGTTTGGTGAAGATCTGAGTATGTAGTTTTTGACCTTATATGGAACCTCCTATCTGAAAATTTGAAAATTCTTAAAAAATTCGTCCAAAATCTTGATGTCTCCAATCTCTTGTTTTGTACGTTTTTTCCACGTGTCTCGACCTCCAATGGATCCCTGCAAAGTTTGGTGAAGATCTGAGTATGTCGTTTTTGACCTTATCTGGAACCTCCCATCTGAAAATTTGAAAATTCTTAAAAAATTCGTCGAAAATCTTGATGTCTCCGATCTCTTGTTTTGTACGTTTTTTCCACGTGTCTTGACATGCAAAGTATTCCTTCAAAGTTTGGTGAAGATCTGAGTATGTAGTTTTTGACCTCATCTGGAACCTCCTATCTGAAAATTTGAAAATTCTTAAAAAATTCGTCCAAAATCTTGATGTCTCCAATCTCTTGTTTTGTACGTTTTTTCCACGTGTCTTGACATCCAATGTATCCCTGCAATGTTTGGTGAAGATCTGAGTATGTAGTTTTTGACCTTATCTGGAACCTCCCATCTGAAAATTTGAAAATTCCTAAAAAATCCGTCCAAAATCTTGATGACCCCAATCTCTTGTTTTGTACTTTTTTTCCACGTGTCTCGACCTCCAATGTATCCCTGCAAAGTTTGGTGAAGATCTGAGTATGTAGTTTTTGACCTTATATGGAACCTCCTATCTGAAAATTTGAAAATTCTTAAAAAATTCGTCCAAAATCTTGATGTCACCAATCCTATGTTTTGTATGTTTTTTCAACGTGTCTTGACATCCAATGTATCCATGCAAAGTTTGGTGAAGATCTGAGTATGTCGTTTTTGACCTTATCTGGAACCTCCCATCTGAAAATTTGAAAATTCTTAAAAAATTCGTCGAAAATCTTGATGTCTCCGATCTCTTGTTTTGTACGTTTTTTCCACGTGTCTTGACATGCAAAGTATTCCTGCAAAGTTTGGTGAAGATCTGAGTATGTAGTTTTTGACCTCATCTGGAACCTCCTATCTGAAAATTTGAAAATTCTTAAAAAATTCGTCCAAAATCTTGATGTCTCCAATCTCTTGTTTTGTACGTTTTTTCCACGTTTCTTGACATCCAATGTATCCCTGCAATGTTTGGTGAAGATCTGAGTATGTAGTTTTTGACCTTATCTGGAACCTCCCATCTGAAAATTTGAAAATTCCTAAAAAATCCGTCCAAAATCTTGATGACCCCAATCTCTTGTTTTGTACTTTTTTTCCACGTGTCTCGACCTCCAATGTATCCCTGCAAAGTTTGGTGAAGATCTGAGTATGTAGTTTTTGACCTTATATGGAACCTCCTATCTGAAAATTTGAAAATTCTTAAAAAATTCGTCCAAAATCTTGATGTCACCAATCCTATGTTTTGTATGTTTTTTCCACGTGTCTTGACATCCAATGTATCCATGCAAAGTTTGGTGAAGATCTGAGTATGTCGTTTTTGACCTTATCTGGAACCTCCCATCTGAAAATTTGAAAATTCTTAAAAAATTCGTCGAAAATCTTGATGTCTCCGATCTCTTGTTTTGTACGTTTTTTCCACGTGTCTTGACATGCAAAGTATCCCTGCAACGTTTGGTGAAGATCTGAGTATGTAGTTTTTGACCTTATCTGGAACCTCCTATCTGAAAATTTGAAAAGTCTTAAAAAATTCGTCCAAAATCTTGATGTCTACAATCTCTTGTTTTGTACGTTTTTTCCACGTGTCTTGACATCCAATGTATCCCTGCAATGTTTGGTGAAGATCTGAGTATGTAGTTTTTGACCTTATATGGAGCCTCCTATCTGAAAATTTGAAAATTCTTAAAAAATTCGTCCAAAATCTTGATGTCTCCAATCTCTTGTTTTGTACGTTCTTTCCACGTGTCTTGACATCCAATGTATCCCTGCAATGTTTGGTGAAGATCTGAGTATGTAGTTTTTGACCATATATGGAACCTCCTATCTGAAAATTTGAAAATTCTTAAAAGAATTTAACAAAATCTTGATGTCCCCAATCCTATGTTTTGTATGTTTTTTCCACGTGTCTTGACATACAATGTATCCCTGCAGAGTTTGGTGAAGATCTGAGTATGTAGTTTTTGACCTTATCTGGAACCTCCTATCTGAAAATTTGAAAATTCCTAAAAAATCCGTCCAAAATCTTGTTGACCCGAATCTCTTGTTTTGTACGTTTTTTCCACGTGTCTTGACATCCAATGTATCCCTGCAAAGTTTGGTGAAGATCTGAGTATGTAGTTTTTGACCTTATCTGGAACCGCATTTCTGAAAATTTGAAAATTTTAAAAAAAATCGTCCAAAATCTTCATGTCTCCAATCTCTTGTTTTGTACGTTTTTTCCACGTGTCTTGACATCCAATGTATCCCTGCAAAGTTTGGTGAAGATCTGAGTATGTAGTTTTTGACCTTATATGGAACCTCCTATCTGAAAATTTGAAAATTCTTAAAAAATTCGTACAAAATCTTGATGTCTCCAATCTCTTGTTTTGTACGTTTTTTTCCACGTGTCTCGACCTCCAATGGATCCCTGCAAAGTTTGGTGAAGATCTGAGTATGTCGTTTTTGACCTTATCTGGAACCTCCCATCTGAAAATTTGAAAATTCTTAAAAAATTCGTCGAAAATCTTGATGTCTCCGATCTCTTGTTTTGTACGTTTTTTCCACGTGTCTTGACATGCAAAGTATTCCTGCAAAGTTTGGTGAAGATCTGAGTATGTAGTTTTTGACCTCATCTGGAACCTCCTATCTGAAAATTTGAAAATTCTTAAAAAATTCGTCCAAAATCTTGATGTCTCCAATCTCTTGTTTTGTACGTTTTTTCCACGTGTCTTGACATCCAATGTATCCCTGCAAAGTTTGGTGAAGATCTGAGTATGTAGTTTTTGACCTTATCTGGAACCTCCTATCTGAAAATTTGAAAATTCTTAAAAAATTTGTCCAAAATCTTGATGTCTCCAATCTCTTGTTTTGTACGTTTTTTCCACGTGTCTTGATATCCAATGTATCCCTGCAAAGTTTGGTGAAGATCTGAGTATGTCGTTTTTGACCTTATCTGGAACATCCTTTCTGAAAATTTGAAAATTGTTAAAAAATTCGTCCAAAATCTTGATGTCTCCAATCTCTTTTTTGTACGTTTTTTCCACGTGTCTTGACATCCAATGGATCCCTGCAAAGTTTGGTGAAGATCTGAGTATGTAGTTTTTGACCTTATCTGGAACCTCCCATCTGAAAATTTGAAAATTCTTAAAAAATTCGACCAAAATCTTGATGTCTCCAATCTTTTGTTTTGTACGTTTTTTCCACGTATCTTGACACATAATGTATCCATGCAAAGTTTGGTGAAGATCTGAGTATGTAGTTTTTGACCTTATATGGAACCTCCTATCTGAAAATTTGAAAATTCTTAAAAAATTCGTCCAAAATCTTGATGTCTCCAATCTCTTGTTTTGTACGTTTTTTCCACGTGTCTTGACATCCAATGTATCCCTGCAAAGTTTGGTGAAGATCTGAGTATGTAGTTTTTGACCTTATCTGGAACCTCCCATCTGAAAATTTGAAAATTCCTAAAAAATCCGTGCAAAATCTTGATGACCCCAATCTCTTGTTTTGTACGTTTTTTCCACGTGTCTTGACATCCAATGTATTCCTGCAATGTTTGGTGAAGATCTGAGTATGTAGTTTTTGACCTTATATGGAACCTCCTATCTGAAAATTTGAAAATTCTTAAAAAATTCGACCAAAATCTTGATGTTCCGAATCCTATGTTTTGTATGTTTTTTCCACGTGTCTTGACATCCAATGTATCCCTGCAAAGTTTGGTGAAGATCTGAGTATGTAGTTTTTGACCTTATATTGAACCTCCCATCTGAAAATTTGAAAATTCTTAAAAAATTCGTCCAAAATCTTGATGACCCCAATCTCTTATTTTGTACGTTTTTTCCACGTGTCTTGACATCCAAAGTATCCCTGCAAAGTTTGGTGAAGATCTGAGTATGTAGTTTTTGACCTTATATGGAACCTCCTTTCTGAAAATTTGAGAATTCTTAAAAAATTCGTCCAAAATCTTGATGTCTCCAATCTCTTGTTTTGTACGTTTTTTCCACGTGTCTTGACATCCAATGTATCCATGCAAAGTTTGGTGAAGATCTGAGTATGTAGTTTTTGACCTTATATTGAACCTCCCATCTGAAAATTTGAAAATTCTTAAAAAATTCGTCCAAAATCTTGATGACCCCAATCTCTTGTTTTGTACGTTTTTTCCACGTGTCTTGACATCCAAAGTATCCCTGCAAAGTTTGGTGAAGATCTGAGTATGTCGTTTTTGACCTTATCTGGAACCTCCTATCTGAAAATTTGAAAATTCTTAAAAAATTCGTCCAAAATCTTGATGTCTCCAATCTCTTGTTTTGTACGTTTTTTCCACGTGTCTTGATATCCAATGTATCCCTGCAAAGTTTGGTGAAGATCTGAGTATGTCGTTTTTGACCTTATCTGGAACATCCTTTCTGAAAATTTGAAAATTGTTAAAAAATTCGTCCAAAATCTTGATGTCTCCAATCTCTTTTTTGTACGTTTTTTCCACGTGTCTTGACATCCAATGAATCCCTGCAAAGTTTGGTGAAGATCTGAGTATGTAGTTTTTGACCTTATCTGGAACCTCCCATCTGAAAATTTGAAAATTCTTAAAAAATTCGACCAAAATCTTGATGTCTCCAATCTTTTGTTTTGTACGTTTTTTCCACGTGTCTTGACACATAATGTATCCATGCAAAGTTTGGTGAAGATCTGAGTATGTAGTTTTTGACCTTATATGGAACCTCCTATCTGAAAATTTGAAAATTCTTAAAAAATTCGTCCAAAATCTTGATGTCTCCAATCTCTTGTTTTGTACGTTTTTTCCACGTGTCTTGACATCCAATGTATCCCTGCAAAGTTTGGTGAAGATCTGAGTATGTAGTTTTTGACCTTATCTGGAACCTCCCATCTGAAAATTTGAAAATTCCTAAAAAATCTGTGCAAAATCTTGATGACCCCAATCTCTTGTTTTGTACGTTTTTTCCACGTGTCTTGACATCCAATGTATTCCTGCAATGTTTATTGAAGATCTGAGTATGTAGTTTTTGACCTTATATGGAACCTCCTATCTGAAAATTTGAAAATTCTTAAAAAATTCGACCAAAATCTTGATGTTCCGAATCCTATGTTTTGTATGTTTTTTCCACGTGTCTTGACATCCAATGTATCCCTGCAAAGTTTGGTGAAGATCTGAGTATGTAGTTTTTGACCTTATATTGAACCTCCCATCTGAAAATTTGAAAATTCTTAAAAAATTCGTCCAAAATCTTGATGACCCCAATCTCTTGTTTTGTACGTTTTTTCCACGTGTCTTGACATCCAAAGTATCCCTGCAAAGTTTGGTGAAGATCTGAGTATGTAGTTTTTGACTTTATATGGAACCTCCTTTCTGAAAATTTGAGAATACTTAAAAAATTCGTCCAAAATCTTGATGTCTCCAATCTCTTGTTTTGTACGTTTTTTCCACGTGTCTTGACATCCAATGTATCCATGCAAAGTTTGGTGAAGATCTGAGTATGTCGTTTTTGACCTTATCTGGAACCTCCCATCTGAAAATTTGAAAATTCTTAAAAAATTCGTCGAAAATCTTGATGTCTCCAATCTTTTGTTTTGTACGTTTTTTCCACGTGTCTTGACATGCAAAGTATCCCTGCAACGTTTGGTGAAGATCTGAGTATGTAGTTTTTGACCTTATCTGGAACCTCCTATCTGAAAATTTGAAAATTCTTAAAAAATTCGTCGAAAATCTTGATGTCTCCAATCTCTTGTTTTGTACGTTTTTTCCACGTGTCTTGATATCCAATGTATCCCTGCAAAGTTTGGTGAAGATCTGAGTATGTCGTTTTTGACCTTATCTGGAACATCCTTTCTGAAAATTTGAAAATTGTTAAAAAATTCGTCCAAAATCTTGATGTCTCCAATCTCTTTTTTGTACGTTTTTTCCACGTGTCTTGACATCCAATGTATCCCTGCAAAGTTTGGTGAAGATCTGAGTATGTAGTTTTTGACCTTATCTGGAACCTCCCATCTGAAAATTTGAAAATTCTTAAAAAATTCGACCAAAATCTTGATGTCTCCAATCTTTTGTTTTGTACGTTTTTTCCACGTGTCTTGACACATAATGTATCCATGCAAAGTTTGGTGAAGATCTGAGTATGTAGTTTTTGACCTTATATGGAACCTCCTATCTGAAAATTTGAAAATTCTTAAAAAATTCGTCCAAAATCTTGATGTCTCCAATCTCTTGTTTTGTACGTTTTTTCCACGTGTCTTGACATCCAATGTATCCCTGCAAAGTTTGGTGAAGATCTGAGTATGTAGTTTTTGACCTTATCTGGAACCTCCCATCTGAAAATTTGAAAATTCCTAAAAAATCCGTGCAAAACCTTGATGACCCCAATCTCTTGTTTTGTACGTTTTTTCCACGTGTCTTGACATCCAATGTATCCATGCAAAGTTTGGTGAAGATCTGAGTATGTCGTTTTTGACCTTATCTGGAACATCCTTTCTGAAAATTTGAAAATTGTTAAAAAATTCGTCCAAAATCTTGATGTCTCCAATCTCTTTTTTGTACGTTTTTTCCACGTGTCTTGACATCCAATGTATCCCTGCAAAGTTTGGTGAAGATCTGAGTATGTAGTTTTTGACCTTATCTGGAACCTCCCATCTGAAAATTTGAAAATTCTTCAAAAATTCGTCGAAAATCTTGATGTCTCCAATCTCTTGTTTTGTACGTTTTTTCCACGTGTCTTGACATCCAATGTATCCCTGCAATGTTTGGTGGAGATCTGAGTATGTAGTTTTTGACCTTATCTGGGACCTCCTATCAGAAAATTTGAAAATTCTTCAAAAATTCGTCCAAAATCTTGATGTCTCCAATCTCTTGTTTTGTACGTTTTTTCCACGTGTCTCGACCTCCAATGTATCCCTGCAAAGTTTGGTGAAGATCTGAGTATGTCGTTTTTGACCTTATCTGGAACATCCTTTCTGAAAATTTGAAAATTCTTAAAAAATTCGTCGAAAATCTTGATGTCTCCAATCTCTTGTTTTGTACGTTTTTTCCACGTGTCTTGACATCCAATGTATCCCTGCAAAGTTTGGTGAAGATCTGAGTATGTAGTTTTTGACCTTATATGGAACCTCCTTTCTGAAAATTTGAAAATTCTCAAAAAATTCGTCCATAATCTTGATGTCTCCAATCTCTTGTTTTGTACGTTTTTTCCACGTGTCTTGACATCCAATGTATCCCTGCAAAGTTTGGTGAAGATCTGAGTATGTAGTTTTTGACCTTATCTGGAACCTCCCATCTGAAAATTTGAAAATTCTTAAAAAATTCGACCAAAATCTTGATGTCTCCAATCTTTTGTTTTGTACGTTTTTTCCACGTGTCTTGACACATAATGTATCCATGCAACGTTTGGTGAAGATCTGAGTATGTAGTTTTTGACCTTATCTGGAACCTCCTATCTGAAAATTTGAAAATTCTTCAAAAATTCGTCGAAAATCTTGATGTCTCCAATCTCTTGCTTTGTACGTTTTTTCCACGTGTCTTGACATCCAATGTATCCCTGCAATGTTTGGTGGAGATCTGAGTATGTAGTTTTTGACCTTATCTGGAACCTCCTTTCTGAAAATTTGAAAATTCTTCAAAAATTCGTCCAAAATCTTGATGTCTCCAATCTCTTGTTTTGTACGTTTTTTCCACGTGTCTCGACCTCCAATGTATCCCTGCAAAGTTAGTGAAGATCTGAGTATGTCGTTTTTGACCTTATCTGGAACATCCTTTCTGAAAATTTGAAAATTCTTAAAAAATTCGTCCAAAATCTTGATGTCTCCGATCTCTTGTTTTGTACGTTTTTTCCACGTTTCTTGACATCCAATGTATCCCTGCAAAGTTTGGTGAAGATCTGAGTATGTAGTTTTTGACCTTATATGGAACCTCCTTTCTGAAAATTTGAAAATTCTCAAAAAATTCGTCCATAATCTTGATGTCTCCAATCTCTTGTTTTGTACGTTTTTTCCACGTGTCTTGACATCCAATGTATCCCTGCAAAGTTTGGTGAAGATCTGAGTATGTAGTTTTTGACCTTATATGGAACCTCCTATCTGAAAATTTGAAAATTCTTAAAAAATTCGTCCAAAATCTTGATGTCACCAATCCTATGTTTTGTATGTTTTTTCCACGTGTCTTGACATCCAATGTATCCATGCAAAGTTTGGTGAAGATCTGAGTATGTCGTTTTTGACCTTATCTGGAACCTCCCATCTGAAAATTTGAAAATTCTTAAAAAATTCGTCGAAAATCTTGATGTCTCCGATCTCTTGTTTTGTACGTTTTTTCCACGTGTCTTGACATGCAAAGTATTCCTGCAAAGTTTGGTGAAGATCTGAGTATGTAGTTTTTGACCTCATCTGGAACCTCCTATCTGAAAATTTGAAAATTCTTAAAAAATTCGTCCAAAATTTTGATGTCTCCAATCTCTTGTTTTGTACGTTTTTTCCACGTGTCTTGACATCCAATGTATCCCTGCAATGTTTGGTGAAGATCTGAGTATGTAGTTTTTGACCTTATCTGGAACCTCCCATCTGAAAATTTGAAAATTCCTAAAAAATCCGTCCAAAATCTTGATGACCCCAATCTCTTGTTTTGTACGTTTTTTCCACGTGTCTTGACATCCAATGTATCCCTGCAAAGTTTGGTGAAGATCTGAGTATGTAGTTTTTGACCTTATCTGGAACCTCCTATCTGAAAATTTGAAAATTCTTAAAAAATTCGTCCAAAATCTTGATGTCTCCAATCTCTTGTTTTGTACGTTTTTTCCACGTGTCTTGATATCCAATGTATCCCTGCAAAGTTTGGTGAAGATCTGAGTATGTCGTTTTTGACCTTATCTGGAACATCCTTTCTGAAAATTTGAAAATTGTTAAAAAATTCGTCCAAAATCTTGATGTCTCCAATCTCTTTTTTGTACGTTTTTTCCACGTGTCTTGACATCCAATGTATCCCTGCAAAGTTTGGTGAAGATCTGAGTATGTAGTTTTTGACCTTATCTGGAACCTCCCATCTGAAAATTTGAAAATTCTTAAAAAATTCGACCAAAATCTTGATGTCTCCAATCTCTTGTTTTGTAGGTTTTTTCCACGTGTCTTGACATCCAATGTATCCCTGCAAAGTTTGGTGAAGATCTGAGTATGTAGTTTTTGACCTTATCTGGAACCTCCCATCTGAAAATTTGAAAATTCCTAAAAAATCCGTGCAAAATCTTGATGACCCCAATCTCTTGTTTTGTACGTTTTTTCCACGTGTCTTGACATCCAATGTATTCCTGCAATGTTTGGTGAAGATCTGAGTATGTAGTTTTTGACCTTATATGGAACCTCCTATCTGAAAATTTGAAAATTCTTAAAAAATTCGACCAAAATCTTGATGTTCCGAATCCTATGTTTTGTATGTTTTTTCCACGTGTCTTGACATCCAATGTATCCATGCAAAGTTTGGTGAAGATCTGAGTATGTAGTTTTTGACCTTATATTGAACCTCCCATCTGAAAATTTGAAAATTCTTAAAAAATTCGTCCAAAATCTTGATGACCCCAATCTCTTGTTTTGTACGTTTTTTCCACGTGTCTTGACATCCAAAGTATCCCTGCAAAGTTTGGTGAAGATCTGAGTATGTAGTTTTTGACCTTATATGGAACCTCCTTTCTGAAAATTTGAGAATTCTTAAAAAATTCGTCCAAAATCTTGATGTCTCCAATCTCTTGTTTTGTACGTTTTTTCCACGTGTCTTGACATCCAATGTATCCATGCAAAGTTTGGTGAAGATCTGAGTATGTCGTTTTTGACCTTATCTGGAACCTCCCATCTGAAAATTTGAAAATTCTTAAAAAATTCGTCGAAAATCTTGATGTCTCCAATCTCTTGTTTTGTACGTTTTTTCCACGTGTCTTGACATGCAAAGTATCCCTGCAACGTTTGGTGAAGATCTGAGTATGTAGTTTTTGACCTTATCTGGAACCTCCTATCTGAAAATTTGAAAATTCTTCAAAAATTCGTCTAAAATCTTGATGTCTCCAATCTCTTGTTTTGTACGTTTTTTCCACGTGTCTTGACATCCAATGTATTCCTGCAATGTTTGGTGGAGATCTGAGTATGTAGTTTTAGACCTTATCTGGAACCTCCTATCTGAAAATTTGAAAATTCTTCAAAAATTCGTCCAAAATCTTGATGTCTCCAATCTCTTGTTTTGTACGTTTTTTCCACGTGTCTCGACCTCCAATGGATCCCTGCAAAGTTTGGTGAAGATCTGAGTATGTCGTTTTTGACCTTATCTGGAACATCCTTTCTGAAAATTTGAAAATTCTTAAAAAATTCGTCCAAAATCTTGATGTCTCCAATCTCTTGTTTTGTACGTTTTTTCCACGTGTCTTGATATCCAATGTATCCCTGCAAAGTTTGGTGAAGATCTGAGTATGTCGTTTTTGACCTTATATGGAACCTCCTATCTGAAAATTTGAAAATTCTTAAAAAATTCGTCCAAAATCTTGATGTCTCCAATCTCTTTTTTGTACGTTTTTTCCACGTGTCTTGACATCCAATGTATCCCTGCAAAGTTTGGTGAAGATCTGAGTATGTAGTTTTTGACCTTATCTGGAACCTCCCATCTGAAAATTTGAAAATTCTTAAAAAATTCGACCAAAATCTTGATGTCTCCAATCTTTTGTTTTGTACGTTTTTTGCACGTGTCTTGACACATAATGTATCCATGCAAAGTTTGGTGAAGATCTGAGTATGTAGTTTTTGACCTTATATGGAACCTCCTATCTGAAAATTTGAAAATTCTTAAAAAATTCGTCCAAAATCTTGATGTCTCCAATCTCTTGTTTTGTACGTTTTTTCCACGTGTCTTGACATCCAATGTATCCCTGCAAAGTTTGGTGAAGATCTGAGTATGTAGTTTTTGACCTTATCTGAAACCTCCCATCTGAAAATTTGAAAATTCCTAAAAAATCCGTGCAAAATCTTGATGACCCCAATCTCTTGTTTTGTACGTTTTTTCCACGTGTCTTGACATCCAATGTATTCCTGCAATGTTTGGTGAAGATCTGAGTATGTAGTTTTTGACCTTATATGGAACCTCCTATCTGAAAATTTGAAAATTCTTAAAAAATTCGACCAAAATCTTGATGTTCCGAATCCTATGTTTTGTATGTTTTTCCACGTGTCTTGACATCCAATGTATCCATGCAAAGTTTGGTGAAGATCTGAGTATGTAGTTTTTGACCTTATATTGAACCTCCCATCTGAAAATTTGAAAATTCTTAAAAAATTCGTCCAAAATCTTGATGACCCCAATCTCTTGTTTTGTACGTTTTTTCCACGTGTCTTGACATCCAAAGTATCCCTGCAAAGTTTGGTGAAGATCTGAGTATGTAGTTTTTGACCTTATATGGAACCTCCTTTCTGAAAATTTGAGAATTCTTAAAAAATTCGTCCAAAATCTTGATGTCTCCAATCTCTTGTTTTGTACGTTTTTTCCACGTGTCTTGACATCCAATGTATCCATGCAAAGTTTGGTGAAGATCTGAGTATGTAGTTTTTGACCTTATATTGAACCTCCCATCTGAAAATTTGAAAATTCTTAAAAAATTCGTCCAAAATCTTGATGACCCCAATCTCTTGTTTTGTACGTTTTTTCCACGTGTCTTGACATCCAAAGTATCCCTGCAAAGTTTGGTGAAGATCTGAGTATGTAGTTTTTGACCTTATATGGAACCTCCTTTCTGAAAATTTGAGAATTCTTAAAAAATTCGTCCAAAATCTTGATGTCTCCAATCTCTTGTTTTGTACGTTTTTTCCACGTGTCTTGATATCCAATGTATCCCTGCAAAGTTTGGTGAAGATCTGAGTATGTCGTTTTTGACCTTATCTGGAACATCCTTTCTGAAAATTTGAAAATTGTTAAAAAATTCGTCCAAAATCTTGATGTCTCCAATCTCTTTTTTGTACGTTTTTTCCACGTGTCTTGACATCCAATGTATCCCTGCAAAGTTTGGTGAGGATCTGAGTATGTAGTTTTTGACCTTATCTGGAACCTCCCATCTGAAAATTTGAAAATTCTTAAAAAATTCGACCAAAATCTTGATGTCTCCAATCTCTTGTTTTGTACGTTTTTTCCACGTGTCTTGACATCCAATGTATCCCTGCAAAGTTTGGTGAAGATCTGAGTATGTAGTTTTTGACCTTATCTGGAACCTCCCATCTGAAAATTTGAAAATTCCTAAAAAATCCGTGCAAAATCTTGATGACCCCAATCTCTTGTTTTGTACGTTTTTTCCACGTGTCTTGACATCCAATGTATTCCTGCAATGTTTGGTGAAGATCTGAGTATGTAGTTTTTGACCTTATATGGAACCTCCTATCTGAAAATTTGAAAATTCTTAAAAAATTCGACCAAAATCTTGATGTTCCAAATCCTATGTTTTGTATGTTTTTTCCACGTGTCTTGACATCCAATGTATCCATGCAAAGTTTGGTGAAGATCTGAGTATGTAGTTTTTGACCTTATATTGAACCTCCCATCTGAAAATTTGAAAATTCTTAAAAAATTCGTCCAAAATCTTGATGACCCCAATCTCTTGTTTTGTACGTTTTTTCCACGTGTCTTGACATCCAAAGTATCCCTGCAAAGTTTGGTGAAGATCTGAGTATGTAGTTTTTGACCTTATATGGAACCTCCTTTCTGAAAATTTGAGAATTCTGAAAAAATTCTTCCAAAATCTTGATGTCTCCAATCTCTTGTTTTGTACGTTTTTTCCACGTGTCTTGACATCCAATGTATCCATGCAAAGTTTGGTGAAGATCTGAGTATGTCGTTTTTGACCTTATCGGGAACCTCCCATCTGAAAATGAAAATTCTTAAAAAATTCGTCGAAAATCTTGATGTCTCCAATCTCTTGTTTTGTACGTTTTTTCCACGTGTCTTGACATGCAAAGTATCCCTGCAACGTTTGGTGAAGATCTGAGTATGTAGTTTTTGACCTTATATTGAACCTCCCATCTGAAAATTTGAAAATTCTTAAAAAATTCGTCCAAAATCTTGATGACCCCAATCTCTTGTTTTGTACGTTTTTTCCACGTGTCTTGACATCCAAAGTATCCCTGCAAAGTTTGGTGAAGATCTGAGTATGTAGTTTTTGACCTTATATGGAACCTCCTTTCTGAAAATTTGAGAATTCTTAAAAAATTCGTCCAAAATCTTGATGTCTCCAATCTCTTGTTTTGTACGTTTTTTCCACGTGTCTTGACATCCAATGTATCCATGCAAAGTTTGGTGAAGATCTGAGTATGTAGTTTTTGACCTTATATTGAACCTCCCATCTGAAAATTTGAAAATTCTTAAAAAATTCGTCCAAAATCTTGATGACCCCAATCTCTTGTTTTGTACGTTTTTTCCACGTGTCTTGACATCCAAAGTATCCCTGCAAAGTTTGGTGAAGATCTGAGTATGTAGTTTTTGACCTTATATGGAACCTCCTTTCTGAAAATTTGAGAATTCTTAAAAAATTCGTCCAAAATCTTGATGTATCCAATCTCTTGTTTTGTACGTTTTATCCACGTGTCTTGATATCCAATGTATCCCTGCAAAGTTTGGTGAAGATCTGAGTATGTCGTTTTTGACCTTATCTGGAACATCCTTTCTGAAAATTTGAAAATTGTTAAAAAATTCGTCCAAAATCTTGATGTCTCCAATCTCTTTTTTGTACGTTTTTTCCACGTGTCTTGACATCCAATGTATCCCTGCAAAGTTTGGTGAGGATCTGAGTATGTAGTTTTTGACCTTATCTGGAACCTCCCATCTGAAAATTTGAAAATTCTTAAAAAATTCGACCAAAATCTTGATGTCTCCAATCTCTTGTTTTGTACGTTTTTTCCACGTGTCTTGACATCCAATGTATCCCTGCAAAGTTTGGTGAAGATCTGAGTATGTAGTTTTTGACCTTATCTGGAACCTCCCATCTGAAAATTTGAAAATTCCTAAAAAATCCGTGCAAAATCTTGATGACCCCAATCTCTTGTTTTGTACGTTTTTTCCACGTGTCTTGACATCCAATGTATTCCTGCAATGTTTGGTGAAGATCTGAGTATGTAGTTTTTGACCTTATATGGAACCTCCTATCTGAAAATTTGAAAATTCTTAAAAAATTCGACCAAAATCTTGATGTTCCGAATCCTATGTTTTGTATGTTTTTTCCACGTGTCTTGACATCCAATGTATCCATGCAAAGTTTGGTGAAGATCTGAGTATGTAGTTTTTGACCTTATATTGAACCTCCTATCTGAAAATTTGAAAATTCTTAAAAAATTCGTCCAAAATCTTGATGACCCCAATCTCTTGTTTTGTACGTTTTTTCCACGTGTCTTGACATCCAAAGTATCCCTGCAAAGTTTGGTGAAGATCTGAGTATGTAGTTTTTGACCTTATATGGAACCTCCTTTCTGAAAATTTGAGAATTCTTAAAAAATTCGTCCAAAATCTTGATGTCTCCAATCTCTTGTTTTGTACGTTTTTTCCACGTGTCTTGACATCCAATGTATCCATGCAAAGTTTGGTGAAGATCTGAGTATGTCGTTTTTGACCTTATCGGGAACCTCCCATCTGAAAATGAAAATTCTTAAAAAATTCGTCGAAAATCTTGATGTCTCCAATCTCTTGTTTTGTACGTTTTTTCCACGTGTCTTGACATGCAAAGTATCCCTGCAACGTTTGGTGAAGATCTGAGTATGTAGTTTTTGACCTTATCTGGAACCTCCTATCTGAAAATTTGAAAATTCTTCAAAAATTCGTCGAAAATCTTGATGTCTCCAATCTCTTGTTTTGTACGTTTTTTCCACGTGTCTTGACATCCAATGTATTCCTGCAATGTTTGGTGGAGATCTGAGTATGTAGTTTTAGACCTTATCTGGAACCTCCTATCTGAAAATTTGAAAATTCTTCAAAAATTCGTCCAAAATCTTGATGTCTCCAATCTCTTGTTTTGTACGTTTTTTCCACGTGTCTCGACCTCCAATGGATCCCTGCAAAGTTTGGTGAAGATCTGAGTATGTCGTTTTTGACCTTATCTGGAACATCCTTTCTGAAAATTTGAAAATTCTTAAAAAATTCGTCCAAAATCTTGATGTCTCCAATCTCTTGTTTTGTACGTTTTTTCCACGTGTCTTGATATCCAATGTATCCCTGCAAAGTTTGGTGAAGATCTGAGTATGTCGTTTTTGACCTTATATGGAACCTCCTATCTGAAAATTTGAAAATTCTTAAAAAATTCGTCCAAAATCTTGATGTCTCCAATCTTTTTTTTGTACGTTTTTTCCACGTGTCTTGACATCCAATGTATCCCTGCAAAGTTTGGTGAAGATCTGAGTATGTAGTTTTTGACCTTATCTGGAACCTCCCATCTGAAAATTTGAAAATTCTTAAAAAATTCGACCAAAATCTTGATGTCTCAAATCTTTTGTTTTGTACGTTTTTTCCACGTGTCTTGACACATAATGTATCCATGCAAAGTTTGGTGAAGATCTGAGTATGTAGTTTTTGACCTTATATGGAACCTCCTATCTGAAAATTTGAAAATTCTTAAAAAATTCGTCCAAAATCTTGATGTCTCCAATCTCTTGTTTTGTACGTTTTTTCCACGTGTCTTGACATCCAATGTATCCCTGCAAAGTTTGGTGAAGATCTGAGTATGTAGTTTTTGACCTTATCTGGAACCTCCCATCTGAAAATTTGAAAATTCCTAAAAAATCCGTGCAAAATCTTGATGACCCCAATCTCTTGTTTTGTACGTTTTTTCCACGTGTCTTGACATCCAATGTATTCCTGCAATGTTTGGTGAAGATCTGAGTATGTAGTTTTTGACCTTATATGGAACCTCCTATCTGAAAATTTGAAAATTCTTAAAAAATTCGACCAAAATCTTGATGTTCCGAATCCTATGTTTTGTATGTTTTTTCCACGTGTCTTGACATCCAATGTATCCATGCAAAGTTTGGTGAAGATCTGAGTATGTAGTTTTTGACCTTATATGGAACCTCCTTTCTGAAAATTTGAGAATTCTTAAAAAATTCGTCCAAAATCTTGATGTCTCCAATCTCTTGTTTTGTACGTTTTTTCCACGTGTCTTGACATCCAATGTATCCATGCAAAGTTTGGTGAAGATCTGAGTATGTCGTTTTTGACCTTATCTGGAACCTCCCATCTGAAAATTTGAAAATTCTTAAAAAATTCGTCGAAAATCTTGATGTCTCCAATCTTTGTTTTGTACGTTTTTTCCACGTGTCTTGACATGCAAAGTATCCCTGCAACGTTTGGTGAAGATCTGAGTATGTAGTTTTTGACCTTATCTGGAACCTCCTATCTGAAAATTTGAAAATTCTTAAAAAATTCGTCGAAAATCTTGATGTCTCCAATCTCTTGTTTTGTACGTTTTTTCCACGTGTCTTGATATCCAATGTATCCCTGCAAAGTTTGGTGAAGATCTGAGTATGTCGTTTTTGACCTTATCTGGAACATCCTTTCTGAAAATTTGAAAATTGTTAAAAAATTCGTCCAAAATCTTGATGTCTCCAATCTCTTTTTTGTACGTTTTTTCCACGTGTCTTGACATCCAATGTATCCCTGCAAAGTTTGGTGAAGATCTGAGTATGTAGTTTTTGACCTTATATGGAACCTCCTATCTGAAAATTTGAAAATTCTTAAAAAATTCGACCAAAATCTTGATGTTCCGAATCCTATGTTTTGTATGTTTTTTCCACGTGTCTTGACATCCAATGTATCCCTGCAAAGTTTGGTGAAGATCTGAGTATGTAGTTTTTGACCTTATCTGGAACCTCCCATCTGAAAATTTGAAAATTCTTAAAAAATTCGACCAAAATCTTGATGTCTCCAATCTTTTGTTTTGTACGTTTTTTCCACGTGTCTTGACACATAATGTATCCATGCAAAGTTTGGTGAAGATCTGAGTATGTAGTTTTTGACCTTATATGGAACCTCCTATCTGAAAATTTGAAAATTCTTAAAAAATTCGTCCAAAATCTTGATGTCTCCAATCTCTTGTTTTGTACGTTTTTTCCACGTGTCTTGACATCCAATGTATCCCTGCAAAGTTTGGTGAAGATCTGAGTATGTAGTTTTTGACCTTATCTGGAACCTCCCATCTGAAAATTTGAAAATTCCTAAAAAATCCGTGCAAAACCTTGATGACCCCAATCTCTTGTTTTGTACGTTTTTTCCACGTGTCTTGACATCCAATGTATTACTGCAATGTTTGGTGAAGATCTGAGTATGTAGTTTTTGACCTTATATGGAACCTCCTATCTGAAAATTTGAAAATTCTTAAAAAATTCGACCAAAATCTTGATGTTCCGAATCCTATGTTTTGTATGTTTTTTCCACGTGTCTTGACATCCAATGTATCCATGCAAAGTTTGGTGAAGATCTGAGTATGTAGTTTTTGACCTTATATTGAACCTCCCATCTGAAAATTTGAAAATTCTTAAAAAATTCGTCCAAAATCTTGATTACCCCAATCTCTTGTTTTGTACGTTTTTTCCACGTGTCTTGACATCCAAAGTATCCCTGCAAAGTTTGGTGAAGATCTGAGTATGTCGTTTTTGACCTTATCTGGAACCTCCTATCTGAAAATTTGAAAATTCTTAAAAAATTCGTCCAAAATCTTGATGTCTCCAATCTCTTGTTTTGTACGTTTTTTCCACGTGTCTTGATATCCAATGTATCCCTGCAAAGTTTGGTGAAGATCTGAGTATGTCGTTTTTGACCTTATCTGGAACATCCTTTCTGAAAATTTGAAAATTGTTAAAAAATTCGTCCAAAATCTTGATGTCTCCAATCTCTTTTTTGTACGTTTTTTCCACGTGTCTTGACATCCAATGGATCCCTGCAAAGTTTGGTGAAGATCTGAGTATGTAGTTTTTGACCTTATCTGGAACCTCCCATCTGAAAATTTGAAAATTCTTAAAAAATTCGACCAAAATCTTGATGTCTCCAATCTTTTGTTTTGTACGTTTTTTCCACGTGTCTTGACACATAATGTATCCATGCAAAGTTTGGTGAAGATCTGAGTATGTAGTTTTTGACCTTATATGGAACCTCCTATCTGAAAATTTGAAAATTCTTAAAAAATTCGTCCAAAATCTTGATGTCTCCAATCTCTTGTTTTGTACGTTTTTTCCACGTGTCTTGACATCCAATGTATCCCTGCAAAGTTTGGTGAAGATCTGAGTATGTAGTTTTTGACCTTATCTGGAACCTCCCATCTGAAAATTTGAAAATTCCTAAAAAATCCGTGCAAAATCTTGATGACCCCAATCTCTTGTTTTGTACGTTTTTTCCACGTGTCTTGACATCCAATGTATTCCTGCAATGTTTGGTGAAGATCTGAGTATGTAGTTTTTGACCTTATATGGAACCTCCTATCTGAAAATTTGAAAATTCTTAAAAAATTCGACCAAAATCTTGATGTTCCGAATCCTATGTTTTGTATGTTTTTTCCACGTGTCTTGACATCCAATGTATCCCTGCAAAGTTTGGTGAAGATCTGAGTATGTAGTTTTTGACCTTATATTGAACCTCCCATCTGAAAATTTGAAAATTCTTAAAAAATTCGTCCAAAATCTTGATGACCCCAATCTCTTGTTTTGTACGTTTTTTCCACGTGTCTTGACATCCAAAGTATCCCTGCAAAGTTTGGTGAAGATCTGAGTATGTAGTTTTTGACTTTATATGGAACCTCCTTTCTGAAAATTTGAGAATACTTAAAAAATTCGTCCAAAATCTTGATGTCTCCAATCTCTTGTTTTGTACGTTTTTTCCACGTGTCTTGACATCCAATGGATCCCTGCAAAGTTTGGTGAAGATCTGAGTATGTAGTTTTTGACCTTATCTGGAACCTCCCATCTGAAAATTTGAAAATTCTTAAAAAATTCGACCAAAATCTTGATGTCTCCAATCTTTTGTTTTGTACGTTTTTTCCACGTGTCTTGACACATAATGTATCCATGCAAAGTTTGGTGAAGATCTGAGTATGTAGTTTTTGACCTTATATGGAACCTCCTATCTGAAAATTTGAAAATTCTTAAAAAATTCGTCCAAAATCTTGATGTCTCCAATCTCTTGTTTTGTACGTTTTTTCCACGTGTCTTGACATCCAATGTATCCCTGCAAAGTTTGGTGAAGATCTGAGTATGTAGTTTTTGACCTTATCTGGAACCTCCCATCTGAAAATTTGAAAATTCCTAAAAAATCCGTGCAAAATCTTGATGACCCCAATCTCTTGTTTTGTACGTTTTTTCCACGTGTCTTGACATCCAATGTATCCATGCAAAGTTTGGTGAAGATCTGAGTATGTCGTTTTTGACCTTATCTGGAACATCCTTTCTGAAAATTTGAAAATTGTTAAAAAATTCGTCCAAAATCTTGATGTCTCCAATCTCTTTTTTGTACGTTTTTTCCACGTGTCTTGACATCCAATGTATCCCTGCAAAGTTTGGTGAAGATCTGAGTATGTAGTTTTTGACCTTATCTGGAACCTCCCATCTGAAAATTTGAAAATTCTTCAAAAATTCGTCGAAAATCTTGATGTCTCCAATCTCTTGTTTTGTACGTTTTTTCCACGTGTCTTGACATCCAATGTATCCCTGCAATGTTTGGTGGAGATCTGAGTATGTAGTTTTTGACCTTATCTGGGACCTCCTATCAGAAAATTTGAAAATTCTTCAAAAATTCGTCCAAAATCTTGATGTCTCCAATCTCTTGTTTTGTACGTTTTTTCCACGTGTCTCGACCTCCAATGTATCCCTCCAAAGTTTGGTGAAGATCTGAGTATGTCGTTTTTGACCTTATCTGGAACATCCTTTCTGAAAATTTGAAAAATTCTTAAAAAATTCGTCGAAAATCTTGATGTCTCCAATCTCTTGTTTTGTACGTTTTTTCCACGTGTCTTGACATCCAATGTATCCCTGCAAAGTTTGGTGAAGATCTGAGTATGTAGTTTTTGACCTTATATGGAACCTCCTTTCTGAAAATTTGAAAATTCTCAAAAAATTCGTCCATAATCTTGATGTCTCCAATCTCTTGTTTTGTACGTTTTTTCCACGTGTCTTGACATCCAATGTATCCCTGCAAAGTTTGGTGAAGATCTGAGTATGTAGTTTTTGACCTTATCTGGAACCTCCCATCTGAAAATTTGAAAATTCTTAAAAAATTCGACCAAAATCTTGATGTCTCCAATCTTTTGTTTTGTACGTTTTTTCCACGTGTCTTGACACATAATGTATCCATGCAACGTTTGGTGAAGATCTGAGTATGTAGTTTTTGACCTTATCTGGAACCTCCTATCTGAAAATTTGAAAATTCTTCAAAAATTCGTCGAAAATCTTGATGTCTCCAATCTCTTGCTTTGTACGTTTTTTCCACGTGTCTTGACATCCAATGTATCCCTGCAATGTTTGGTGGAGATCTGAGTATGTAGTTTTTGACCTTATCTGGAACCTCCTATCTGAAAATTTGAAAATTCTTCAAAAATTCGTCCAAAATCTTGATGTCTCCAATCTCTTGTTTTGTACGTTTTTTCCACGTGTCTCGACCTCCAATGTATCCCTGCAAAGTTAGTGAAGATCTGAGTATGTCGTTTTTGACCTTTTCTGGAACATCCTTTCTGAAAATTTGAAAAATCTTAAAAAATTCGTCGAAAATCTTGATGTCTCCAATCTCTTGTTTTGTACGTTTTTTCCACGTTTCTTGACATCCAATGTATCCCTGCAAAGTTTGGTGAAGATCTGAGTATGTAGTTTTTGACCTTATATGGAACCTCCTTTCTGAAAATTTGAAAATTCTCAAAAAATTCGTCCATAATCTTGATGTCTCCAATCTCTTGTTTTGTACGTTTTTTCCACGTGTCTTGACATCCAATGTATCCCTGCAAAGTTTGGTGAAGATCTGAGTATGTAGTTTTTGACCTTATCTGGTACCTCCCATCTGAAAATTTGAAAATTCTTAAAAAATTCGTCGAAAATCTTGATGTCTCCGATCTCTTGTTTTGTACGTTTTTTCCGTGTCTTGACATGCAAAGTATTCCTGCAAAGTTTGGTGAAGATCTGAGTATGTAGTTTTTGACCTCATCTGGAACCTCCTATCTGAAAATTTGAAAATTCTTAAAAAATTCGTCCAAAATTTTGATGTCTCCAATCTCTTGTTTTGTACGTTTTTTCCACGTGTCTTGACATCCAATGTATCCCTGCAATGTTTGGTGAAGATCTGAGTATGTAGTTTTTGACCTTATCTGGAACCTCCCATCTGAAAATTTGAAAATTCCTAAAAAATCCGTCCAAAATCTTGATGACCCCAATCTCTTGTTTTGTACGTTTTTTCCACGTGTCTTGACATCCAATGTATCCCTGCAAAGTTTGGTGAAGATCTGAGTATGTAGTTTTTGACCTTATCTGGAACCTCCTATCTGAAAATTTGAAAATTCTTAAAAAATTCGTCCAAAATCTTGATGTCTCCAATCTCTTGTTTTGTACGTTTTTTCCACGTGTCTTGATATCCAATGTATCCCTGCAAAGTTTGGTGAAGATCTGAGTATGTCGTTTTTGACCTTATCTGGAACATCCTTTCTGATAATTTGAAAATTGTTAAAAAATTCGTCCAAAATCTTGATGTCTCCAATCTCTTTTTTGTACGTTTTTTCCACGTGTCTTGACATCCAATGTATCCCTGCAAAGTTTGGTGAAGATCTGAGTATGTAGTTTTTGACCTTATCTGGAACCTCCCATCTGAAAATTTGAAAATTCTTAAAAAATTCGACCAAAATCTTGATGTCTCCAATCTTTTGTTTTGTACGTTTTTTCCACGTGTCTTGACACATAATGTATCCATGCAAAGTTTGGTGAAGATCTGAGTATGTAGTTTTTGACCTTATATGGAACCTCCTATCTGAAAATTTGAAAATTCTTAAAAAATTCGTCCAAAATCTTGATGTCTCCAATCTCTTGTTTTGTACGTTTTTTCCACGTATCTTGACATCCAATGTATCCCTGCAAAGTTTGGTGAAGATCTGAGTATGTAGTTTTTGACCTTATCTGGAACCTCCCATCTGAAAATTTGAAAATTCCTAAAAAATCCGTGCAAAATCTTGATGACCCCAATCTCTTGTTTTGTACGTTTTTTCCACGTGTCTTGACATCCAATGTATTCCTGCAATGTTTGGTGAAGATCTGAGTATGTAGTTTTTGACCTTATATTGAACCTCCCATCTGAAAATTTGAAAATTCTTAAAAAATTCGTCCAAAATCTTGATGACCCCAATCTCTTGTTTTGTACGTTTTTTCCACGTGTCTTGACATCCAAAGTATCCCTGCAAAGTTTGGTGAAGATCTGAGTATGTAGTTTTTGACCTTATATGGAACCTCCTTTCTGAAAATTTGAGAATTCTTAAAAAATTCGTCCAAAATCTTGATGTCTCCAATCTCTTGTTTTGTACGTTTTTTCCACGTGTCTTGACATCCAATGTATCCATGCAAAGTTTGGTGAAGATCTGAGTATGTCGTTTTTGACCTTATCTGGAACCTCCCATCTGAAAATTTGAAAATTCTTAAAAAATTCGTCGAAAATCTTGATGTCTCCAATCTCTTGTTTTGTACGTTTTTTCCACGTGTCTTGACATGCAAAGTATCCCTGCAAAGTTTGGTGAAGATCTGAGTATGTAGTTTTTGACCTTATATTGAACCTCCCATCTGAAAATTTGAAAATTCTTAAAAAATTCGACCAAAATCTTGATGTTCCGAATCCTATGTTTTGTATGTTTTTTCCACGTGTCTTGACATCCAATGTATCCATGCAAAGTTTGGTGAAGATCTGAGTATGTAGTTTTTGACCTTATATTGAACCTCCCATCTGAAAATTTGAAAATTCTTAAAAAATTCGTCCAAAATCTTGATGACCCCAATCTCTTGTTTTGTACGTTTTTTCCACGTGTCTTGACATCCAAAGTATCCCTGCAAAGTTTGGTGAAGATCTGAGTATGTAGTTTTTGACCTTATATGGAACCTCCTTTCTGAAAATTTGGGAATTCTTAAAAAATTCGTCCAAAATCTTGATGTCTCCAATCTCTTGTTTTGTACGTTTTTTCCACGTGTCTTGACATCCAATGTATCCATGCAAAGTTTGGTGAAGATCTGAGTATGTCGTTTTTGACCTTATCTGGAACCTCCCATCTGAAAATTTGAAAATTCTTAAAAAATTCATCGAAAATCTTGATGTCTCCAATCTCTTGTTTTGTACGTTTTTTCCACGTGTCTTGACATGCAAAGTATCCCTGCAACGTTTGGTGAAGATCTGAGTATGTAGTTTTTGACCTTATCTGGAACCTCCTATCTGAAAATTTGAAAATTCTTCAAAAATTCGTCGAAAATCTTGATGTCTCCAATCTCTTGTTTTGTACGTTTTTTCCACGTGTCTTGACATCCAATGTATTCCTGCAATGTTTGGTGGAGATCTGAGTATGTAGTTTTAGACCTTATCTGGAACCTCCTATCTGAAAATTTGAAAATTCTTCAAAAATTCGTCCAAAATCTTGATGTCTCCAATCTCTTGTTTTGTACGTTTTTTCCACGTGTCTCGACCTCCAATGGATCCCTGCAAAGTTTGGTGAAGATCTGAGTATGTCGTTTTTGACCTTATCTGGAACATCCTTTCTGAAAATTTGAAAATTCTTAAAAAATTCGTCCAAAATCTTGATGTCTCCAATCTCTTGTTTTGTACGTTTTTTCCACGTGTCTTGATTTCCAATGTATCCCTGCAAAGTTTGGTGAAGATCTGAGTATGTCGTTTTTGACCTTATATGGAACCTCCTATCTGAAAATTTGAAAATTCTTAAAAAATTCGTCCAAAATCTTGATGTCTCCAATCTCTTTTTTGTACGTTTTTTCCACGTGTCTTGACATCCAATGTATCCCTGCAAAGTTTGGTGAAGATCTGAGTATGTAGTTTTTGACCTTATCTGGAACCTCCCATCTGAAAATTTGAAAATTCTTAAAAAATTCGACCAAAATCTTGATGTCTCCAATCTTTTGTTTTGTACGTTTTTTCCACGTGTCTTGACACATAATGTATCCATGCAAAGTTTGGTGAAGATCTGAGTATGTAGTTTTTGACCTTATATGGAACCTCCTATCTGAAAATTTGAAAATTCTTAAAAAATTCGTCCAAAATCTTGATGTCTCCAATCTCTTGTTTTGTACGTTTTTTCCACGTGTCTTGACATCCAATGTATCCCTGCAAAGTTTGGTGAAGATCTGAGTATGTAGTTTTTGACCTTATCTGGAACCTCCCATCTGAAAATTTGAAAATTCCTAAAAAATCCGTGCAAAATCTTGATGACCCCAATCTCTTGTTTTGTACGTTTTTTCCACGTGTCTTGACATCCAATGTATTCCTGCAATGTTTGGTGAAGATCTGAGTATGTAGTTTTTGACCTTATATGGAACCTCCTATCTGAAAATTTGAAAATTCTTAAAAAATTCGACCAAAATCTTGATGTTCCGAATCCTATGTTTTGTATGTTTTTTCCACGTGTCTTGACATCCAATGTATCCATGCAAAGTTTGGTGAAGATCTGAGTATGTAGTTTTTGACCTTATATTGAACCTCCCATCTGAAAATTTGAAAATTCTTAAAAAATTCGTCCAAAATGTTGATGACCCCAATCTCTTGTTTTGTACGTTTTTTCCACGTGTCTTGACATCCAAAGTATCCCTGCAAAGTTTGGTGAAGATCTGAGTATGTAGTTTTTGACCTTATATGGAACCTCCTTTCTGAAAATTTGAGAATTCTTAAAAAATTCGTCCAAAATCTTGATGTCTCCAATCTCTTGTTTTGTACGTTTTTTCCACGTGTCTTGACATCCAATGTATCCATGCAAAGTTTGGTGAAGATCTGAGTATGTCGTTTTTGACCTTATCTGGAACCTCCCATCTGAAAATTTGAAAATTCTTAAAAAATTCGTCGAAAATCTTGATGTCTCCAATCTTTTGTTTTGTACGTTTTTTCCACGTGTCTTGACATGCAAAGTATCCCTGCAACGTTTGGTGAAGATCTGAGTATGTAGTTTTTGACCTTATCTGGAACCTCCTATCTGAAAATTTGAAAATTCTTAAAAAATTCGTCGAAAATCTTGATGTCTCCAATCTCTTGTTTTGTACGTTTTTTCCACGTGTCTTGATATCCAATGTATCCCTGCAAAGTTTGGTGAAGATCTGAGTATGTCGTTTTTGACCTTATCTGGAACATCCTTTCTGAAAATTTGAAAATTGTTAAAAAATTCGTCCAAAATCTTGATGTCTCCAATCTCTTTTTTGTACGTTTTTTCCACGTGTCTTGACATCCAATGTATCCCTGCAAAGTTTGGTGAAGATCTGAGTATGTAGTTTTTGACCTTATCTGGAACCTCCCATCTGAAAATTTGAAAATTCTTAAAAAATTCGACCAAAATCTTGATGTCTCCAATCTTTTGTTTTGTACGTTTTTTCCACGTGTCTTGACACATAATGTATCCATGCAAAGTTTGGTGAAGATCTGAGTATGTAGTTTTTGACCTTATATGGAACCTCCTATCTGAAAATTTGAAAATTCTTAAAAAATTCGTCCAAAATCTTGATGTCTCCAATCTCTTGTTTTGTACGTTTTTTCCACGTGTCTTGACATCCAATTTATCCCTGCAAAGTTTGGTGAAGATCTGAGTATGTAGTTTTTGACCTTATCTGGAACCTCCCATCTGAAAATTTGAAAATTCCTAAAAAATCCGTGCAAAATCTTGATGACCCCAATCTCTTGTTTTGTACGTTTTTTCCACGTGTCTTGACATCCAATGTATCCATGCAATGTTTGGTGGAGATCTGAGTATGTAGTTTTTGACCTTATCTGGGACCTCCTATCAGAAAATTTGAAAATTCTTCAAAAATTCGTCCAAAATCTTGATGTCTCCAATCTCTTGTTTTGTACGTTTTTTCCACGTGTCTCGACCTCCAATGTATCCCTGCAAAGTTTGGTGAAGATCTGAGTATGTCGTTTTTGACCTTATCTGGAACATCCTTTCTGAAAATTTGAAAATTCTTAAAAAATTCGTCGAAAATCTTGATGTCTCCAATCTCTTGTTTTGTACGTTTTTTCCACGTGTCTTGACATCCAATGTATCCCTGCAAAGTTTGGTGAAGATCTGAGTATGTAGTTTTTGACCTTATATGGAACCTCCTTTCTGAAAATTTGAAAATTCTCAAAAAATTCGTCCATAATCTTGATGTCTCCAATCTCTTGTTTTGTACGTTTTTTCCACGTGTCTTGACATCCAATGTATCCCTGCAAAGTTTGGTGAAGATCTGAGTATGTAGTTTTTGACCTTATCTGGAACCTCCCATCTGAAAATTTGAAAATTCTTAAAAAATTCGACCAAAATCTTGATGTCTCCAATCTTTTGTTTTGTACGTTTTTTCCACGTGTCTTGACACATAATGTATCCATGCAAAGTTTGGTGAAGATCTGAGTATGTAGTTTTTGACCTTATCTGGAACCTCCCTTCTGAAAATTTGAAAATTCCTAAAAAATCCGTGCAAAATCTTGATGACCCCAATCTCTTGTTTTGTACGTTTTTTCCACGTGTCTTGACATCCAATGTATTCCTGCAATGTTTGGTGAAGATCTGAGTATGTAGTTTTTGACCTTATATGGAACCTCCTATCTGAAAATTTGAAAATTCTTAAAAAATTCGACCAAAATCTTGATGTTCCGAATCCTATGTTTTGTATGTTTTTTCCACGTGTCTTGACATCCAATGTATCCATGCAAAGTTTGGTGAAGATCTGAGTATGTAGTTTTTGACCTTATATTGAACCTCCCATCTGAAAATTTGAAAATTCTTAAAAAATTCGTCCAAAATCTTGATGACCCCAATCTCTTGTTTTGTACGTTTTTTCCACGTGTCTTGACATCCAAAGTATCCCTGCAAAGTTTGGTGAAGATCTGAGTATGTAGTTCTTGACCTTATATTGAACCTCCCATCTGAAAATTTGAAAATTCTTAAAAAAATCGTCCAAAATCTTGATGTCTCCAATCTCTTGTTTTGTACGTTTTTTCCACGTGTCTTGACATCCAATGTATCCATGCAAAGTTTGGTGAAGATATGAGTATGTCGTTTTTGACCTTATCTGGAACCTCCCATCTGAAAATTTGAAAATTCTTAAAAAATTCGTCGAAAATCTTGATGTCTCCAATCTTTTGTTTTGTACGTTTTTTCCACGTGTCTTGACATGCAAAGTATCCCTGCAACGTTTGGTGAAGATCTGAGTATGTAGTTTTTGACCTTATCTGGAACCTCCTATCTGAAAATTTGAAAATTCTTCAAAAATTCGTCGAAAATCTTGATGTCTCCAATCTCTTGTTTTGTACGTTTTTTCCACGTGTCTTGACATCCAATGTATTCCTGCAATGTTTGGTGGAGATCTGAGTATGTAGTTTTAGACCTTATCTGGAACCTCCTATCTGAAAATTTGAAAATTCTTCAAAAATTCGTCCAAAATCTTGATGTCTCCAATCTCTTGTTTTTATACGTTTTTTCCACGTGTCTCGACCTCCAATGGATCCCTGCAAAGTTTGGTGAAGATCTGAGTATGTCGTTTTTGACCTTATCTGGAACATCCTTTCTGAAAATTTGAAAATTCTTAAAAAATTCGTCGAAAATCTTGATGTCTCCAATCTCTTGTTTTGTACGTTTTTTCCACGTGTCTTGACATCCAATGTATCCCTGCAAAGTTTGGTGAAGATCTGAGTATGTAGTTTTTGACCTTATATGGAACCTCCTTTCTGAAAATTTGAAAATTCTCAAAAAATTCGTCCATAATCTTGATGTCTCCAATCTCTTGTTTTGTACGTTTTTTCCACGTGTCTTGACATCCAATGTATCCCTGCAAAGTTTGGTGAAGATCTGAGTATGTAGTTTTTGACCTTATCTGGAACCTCCCATCTGAAAATTTGAAAATTCTTAAAAAATTCGACCAAAATCTTGATGTCTCCAATCTTTTGTTTTGTACGTTTTTTCCACGTGTCTTGACACATAATGTATCCATGCAACGTTTGGTGAAGATCTGAGTATGTAGTTTTTGACCTTATCTGGAACCTCCTATCTGAAAATTTGAAAATTCTTCAAAAATTCGTCGAAAATCTTGATGTCTCCAATCTCTTGCTTTGTACGTTTTTTCCACGTGTCTTGACATCCAATGTATCCCTGCAATGTTTGGTGGAGATCTGAGTATGTAGTTTTTGACCTTATCTGGAACCTCCTATCTGAAAATTTGAAAATTCTTCAAAAATTCGTCCAAAATCTTGATGTCTCCAATCTCTTGTTTTGTACGTTTTTTCCACGTGTCTCGACCTCCAATGTATCCCTGCAAAGTTAGTGAAGATCTGAGTATGTCGTTTTTGACCTTATCTGGAACATCCTTTCTGAAAATTTGAAAATTCTTAAAAAATTCGTCGAAATTCTTGTTGTCTCCAATCTCTTGTTTTGTACGTTTTTTCCACGTTTCTTGACATCCAATGTATCCCTGCAAAGTTTGGTGAAGATCTGAGTATGTAGTTTTTGACCTTATATGGAACCTCCTTTCTGAAAATTTGAAAATTCTCAAAAAATTCGTCCATAATCTTGATGTCTCCAATCTCTTGTTTTGTACGTTTTTTCCACGTGTCTTGACATCCAATGTATCCCTGCAAAGTTTGGTGAAGATCTGAGTATGTAGTTTTTGACCTTATATGGAACCTCCTATCTGAAAATTTGAAAATTCTTAAAAAATTCGTCCAAAATCTTGATGTCACCAATCCTATGTTTTGTATGTTTTTTCCACCTGTCTTGACATCCAATGTATCCATGCAAAGTTTGGTGAAGATCTGAGTATGTCGTTTTTGACCTTATCTGGAACCTCCCATCTGAAAATTTGAAAATTCTTAAAAAATTCGTCGAAAATCTTGATGTCTCCGATCTCTTGTTTTGTACGTTTTTTCAACTTGTCTTGACATGCAAAGTATTCCTGCAAAGTTTGGTGAAGATCTGAGTATGTAGTTTTTGACCTCATCTGGAACCTCCTATCTGAAAATTTGAAAATTCTTAAAAAATTCGTCCAAAATTTTGATGTCTCCAATCTCTTGTTTTGTACGTTTTTTCCACGTGTCTTGACATCCAATGTATCCCTGCAATGTTTGGTGAAGATCTGAGTATGTAGTTTTTGACCTTATCTGGAACCTCCCATCTGAAAATTTGAAAATTCCTAAAAAATCCGTCCAAAATCTTGATGACCCCAATCTCTTGTTTTGTACGTTTTTTCCACGTGTCTTGACATCCAATGTATCCCTGCAAAGTTTGGTGAAGATCTGAGTATGTAGTTTTTGACCTTATCTGGAACCTCCCATCTGAAAATTTGAAAATTCTTAAAAAATTCGACCAAAATCTTGATGTCTCCAATCTTTTGTTTTGTACGTTTTTTCCACGTGTCTTGACACATAATGTATCCATGCAAAGTTTGGTGAAGATTAGAGTATGTAGTTTTTGACCTTATATGGAACCTCCTATCTGAAAATTTGAAAATTCTTAAAAAATTCGTCCAAAATCTTGATGTCTCCAATCTCTTGTTTTGTACGTTTTTTCCACGTGTCTTGACATCCAATGTATCCCTGCAAAGTTTGGTGAAGATCTGAGTATGTAGTTTTTGACCTTATCTGGAACCTCCCATCTGAAAATTTGAAAATTCCTAAAAAATCCGTGCAAAATCTTGATGACCCCAATCTCTTGTTTTGTACGTTTTTTCCACGTGTCTTGACATCCAATGTATTCCTGCAATGTTTGGTGAAGATCTGAGTATGTAGTTTTTGACCTTATATGGAACCTCCCATCTGAAAATTTGAAAATTCTTAAAAAATTCGTCCAAAATCTTGATGACCCCAATCTCTTGTTTTGTACGTTTTTTCCACGTGTCTTGACATCCAAAGTATCCCTGCAAAGTTTGGTGAAGATCTGAGTATGTAGTTTTTGACCTTATATGGAACCTCCTTTCTGAAAATTTGAGAATTCTTAAAAAATTCGTCCAAAATCTTGATGTCTCCAATCTCTTGTTTTGTACGTTTTTTCCACGTGTCTTGACATCCAATGTATCCATGCAAAGTTTGGTGAAGATCTGAGTATGTCGTTTTTGACCTTATCTGGAACCTCCCATCTGAAAATTTGAAAATTCTTAAAAAATTCGTCGAAAATCTTGATGCCTCCAATCTCTTGTTTTGTACGTTTTTTCCACGTGTCTTGACATGCAAAGTATCCCTGCAACGTTTGGTGAAGATCTGAGTATGTAGTTTTTGACCTTATCTGGAACCTCCTATCTGAAAATTTGAAAATTCTTCAAAAATTCGTCGAAAATCTTGATGTCTCCAATCTCTTGTTTTGTACGTTTTTTCCACGTGTCTTGACATCCAATGTATTCCTGCAATGTTTGGTGGAGATCTGAGTATGTAGTTTTAGACCTTATCTGGAACCTCCTATCTGAAAATTTGAAAATTCTTCAAAAATTCGTCCAAAATCTTGATGTCTCCAATCTCTTGTTTTGTACGTTTTTTCCACGTGTCTCGACCTCCAATGGATCCCTGCAAAGTTTGGTGAAGATCTGAGTATGTAGTTTTTGACCTTATCTGGAACATCCTTTCTGAAAATTTGAAAATTCTTAAAAAATTCGTCCAAAATCTTGATGTCTCCAATCTCTTGTTTTGTACGTTTTTTCCACGTGTCTTGATATCCAATGTATCCCTGCAAAGTTTGGTGAAGATCTGAGTATGTCGTTTTTGACCTTATATGGAACCTCCTATCTGAAAATTTGAAAATTCTTAAAAAATTCGTCCAAAATCTTGATGTCTCCAATCTCTTTTTTGTACGTTTTTTCCACGTGTCTTGACATCCAATGTATCCCTGCAAAGTTTGGTGAAGATCTGAGTATGTAGTTTTTGACCTTATCTGGAACCTCCCATCTGAAAATTTGAAAATTCTTAAAAAATTCGACCAAAATCTTGATGTCTCCAATCTTTTGTTTTGTACGTTTTTTCCACGTGTCTTGACACATAATGTATCCATGCAAAGTTTGGTGAAGATCTGAGTATGTAGTTTTTGACCTTATATGGAACCTCCTATCTGAAAATTTGAAAATTCTTAAAAAATTCGTCCAAAATCTTGATGTCTCCAATCTCTTGTTTTGTACGTTTTTTCCACGTGTCTTGACATCCAATGTATCCCTGCAAAGTTTGGTGAAGATCTGAGTATGTAGTTTTTGACCTTATCTGGAACCTCCCATCTGAAAATTTGAAAATTCCTAAAAAATCCGTGCAAAATCTTGATGACCCCAATCTCTTGTTTTGTACGTTTTTTCCACGTGTCTTGACATCCAATGTATTCCTGCAATGTTTGGTGAAGATCTGAGTATGTAGTTTTTGACCTTATATGGAACCTCCTATCTGAAAATTTGAAAATTCTTAAAAAATTCGACCAAAATCTTGATGTTCCGAATCCTATGTTTTGTATGTTTTTTCCACGTGTCTTGACATCCAATGTATCCATGCAAAGTTTGGTGAAGATCTGAGTATGTAGTTTTTGACCTTATCTGGAACCTCCCATCTGAAAATTTGAAAATTCTTAAAAAATTCGACCAAAATCTTGATGTCTCCAATCTTTTGTTTTGTACGTTTTTTCCACGTGTCTTGACACATAATGTATCCATGCAAAGTTTGGTGAAGATCTGAGTATGTAGTTTTTGACCTTATATGGAACCTCCTATCTGAAAATTTGAAAATTCTTAAAAAATTCGTCCAAAATCTTGATGTCTCCAATCTCTTGTTTTGTACGTTTTTTCCACGTGTCTTGACATCCAATGTATCCCTGCAAAGTTTGGTGAAGATCTGAGTATGTAGTTTTTGACCTTATCTGGAACCTCCCATCTGAAAATTTGAAAATTCCTAAAAAATCCGTGCAAAATCTTGATGACCCCAATCTCTTGTTTTGTACGTTTTTTCCACGTGTCTTGACATCCAATGTATCCATGCAAAGTTTGGTGAAGATCTGAGTATGTAGTTTTTGACCTTATCTGGAACCTCCCATCTGAAAATTTGAAAATTCTTAAAAAATTCGACCAAAATCTTGATGTCTCCAATCTTTTGTTTTGTACGTTTTTTCCACGTGTCTTGACACATAATGTATCCATGCAAAGTTTGGTGAAGATTAGAGTATGTAGTTTTTGACCTTATATGGAACCTCCTATCTGAAAATTTGAAAATTCTTAAAAAATTCGTCCAAAATCTTGATGTCTCCAATCTCTTGTTTTGTACGTTTTTTCCACGTGTCTTGACATCCAATGTATCCCTGCAAAGTTTGGTGAAGATCTGAGTATGTAGTTTTTGACCTTATCTGGAACCTCCCATCTGAAAATTTGAAAATTCCTAAAAAATCCGTGCAAAATCTTGATGACCCCAATCTCTTGTTTTGTACGTTTTTTCCACGTGTCTTGACATCCAATGTATTCCTGCAATGTTTGGTGAAGATCTGAGTATGTAGTTTTTGACCTTATATGGAACCTCCCATCTGAAAATTTGAAAATTCTTAAAAAATTCGTCCAAAATCTTGATGACCCCAATCTCTTGTTTTGTACGTTTTTTCCACGTGTCTTGACATCCAAAGTATCCCTGCAAAGTTTGGTGAAGATCTGAGTATGTAGTTTTTGACCTTATATGGAACCTCCTTTCTGAAAATTTGAGAATTCTTAAAAAATTCGTCCAAAATCTTGATGTCTCCAATCTCTTGTTTTGTACGTTTTTTCCACGTGTCTTGACATCCAATGTATCCATGCAAAGTTTGGTGAAGATCTGAGTATGTCGTTTTTGACCTTATCTGGAACCTCCCATCTGAAAATTTGAAAATTCTTAAAAAATTCGTCGAAAATCTTGATGCCTCCAATCTCTTGTTTTGTACGTTTTTTCCACGTGTCTTGACATGCAAAGTATCCCTGCAACGTTTGGTGAAGATCTGAGTATGTAGTTTTTGACCTTATCTGGAACCTCCTATCTGAAAATTTGAAAATTCTTCAAAAATTCGTCGAAAATCTTGATGTCTCCAATCTCTTGTTTTGTACGTTTTTTCCACGTGTCTTGACATCCAATGTATTCCTGCAATGTTTGGTGGAGATCTGAGTATGTAGTTTTAGACCTTATCTGGAACCTCCTATCTGAAAATTTGAAAATTCTTCAAAAATTCGTCCAAAATCTTGATGTCTCCAATCTCTTGTTTTGTACGTTTTTTCCACGTGTCTCGACCTCCAATGGATCCCTGCAAAGTTTGGTGAAGATCTGAGTATGTAGTTTTTGACCTTATCTGGAACATCCTTTCTGAAAATTTGAAAATTCTTAAAAAATTCGTCCAAAATCTTGATGTCTCCAATCTCTTGTTTTGTACGTTTTTTCCACGTGTCTTGATATCCAATGTATCCCTGCAAAGTTTGGTGAAGATCTGAGTATGTCGTTTTTGACCTTATATGGAACCTCCTATCTGAAAATTTGAAAATTCTTAAAAAATTCGTCCAAAATCTTGATGTCTCCAATCTCTTTTTTGTACGTTTTTTCCACGTGTCTTGACATCCAATGTATCCCTGCAAAGTTTGGTGAAGATCTGAGTATGTAGTTTTTGACCTTATCTGGAACCTCCCATCTGAAAATTTGAAAATTCTTAAAAAATTCGACCAAAATCTTGATGTCTCCAATCTTTTGTTTTGTACGTTTTTTCCACGTGTCTTGACACATAATGTATCCATGCAAAGTTTGGTGAAGATCTGAGTATGTAGTTTTTGACCTTATATGGAACCTCCTATCTGAAAATTTGAAAATTCTTAAAAAATTCGTCCAAAATCTTGATGTCTCCAATCTCTTGTTTTGTACGTTTTTTCCACGTGTCTTGACATCCAATGTATCCCTGCAAAGTTTGGTGAAGATCTGAGTATGTAGTTTTTGACCTTATCTGGAACCTCCCATCTGAAAATTTGAAAATTCCTAAAAAATCCGTGCAAAATCTTGATGACCCCAATCTCTTGTTTTGTACGTTTTTTCCACGTGTCTTGACATCCAATGTATTCCTGCAATGTTTGGTGAAGATCTGAGTATGTAGTTTTTGACCTTATATGGAACCTCCTATCTGAAAATTTGAAAATTCTTAAAAAATTCGACCAAAATCTTGATGTTCCGAATCCTATGTTTTGTATGTTTTTTCCACGTGTCTTGACATCCAATGTATCCATGCAAAGTTTGGTGAAGATCTGAGTATGTAGTTTTTGACCTTATCTGGAACCTCCCATCTGAAAATTTGAAAATTCTTAAAAAATTCGACCAAAATCTTGATGTCTCCAATCTTTTGTTTTGTACGTTTTTTCCACGTGTCTTGACACATAATGTATCCATGCAAAGTTTGGTGAAGATCTGAGTATGTAGTTTTTGACCTTATATGGAACCTCCTATCTGAAAATTTGAAAATTCTTAAAAAATTCGTCCAAAATCTTGATGTCTCCAATCTCTTGTTTTGTACGTTTTTTCCACGTGTCTTGACATCCAATGTATCCCTGCAAAGTTTGGTGAAGATCTGAGTATGTAGTTTTTGACCTTATCTGGAACCTCCCATCTGAAAATTTGAAAATTCCTAAAAAATCCGTGCAAAATCTTGATGACCCCAATCTCTTGTTTTGTACGTTTTTTCCACGTGTCTTGACATCCAATGTATCCATGCAAAGTTTGGTGAAGATCTGAGTATGTCGTTTTTGACCTTATCTGGAACCTCCCATCTGAAAATTTGAAAATTCTTAAAAAATTCGTCGAAAATCTTGATGTCTCCAATCTCTTGTTTTGTACGTTTTTTCCACGTGTCTCGACCTCCAATGTATCCCTGCAAAGTTTGGTGAAGATCTGAGTATGTCGTTTTTGACCTTATCTGGAACATCCTTTCTGAAAATTTGAAAATTCTTAAAAAATTCGTCGAAAATCTTGATGTCTCCAATCTCTTGTTTTGTACGTTTTTTCCACGTGTCTTGACATCCAATGTATCCCTGCAAAGTTTGGTGAAGATCTGAGTATGTAGTTTTTGACCTTATATGGAACCTCCTTTCTGAAAATTTGAAAATTCTCAAAAAATTCGTCCATAATCTTGATGTCTCCAATCTCTTGTTTTGTACGTTTTTTCCACGTGTCTTGACATCCAATGTATCCCTGCAAAGTTTGGTGAAGATCTGAGTATGTAGTTTTTGACCTTATCTGGAACCTCCCATCTGAAAATTTGAAAATTCTTAAAAAATTCGACCAAAATCTTGATGTCTCCAATCTTTTGTTTTGTACGTTTTTTCCACGTGTCTTGACACATAATGTATCCATGCAAAGTTTGGTGAAGATCTGAGTATGTAGTTTTTGACCTTATATGGAACCTCCTATCTGAAAATTTGAAAATTCTTAAAAAATTCGTCCAAAATCTTGATGTCTCCAATCTCTTGTTTTGTACGTTTTTTCCACGTGTCTTGACATCCAATGTATCCTTGCAAAGTTTGGTGAAGATCTGAGTATGTAGTTTTTGACCTTATCTGGAACCTCCCATCTGAAAATTTGAAAATTCCTAAAAAATCCGTGCAAAATCTTGATGACCCCAATCTCTTGTTTTGTACGTTTTTTCCACGTGTCTTGACATCCAATGTATTCCTGCAATGTTTGGTGAAGATCTGAGTATGTAGTTTTTGACCTTATATGGAACCTCCTATCTGAAAATTTGAAAATTCTTAAAAAATTCGACCAAAATCTTGATGTTCCGAATCCTATGTTTTGTATGTTTTTTCCACGTGTCTTGACATCCAATGTATCCATGCAAAGTTTGGTGAAGATCTGAGTATGTAGTTTTTGACCTTATATTGAACCTCCCATCTGAAAATTTGAAAATTCTTAAAAAATTCGTCCAAAATCTTGATGACCCCAATCTCTTGTTTTGTACGTTTTTTCCACGTGTCTTGACATCCAAAGTATCCCTGCAAAGTTTGGTGAAGATCTGAGTATGTAGTTTTTGACCTTATCTGGAACCTCCTATCTGAAAATTTGAAAATTCTTCAAAAATTCGTCGAAAATCTTGATGTCTCCAATCTCTTGTTTTGTACGTTTTTTCCACGTGTCTTGACATCCAATGTATTCCTGCAATGTTTGGTGGAGATCTGAGTATGTAGTTTTAGACCTTATCTGGAACCTCCTATCTGAAAATTTGAAAATTCTTCAAAAATTCGTCCAAAATCTTGATGTCTCCAATCTCTTGTTTTGTACGTTTTTTCCACGTGTCTTGACATCCAATGTATCCCTGCAAAGTTTGGTGAAATCTGAGTATGTAGTTTTTGACCTTATATGGAACCTCCTATCTGAAAATTTGAAAATTCTTAAAAAATTCGTCCAAAATCTTGATGTCTCCAATCTCTTGTTTTGTACGTTTTTTCCACGTGTCTCGACCTCCAATGGATCCCTGCAAAGTTTGGTGAAGATCTGAGTATGTCGTTTTTGACCTTATCTGGAACCTCCCATCTGAAAATTTGAAAATTCTTAAAAAATTCGTCGAAAATCTTGATGTCTCCGATCTCTTGTTTTGTACGTTTTTTCCACGTGTCTTGACATGCAAAGTATTCCTGCAAAGTTTGGTGAAGATCTGAGTATGTCGTTTTTGACCTCATCTGGAACCTCCTATCTGAAAATTTGAAAATTCTTAAAAAATCCGTGCAAAATCTTGATGACCCCAATCTCTTGTTTTGTACGTTTTTTCCACGTGTCTTGACATCCAATGTATTCCTGCAATGTTTGGTGAAGATCTGAGTATGTAGTTTTTGACCTTATATGGAACCTCCTATCTGAAAATTTGAAAATTCTTAAAAAATTCGACCAAAATCTTGATGTTCCGAATCCTATGTTTTGTATGTTTTTTCCACGTGTCTTGACATCCAATGTATCCATGCAAAGTTTGGTGAAGATCTGAGTATGTAGTTTTTGACCTTATATTGAACCTCCCATCTGAAAATTTGAAAATTCTTAAAAAATTCGTCCAAAATCTTGATGACCCCAATCTCTTGTTTTGTACGTTTTTTCCACGTGTCTTGACATCCAAAGTATCCCTGCAAAGTTTGGTGAAGATCTGAGTATGTAGTTTTTGACCTTATATGGAACCTCCTTTCTGAAAATTTGAGAATTCTTAAAAAATTCGTCCAAAATCTTGATGTCTCCAATCTCTTGTTTTGTACGTTTTTTCCACGTGTCTTGACATCCAATGTATCCATGCAAAGTTTGGTGAAGATCTGAGTATGTCGTTTTTGACCTTATCTGGAACATCCTTTCTGAAAATTTGAAAATTGTTAAAAAATTCGTCCAAAATCTTGATGTCTCCAATCTCTTTTTTGTACGTTTTTTCCACGTGTCTTGACATCCAATGTATCCCTGCAAAGTTTGGTGAAGATCTGAGTATGTAGTTTTTGACCTTATCTGGAACCTCCCATCTGAAAATTTGAAAATTCTTAAAAAATTCGACCAAAATCTTGATGTCTCCAATCTTTTGTTTTGTACGTTTTTTCCACGTGTCTTGACACATAATGTATCCATGCAAAGTTTGGTGAAGATCTGAGTATGTAGTTTTTGACCTTATATGGAACCTCCTATCTGAAAATTTGAAAATTCTTAAAAAATTCGTCCAAAATCTTGATGTCTCCAATCTCTTGTTTTGTACGTTTTTTCCACGTGTCTTGACATCCAATGTATCCCTGCAAAGTTTGGTGAAGATCTGAGTATGTAGTTTTTGACCTTATCTGGAACCTCCCATCTGAAAATTTGAAAATTCCTAAAAAATTCGTGCAAAATCTTGATGACCCCAATCTCTTGTTTTGTACGTTTTTTCCACGTGTCTTGACATCCAATGTATTCCTGCAATGTTTGGTGAAGATCTGAGTATGTAGTTTTTGACCTTATATGGAACCTCCTATCTGAAAATTTGAAAATTCTTAAAAAATTCGACCAAAATCTTGATGTTCCGAATCCTATGTTTTGTATGTTTTTTCCACGTGTCTTGACATCCAATGTATCCATGCAAAGTTTGGTGAAGATCTGAGTTTGTAATTTTTGACCTTATATTGAACCTCCCATCTGAAAATTTGAAAATTCTTAAAAAATTCGTCCAAAATCTTGATGACCCCAATCTCTTGTTTTGTACGTTTTTTCCACGTGTCTTGACATCCAAAGTATCCCTGCAAAGTTTGGTGAAGATCTGAGTATGTAGTTTTTGACCTTATATTGAACCTCCCATCTGAAAATTTGAAAATTCTTAAAAAATTCGTCCAAAATCTTGATGTCTCCAATCTCTTGTTTTGTACGTTTTTTCCACGTGTCTTGACAACCAATGTATCCATGCAAAGTTTGGTGAAGATCTGAGTATGTCGTTTTTGACCTTATCTGGAACCTCCCATCTGAAAATTTGAAAATTCTTAAAAAATTCGTCGAAAATCTTGATGTCTCCAATCTTTTGTTTTGTACGTTTTTTCCACGTGTCTTGACATGCAAAGTATCCCTGCAACGTTTGGTGAAGATCTGAGTATGTAGTTTTTGACCTTATCTGGAACCTCCTATCTGAAAATTTGAAAATTCTTCAAAAATTCGTCGAAAATCTTGATGTCTCCAATCTCTTGTTTTGTACGTTTTTTCCACGTGTCTTGACATCCAATGTATTCCTGCAATGTTTGGTGGAGATCTGAGTATGTAGTTTTAGACCTTATCTGGAACCTCCTATCTGAAAATTTGAAAATTCTTCAAAAATTCGTCCAAAATCTTGATGTCTCCAATCTCTTGTTTTGTACGTTTTTTCCACGTGTCTCGACCTCCAATGGATCCCTGCAAAGTTTGGTGAAGATCTGAGTATGTCGTTTTTGACCTTATCTGGAACATCCTTTCTGAAAATTTGAAAATTCTTAAAAAATTCGTCGAAAATCTTGATGTCTCCAATCTCTTGTTTTGTACGTTTTTTCCACGTGTCTTGACATCCAATGTATCCCTGCAAAGTTTGGTGAAGATCTGAGTATGTAGTTTTTGACCTTATATGGAACCTCCTATCTGAAAATTTGAAAATTCTTAAAAAATTCGTCCAAAATCTTGATGACCCCAATCTCTTGTTTTGTACGTTTTTTCCACGTGTCTTGACATCCAATGTATCCCTGCAAAGTTTGGTGAAGATCTGAGTATGTAGTTTTTGACCTTATCTGGAACCTCCCATCTGAAAAATTTGAAAATTCTTAAAAAATTCGACCAAAATCTTGATGTCTCCAATCTTTTGTTTTGTACGTTTTTTCCACGTGTCTTGACACATAATGTATCCATGCAAAGTTTGGTGAAGATCTGAGTATGTAGTTTTTGACCTTATATGGAACCTCCTATCTGAAAATTTGAAAATTCTTAAAAAATTCGTCCAAAATCTTGATGTCTCCAATCTCTTGTTTTGTACGTTTTTTCCACGTGTCTTGACATCCAATGTATCCCTGCAAAGTTTGGTGAAGATCTGAGTATGTAGTTTTTGACCTTATCTGGAACCTCCCATCTGAAAATTTGAAAATTCCTAAAAAATCCGTGCAAAATCTTGATGACCCCAATCTCTTGTTTTGTACGTTTTTTCCACGTGTCTTGACATCCAATGTATTCCTGCAATGTTTGGTGAAGATCTGAGTATGTAGTTTTTGACCTTATATGGAACCTCCTATCTGAAAATTTGAAAATTCTTAAAAAATTCGACCAAAATCTTGATGTTCCGAATCGTATGTTTTGTATGTTTTTTCCACGTGTCTTGACATCCAATGTATCCATGCAAAGTTTGGTGAAGATCTGAGTATGTAGTTTTTGACCTTATATTGAACCTCCCATCTGAAAATTTGAAAATTCTTAAAAAATTCGTCCAAAATCTTGATGACCCCAATCTCTTGTTTTGTACGTTTTTTCCACGTGTCTTGACATCCAAAGTATCCCTGCAAAGTTTGGTGAAGATCTGAGTATGTAGTTTTTGACCTTATATGGAACCTCCTTTCTGAAAATTTGAGAATTCTTAAAAAATTCGTCCAAAATCTTGATGTCTCCAATCTCTTGTTTTGTACGTTTTTTCCACGTGTCTTGACATCCAATGTATCCATGCAAAGTTTGGTGAAGATCTGAGTATGTCGTTTTTGACCTTATCTGGAACCTCCCATCTGAAAATTTGAAAATTCTTAAAAAATTCGTCGAAAATCTTGATGTCTCCAATCTTTTGTTTTGTACGTTTTTTCCACGTGTCTTGACATGCAAAGTATCCCTGCAACGTTTGGTGAAGATCTGAGTATGTAGTTTTTGACCTTATCTGGAACCTCCTATCTGAAAATTTGAAAATTCTTAAAAAATTCGTCGAAAATCTTGATGTCTCCAATCTCTTGTTTTGTACGTTTTTTGCACGTGTCTTGATATCCAATGTATCCCTGCAAAGTTTGGTGAAGATCTGAGTATGTCGTTTTTGACCTTATCTGGAACCTCCCATCTGAAAATTTGAAAATTGTTAAAAAATTCGTCGAAAATCTTGATGTCTCCAATCTTTTGTTTTGTACGTTTTTTCCACGTGTCTTGACATGCAAAGTATCCCTGCAACGTTTGGTGAAGATCTGAGTATGTAGTTTTTGACCTTATCTGGAACCTCCTATCTGAAAATTTGAAAATTCCTAAAAAATCCGTGCAAAATCTTGATGACCCCAATCTCTTGTTTTGTACGTTTTTTCCACGTGTCTTGACATCCAATGTATCCATGCAAAGTTTGGTGAAGATCTGAGTATGTCGTTTTTGACCTTATCTGGAACCTCCCATCTGAAAATTTGAAAATTCTTAAAAAATTCGTCGAAAATCTTGATGTCTCCAATCTCTTGTTTTGTACGTTTTTTCCACGTGTCTTGACATGCAAAGTATCCCTGCAACGTTTGGTGAAGATCTGAGTATGTAGTTTTTGACCTTATCTGGAACCTCCTATCTGAAAATTTGAAAATTCTTCAAAAATTCGTCGAAAATCTTGATGTCTCCAATCTCTTGTTTTGTACGTTTTTTCCACGTGTCTTGACATCCAATGTATCCCTGCAATGTTTGGTGGAGATCTGAGTATGTAGTTTTTGACCTTATCTGGGACCTCCTGTCAGAAAATTTGAAAATTCTTCAAAAATTCGTCCAAAATCTTGATGTCTCCAATCTCTTGTTTTGTACGTTTTTTCCACGTGTCTCGACCTCCAATGTATCCCTGCAAAGTTTGGTGAAGATCTGAGTATGTCGTTTTTGACCTTATCTGGAACATCCTTTCTGAAAATTTGAAAATTCTTAAAAAATTCGTCGAAAATCTTGATGTCTCCAATCTCTTGTTTTGTACGTTTTTTCCACGTGTCTTGACATCCAATGTATCCCTGCAAAGTTTGGTGAAGATCTGAGTATGTAGTTTTTGACCTTATATGGAACCTCCTTTCTGAAAATTTGAAAATTCTCAAAAAATTCGTCCATAATCTTGATGTCTCCAATCTCTTGTTTTGTACGTTTTTTCCACGTGTCTTGACATCCAATGTATCCCTGCAAAGTTTGGTGAAGATCTGAGTATGTAGTTTTTGACCTTATCTGGAACCTCCCATCTGAAAATTTGAAAATTCTTAAAAAATTCGACCAAAATCTTGATGTCTCCAATCTTTTGTTTTGTACGTTTTTTCCACGTGTCTTGACACATAATGTATCCATGCAAAGTTTGGTGAAGATCTGAGTATGTAGTTTTTGACTTTATATGGAACCTCCTATCTGAAAATTTGAAAATTCTTAAAAAATTCGTCCAAAATCTTGATGTCTCCAATCTCTTGTTTTGTACGTTTTTTCCACGTGTCTTGACATCCAATGTATCCCTGCAAAGTTTGGTGAAGATCTGAGTATGTAGTTTTTGACCTTATCTGGAACCTCCCATCTGAAAATTTGAAAATTCCTAAAAAATCCGTGCAAAATCTTGATGACCCCAATCTCTTGTTTTGTACGTTTTTTCCACGTGTCTTGACATCCAATGTATTCCTGCAATGTTTGGTGAAGATCTGAGTATGTAGTTTTTGACCTTATATGGAACCTCCTATCTGAAAATTTGAAAATTCTTAAAAAATTCGACCAAAATCTTGATGTTCCGAATCCTATGTTTTGTATGTTTTTTCCACGTGTCTTGACATCCAATGTATCCATGCAAAGTTTGGTGAAGATCTGAGTATGTAGTTTTTGACCTTATATTGAACCTCCCATCTGAAAATTTGAAAATTCTTAAAAAATTCGTCCAAAATCTTGATGAAACCAATCTCTTGTTTTGTACGTTTTTTCCACGTGTCTTGACATCCAAAGTATCCCTGCAAAGTTTGGTGAAGATCTGAGTATGTAGTTTTTGACCTTATATTGAACCTCCCATCTGAAAATTTGAAAATTCTTAAAAAATTCGTCCAAAATCTTGATGTCTCCAATCTCTTGTTTTGTACGTTTTTTCCACGTGTCTTGACATCCAATGTATCGATGCAAAGTTTGGTGAAGATCTGAGTATGTCGTTTTTGACCTTATCTGGAACCTCCCATCTGAAAATTTGAAAATTCTTAAAAAATTCGTCGAAAATCTTGATGTCTCCAATCTTTTGTTTTGTACGTTTTTTCCACGTGTCTTGACATGCAAAGTATCCCTGCAACGTTTGGTGAAGATCTGAGTATGTAGTTTTTGACTTTATCTGGAACCTCCTATCTGAAAATTTGAAAATTCTTCAAAAATTCGTCGAAAAACTTGATGTCTCCAATCTCTTGTTTTGTACGTTTTTTCCACGTGTCTCGACCTCCAATGTATCCCTGCAAAGTTTGGTGAAGATCTGAGTATGTAGTTTTTGACCTTATATGGAACCTCCTATCTGAAAATTTGAAAATTCTTAAAAAATTCGTCCAAAATCTTGATGTCTCCAATCTCTTGTTTTGTACGTTTTTTCCACGTGTCTCGACCTCCAATGGATCCCTGCAAAGTTTGGTGAAGATCTGAGTATGTCGTTTTTGACCTTATCTGGAACCTCCCATCTGAAAATTTGAAAATTCTTAAAAAATTCGTCGAAAATCTTGATGTCTCCGATCTCTTGTTTTGTACGTTTTTTCCACGTGTCTTGACATGCAAAGTATTCCTGCAAAGTTTGGTGAAGATCTGAGTATGTAGTTTTTGACCTCATCTGGAACCTCCCATCTGAAAATTTGAAAATTCCTAAAAAATCCGTGCAAAATCTTGATGACCCCAATCTCTTGTTTTGTACGTTTTTTCCACGTGTCTTGACATCCAATGTATTCCTGCAATGTTTGGTGAAGATCTGAGTATGTAGTTTTTGACCTTATATGGAACCTCCTATCTGAAAATTTGAAAATTCTTAAAAAATTCGACCAAAATCTTGATGTTCCGAATCCTATGTTTTGTATGTTTTTTCCACGTGTCTTGACATCCAATGTATCCATGCAAAGTTTGGTGAAGATCTGAGTATGTAGTTTTTGACCTTATATTGAACCTCCCATCTGAAAATTTGAAAATTCTTAAAAAATTCGTCCAAAATCTTGATGACCCCAATCTCTTGTTTTGTACGTTTTTTCCACGTGTCTTGACATCCAAAGTATCCCTGCAAAGTTTGGTGAAGATCTGAGTATGTAGTTTTTGACCTTATATGGAACCTCCTTTCTGAAAATTTGAGAATTCTTAAAAAATTCGTCCAAAATCTTGATGTCTCCAATCTCTTGTTTTGTACGTTTTTTCCACGTGTCTTGACATCCAATGTATCCATGCAAAGTTTGGTGAAGATCTGAGTATGTCGTTTTTGACCTTATCTGGAACCTCCCATCTGAAAATTTGAAAATTCTTAAAAAATTCGTCGAAAATCTTGATGTCTCCAATCTTTTGTTTTGTACGTTTTTTCCACGTGTCTTGACATGCAAAGTATCCCTGCAACGTTTGGTGAAGATCTGAGTATGTAGTTTTTGACCTTATCTGGAACCTCCTATCTGAAAATTTGAAAATTCTTAAAAAATTCGTCGAAAATCTTGATGTCTCCAATCTCTTGTTTTGTACGTTTTTTCCACGTGTCTTGATATCCAATGTATCCCTGCAAAGTTTGGTGAAGATCTGAGTATGTCGTTTTTGACCTTATCTGGAACATCCTTTCTGAAAATTTGAAAATTGTTAAAAAATTCGTCCAAAATCTTGATGTCTCCAATCTCTTTTTTGTACGTTTTTTCCACGTGTCTTGACATCCAATGTATCCCTGCAAAGTTTGGTGAAGATCTGAGTATGTAGTTTTTGACCTTATCTGGAACCTCCCATCTGAAAATTTGAAAATTCTTAAAAAATTCGACCAAAATCTTGATGTCTCCAATCTTTTGTTTTGTACGTCTTTTCCACGTGTCTTGACACATAATGTATCCATGCAAAGTTTGGTGAAGATCTGAGTATGTAGTTTTTGACCTTATATGGAACCTCCTATCTGAAAATTTGAAAATTCTTAAAAAATTCGTCCAAAATCTTGATGTCTCCAATCTCTTGTTTTGTACGTTTTTTCCACGTGTCTTGACATCCAATGTATCCCTGCAAAGTTTGGTGAAGATCTGAGTATGTAGTTTTTGACCTTATCTGGAACCTCCCATCTGAAAATTTGAAAATTCCTAAAAAATCCGTGCAAAATCTTGATGACCCCAATCTCTTGTTTTGTACGTTTTTTCCACGTGTCTTGACATCCAATGTATCCATGCAAAGTTTGGTGAAGATCTGAGTATGTCGTTTTTGACCTTATCTGGAACATCCTTTCTGAAAATTTGAAAATTGTTAAAAAATTCGTCCAAAATCTTGATGTCTCCAATCTCTTTTTTGTACGTTTTTTCCACGTGTCTTGACATCCAATGTATCCCTGCAAAGTTTGGTGAAGATCTGAGTATGTAGTTTTTGACCTTATCTGGAACCTCCCATCTGAAAATTTGAAAATTCTTCAAAAATTCGTCGAAAATCTTGATGTCTCCAATCTCTTGTTTTGTACGTTTTTTCCACGTGTCTTGACATCCAATGTATCCCTGCAATGTTTGGTGGAGATCTGAGTATGTAGTTTTTGACCTTATCTGGGACCTCCTATCAGAAAATTTGAAAATTCTTCAAAAATTCGTCCAAAATCTTGATGTCTCCAATCTCTTGTTTTGTACGTTTTTTCCACGTGTCTCGACCTCCAATGGATCCCTGCAAAGTTTGGTGAAGATCTGAGTATGTCGTTTTTGACCTTATCTGGAACATCCTTTCTGAAAATTTGAAAATTCTTAAAAAATTCGTCGAAAATCTTGATGTCTCCAATCTCTTGTTTTGTACGTTTTTTCCACGTGTCTTGACATCCAATGTATCCCTGCAAAGTTTGGTGAAGATCTGAGTATGTAGTTTTTGACCTCATCTGGAACCTCCCATCTGAAAATTTGAAAATTCCTAAAAAATCCGTGCAAAATCTTGATGACCCCAATCTCTTGTTTTGTACGTTTTTTCCACGTGTCTTGACATCCAATGTATTCCTGCAATGTTTGGTGAAGATCTGAGTATGTAGTTTTTGACCTTATATGGAACCTCCTATCTGAAAATTTGAAAATTCTTAAAAAATTCGACCAAAATCTTGATGTTCCGAATCCTATGTTTTGTATGTTTTTTCCACGTGTCTTGACATCCAATGTATCCATGCAAAGTTTGGTGAAGATCTGAGTATGTAGTTTTTGACCTTATATTGAACCTCCCATCTGAAAATTTGAAAATTCTTAAAAAATTCGTCCAAAATCTTGATGACCCCAATCTCTTGTTTTGTACGTTTTTTCCACGTGTCTTGACATCCAAAGTATCCCTGCAAAGTTTGGTGAAGATCTGAGTATGTAGTTTTTGACCTTATATGGAACCTCCTTTCTGAAAATTTGAGAATTCTTAAAAAATTCGTCCAAAATCTTGATGTCTCCAATCTCTTGTTTTGTACGTTTTTTCCACGTGTCTTGACATCCAATGTATCCATGCAAAGTTTGGTGAAGATCTGAGTATGTCGTTTTTGACCTTATCTGGAACCTCCCATCTGAAAATTTGAAAATTCTTAAAAAATTCGTCGAAAATCTTGATGTCTCCAATCTTTTGTTTTGTACGTTTTTTCCACGTGTCTTGACATGCAAAGTATCCCTGCAACGTTTGGTGAAGATCTGAGTATGTAGTTTTTGACCTTATCTGGAACCTCCTATCTGAAAATTTGAAAATTCTTAAAAAATTCGTCGAAAATCTTGATGTCTCCAATCTCTTGTTTTGTACGTTTTTTCCACGTGTCTTGATATCCAATGTATCCCTGCAAAGTTTGGTGAAGATCTGAGTATGTCGTTTTTGACCTTATCTGGAACATCCTTTCTGAAAATTTGAAAATTGTTAAAAAATTCGTCCAAAATCTTGATGTCTCCAATCTCTTTTTTGTACGTTTTTTCCACGTGTCTTGACATCCAATGTATCCCTGCAAAGTTTGGTGAAGATCTGAGTATGTAGTTTTTGACCTTATCTGGAACCTCCCATCTGAAAATTTGAAAATTCTTAAAAAATTCGACCAAAATCTTGATGTCTCCAATCTTTTGTTTTGTACGTTTTTTCCACGTGTCTTGACACATAATGTATCCATGCAAAGTTTGGTGAAGATCTGAGTATGTAGTTTTTGACCTTATATGGAACCTCCTATCTGAAAATTTGAAAATTCTTAAAAAATTCGTCCAAAATCTTGATGTCTCCAATCTCTTGTTTTGTACGTTTTTTCCACGTGTCTTGACATCCAATGTATCCCTGCAAAGTTTGGTGAAGATCTGAGTATGTAGTTTTTGACCTTATCTGGAACCTCCCATCTGAAAATTTGAAAATTCCTAAAAAATCTGTGCAAAATCTTGATGACCCCAATCTCTTGTTTTGTACGTTTTTTCCACGTGTCTTGACATCCAATGTATCCATGCAAAGTTTGGTGAAGATCTGAGTATGTCGTTTTTGACCTTATCTGGAACATCCTTTCTGAAAATTTGAAAATTGTTAAAAAATTCGTCCAAAATCTTGATGTCTCCAATCTCTTTTTTGTACGTTTTTTCCACGTGTCTTGACATCCAATGTATCCCTGCAAAGTTTGGTGAAGATCTGAGTATGTAGTTTTTGACCTTATCTGGAACCTCCCATCTGAAAATTTGAAAATTCTTCAAAAATTCGTCGAAAATCTTGATGTCTCCAATCTCTTGTTTTGTACGTTTTTTCCACGTGTCTTGACATCCAATGTATCCCTGCAATGTTTGGTGGAGATCTGAGTATGTAGTTTTTGACCTTATCTGGGACCTCCCATCAGAAAATTTGAAAATTCTTCAAAAATTCGTCCAAAATCTTGATGTCTCCAATCTCTTGTTTTGTACGTTTTTTCCACGTGTCTCGACCTCCAATGGATCCCTGCAAAGTTTGGTGAAGATCTGAGTATGTCGTTTTTGACCTTATCTGGAACATCCTTTCTGAAAATTTGAAAATTCTTAAAAAATTCGTCGAAAATCTTGATGTCTCCAATCTCTTGTTTTGTACGTTTTTTCCACGTGTCTTGACATCCAAAGTATCCCTGCAAAGTTTGGTGAAGATCTGAGTATGTAGTTTTTGACCTTATATGGAACCTCCTATCTGAAAATTTGAAAATCCTTAAAAAATTCGACCAAAATCTTGATGTTCCGAATCCTATGTTTTGTATGTTTTTTCCACGTGTCTTGACATCCAATGTATCCATGCAAAGTTTGGTGAAGATCTGAGTATGTAGTTTTTGACCTTATATTGAACCTCCCATCTGAAAATTTGAAAATTCTTAAAAAATTCGTCCAAAATCTTGATGACCCCAATCTCTTGTTTTGTACGTTTTTTCCACGTGTCTTGACATCCAAAGTATCCCTGCAAAGTTTGGTGAAGATCTGAGTATGTAGTTTTTGACCTTATATGGAACCTCCTTTCTGAAAATTTGAGAATTCTTAAAAAATTCGTCCAAAATCTTGATGTCTCCAATCTCTTGTTTTGTACGTTTTTTCCACGTGTCTTGACATCCAATGTATCCATGCAAAGTTTGGTGAAGATCTGAGTATGTCGTTTTTGACCTTATCTGGAACCTCCCATCTGAAAATTTGAAAATTCTTAAAAAATTCGTCGAAAATCTTGATGTCTCCAATCTTTTGTTTTGTACGTTTTTTCCACGTGTCTTGACATGCAAAGTATCCCTGCAACGTTTGGTGAAGATCTGAGTATGTAGTTTTTGACCTTATCTGGAACCTCTTATCTGAAAATTTGAAAATTCTTAAAAAATTCGTCGAAAATCTTGATGTCTCCAATCTCTTGTTTTGTACGTTTTTTCCACGTGTCTTGATATCCAATGTATCCCTGCAAAGTTTGGTGAAGATCTGAGTATGTCGTTTTTGACCTTATCTGGAACATCCTTTCTGAAAATTTGAAAATTGTTAAAAAATTCGTCCAAAATCTTGATGTCTCCAATCTCTTTTTTGTACGTTTTTTCCACGTGTCTTGACATCCAATGTATCCCTGCAAAGTTTGGTGAAGATCTGAGTATGTAGTTTTTGACCTTATCTGGAACCTCCCATCTGAAAATTTGAAAATTCTTAAAAAATTCGACCAAAATCTTGATGTCTCCAATCTTTTGTTTTGTACGTTTTTTCCACGTGTCTTGACACATAATGTATCCATGCAAAGTTTGGTGAAGATCTGAGTATGTAGTTTTTGACCTTATATGGAACCTCCTATCTGAAAATTTGAAAATTCTTAAAAAATTCGTCCAAAATCTTGATGTCTCCAATCTCTTGTTTTGTACGTTTTTTCCACGTGTCTTGACATCCAATGTATCCCTGCAAAGTTTGGTGAAGATCTGAGTATGTAGTTTTTGACCTTATCTGGAACCTCCCATCTGAAAATTTGAAAATTCCTAAAAAATCCGTGCAAAATCTTGATGACCCCAATCTCTTGTTTTGTACGTTTTTTCCACGTGTCTTGACATCCAATGTATCCATGCAAAGTTTGGTGAAGATCTGAGTATGTCGTTTTTGACCTTATCTGGAACATCCTTTCTGAAAATTTGAAAATTGTTAAAAAATTCGTCCAAAATCTTGATGTCTCCAATCTCTTTTTTGTACGTTTTTTCCACGTGTCTTGACATCCAATGTATCCCTGCAAAGTTTGGTGAAGATCTGAGTATGTAGTTTTTGACCTTATCTGGAACCTCCCATCTGAAAATTTGAAAATTCTTCAAAAATTCGTCGAAAATCTTGATGTCTCCAATCTCTTGTTTTGTACGTTTTTTCCACGTGTCTTGACATCCAATGTATCCCTGCAATGTTTGGTGGAGATCTGAGTATGTAGTTTTTGACCTTATCTGGGACCTCCTATCAGAAAATTTGAAAATTCTTCAAAAATTCGTCCAAAATCTTGATGTCTCCAATCTCTTGTTTTGTACGTTTTTTCCACGTGTCTCGACCTCCAATGGATCCCTGCAAAGTTTGGTGAAGATCTGAGTATGTCGTTTTTGACCTTATCTGGAACATCCTTTCTGAAAATTTGAAAATTCTTAAAAAATTCGTCGAAAATCTTGATGTCTCCAATCTCTTGTTTTGTACGTTTTTTCCACGTGTCTTGACATCCAATGTATCCCTGCAAAGTTTGGTGAAGATCTGAGTATGTAGTTTTTGACCTTATATGGAACCTCCTATCTGAAAATTTGAAAATCCTTAAAAAATTCGACCAAAATCTTGATGTTCCGAATCCTATGTTTTGTATGTTTTTTCCACGTGTCTTGACATCCAATGTATCCATGCAAAGTTTGGTGAAGATCTGAGTATGTAGTTTTTGACCTTATATTGAACCTCCCATCTGAAAATTTGAAAATTCTTAAAAAATTCGTCCAAAATCTTGATGACCCCAATCTCTTGTTTTGTACGTTTTTTCCACGTGTCTTGACATCCAAAGTATCCCTGCAAAGTTTGGTGAAGATCTGAGTATGTAGTTTTTGACCTTATATGGAACCTCCTTTCTGAAAATTTGAGAATTCTTAAAAAAATTCGTCCAAAATCTTGATGTCTCCAATCTCTTGTTTTGTACGTTTTTTCCACGTGTCTTGACATCCAATGTATCCATGCAAAGTTTGGTGAAGATCTGAGTATGTCGTTTTTGACCTTATCTGGAACCTCCCATCTGAAAATTTGAAAATTCTTAAAAAATTCGTCGAAAATCTTGATGTCTCCAATCTTTTGTTTTGTACGTTTTTTCCACGTGTCTTGACATGCAAAGTATCCCTGCAACGTTTGGTGAAGATCTGAGTATGTAGTTTTTGACCTTATCTGGAACCTCCTATCTGAAAATTTGAAAATTCTTAAAAAATTCGTCGAAAATCTTGATGTCTCCAATCTCTTGTTTTGTACGTTTTTTCCACGTGTCTTGATATCCAATGTATCCCTGCAAAGTTTGGTGAAGATCTGAGTATGTCGTTTTTGACCTTATCTGGAACATCCTTAGTAGTATAATTGATACTACGGACAGCGCCACTTACAAGTGTAGAAAAGGCGAGGCTATTTGATTGAACAATCAGATTTGCTTACACTTAAAACAATGCCAAGAGGGGCCTGTACCCCAATTCTTCAGGTGTGATATGCTCTGATTTTTAAGAAATTCTGAATTTCTAGTGTAGAAAAGGCGAGGGCTCAACAGATAGATTTACCCATACTTAAGACAATGACAAGAGGGGCTTATACCCTAATTTTTCAGGTGTGGAGGTTTGGGTTTAAGTCCTCATAAAATATGAAGCCTCCCCTGATGGCAAAATGATAATATTGTTGTCTTGTAAACAAAAGGCTCGGGGTTCGAGTCCTGATAGATTGAAATACATGTGGCAAAATAATATGTCCACAAGTGAGATTTTGAATAATTACTGCTAGTTGATAGCCCCCAAATCTGAAACCCCCCCCCCCCCTCCCTCCTCTGCTCAGACAGATTCGGCCATGTGTGTAAAAGCTATATCTGTGTGATTGTTGTTTATAAACTTGTCAAAAATATGGCTTTTTTGGCAATATTTCTATGCTCTATAACTTACAGATCTAATTTAATATACAAATTTGAGCTGTTGCCTGCTTTTTTCCAATCTCTGATCAATTCTATTGCTTGGGGTAAGCAATTATAGCTCGGAAATGCATGAATCTATCAAAAGACTAATGTTTTGCCTCCATGCCTTGCCGGCACGCAAGAGACACGCTAGAAGGGGGCATTAATGATTTTTCTGTATGATTCACTGAAGAGGCCATGTACATGCAACATGCAACATGTAAAAGTGTAACAAAGATTATTGAGATAAAGATACATATTTTCACACAGTGGCAATGAACTGTACCCCCCTCATGCTAAAAGCAATTCTATTCTGATAATATGAACATAGGCAAGACTAGGGAGAATAATATCACAGTTCAAAATCCAATTTTGTCTGTATAAGGGTCTCAGAACCCAGTAAAATATGGATATATTCCATTTGGAGACGTGTTAATATTGTTGCTTTGTAAGCAAGAGGCTCTAGGTTCGAATCCTGATATAAGATTGAAATATATACAACTGCCCACGCATAAGATATTAACTGCTAGTTGATAAACAGTTGAGGTTTGTGTGTTGTATAACAGCAAAACTATCACCAAAACCTAGTTACTGCTGTTGTTTGGGTATAAAAGCACCAGCTCAGCCACTAACTGCTGAATCCAACTGATATTTTTTATTAAGTATAAAGTTTTGAATTGAAGCCCAGGAAATTGTATATAATAAACAACAAGAAAAAAAAATGCCGAATCAAAAATATTGTGACCAATGCAATAAAAATATATCTAGTTCTCATTGGGCTAGGCATTGCCGTATTTGTAACTCTAAGAAATGCAGAAAAGCCACAAAAATGTGTCCAAGATGCCATAAAATATTAAGCAATGCATATTACAAATGGCATAAGTGTAATTCTTATGTACAGTCATCAGCATTGCCCTCTCAACCATCCACATCTGGTCTGAAAAGAAGGCACGAAGCACCTGTTAATGCCAGAGCAGCAAAACAGCCACGCCATGAACCTACCCGTAGCAGTTTTAATGCCCAACTTAGGGATTACCAGTTTGTATCAGAGCTAAGATGCGGCATTGAGAATTTCTTGAACAGTATAAATTCTGATCTGCAGGCAATTCTTAATGCACAAAATGGCTCTTATAAGCTATCCCTCAAATTGTTTGTACAATATAAGAAACCAAACGGCACAAAATTTACACACCCCCACGTAACAGAAACTGTACCTGTATATTCAAATTCAAATTCAGACACAATAATAGGCAATTTGATAGATCAACTGAACATTAAACACTCTGAATTTGCGGCAAAAGAGTCAGGATGGAGCCTATGCGGTTCATCACACAAGCTCTATGTTAATATTTCTGAATTCAGCCCATTACAAGGTTCCACTTATCTGCCATTACCTGCCAATATCAAAAACAAAAGAGCCGTGGTCAATATAAAAAACGCCGACCAGAAATGCTTTTTGTGGTGTATATTAGCTGCTTTGTATCCAGTTTCAAAGGATCCTCAGAGAATAACTTATTACAAACAACATGAGCACGATTTTGACGATGCAATGGAGGGTTTGGAATATCCAATGTCAGTTCAGAATATTGATAAATTTGAAAAAAGGGCCAGGCATATCAATGGCAAACAATTATCTATTAATGTATTTATTTGTTCCACTGGCAATTGCCCGATAGCACCTCTCAGAATTAGTACAATTGATGATGAATCTGCTATTCCAATTGATCTGCTCTTAATTGAAGGAGATGATACATACCATTATACTCTGATACATAATCTTGAAGCTTTGGTGAGAACACAACTAGACAAATCCAATACAATATTCAAGTTGTGCAGAAGATGTTTAACTGTATTTGATGGTCAAAAAATGGTAAATGGGATTCGTGAAAAAAATGCAGAAATTGCAAAAAACAAGTTAATTGAGCATCTGAAATATTGTGGCAACCATAAACCTGTTCATATGGTGATGCCCAATCCAAGTGAAAATTGCAAATTCAAAAAGTATGAAGCCTTGTTGGAACACCCTGTATATATTGTCTGTGATTTCGAATCGAACCTCAAATCTCTTGCATTCTGTAGCCCAGATCCAGAAGAATCTTCAATTACACCATACCAGCTACATGAACCTTCCAGCTTTTGTTTTATGGTTATACGGGATGGTGTAGCTAGTGAGCCACACTTATACGTGGGACCAAATGCCATCAAAGAATTTAAACATAGAATAGAAAATGAGTGCCGTGACATAGCATCTAACATCTTATTAAAATCAAAGCCTATGTTGCCTTTAACAGAGGAACAGATTGAGGATTTCAACAATGCAGAAAAATGCCCGGTATGTGATTGTGAATTTTCAGATACAAATATCAAGGTGAAACACCATTCTCATACAGATGGTCGATATAAACAGGCCCTGTGTAATAGCTGTAATATTAAGATCAAGAGGCCAAGATTTATCCCCATATTTTGCCACGGAGCATCCAATTATGATTTCCATCATCTGATCAGGTACGAGGGGTTTGAGAAGCAGAATTTAAATATTTTAGCTGAAAATGATGAAAAATATATATCTATTAGCAAGATAATTAAAGTTGATGGTGTTCCTATTCACATAAGATTTCTTGATTCTTACAGATTTTTACCTGCTAGCCTGGCTACACTGGCCTCTCAATTATCTGATGATGACTTGAAAATCACACGTGCATTGTTTCCAAATCAGGACCTGAAATTAATTAGGCGGAAGGGTGTATATCCATATGACTATGTCACAGATTCTTCTAAATTTGATGAGTGTTCCCTGCCACCACAAGAAGCATTTTATAGCAAAATCAGAGGATCTGGAATTACTGATGAAGATTATCACCATGCCCAGTTGATGTGGGACAATTTAAATTGCCAGACATTTGGTGATTATCACATGGCTTATTTGAAACTTGATACGACCCTCTTAGCTGATGTAATACAGACATTCAGAAAATCTTCTATGCAAAATTATGGACTGGACCCAGTGTATTTTTACAGTGCCCCTGGTCTAGCATGGTCTGCAATGTTTTTCAACACCAAAAAGCCATTGGATCTGATCCCAGATCAAAATAAGTATCTGTTTATGGAGGAATGTATAAGAGGAGGGATGGTGCAATGTTCTCAGAGATATGCCAGAGCAAATAACAAGTATATGCCTGATTATGATCCAGCACGGCCATCAAATTATATACTTTATGCGGATGCAAACAACCTCTATGGTCACGCTATGATGGATAAATTGCCATATGCAGAGCTTGAGTGGGTTGAAGATTTCAATATTGAAGATCTTCAGAATTTTGATGACAGTGAATATGGCCTCTTCTTAGAGACTGATCTGACATTTCCAGATCATTTGCACAATAAATTTTCTGATCTGCCCCCAATTCCCGAGGTTCAGTACTCACCTGGCTCTAAACAGAAGAAGCTCATGACGACACTGGAGCCGAAACAGGGTTATGTCATATATTATAAAAACCTCCAGTTCCTGATGAAACATGGTGTCCAAGTGACCAAAGTTGGCAAAGTTTTGAGGTTCAGGCACTCAAGATGGTTGAAACCTTATATTGATACAAATACGGAGCTTCGAACATCTGCAAAAAGCGAATTTGATAAGGGCTTGTTTAAATTGATGGTGAATTCTGTGTATGGCAAAACAATTGAAAATGTCAGGAAACATACCGATGTTAAAATAATTACTGACCCCAGCCTGAGCAAAAAATTGGTTGCAAAGCCCAACTTCAATTACAGAAGAATTTATGATGAGCACATGGCACTTTTCAACATGATGAAAACAAAGATCAAGTTTGATAAACCTATTTATGTAGGGGCTGTGATATTGGAATTGTCCAAATTACATATGTTAATATTATATTATGACGTGCTGAAACCTTTTTACGGTGATCGTGTAAAATTATTGTACATGGACACGGATAGTTTTATTCTTGAAATTCAAACAGAAGATGTTTATCAAGATATGTCACAGCCTGAATTGTTTCAATACTTTGATACCAGTGAACATACAAGAATTCAACCCCACAACAAAAAGGTGCCTGGCAAGTTAAAAGATGAGACACTTGGTGATGTTATTGTGGCATTTGCTGGGTTAAGAGCCAAGATGTACAGTTTTGAGACATGTAGTGGTGCTGTTGCCAAAAAGGCCAAGGGCATTGGCAGAGTAACTGTTGAAAAAGAGCTTGTATTTGAAGATTACAAAAATTGCATCAAATCACAGAGTTCAATCAGAACATCAGAAAATAGAATTCAGAGTGAGGATCACTTGTTGACTTCAAATGTTGTAAGAAAAGTGGCCCTGGACCCACATGATGACAAGAGATGCATTTTGTCATGTAACATACATACTCTACCTTGGGGGCATTGTGATTTGAAAAGTGGGAAACAATGCCCAATTCCAGAGCATGATTTGAAATAAATAAACATGCCTATGAACTTATTTGGGTTCAAGAAACAGGCTATTATGGACCTGCCAACACCACAACCCTCTTCTGATTTACAATCTGTAATGTCTAAACTGAGTGGCTTGTTAATTATTCATCTGAACAGCATACTTACAGATAATAATGATGAAACAGGCAAAACATTGTACATATTTAACAATAATTTAAATCATTACCAATTACCTGTAGGTGGGCAATTACAATTTATTACAACCCCTGAGGGTGATGTTAAAATTTCAGTAGGGAGAAATATTTATAGAATCAAGCACTCAAACATGGTTTCTGGCACTGTATATACTGTTTCTGCTGGTGACTGCTTATATATTGAGGTCCCGGGATCCTATGACAAGCTTATACCTTTCTTTATAGAATTAAGAATCAGATACTCTATAATAAATAACCACTAAAAGAAAATGCCTAATGATATATTTGGCCACACAAGACATGAAGATCACAGTGATGAGATTCTGATGCTTGATGTCAGAGTCAAGAAATTGAGAAGTGATTTACAAGCTTTACAAACCACACTCAATGCCAGTCTTCAATTAGAAATTACAAATTTGCAATCACAATGCATGGACCCTCTTCTTAAAATTGATTCAGAACTCAAAGTGCTGCTTCAGAAATATACTGACCTGGCAACATTGGATAATTTTCAAAGTTTGGAAGAAGCTGTAGCAGCTCTTCAAGCCAAATTTAAGACCCAGGCCACCAACTCTGAGCAATTGAAACAACAATTGGAAGAGCAGATAAATAATGTCCAGGCACAGCTCCAAACAATTGTCAAAAGCATAAAATCACAAGAAGATTTTGATCTAGTGATTTCCACTCTAAAAGAACAGATTCAATCACTCCAAATACCTAATCTGGACCCTCTGCACAATGCCATAGCCGAGGTTAAAGAAAAAATTGAGACACTTGAAAATTTTATGAACAATTTGCCATCTTCTGATGCTTTGAATGCAATAACTCGGAGTGTAGCAAATATTAAGCTGCAACTTGAAACATATGAAGATTTTGGAAAAATTCAAAGTACCATAACCCATCTTGAAGGTACAATAGCAGCAGTGCAAAGTGATTTGACAAATATACAAGAATCTCTAGAATCTCGCCTGCCTGGGATTGTAGATACACTTGTCAGTGTCCAGCAACAGATCACAAAGCTTGAAAACCTCAACACTGAATCTGAGCTATCTCATTTTCATCACTTGATCGATGATATCCAAACAAAACTTGAAATTTTACAACAATCCACACCCACTCAGGCAGATATAGCCCTGCTCCAAAATGCTATGCAAAATGTGGCTGATGCTTCTGAATTAAACAATGTGAAATTGGCACTTGAATTTTTGCAAAATACAGTATCAAATCTTCCCACATCACAGGAACTTAAAAATATTAAGAGAGCAGTGAATAGGATATTGAAATCAGAAGATATCAAGAATATCCAAGCAGAGATCAAACAACTCACTCAGACAGTTGCCACTCTACCAACCAATCAACATATTAATGAATTGCATGCCCTGTTTGAGGATATCAGAAGACAGGTCCATGATCTTACTGCTCAAAATTCAAAATTGGCAGTTGTTGAAAATTTACAGCAAATTGTAGCTAATATCAAGCAACAGCTAGGGACCATGGAATCCAATCAAGCAAATGCTCTGTCTGTTTTTGCCACCCAGCTTCAAGAGATTGTGCAACAATACAAGAGACTTGCTGTGGACATAAAAATAAAGCCAGGCCATGATGATGTTGTTAGGACCATCAATGAGCACCTTGAATCTGTAACAAGCAGATTGCTTACAGCAGAAAAAGAAATAACAGGCATAATCGAGAATCCAAAACATACAGTAATTCTTGAATTGTACAGCATCCCCAACAAAGAATATGATTCACCATTTACACCAGGTGGCAAAATATATATGCTGTCCCCTGCACAATTTTATTATCAATTTTTTGTTGGAGGCACATTGAGACCAATCAAGATCAAATATTGGCATCAGCCACAGGCACACCACTACCCCACCTTATCAATAACAAATGCTGACAACAAACCAAAAATCACCAGTGTAGAGTTAGAGGATTTTACAGACCCCAATACATTAGAAACATCTTATGTTGAAGATGATGGCTCTCTGGAATTTAAAATACAAATAGGGGACAAATTATATTTAGAAAATCCTGCAGTATCAGCTGCTGAACATCCTATAGTTGCAATATTCTTGTTTACATATTATGTCTAGACAAATTATTGTTGATGAACTACACAGACAGGCCAGACATAATTTTAAGAGGCTCCCAGTAGTCACAAAAGGCATAGATGATTTATGGCAGAGCGACTTGATTGAAATGGCAAGTGGGCAGTTGAAAAACTTAGACAAAATCAACAAGGGCTACAAGTATCTACTCACTGTAATAGATACATTTTCAAAATTTGCCTGGGCTGTGCCACTCAAATCCAAGACTGGAAAATGTGTTACAGAAGCCCTCAGGACAATCATCAATCATTCAGGAAGATCACCGCGCTATTTGCAAACAGATAATGGCAAAGAATTTTATAATTCAGTGTTTCAACAATTTATTAAAAGCCAGGCAATAAAACATTACTCGAGTTACAGTGATCTCAAAGCCTCAATTGTAGAGAGATTCAACAGAACCTTAAAAAATCTTATGTATAAACAATTTACCCTCCAAGGTAATTATAAATGGCTTAATATTCTTCCAGAACTTCTACATAAATATAACAACTCGGTCCATTCTACAATCAACATGAAACCCTCTGAAGTAACTTCATCTGATGAGCAAAAATTGATCAGGACTGTTTATTATCCTAGATACCAGCCAACAACAAGAAGGGCCAAATACAGGGTGGGGGATCAAGTAAGAATCAGCAAATATAAGCACTTATTCAAAAGAGGCTTTACGAGAAACTGGAGCACTGAATTATTTACAGTGGTTCAAGTTAAACCCGGGACCCTTAACACATATATAATAAAAGATCACCGAGGAGAAATTCTCAAAGGCCGATTCTATGAACAAGAGCTCAGCAAAACTAAACAGCCTGACACATATCTCATAGAAAAAATAATCCGCAGAAAAGGCAACAAGTTATTTGTCAAATGGCTGGGTCATCCGGAAAACAGCTGGATCGATGCAGACAAAGTGATAATATGAGTACCTGGGATGTTATAAAAAGGCTCCCAGAACCTGAACAGCAGAATAAGATAAATGGAGTGCTGCTGCCTGATAATATTAGATGTCTCATTGTTGGGCCATCTGCTTGTGGTAAAACTACACTAATGGTTGATAATTTTTTATTGGCACCCAACTGGTTAGACTGGAAAAACAGGCACTTGTATGTTTTCTCTAAGAGCTTGGAACAATTAAAATATCAGCAGCTGATGAAGCTATATGATGGACTGGATATTGCCACTTTTGAACCAGATGTTAAGCCACTTCATGAATGTCTCGATAATTCTGTTGTTGTGTTTGATGACATTATACTGGATAATCAAAACAAGGTTAGAAATTTCTTTACACAGGGCCGGCACAAAAACATTGATTGCTTCTACCTGGCACAGACTTTTTCTAAAATACCGAAGCAACTGATCCGAGACAACAGCAATTTTATATGTGTGTTTCATCAAGATCATACCAACCTCAAACACATACACGATGAATATGTAGGTGGGGACTTGAGCTACAATGATTTTTCTAAATTTTGCAGTAGGTGCTGGAACCAGGACAGTTATGGGTTTGTCACAATTGATATGACAAGAACACCTAATACTGGCAAATACAGAAATAAAATCAACGATTTTCTAGACGTAGAGACATAAATAAACAACCATGAAACGACCAGTCATTGATGATCTTAAGTTAAGAGATTATCTTGTAAAAAGATTTAAGGGATGGAAATCACAGAACCGGGGAATTTATGAAAAACACAAACAAACAGAACAGCCTGTCATTGATGCTATTAATAATTTAGGTAAGAATATCAAAACTGTTACAGAGCAAAATCAAGATTTGATCACAGAGCTTGTACCTGTAGCTGCAAGGAACATATTAGATTATCCATTCACCCCACTTTCCAGTATTCATACACCTAGTCCTGTTGCTCCTCGAAGAATTGAGGCTACTCAGGATCCTATTGAATTGGGTCTTCTTGCTCAAAAATATTTAACCACACCTAAAGACAACAAAGATGAGGTGTTTGGCTTATATGCCGACACAGAGCTTGATGGCAGTATCATACACAGAATTGGTAATTTCAGAGTAACTTTTATGGGAGATGATCTGATTGTTTATTCAGAATCTCGTCTCGGAGAAAAAGGTGGTTTTGTTAAGTACCCCGGAACACCTGGATTGTGGGAACTGATGACTAGGAAAAGGCCTGGCAGCTATACAGATCAAGATTATGAACATTACAAAGAAATATTAATAAAATCAGATGCTCTATACCAGAACAATGATCCCACACAAAAAAGGGTCAAGTCTAGCAGTGGAGCAAAATACAACAATTTAATCAAGCCCATATGGTCTCAGATCAAGACTGGCAGTGGGATCAAACAATACAATACTCTGCCTAAAGAATTTGTGTGGGTTGATGATGTCAGGAAACTTGTGGATAGGTTGCTGGTGATAGCAGGGGAGGAAAATGCTGGCAACCACAATTTTTACAATGAAAAGGTTGGAATTATGGACATGATAAGCACAAAATTGTCTAATTTTATAGTGAATGACCCTAAGGGCATTGGATATCTTATAAAAATTATTAATACTCTACCACCTAAATTTTGGAATATTTCTGAGGGTCGGGGCCTGGTTAATGACATTATAAACAAGCTGCCATTTGAACTACACATTCCAGGCTATCAGTATTGTGGTCCAGGTACAAAATTGGATCATAGATTAAGCAGAGGGGACCCTGGTGTTAATCCCCTAGATGCTGCTTGTAGAGACCATGACATAGCATACAACACACATACTGATCTTGACAAGAGACATGTCGCAGACAAGAAATTAGAAGAGGCTGCATTTGGTAGATTTGTAAGCAAAGATGCTTCTTTGAGTGAAAAAATAGCAGCATTGGGGACCACCATAGCTATGAGCACCAAACAAAAACTGGGGTGGGGGCTGTGAATATGTATATAATAAACCTACAATGAAGGCCAAGGGTGTTATGTATCAAATACCTTATGCAGGTCTCAAATCTCTTAAAACTATTGACAGTCTTTTAACCAAAAAGCAGCGCAAGAAAAAAAGCTCTTGTCTTGCAAAGGGGCATGGTATGAAATTGTTGCTTAGCACCCCCCAATTAAAAAAATTACAGCAATCTAGAAAAAAATCACATGTAGGGGGATTCATATTTACCATCCCTGCCATCTTAGCTGCTCTCGGGGCTGTTGGGAGCTTGGCCGGGGGATCAGCTGCCATAGCAAAAACGGTAATAGATGCCAAGAAAAATAAGGCAGAATTAGATGAGCAGAAGCGCCATAACCTCGCCATGGAGAAACAAGGCAAAGGTGTTAAGAGAGCCATGAATAAGTTTAAAAAAAACAAGAGCCGCTTACAAACCAAGATATTGAAGCTTTAATCAAGCCATTGGGTATCAAAAATTTTAGGGGTGTGTACATGTCTGATTCTTTGCCGGAACAACCACTCAGGAAAGAGTGTGGCATTGTTAATTTGGATGAGTACAAAAATCAGGGCACTCACTGGATTTGTTATCTTAAATATTTAAAAAATGAGGCATTTGTGTTTGATTCATTTGGAGGTGTTCCACCTGAAAATTTAGTAAAATATCTAAAATCAGCTAATCTTTATTACAATAATGCCCGTCTTCAAAACTTCAAAGATGTTAATTGCGGACATTTGTGTTTATCTGTTCTCAGATATATGTCTCAAATAAATAAACCATCAATTGAAGATTTTCAAAAGGCCTTGTGGTATCTGAAACATCATGGGGGTATTCCATCTCACCAGCCAAAATTCAATATTGAAACTCAAATTACATGATGACATAGTGTATCCCAAAACAATAGCTCTCAGAGCATTTTACGGCATGTACCTGATCCCTAATATTACTCACCACAACAACACAATTGCAATAGGGGATCAAAAAATTGTCATAACTCCAGGGCAATATAATCTGTCCACTCTAAATGCTCAATTACCCAGAGGTGTAGTGTTAAGTCAAAATTCTGTCACTCACAGAGTAGAGATTGTATCTGCTACGGAGACAGTACATCTGGGTACTATAGGAGAGCTGTTAGGATTTGAGAACAACACAAAACTTGAACCGGCCATCAAACACACTGCTATGAATATACCCAAATTCTTAGCCATAGAGACTCTGAATATTCACTGTAATGTGGCTGAGGGTATGATCACCAAATCAAATGGCATAGGCACTCACAAACAAACCGGCATCATTGCAACATTCAAACCTAATTCCGAATTCATGGAGCCAATCATCTACAATCCATCCCCAACATTATATTTTCCCGTGTGCCATAATAGAATAGATTACATTGAATTGATGGTCACTAATGAAAAAGAAGAATTAGTTGATTTTGCTGGAGCCACAACAACTGCTATCATAGAGATTAACATTTAAATAAAAATACATACAATGGAAAATATTGAGAGTTATGAGCTACAATCATTCCCCCCAAACAGGAGGACATTTGCAAATTTAAATCAACCCAACACAGAGATAGAGGTGGATCTTGATGTAGGGGATGGCTTTATACACCCTCACAGAGCAGATCTATACATCAAATTTGATGTCGTAAAGCTCGATGGTACAGATTATCCGGCAAATTCAAATATAAGATTGGTAGATAATTTTGTGCCGCATCTGTTCTCTGAAATTGAGATCAGAAAGCATGGGGTTGTTATAAACAGAATAGATTATCCCGGCATTACCTCTACAGCTTTGGCCACTCTAAAATTATCCAAAACCGAAGCATCATACTACAAAATAGGGGGATTTGAAGCTGGTGATAAGATATTATCTAAAAATCACACAGTGCTATTTCCCATGCGCCTGTTGCCAGGATTCTTCTCGGATTACAAAGATATTATGTGGAAGGGTGGTTTAAGAATTACATTTAGAAGAGCTGCCAATGATAATAATGCTTTGATGAGGTACAGTGCAATAAACCCCACAGGGGAAGCTATGCCTAATACCTTACCTGATGAGGGCAAATGCATTATTCAGACTATGGAGCTAAGAATCCCAGTTGTTGAATATGAAGCCAGTTATGCTCTCAAATACAAAGCTGATATCCTAAAAAATCCGCAAATTCCTCTGCAATTTTACACATATCAATGCGTACAGAAGCCCGCATCTGGTACCTATTATGAGTTTGATGCTACAAATTCATTCTCCAGTATTCAATACGACATGCCTGATTTTGTGGTGGTATTGTTTCAGACTGGAAGACACAATAATCAGGAAAAAAATTCAAGCAAATTTGATAACTGCAACATCAAGAACATTTATCTTAAAAATGGCAGAAATGAGGTATTTCCTAGAGAAAATTATAATTTAGACATGTCCAAGGATGATTTCCTCAAATTATATGAGGCTTTTTCGGCTTTCAAGCGTGTCACTACTGGCAGTACTGACATGTATTACACACCAGATGAATTCAAAACACAGAGACCCATGTTTGTAATCAACACTTCAAAAAGAAAACAAGTTGTGGTTAATGACAGGACAAACATTAAAATTATCTGTGAATTCCACGAGGCATTACCTGAAGACACCATTTGTAGCGTCATTCTCATAGGTGAAAAATCATATATTTATGATGTAAGAAATGAGAGAGTCACGGAGCAGTTTTAGAAGCACGATTCAAACACAGAGGCCCTTGATTACAAAGCAATAATACCAACACTTTGCTGTCAGAGAGGCCCCAGACACTCTACCAGCTTTGAAACCTCAACTGTATTATCAGCTAGCAGTGAATATCTTATGTGTGGGCAGTTGTATATATTTCAATCTTTTATCAGGACTCAAACCCAAAGCCCCTGATTACAATGCAACACTATTAACACTTCTCAATATGGAATATGCCCACATTTTACTGGGTTCTGAGACCTTAATGCAGACAAAATTGGATTTTGAACTGCCATAATATTTTCTAAGCCTTTTGTTTACAAGACAACAATATTATCATTTTGCCATCAGGGGAGGCTTCATATTTTATGAGGACTTAAACCCAAACCTCCACACCTGAAAAATTAGGGTATAAGCCCCTCTTGTCATTGTCTTAAGTATGGGTAAATCTATCTGTTGAGCCCTCGCCTTTTCTACACTAGAAATTCAGAATTTCTTAAAAATCAGAGCATATCACACCTGAAGAATTGGGGTACAGGCCCCTCTTGGCATTGTTTTAAGTGTAAGCAAATCTGATTGTTCAATCAAATAGCCTCGCCTTTTCTACACTTGTAAGTGGCGCTGTCCGTAGTATCAATTATACTACTATCCTTTCTGAAAATTTGAAAATTGTTAAAAAATTCGTCCAAAATCTTGATGTCTCCAATCTCTTTTTTGTACGTTTTTTCCACGTGTCTTGACATCCAATGTATCCCTGCAAAGTTTGGTGAAGATCTGAGTATGTAGTTTTTGACCTTATCTGGAACCTCCCATCTGAAAATTTGAAAATTCTTAAAAAATTCGACCAAAATCTTGATGTCTCCAATCTTTTGTTTTGTACGTTTTTTCCACGTGTCTTGACACATAATGTATCCATGCAAAGTTTGGTGAAGATCTGAGTATGTAGTTTTTGACCTTATATGGAACCTCCTATCTGAAAATTTGAAAATTCTTAAAAAATTCGTCCAAAATCTTGATGTCTCCAATCTCTTGTTTTGTACGTTTTTTCCACGTGTCTTGACATCCAATGTATCCCTGCAAAGTTTGGTGAAGATCTGAGTATGTAGTTTATGACCTTATCTGGAACCTCCCATCTGAAAATTTGAAAATTCCTAAAAAATCCGTGCAAAATCTTGATGACCCCAATCTCTTGTTTTGTACGTTTTTTCCACGTGTCTTGACATCCAATGTATCCATGCAAAGTTTGGTGAAGATCTGAGTATGTCGTTTTTGACCTTATCTGGAACATCCTTTCTGAAAATTTGAAAATTGTTAAAAAATTCGTCCTAAATCTTGATGTCTCCAATCTCTTTTTTGTACGTTTTTTCCACGTGTCTTGACATCCAATGTATCCCTGCAAAGTTTGGTGAAGATCTGAGTATGTAGTTTTTGACCTTATCTGGAACCTCCCATCTGAAAATTTGAAAATTCTTCAAAAATTCGTCGAAAATCTTGATGTCTCCAATCTCTTGTTTTGTACGTTTTTTCCACGTGTCTTGACATCCAATGTATCCCTGCAATGTTTGGTGGAGATCTGAGTATGTAGTTTTTGACCTTATCTGGGACCTCCTATCAGAAAATTTGAAAATTCTTCAAAAATTCGTCCAAAATCTTGATGTCTCCAATCTCTTGTTTTGTACGTTTTTTCCACGTGTCTCGACCTCCAATGGATCCCTGCAAAGTTTGGTGAAGATCTGAGTATGTCGTTTTTGACCTTATCTGGAACATCCTTTCTGAAAATTTGAAAATTCTTAAAAAATTCGTCGAAAATCTTGATGTCTCCAATCTCTTGTTTTGTACGTTTTTTCCACGTGTCTTGACATCCAATGTATCCCTGCAAAGTTTGGTGAAGATCTGAGTATGTAGTTTTTGACCTTATATGGAACCTCCTTTCTGAAAATTTGAAAATTCTCAAAAAATTCGTCCATAATCTTGATGTCTCCAATCTCTTGTTTTGTACGTTTTTTCCACGTGTCTTGACATCCAATGTATCCCTGCAAAGTTTGGTGAAGATCTGAGTATGTAGTTTTTGACCTTATCTGGAACCTCCCACCTGAAAATTTGAAAATTCTTAAAAAATTCGACCAAAATCTTGATGTCTCCAATCTTTTGTTTTGTACGTTTTTTCCACGTGTCTTGACACATAATGTATCCATGCAAAGTTAGGTGAAGATCTGAGTATGTAGTTTTTGACCTTATATGGAACCTCCTATCTGAAAATTTGAAAATTCTTAAAAAATTCGTCCAAAATCTTGATGTCTCCAATCTCTTGTTTTGTACGTTTTTTCCACGTGTCTTGACATCCAATGTATCCCTGCAAAGTTTGGTGAAGATCTGAGTATGTAGTTTTTGACTTTATCTGGAACCTCCCATCTGAAAATTTGAAAATTCCTAAAAAATCCGTGCAAAATCTTGATGACCCCAATCTCTTGTTTTGTACGTTTTTTCCACGTGTCTTGACATCCAATGTATTCCTGCAATGTTTGGTGAAGATCTGAGTATGTAGTTTTTGACCTTATATGGAACCTCCTATCTGAAAATTTGAAAATTCTTAAAAAATTCGTCGAAAATCTTGATGTCTCCAATCTCTTGTTTTGTACGTTTTTTCCACGTGTCTTGACATGCAAAGTATCCCTGCAACGTTTGGTGAAGATCTGAGTATGTAGTTTTTGACCTTATCTGGAACCTCCTATCTGAAAATTTGAAAATTCTTCAAAAATTCGTCGAAAATCTTGATGTCTCCAATCTCTTGTTTTGTACGTTTTTTCCACGTGTCTTGACATCCAATGTATTCCTGCAATGTTTGGTGAAGATCTGAGTAAGTAGTTTTTGACCTTATATGGAACCTCCTATCTGAAAATTTGAAAATTCTTAAAAAATTCGTCGAAAATCTTGATGTCTCCAATCTCTTGTTTTGTACGTTTTTTCCACGTGTCTTGACATGCAAAGTATCCCTGCAACGTTTGGTGAAGATCTGAGTATGTAGTTTTTGACCTTATCTGGAACCTCCTATCTGAAAATTTGAAAATTCTTAAAAAATTCGTCCAAAATCTTGAAGACCCCAATCTCTTGTTTTGTACGTTTTTTCCACGTGTCTTGACATCCAATGTATCCCTGCAAAGTTTGGTGAAGATCTGAGTATGTAGTTTTTGACCTTATATGGAACCTCCTTTCTGAAAATTTGAGAATTCTTAAAAAATTCGTCCAAAATCTTGATGTCTCCAATCTCTTGTTTTGTACGTTTTTTCCACGTCTCTTGACATCCAATGTATCCATGCAAAGTTTGGTGAAGATCTGAGTATGTCGTTTTTGACCTTATCTGGAACCTCCCATCCGAAAATTTGAAAATTCTTAAAAACTTCGTCGAAAATCTTGATGTCTCCAATCTCTTGTTTTGTACGTTTTTTCCACGTGTCTTGACATGCAAAGTATCCCTGCAACGTTTGGTGAAGATCTGAGTATGTAGTTTTTGACCTTATCTGGAACCTCCTATCTGAAAATTTGAAAATTCTTCAAAAATTCGTCGAAAATCTTGATGTCTCCAATCTCTTGCTTTGTACGTTTTTTCCACGTGTCTTGACATCCAATGTATCCCTGCAATGTTTGGTGGAGATCTGAGTATGTAGTTTTTGACCTTATCTGGAACCTCCTATCTGAAAATTTGAAAATTCTTCAAAAATTCGTCCAAAATCTTGATGTCTCCAATCTCTTGTTTTGTACGTTTTTTCCACGTGTCTCGAACTCCAATGTATCCCTGCAAAGTTAGTGAAGATCTGAGTATGTCGTTTTTGACCTTATCTGGAACATCCTTTCTGAAAATTTGAAAATTCTTAAAAAATTCGTCGAAAATCTTGATGTCTCCAATCTCTTGTTTTGTACGTTTTTTCCACGTTTCTTGACATCCAATGTATCCCTGCAAAGTTTGGTGAAGATCTGAGTATGTCGTTTTTGACCTTATCTGGAACATCCTTTCTGAAAATTTGAAAATTGTTAAAAAATTCGTCCAAAATCTTGATGTCTCCAATCTCTTTTTTGTACGTTTTTTCCACGTGTCTTGACATCCAATATATCCCTGCAAAGTTTGGTGAAGATCTGAGTATGTAGTTTTTGACCTTATCTGGAACCTCCCATCTGAAAATTTGAAAATTCTTAAAAAATTCGACCAAAATCTTGATGTCTCCAATCTTTTGTTTTGTACGTTTTTTCCACGTGTCTTGACACATAATGTATCCATGCAAAGTTTGGTGAAGATCTGAGTATGTAGTTTTTGACCTTATATGGAACCTCCTATCTGAAAATTTGAAAATTCTTAAAAAATTCGTCCAAAATCTTGATGTCTCCAATCTCTTGTTTTGTACGTTTTTTCCACGTGTCTTGACATCCAATGTATCCCTGCAAAGTTTGGTGAAGATCTGAGTATGTAGTTTTTGACCTTATCTGGAACCTCCCATCTGAAAATTTGAAAATTCCTAAAAAATCCGTGCAAAATCTTGATGACCCCAATCTCTTGTTTTGTACGTTTTTTCCACGTGTCTTGACATCCAATGTATCCATGCAAAGTTTGGTGAAGATCTGAGTATGTCGTTTTTGACCTTATCTGGAACCTCCCATCTGAAAATTTGAAAATTCTTAAAAAATTCGTCGAAAATCTTGATGTCTCCAATCTCTTGTTTTGTACGTTTTTTCCACGTGTCTTGACATGCAAAGTATCCCTGCAACGTTTGGTGAAGATCTGAGTATGTAGTTTTTGACCTTATCTGGAACCTCCTATCTGAAAATTTGAAAATTCTTCAAAAATTCGTCGAAAATCTTGATGTCTCCAATCTCTTGTTTTGTACGTTTTTTCCACGTGTCTTGACATCCAATGTATCCCTGCAATGTTTGGTGGAGATCTGAGTATGTAGTTTTTGACCTTATCTGGGACCTCCTATCAGAAAATTTGGAAATTCTTCAAAAATTCGTCCCAAATCTTGATGTCTCCAATCTCTTGTTTTGTACGTTTTTTCCACGTGTCTCGACCTCCAATGTATCCCTGCAAAGTTTGGTGAAGATCTGAGTATGTCGTTTTTGACCTTATCTGGAACATCCTTTCTGAAAATTTGAAAATTCTTAAAAAATTCGTCGAAAATCTTGATGTCTCCAATCTCTTGTTTTGTACGTTTTTTCCACGTGTCTTGACATCCAATGTATCCCTGCAAAGTTTGGTGAAGATCTGAGTATGTAGTTTTTGACCTTATATGGAACCTCCTTTCTGAAAATTTGAAAATTCTCAAAAAATTCGTCCATAATCTTGATGTCTCCAATCTCTTGTTTTGTACGTTTTTTCCACGTGTCTTGACATCCAATGTATCCCTGCAAAGTTTGGTGAAGATCTGAGTATGTAGTTTTTGACCTTATCTGGAACCTCCCATCTGAAAATTTGAAAATTCTTAAAAAATTCGACCAAAATCTTGATGTCTCCAATCTTTTGTTTTGTACGTTTTTTCCACGTGTCTTGACACATAATGTATCCATGCAAAGTTTGGTGAAGATCTGAGTATGTAGTTTTTGACCTTATATGGAACCTCCTATCTGAAAATTTGAAAATTCTTAAAAAATTCGTCCAAAATCTTGATGTCTCCAATCTCTTGTTTTGTACGTTTTTTCCACGTGTCTTGACATCCAATGTATCCCTGCAAAGTTTGGTGAAGATCTGAGTATGTAGTTTTTGACCTTATCTGGAACCTCCCATCTGAAAATTTGAAAATTCCTAAAAAATCCGTGCAAAATCTTGATGACCCCAATCTCTTGTTTTGTACGTTTTTTCCACGTGTCTTGACATCCAATGTATTCCTGCAATGTTTGGTGAAGATCTGAGTATGTAGTTTTTGACCTTATATGGAACCTCCTTGATAAAATGAACTGCAATAATTACCGTGGAATTTCTCTACTCTCAACAACATATAAAATATTATCTAACATTCTTTTAACAAGACTAACCCCATATGCTAATGAAATTATAGGTGATTATCAATGTGGATTTAAACGTAACCGATCAACTACAGATCAAATTTTTCACATCAGACAGACACTTGAAAAAAAGTGGGAATATAATCAAAATGTCCATCAGCTATTCATTGATTTCAAAAAAGCATATGATTCAGTCAAAAGAGATAAACTATATAATATATTAGTTGAGTTTGGAATACCTAAGAAGCTTGTTAGTATGATAAAAGTATGCACCAGTGAAACAGAAAGTAAAATTCGTGTGGGTATTAATATGTCTGACAAATTTACAATTCATGATGGGTTAAAACAAGGAGATGCATTATCTCCATTGCTCTTTAATTTTGCCTTAGAATATGCTGTTAGGAAGGTAAAAGAAACTAAAGAAGGACTAAAATTAAATGGTGTGACTCAGTTGTTAGCATATGCAGATGATGTAGACTTACTGGGGGATGATGTGAATACAATTAAGAATAATGCTAAAATATTTTTCAAAACTGCTAAAGAGATAGGTTTGGAAGTTAACAAAGAGAAAACTAAATATATGCTTACAGGCCGAAACCAAGTGTTAGGTAATAATCAAAATCTAATTATTGATAACAACTCGTTTGAACCAGTTTCCAAATTCAAATACTTAGGAGTAATATTAACAAATGAAAATTATATTAAAGAGGAAATAAAAAGTAGGCTTAATTCAGGAAATGCATGTTACTTCTCTCTTCATAAACTTTTGTCTTCTCGTTTAATATCTAAGAAACTGAAAGTTAAAATATACAAAACAGTAATTTTGCCTGTAGTATTATATGCATGTGAAACTTGGTCCCTTACATTGAAAGAGGAACATAAATTGAGAGTATTTGAAAATAAGATCCTTAGGAAAATATTTGGACCTAAAAGGGATGAGGAGACAGGTGAGTGGAGAAGGTTACATAATTTAGAACTACATAATTTGTATTCATGTCCAGATATTATTAGAATAATTAAATCAAGAAGACTTAGGTGGGCAGGCCATGTGGCACGAATGGGAGAGGAACGAGGAGTTTACAGGATTCTTGTTGGGAAACCTGATGGTAAGAGACCTGTAGGAAGGCCAAGACGAAGATGGAGGGACAACGTTGAGATGGACCTAAGGGAAATCGGTAGGGATGGAAAAGAGTATATAGAACTTGCTCAAAATAGGGAAACATGGAAGGCCTGTGTTGCTGCAGCCATGAACCTTCGGGTTTAAGAAGGCTAGAGAGTTAGTTAGTTTATATGGAACCTCCTATCTGAAAATTTGAAAATTCTTAAAAAATTCGACCAAAATCTTGATGTTCCGAATCCTATGTTTTGTATGTTTTTTCCACGTGTCTTGACATCCAATGTATCCATGCAAAGTTTGGTGAAGATCTGAGTATGTAGTTTTTGACCTTATATTGAACCTCCCATCTGAAAATTTGAAAATTCTTAAAAAAATCGTCAGTAGACCCAGTGTCCGGGTACTGAATCATCATTTGGAGCTCGAACCATCATTTGGAGCTCGGTGGGGCAGAGCACAGTTTGGTTGCACATATTCACTTTCCCGGCACACAAGTACGACAGTGTCTTTGAAAATGTTGTAGTACAAGTGGCCTGGTACTGAATTTTCATTTGGGGCTCGTGGGGCTTGTCGTAGCCTTTTATGATGTATATTTTGAGGGGCACAGAGTTGGCGATACTGTGGGTTTTTACTGTAGCCTTTTATGAGGGGGGTTTATTGCTTTTTGTTTACATCTGGTAATACTGCCGTAGTTTGACAGTGTTGTTAACCTACTGGGTTTTTTCACTGAGGCTCGAATCATCATGTGGGGCTCATCGTAGCCTTTTATGATGTATATTTTGAGGGGCACAGAGTTGGCGACCTGTGGGTTTTTACTGTAGCTTTTTATGAGGGGGGTTTATTGCCCTCTGTTTATATTTGGCAATTTTATTGGATGTTCCTTTTTTTGAGGCTCGTTGGTGTTACCTACCCATCCGAAGAAAATTCTACTATATGATTTTTCACTGGCTAAGCTAACCTACAAATAGGAGTTGGCAACACCGACGAGCCTCAAATAATAATTCAAGACTCGTCGGTGTTGCCTACCCACTCTACAAAAATTCTACTATATGATATTTTGAAACTTTTGAATGCAACTTATCGTAATTTTCCAACTGTGGGACCAAATGTTTATATATCGTGACTTTTGTAAACCTCTTTCGGGAACAATGTGTCGCATACACACACGTGCGCGCGCGTGCCTGTATTGTGACGCACGCAAACAAAAAAAAAACTTTGCGTGTCATTACAAAAAAAACTTTGACCGTATTCTTAAATAACTAACAAAGACAATGAATCTTTTTGGCTTCCGCAAACAGATCAACATGGAGACTGCACCACCAAATTCTAATAACCTCTTACCTTCCGTATTATCTAAACTCAATGGTTTACTGATTGTTCATCTCAACAGCATTTGGACGAAACTGAATGACGATGTGGGCAAGATGTTTTATGTTTTTAATAACAATTTACATTTCTACGAAATTCCGATCGACGGGAAACTTCAAATCACCGTGAATCCGGAAAACGCAGGCGAAATCAAAATTTCTACCGGCAAGAATATTTTTCGAATCAAGCACGACAAGATGCTTTCTAACATTACGTACGATGTGTCTGCAGGAGATTATTTTTACATGGAACTCCTCGGAGATTACGACAAACTTATTCCTCTTTTTGTAGAATTACGAATCGTCTATCCTATTATAAATAACCGTTAACCAAAAATGCCTAACGACATTTTCGGCAACACCAAGCGTGTAGACCACGCAGAAGAGATTCTCATGTTGGACATTCGAGTTAAGAAGTTGAGGACCGATTTGATCGCTTTGCAGGAAACCTTAAACAAAAGTTTAGAGTCGGAAATCGCTACGCTCCAAACGCAATGTCTCGACCCCATTCTGAAAATCGATTCCGAACTGAAAACGCTCATAAAAAATTATGTCGACGTACCTTCTTACGACAGCGTTCAAAATATACAGTTGAGCGTGGATTCGCTTCAAAATGATTTGGCCAAATTACAGCAATTTCAATCGAAAAATGAAGATTTGGAAAAATTGAAACTCGAAATCGAAGAACGAACTTCCGCAATAGAAAAGAATTTCTCCGAACTTCAAACCGTGGTGAACGATATAGACGCAGAACGCTTGCATGTTGTTGTTTCCAAATTACAAGAAGAATTCACCAGCACGTTGGAAGAAATTAAATCCAAGTTGCAGACTTTGGAAGATACAATGACGAACCTACCATCGTCGGACGAACTGCAGGTCATCGGTAAAAGCGTCGCGAACATAAAAATTCAA